>NC_084516.1:0-655000 GCF_024500385.1 Phyllopteryx taeniolatus
ACCTCATCTGAAAGGTGTATTCACAACGATCGAGTGTGTCGAACGTCAGCCCACTAGCTCAAACTTAAGGGTTCAAAGGTTCTGCCGAAATCACATAGGTCGTCATGTTACAATTTATTCAATAAAGGCCTACTACTGGAGTGAAACTGAATGCTTTTACGCTCGCCTTTCGGCCGCACAACCTCCGAGAGGCTTGGAAGAGACCTCATCTGAAAGGTGTATTCACAACGATCGAGTGGATCGAACGTCAGCCCACTAGCTCAAACTTAAGGGTTCAAAAGTTCTGCCGAAATCACATAGGTCGTCATGTTACAATTAAGTCAATAAAGGCCTACTACTGGAGCGAAACGGAATGCTTTGACGCTCGCCTTTCGGCCGCACGACCTCCGAGAGGCTTTGAAGAGAACTCCCCTGAAAGGTGGTTTCACAACGAACAAGTGTGTCGAACGTCAGCCCACTAGCTCGAACTTAAGGGTTCCAAAGTCCTGCCGAAATCACATAGGTCGTCATGTTAAAATTTAGTCAATAAACGCCTACGACTGGAGCGAAACGGAATGCTTCGACGCTTGTGGTTCGGCCGCACGACCTTCGAGAAGCTTGGAAGAGACCTCATCTGAAAGGTGGATTCACAGCGATCGAGTGTGTCGAACGTCAGCCTACTAGTTCAAACTTAAGGGTTAAAACGTTCTGCCGAAATCACATAGGTCGTCATGTTACAATTTATTCAATAAAGGCCTACTACTGGAGTGAAACTGAATGCTTTGACGCTCGCCTTTCGGCCGCACGACCTCCGAGAGGCTTTGAAGAGAACTCCCCTGAAAGGTGGTTTAAAAACGATCAAGTGTGTCGAACGTCAGCCCACTAGCTCGAACTTAAGGGTTCCAAAGTCCTGCCGAAATCACATACGTCATCATGTTACAATTTAGTCAATAAAGGCCTACTAATGTAGTGAAACGGAATGCTTCGACACTCGTGTTTCGGCCGCACGACCTCCGAGAGGCTTGGAAGAGACCTCATCTGAAAGGTGGATTCACAACGATCGAGTGTGTCGAACGTCAGCCCACTAGCTCAAACTTTAGGGTTCAAAAGTTCTGCCGAAATCACATAGGTCGTCATGTTACAATTTATTCAATAAAGGCCTACTACTGGAGTGAAACTGAATGCTTTGACGCTCGCCTTTCGGCCGCACGACCTCCGAGAGGCTTGGAAGAGACCTCATCTGAAAGGTGTATTCACAACGATTGAGTGTGTCGAACGTCAGCCCACTAGCTCAAACTTAAGGGTTCAAAATTTCTGCCGAAATCACATAGGTCGTCATGTTACAATTAAGTCAATAAAGGCCTACTACTGGAGTGAAACTGAATGCTTTGACGCTCGCCTTTTGGCCGCACGACCTTCGAGAGGCTTGGAAGAGACCTCATCTGAAAGGTGGATTCACAACGATCGAGTGTGTCGAACGTCAGCCCACGAGCTCAAACTTAAGGGTTCAAAAGTTCTTCCGAAATCACATAGGTCGTCATGTTACAATTTAGTCAATAAACGCCTACAACTGGAGCGAAACGGAATGCTTTGACGCTCGTGTTTCGGCCGCACGACCTCCGAGAGGCTTGGAAGAGACCTCATCTGAAAGTTGGATTCACAACGATCGAGTGTGTCGAACGTCAGCCCACGAGCTCAAACTTAAGGGTTCAAAAGTTCTGCCGAAATCACATAGGTCGTCATGTTACAATTTAGTCAATAGAGGCCTATTACTGGAGCGAAAAGAAATGCTTTGACGCTCGTGTTTCGGCCGCACGACCTCCGAGAGGCTTGGAAGAGATCTCATCTGAATGGTGTATTCACAATGATCGAGGGTGTCGAACGTAAGCGCACCAGGTATAACTTAAGGGTTCAAAAGTTCTGCCGAAATCACGAAGGTCGTCAGGTTACAATTTAGTCACTAAAAGCATACTACTGGAGCGAAACTGAATCCTTTGACGGTCGTCGCTCGGCCCCACAACCGTCCAGAGACTTGGGGGAGACCTCCCCTGAAAGGTGGATTCACAACGATCGACTGTGTCAAACATCAGCCTACTAGCTCAAACTTAAGGGTTCAAATGTTCTGCCGAAATCACATAGGTCGTCATGTTACAATTTAGTCAATCAAGGCCTACTACTGGAGCGAAAAGGAATGCTTTGACGCTTGTGTTTCGGCCGCACGACCTCCGAGAGGCTTTGAAGAGAACTCCCCTGAAAGGTGGATTCACAACAATCAAGTGTGTCGAACGTCAAACCCACGAGCTCAAACTTAAGGGTTCCAAAGTCCTGCCGAAATCACATAGGTCGTCATGTTAAAATTTAGTCAATAAACGCCTACGACTGAAGCGAAACGGAATGCTTCGACGCTTGTGGTTCGGCCGCACGACCTTCGAGAAGCTTGGAAGAGACCTCATCTGAAAGGTGGATTCACAGCGATCGAGTGTGTCGAATGTCAGCCTACTAGCTCAAACTTAAGGGTTAAAACGTTATGCCGAAATCACATAGGTCGTCATGTTACAATTTATTCAATAAAGGCCTACTACTGGAGTGAAACTGAATGCTTTGACGCTCGCTTTTCGGCCGCACGACCTCCGAGAGGCTTGGAAGAGACCTCATCTGAAAGGTGTATTTACAACGATCGAGTGTGTCGAACGTCAGCCCACTAGCTCAAACCTAAGGGTTCAAAGGTTCTGCCGAAATCACATAGGTCGTCATGTTACAATTTATTCAATAAAGGCCTACTACTGGAGTGAAACTGAATGCTTTTACGCTCGCCTTTCGGCCGCACGACCTCCGAGAGGCTTGGAAGAGACCTCATCTGAAAGGTGTATTCACAACGATCGAGTGTGTCGAACGTCAGCCCACTAGCTCAAACTTAAGGGTTCAAAAGTTCTGCCGAAATCACATAGGTCGTCATGTTCCAATTAAGTCAATAAAGGCCTACTACTGGAGCGAAACGGAATGCTTTGACGCTCGCCTTTCGGCCGCACGACCTCCGAGAGGCTTTGAAGAGAACTCCCCTGAAAGGTGGTTTCACAACGATCAAGTGTGTCGAACGTCAGCCCACTAGCTCGAACTTAAGGGTTCCAAAGTCCTGCCGAAATCACATAGGTCGTCATGTTAAAATTTAGTCAATAAACGCCTACGACTGGAGCGAAACGGAATGCTTCGACGCTTGTGGTTCGGCCGCACGACCTTCGAGAAGCTTGGAAGAGACCTCATCTGAAAGGTGGATTCACAGCGATCGAGTGTGTCGAACGTCAGCCTACTAGTTCAAACTTAAGGGTTAGAACGTTCTGCCGAAATCACATAGGTCGTCATGTTACAATTTATTCAATAAAGGCCTACTACTGGAGTGAAACTGAATGCTTTGACGCTCGCTTTTCGGCCGCACGACCGCCGAGAGGCTTGGAAGAGACCTCATCTGAAAGGTGTATTCACAACGATCGAGTGTGTCGAACGTCAGCCCACTAGCTCAAACTTAAGGGTTCAAAAGTTCTGCCGAAATCACATAGGTCGTCATGTTACAATTAAGTCAATAAAGGCCTACTACTGGAGCGAAACGGAATGCTTTGACGCTCGCCTTTCGGCCGCACGACCTCCGAGAGGCTTTGAAGAGAACTCCCCTGAAAGGTGGTTTAAAAACGATCAAGTGTGTCGAACGTCAGCCCACTAGCTCGAACTTAAGGGTTCCAAAGTCCTGCCGAAATCACATACGTCATCATGTTACAATTTAGTCAATAAAGGCCTACTAATGTAGTGAAACGGAATGCTTCGACAATCGTGTTTCGGCCGCACGACCTCCGAGAGGCTTGGAAGAGACCTCATCTGAAAGGTGGATTCACAACGATCGAGTGTGTCGAACGTCAGCCCACTAGCTCAAACTTTAGGATTCTAAAGTTCTGCCGAAATCACATAGGTCGTCATGTTACAATTTATTCAATAAAGGCCTACTACTGGAGTGAAACTGAATGCTTTGACGCTCGCCTTTCGGCCGCACGACCTCCGAGAGGCTTGGAAGAGACCTCATCTGAAAGGTGTATTCACAACGATTGAGTGTGTCGAACGTCAGCCCACTAGCTCAAACTTAAGGGTTCAAAATTTCTGCCGAAATCACATAGGTCGTCATGTTACAATTAAGTCAATAAAGGCCTACTACTGGAGTGAAACGGAATGCTTTGACGCTCGCCTTTCGGCCGCACGACCTCCGAGAGGCTTTGAAGAGAACTCCCCTGAAAGGTGGATTCACAACGATCAAGTGTGTCGAACGTCAGCCCACTAGCTCGAACTTAAGGGTTCCAAAGTCCTGCCGAAATCACATAGGTCGTCATGTTAAAATTTAGTCAATAAACGCCTACGACTGGAGCGAAACGGAATGCTTCGACGCTTGTGGTTCGGCCGCACGACCTCCGAGAAGCTTGGAAGAGACCTCATCTGAAAGGTGGATTCACAGCGATCGAGTGTGTCGAACGTCAGCCCAGAAGGTCAAACTTAAGGGTTCAAACGTTCTGCCGAAATCATATAGGTCGACATGTTACAATTTAGTCAATAAAAGCCTACTACTGGAGCGAAACGGAATGCTTTGACGCTCGCCTTTCGGCCGCACGACCTCCAAGAGGCTTTGAAGAGAACTCCCCTCAAAGGTGGATTCACAACAATCAAGTGTGTCGAACGTCAAACCCACGAGCTCAAACTTAAGGGTTCCAAAGTCCTGCCGAATTCACATAGGTCGTCATGTTAAAATTTAGTCAATAAAGGCCTACGACTGGAGCGAAACGGAATGCTTCGACGCTTGTGGTTCGGCCGCACGACCTTCGAGAAGCTTGGAAGAGACCTCATCTGAAAGGTGGATTCACAGCGATCGAGTGTGTCGAACGTCAGCCTACTAGTTCAAACTTAAGGGTTAAAACGTTCTGCCGAAATCACATAGGTCGTCATGTACAATTTATTCAATAAAGGCCTACTACTGGAGTGAAACTGAATGCTTTGACGCTCGCTTTTCGGCCGCACGACCGCCGAGAGGCTTTGAAGAGAACTCCCCTGAAAGGTGGTTTAAAAACGATCAAGTGTGTCGAACGTCAGCCCACTAGCTCGAACTTAAGGGTTCCAAAGTCCTGCCGAAATCACATACGTCATCATGTTACAATTTAGTCAATAAAGGCCTACTAATGTAGTGAAACGGAATGCTTCGACACTCGTGTTTCGGCCGCACGACCTCCGAGAGGCTTGGAAGAGACCTCATCTGAAAGGTGGATTCACAACGATCGAGTGTGTCGAACGTCAGCCCACTAGCTCAAACTTTAGGGTTCAAAAGTTCTGCCGAAATCACATAGGTCGTCATGTTACAATTTATTCAATAAAGGCCTACTACTGGAGTGAAACTGAATGCTTTGACGCTCGCCTTTCGGCCGCACGACCTCCGAGAGGCTTGGAAGAGACCTCATCTGAAAGGTGTATTCACAACGATTGAGTGTGTCGAACGTCAGCCCACTAGCTCAAACTTAAGGGTTCAAAATTTCTGCCGAAATCACATAGGTCGTCATGTTACAATTAAGTCAATAAAGGCCTACTACTGGAGTGAAACTGAATGCTTTGACGCTCGCCTTTTGGCCGCACGACCTTCGAGAGGCTTGGAAGAGACCTCATCTGAAAGGTGGATTCACAACGATCGAGTGTGTCGAACGTCAGCCCACGAGCTCAAACTTAAGGGTTCAAAAGTTCTTCCGAAATCACATAGGTCGTCATGTTACAATTTAGTCAATAAACGCCTACAACTGGAGCGAAACGGAATGCTTTGACGCTCGTGTTTCGGCCGCACGACCTCCGAGAGGCTTGGAAGAGACCTCATCTGAAAGTTGGATTCACAACGATCGAGTGTGTCGAACGTCAGCCCACGAGCTCAAACTTAAGGGTTCAAAAGTTCTGCCGAAATCACATAGGTCGTCATGTTACAATTTAGTCAATAGAGGCCTATTACTGGAGCGAAAAGAAATGCTTTGACGCTCGTGTTTCGGCCGCACGACCTCCGAGAGGCTTGGAAGAGATCTCATCTGAATGGTGTATTCACAATGATCGAGGGTGTCGAACGTAAGCGCACCAGGTATAACTTAAGGGTTCAAAAGTTCTGCCGAAATCACGAAGGTCGTCAGGTTACAATTTAGTCACTAAAAGCATACTACTGGAGCGAAACTGAATCCTTTGACGGTCGTCGCTCGGCCCCACAACCGTCCAGAGACTTGGGGGAGACCTCCCCTGAAAGGTGGATTCACAACGATCGACTGTGTCAAACATCAGCCTACTAGCTCAAACTTAAGGGTTCAAATGTTCTGCCGAAATCACATAGGTCGTCATGTTACAATTTAGTCAATCAAGGCCTACTACTGGAGCGAAAAGGAATGCTTTGACGCTTGTGTTTCGGCCGCACGACCTCCGAGAGGCTTTGAAGAGAACTCCCCTGAAAGGTGGATTCACAACAATCAAGTGTGTCGAACGTCAAACCCACGAGCTCAAACTTAAGGGTTCCAAAGTCCTGCCGAAATCACATAGGTCGTCATGTTAAAATTTAGTCAATAAACGCCTACGACTGAAGCGAAACGGAATGCTTCGACGCTTGTGGTTCGGCCGCACGACCTTCGAGAAGCTTGGAAGAGACCTCATCTGAAAGGTGGATTCACAGCGATCGAGTGTGTCGAATGTCAGCCTACTAGCTCAAAATTAAGGGTTAAAACGTTATGCCGAAATCACATAGGTCGTCATGTTACAATTTATTCAATAAAGGCCTACTACTGGAGTGAAACTGAATGCTTTGACGCTCGCTTTTCGGCCGCACGACCTCCGAGAGGCTTGGAAGAGACCTCATCTGAAAGGTGTATTTACAACGATCGAGTGTGTCGAACGTCAGCCCACTAGCTCAAACTTAAGGGTTCAAAGGTTCTGCCGAAATCACATAGGTCGTCATGTTACAATTTATTCAATAAAGGCCTACTACTGGAGTGAAACTGAATGCTTTTACGCTCGCCTTTCGGCCGCACGACCTCCGAGAGGCTTGGAAGAGACCTCATCTGAAAGGTGTATTCACAACGATCGAGTGTGTCGAACGTCAGCCCACTAGCTCAAACTTAAGGGTTCAAAAGTTCTGCCGAAATCACATAGGTCGTCATGTTACAATTAAGTCAATAAAGGCCTACTACTGGAGCGAAACGGAATGCTTTGACGCTCGCCTTTCGGCCGCACGACCTCCGAGAGGCTTTGAAGAGAACTCCCCTGAAAGGTGGTTTCACAACGATCAAGTGTGTCGAACGTCAGCCCACTAGCTCGAACTTAAGGGTTAAAAAGTTCTGCCGAAATCACATAGGTGGTCATGTTACAATTTAGTCAATAAAGGCCTACGACTGGAGCGAAACGGAATGCTTCGACGCTTGTGGTTCGGCCGCACGACCTTCGAGAAGCTTGGAAGAGACCTCATCTGAAAGGTGGATTCACAGCGATCGAGTGTGTCGAACGTCAGCCTACTAGTTCAAACTTAAGGGTTAGAACGTTCTGCCGAAATCACATAGGTCGTCATGTTACAATTTATTCAATAAAGGCCTACTACTGGAGTGAAACTGAATGCTTTGACGCTCGCTTTTCGGCCGCACGACCGCCGAGAGGCTTGGAAGAGACCTCATCTGAAAGGTGTATTCACAACGATCGAGTGTGTCGAACGTCAGCCCACTAGCTCAAACTTAAGGGTTCAAAAGTTCTGCCGAAATCACATAGGTCGTCATGTTACAATTAAGTCAATAAAGGCCTACTACTGGAGCGAAACGGAATGCTTTGACGCTCGCCTTTCGGCCGCACGACCTCCGAGAGGCTTTGAAGAGAACTCCCCTGAAAGGTGGTTTAAAAACGATCAAGTGTGTCGAACGTCAGCCCACTAGCTCGAACTTAAGGGTTCCAAAGTCCTGCCGAAATCACATACGTCATCATGTTACAATTTAGTCAATAAAGGCCTACTAATGTAGTGAAACGGAATGCTTCGACAATCGTGTTTCGGCCGCACGACCTCCGAGAGGCTTGGAAGAGACCTCATCTGAAAGGTGGATTCACAACGATCGAGTGTGTCGAACGTCAGCCCACTAGCTCAAACTTTAGGATTCTAAAGTTCTGCCGAAATCACATAGGTCGTCATGTTACAATTTATTCAATAAAGGCCTACTACTGGAGTGAAACTGAATGCTTTGACGCTCGCCTTTCGGCCGCACGACCTCCGAGAGGCTTGGAAGAGACCTCATCTGAAAGGTGTATTCACAACGATTGAGTGTGTCGAACGTCAGCCCACTAGCTCAAACTTAAGGGTTCAAAATTTCTGCCGAAATCACATAGGTCGTCATGTTACAATTAAGTCAATAAAGGCCTACTACTGGAGTGAAACGGAATGCTTTGACGCTCGCCTTTCGGCCGCACGACCTCCGAGAGGCTTTGAAGAGAACTCCCCTGAAAGGTGGATTCACAACGATCAAGTGTGTCGAACGTCAGCCCACTAGCTCGAACTTAAGGGTTCCAAAGTCCTGCCGAAATCACATAGGTCGTCATGTTAAAATTTAGTCAATAAACGCCTACGACTGGAGCGAAACGGAATGCTTCGACGCATGTGGTTCGGCCGCACGACCTCCGAGAAGCTTGGAAGAGACCTCATCTGAAAGGTGGATTCACAGCGATCGAGTGTGTCGAACGTCAGCCCAGAAGGTCAAACTTAAGGGTTCAAACGTTCTGCCGAAATCATATAGGTCGACATGTTACAATTTAGTCAATAAAAGCCTACTACTGGAGCGAAACGGAATGCTTTGACGCTCGCCTTTCGGCCGCACAACCTCCAAGAGGCTTTGAAGAGAACTCCCCTCAAAGGTGGATTCACAACAATCAAGTGTGTCGAACGTCAAACCCACGAGCTCAAACTTAAGGGTTCCAAAGTCCTGCCGAATTCACATAGGTCGTCATGTTAAAATTTAGTCAATAAAGGCCTACGACTGGAGCGAAACGGAATGCTTCGACGCTTGTGGTTCGGCCGCACGACCTTCGAGAAGCTTGGAAGAGACCTCATCTGAAAGGTGGATTCACAGCGATCGAGTGTGTCGAACGTCAGCCTACTAGTTCAAACTTAAGGGTTAAAACGTTCTGCCGAAATCACATAGGTCGTCATGTACAATTTATTCAATAAAGGCCTACTACTGGAGTGAAACTGAATGCTTTGACGCTCGCTTTTCGGCCGCACGACCGCCGAGAGGCTTTGAAGAGAACTCCCCTGAAAGGTGGTTTAAAAACGATCAAGTGTGTCGAACGTCAGCCCACTAGCTCGAACTTAAGGGTTCCAAAGTCCTGCCGAAATCATATACGTCATCATGTTACAATTTAGTCAATAAAGGCCTACTAATGTAGTGAAACGGAATGCTTCGACACTCGTGTTTCGGCCGCACGACCTCCGAGAGGCTTGGAAGAGACCTCATCTGAAAGGTGGATTCACAACGATCGAGTGTGTCGAACGTCAGCCCACTAACTCAAACTTTAGGGTTCAAAAGTTCTGCCGAAATCACATAGGTCGTCATGTTACAATTTATTCAATAAAGGCCTACTACTGGAGTGAAACTGAATGCTTTGACGCTCGCCTTTCGGCCGCACGACCTCCGAGAGGCTTGGAAGAGACCTCATCTGAAAGGTGTATTCACAACGATTGAGTGTGTCGAACGTCAGCCCACTAGCTCAAACTTAAGGGTTCAAAATTTCTGCCGAAATCACATAGGTCGTCATGTTACAATTAAGTCAATAAAGGCCTACTACTGGAGTGAAACTGAATGCTTTGACGCTCGCCTTTTGGCCGCACGACCTTCGAGAGGCTTGGAAGAGACCTCATCTGAAAGGTGGATTCACAACGATCGAGTGTGTCGAACGTCAGCCCACGAGCTCAAACTTAAGGGTTCAAAAGTTCTTCCGAAATCACATAGGTCGTCATGTTACAATTTAGTCAATAAACGCCTACAACTGGAGCGAAACGGAATGCTTTGACGCTCGTGTTTCGGCCGCACGACCTCCGAGAGGCTTGGAAGAGACCTCATCTGAAAGTTGGATTCACAACGATCGAGTGTGTCGAACGTCAGCCCACGAGCTCAAACTTAAGGGTTCAAAAGTTCTGCCGAAATCACATAGGTCGTCATGTTACAATTTAGTCAATAGAGGCCTATTACTGGAGCGAAAAGAAATGCTTTGACGCTCGTGTTTCGGCCGCACGACCTCCGAGAGGCTTGGAAGAGATCTCATCTGAATGGTGTATTCACAATGATCGAGGGTGTCGAACGTAAGCGCACCAGGTATAACTTAAGGGTTCAAAAGTTCTGCCGAAATCACGAAGGTCGTCAGGTTACAATTTAGTCACTAAAAGCATACTACTGGAGCGAAACTGAATCCTTTGACGGTCGTCGCTCGGCCCCACAACCGTCCAGAGACTTGGGGGAGACCTCCCCTGAAAGGTGGATTCACAACGATCGACTGTGACAAACATCAGCCTACTAGCTCAAACTTAAGGGTTCAAATGTTCTGCCGAAATCACATAGGTCGTCATGTTACAATTTAGTCAATCAAGGCCTACTACTGGAGCGAAAAGGAATGCTTCGACGCTTGTGGTTCGGCCGCACGACCTTCGAGAAGCTTGGAAGAGACCTCCCCTGAAAGGTGGATTCACAACAATCAAGTGTGTCGAACGTCAAACCCACGAGCTCAAACTTAAGGGTTCCAAAGTCCTGCCGAAATCACATAGGTCGTCATGTTAAAATTTAGTCAATAAACGCCTACGACTGAAGCGAAACGGAATGCTTCGACGCTTGTGGTTCGGCCGCACGACCTTCGAGAAGCTTGGAAGAGACCTCATCTGAAAGGTGGATTCACAGCGATCGAGTGTGTCGAATGTCAGCCTACTAGCTCAAACTTAAGGGTTAAAACGTTATGCCGAAATCACATAGGTCGTCATGTTACAATTTATTCAATAAAGGCCTACTACTGGAGTGAAACTGAATGCTTTGACGCTCGCTTTTCGGCCGCACGACCTCCGAGAGGCTTGGAAGAGACCTCATCTGAAAGGTGTATTCACAACGATCGAGTGTGTCGAACGTCAGCCCACTAGCTCAAACTTAAGGGTTCAAAGGTTCTGCCGAAATCACATAGGTCGTCATGTTACAATTTATTCAATAAAGGCCTACTACTGGAGTGAAACTGAATGCTTTTACGCTCGCCTTTCGGCCGCACGACCTCCGAGAGGCTTGGAAGAGACCTCATCTGAAAGGTGTATTCACAACGATCGAGTGTGTCGAACGTCAGCCCACTAGCTCAAACTTAAGGGTTCAAAAGTTCTGCCGAAATCACATAGGTCGTCATGTTCCAATTAAGTCAATAAAGGCCTACTACTGGAGCGAAACGGAATGCTTTGACGCTCGCCTTTCGGCCGCACGACCTCCGAGAGGCTTTGAAGAGAACTCCCCTGAAAGGTGGTTTCACAACGATCAAGTGTGTCGAACGTCAGCCCACTAGCTCGAACTTAAGGGTTCCAAAGTCCTGCCGAAATCACATAGGTCGTCATGTTAAAATTTAGTCAATAAACGCCTACGACTGGAGCGAAACGGAATGCTTCGACGCTTGTGGTTCGGCCGCACGACCTTCGAGAAGCTTGGAAGAGACCTCATCTGAAAGGTGGATTCACAGCGATCGAGTGTGTCGAACGTCAGCCTACTAGTTCAAACTTAAGGGTTAGAACGTTCTGCCGAAATCACATAGGTCGTCATGTTACAATTTATTCAATAAAGGCCTACTACTGGAGTGAAACTGAATGCTTTGACGCTCGCTTTTCGGCCGCACGACCGCCGAGAGGCTTGGAAGAGACCTCATCTGAAAGGTGTATTCACAACGATCGAGTGTGTCGAACGTCAGCCCACTAGCTCAAACTTAAGGGTTCAAAAGTTCTGCCGAAATCACATAGGTCGTCATGTTACAATTAAGTCAATAAAGGCCTACTACTGGAGCGAAACGGAATGCTTTGACGCTCGCCTTTCGGCCGCACGACCTCCGAGAGGCTTTGAAGAGAACTCCCCTGAAAGGTGGTTTAAAAACGATCAAGTGTGTCGAACGTCAGCCCACTAGCTCGAACTTAAGGGTTCCAAAGTCCTGCCGAAATCACATACGTCATCATGTTACAATTTAGTCAATAAAGGCCTACTAATGTAGTGAAACGGAATGCTTCGACAATCGTGTTTCGGCCGCACGACCTCCGAGAGGCTTGGAAGAGACCTCATCTGAAAGGTGGATTCACAACGATCGAGTGTGTCGAACGTCAGCCCACTAGCTCAAACTTTAGGATTCTAAAGTTCTGCCGAAATCACATAGGTCGTCATGTTACAATTTATTCAATAAAGGCCTACTACTGGAGTGAAACTGAATGCTTTGACGCTCGCCTTTCGGCCGCACGACCTCCGAGAGGCTTGGAAGAGACCTCATCTGAAAGGTGTATTCACAACGATTGAGTGTGTCGAACGTCAGCCCACTAGCTCAAACTTAAGGGTTCAAAATTTCTGCCGAAATCACATAGGTCGTCATGTTACAATTAAGTCAATAAAGGCCTACTACTGGAGTGAAACGGAATGCTTTGACGCTCGCCTTTCGGCCGCACGACCTCCGAGAGGCTTTGAAGAGAACTCCCCTGAAAGGTGGATTCACAACGATCAAGTGTGTCGAACGTCAGCCCACTAGCTCGAACTTAAGGGTTCCAAAGTCCTGCCGAAATCACATAGGTCGTCATGTTAAAATTTAGTCAATAAACGCCTACGACTGGAGCGAAACGGAATGCTTCGACGCTTGTGGTTCGGCCGCACGACCTCCGAGAAGCTTGGAAGAGACCTCATCTGAAAGGTGGATTCACAGCGATCGAGTGTGTCGAACGTCAGCCCAGAAGGTCAAACTTAAGGGTTCAAACGTTCTGCCGAAATCATATAGGTCGACATGTTACAATTTAGTCAATAAAAGCCTACTACTGGAGCGAAACGGAATGCTTTGACGCTCGCCTTTCGGCCGCACGACCTCCGAGAGGCTTTGAAGAGAACTCCCCTCAAAGGTGGATTCACAACAATCAAGTGTGTCGAACGTCAAACCCACGAGCTCAAACTTAAGGGTTCCAAAGTCCTGCCGAATTCACATAGGTCGTCATGTTAAAATTTAGTCAATAAAGGCCTACGACTGGAGCGAAACGGAATGCTTCGACGCTTGTGGTTCGGCCGCACGACCTTCGAGAAGCTTGGAAGAGACCTCATCTGAAAGGTGGATTCACAGCGATCGAGTGTGTCGAACGTCAGCCTACTAGTTCAAACTTAAGGGTTAAAACGTTCTGCCGAAATCACATAGGTCGTCATGTACAATTTATTCAATAAAGGCCTACTACTGGAGTGAAACTGAATGCTTTGACGCTCGCTTTTCGGCCGCACGACCGCCGAGAGGCTTGGAAGAGACCTCATCTGAAAGGTGTATTCACAACGATCGAGTGTGTCGAACGTCAGCCCACTAGCTCAAACTTAAGGGTTCAAAAGTTCTGCCGAAATCACATAGGTCGTCATGTTACAATTAAGTCAATAAAGGCCTACTACTGGAGCGAAACGGAATGCTTTGACGCTCGCCTTTCGGCCGCACGACCTCCGAGAGGCTTTGAAGAGAACTCCCCTGAAAGGTGGTTTAAAAACGATCAAGTGTGTCGAACGTCAGCCCACTAGCTCGAACTTAAGGGTTCCAAAGTCCTGCCGAAATCACATACGTCATCATGTTACAATTTAGTCAATAAAGGCCTACTAATGTAGTGAAACGGAATGCTTCGACACTCGTGTTTCGGCCGCACGACCTCCGAGAGGCTTGGAAGAGAGCTCATCTGAAAGGTGGATTCACAACGATCGAGTGTGTCGAACGTCAGCCCACTAGCTCAAACTTTAAGGTTCAAAAGTTCTGCCGAAATCACATAGGTCGTCATGTTACAATTTATTCAATAAAGGCCTACTACTGGAGTGAAACTGAATGCTTTGACGCTCGCCTTTCGGCCGCACGACCTCCGAGAGGCTTGGAAGAGACCTCATCTGAAAGGTGTATTCACAACGATTGAGTGTGTCGAACGTCAGCCCAGAAGGTCAAACTTAAGGGTTCAAACGTTCTGCCGAAATCACATAGGTCGTCATGTTACAATTAAGTCAATAAAGGCCTACTACTGGAGTGAAACGGAATGCTTTGACGCTCGCCTTTCGGCCGCACGTCCTCCGAGAGGCTTTGAAGAGAACTCTCCTGAAAGGTGAATTCACAACGATCAAGTGTGTCGAACGTCAGCCCACTAGCTCGAACTTAAGGGTTCCAAAGTCCTGCCGAAATCACATAGGTCGTCATGTTAAAATTTAGTCAATAAACGCCTAAGACTGGAGCGAAACGGAATGCTTCGACGCTTGTGGTTCGGCCGCACGACCTCCGAGAAGCTTGGAAGAGACCTCATCTGAAAGGTGGATTCACAGCGATCGAGTGTGTCGAACGTCAGCACAGAAGGTCAAACTTAAGGGTTCAAACGTTCTGCCGAAATCATATAGGTCGACATGTTACAATTTAGTCAATAAAAGCCTACTACTGGAGCGAAACGGAATGCTTTGACGCTCGCCTTTCGGCCGCACGACCTCCGAGAGGCTTTGAAGAGAACTCCCCTCAAAGGTGGATTCACAACAATCAAGTGTGTCGAACGTCAAACCCACGAGCTCAAACTTAAGGGTTCCAAAGTCCTGCCGAAATCACATAGGTGGTCATGTTACAATTTAGTCAATAAAGGCCTACGACTGGAGCGAAACTGAATGCTTTGACGGTCGCCGCTCGGCCCCACAACCGGCCAAAGACTTGGGGGAGACCACCACTGAAAGGTGGATTCACAACGATCGAGTGTGTCGAACGTCAGCCCACTAGCTAAAACTTAAGAGTTCTAAAGTTCTGCCGAAATCTCATAGGTCGTCATGTTAAAATTTAGTCAATAAACGCCTACGACTGGAGCGAAACGGAATGCTTCGACGCTAATGGTTCGGCCGCACGACCTCCGAGAAGCTTGGAAGAGACCTCATCTTAAAGGTGGATTCACAGCGATCGAGTGTGTCGAATGTCAGCCTACTAGCCCAAACTTAAGGGTTAAAACGTTCTGCCGAAATCACATAGGTCGTCATGTTACAATTTATTCAATAAAGGCCTACTACTGGAGTGAAACTGAATGCTTTGACGCTCGCCTTTCGGCCGCACGACCTCCGAGAGGCTTTGAAGAGAACTCCCCTGAAAGGTGGATTCACAACAATCAAGTGTGTCGAACGTCAAACCCACAAGCTCAAACTTAAGGGTTCCAAAGTCCTGCCGAAATCACATAGGTCGTCATGTTAAAATTTAGTCAATAAACGCCTACGACTGGAGCGAAACGGAATGCTTCGACGCTTGTGGTTCGGCCACGACCTCCGAGAAGCTTGGAGGAGACCTCATCTGAAAGGTGGATTCACAACGATCGAGTGTGTCGAACATCAGCCCACTAGCTCAAACTTAAGGGTTCAAAAGTTCTGCCGAAATCACATAGGTCGTCATGTTACAATTAAGTCAATAAAGGCCTACTACTGGAGCGAAACGAAATGCTTTGACGCTCGCCTTTCGGGCGCACGACCTCCAAGAGGCTTGGAATAGACCTCATCTGAAAGGTGTATTCACAACGATCGAGTGTGTCGAACGTCAGCCCACTAGCTCAAACTTAAGTGTTCCAAAGTTCTGCCGAAATCACATAGGTCGTCATGTTAAAATTTAGTCAATAAACGCCTACGACTGGAGCGAAACGGAATGCTTCGACGCTTGTGGTTCGGCCGCACGACCTTCGAGAAGCTTGGAAGAGACCTCATCTGAAAGGTGGATTCACAACGATCGAGTGTGTCGAACGTCAGCCCACTAGCTCAAACTTTAGGGTTCAAAAGTTCTGCCGAAATCACATACTGCCAGACTGATTTAGAGTCGTTTGCACTAAACTGTTTTTCCAACTTTGCTGTATAGATCCTCTTTGCAATGTTAATTTCTTTGGTCAGCTGGTTTCTAGCTCGATTATACAGGGCCCTGTCCCCGCTCTGATATGCGTCCTCCATAGCTTGGCGAAGCTGCTTAAGTTTAGCAGTGAACCACGGCTTATTGTTGTTGAATGTGCGAAATGATGCGAATGTGCGAAATGATGCGAATGTGCGAAATGATGCGAATGTGCGAAATGACACAGACCTCTTCACAGAAACTGATATAGGATGTGACAGTGTCCGTATTTTCATCCAGGCTGCCAGCTGAATTTTCAAAGACACTCCAGTCTGTGCAGTCTAAACAGCTTTGAAGTTCCATCTTTGCTTCATTGGTCCACTTTTTGACTGTTTTCACTGTAGGCTTCGCACATTTAAGTTCTTGCCTGTACGTCGGTATTAAGTGAATTAAGCAGTGATCAGACGAGCCCAAGGCTGCACGAGGTATAGCACGGTATGCGTTTTTTACCGTGGTGGAGCAGTGGTCTAAAGTATTATTTTCCCTGGTAGGACAGTCGATGTGCTGCTTGTATTTAGGGAGTTCGTGGTTGAGTTTAGCTTTGTTAAAGTCCCCGAGAATAATGAGGGGTGAGTCGAGGTGTTTTTTTTCAATTTCGTTGACTTGATCGGCGAGCGTTAGCAATGCGGCGTTCGTGTTAGCTTGAGGCGGAATATAGACGCCAGCGAGAATGAATGATGCAAACTCACGTGGGGAGTAGAATGGTTTACAGTTTACGAATAGCGACTCCAAATGCGGGCTGCAGTGTGTGCTGAGCACCGTGACGTCCGTACACCATTTTTCGTTGATATAGAGGCATATCCCGCCGCCCTTTGTTTTCCCCGATGATTCCATGTCGCGGTCCGCTCGATGAATATGGAAACCGGGAAGCATAACAGCGCCATCGGGTACAGCGTTGCAAAGCCAGGTCTCCGTGAAGCACATGGCCGCGGAACGTCCGAAGTCTTTACTGGTCTTTAACAGAAGATGAAGCTCGTCCATTTTGTTGGGTAGGGAGCGTACATTCGCGAGGTGGATTGACGGGAACGCCAATCTGTGTCCTCTCTTGCGGAGTTTCACCTGAATGCCTGCTCGCTTCCCTCTGTGGCGACGCTTCCGTCTCCATGCGCCGAAAACCGCGGACGCCGCTCCGGTGAGTAACTCGGGGAAAAAAACTGAGCGGATATTCGAAAGTTGGTGACAGAAAGTCCGGAGTAGACTCCTTGATGGTTAGCAGGTCTCCCCATGTGTAAGTGAGTCGTGTAAGGTCTCCAAAGACGGACGAAAAACACAAAAAACACAAAAACAAAGACAATACTAGAGAGCGCGTTACCGAGGCGACCACACTGGTAGGCGCCATCAATGCATTCCTGACTAATTACAAGCGACGATCCCCCCAAGCTGAGAACAATAGCACACTAGCCAACGACTTGAATACCTTCTACTGCAGATTTGAAAAGGACAGTTTCACACCACACACCAACCCGGCCGCACCCGCGACCACAATCACACCTCTGACCTCTGCGTCAACCATCCATGAACAGGATGTGAGACGCATCTTCAAACAACAAAAGATTAACAAAGCGGCAGGCCCGGACCACGTGTCTCCATCCTGCCTCAAAGTCTGCGCGGACCAGCTCGCGCCAGTCTTCACTCAGATCTTCAACAGATCACTGGAAATGTGCGAAGTTCCATCCTGCTTCAAACGCTCCACCATCATCCCAGTCCCCAAGAAACCTGCAATCTCGGGTCTGAATGACTACAGGCCTGTCGCTTTGACATCTGTGGTCATGAAGTCCTTTGAACGTCTTGTGCTGGACCACCTCAAGAGTGTCACAGGTCCCCTGCTGGACCCCCTGCAGTTTGCCTACCAAGCGAACAGATCTGCGGATGATGCAGTCAACATGGGACTGCACTTCATCCTAGAACACCTCGACAGTGCAGGGACCTACGCGAGGATCCTGTTCGTGGACTTCAGCTCAGCGTTCAACACCATCATCCCTGAACTCCTTTCATCCAAGCTTCTCCAGCTCAGCGTCTCACCTGCCATCTGCCAGTGGATTTACAGCTTTCTGACGGGCAGGACACAGCAGGTCAGGCTGGGGGAGGCCACCTCATCCACACGCAGCATCAGCACTGGGGCGCCCCAAGGTTGTGTCCTCTCTCCGCTGCTCTTCTCTCTCTACACGAACGACTGCACCTCAGCGAACCCGACTGTCAAACTCCTGAAGTTTGCAGATGACACCACTGTCATCGGCCTCATCAAGGACGGTGACGAGTCTGCATATCGACAGGAAGCGGAGCGGCTGGAGCTGTGGTGCGGCCGACACAACCTGGAGCTGAACACACTCAAGACTGTAGAGATGATCGTGGACTTCAGGAGGCATCCTTCGCCACAGCTGCCCCTCACGCTGTCCAGCTGCCTTGTGTCAACCGTCGAGACCTTCAAGTTCCTGGGAATTACAATTACACAGCGGTCATCGAATCAGTCCTGTGTTCTTCCATCACAGTCTGGTTTGGTGCTGCTACAAAAAAGGACAAACTCCGACTGCAACGGAATATCAATTGTTGTTGTTTTTGTCAATGTCTTTATGTCTCCAAAGTGTTCTGTAAATTGACTGTCTGTTGTACTAGAGCGGCTCCAACTACCGGAGACAAATTCCTTGTGTGTTTTGGACATACTTGGCAAATAAAGATGATTCTGATTCTGATTCTGATTCTGATAGGTCGTCATGTTACAATTTATTCAATAAAGGCCTACTACTGGAGTGAAACCGAATGCTTTGACGCTCGCATTTCGGACGCACGACCTCCGAGAGGCTTGGAAGAGACCTCATCTGAAAGGTGGATTCACAACGGTCGAGTGTGTCGAACGTCAGCCCACTAGCTCAAACTTATGGGTTAAAAAGTTCTGCCGAAATCACATAGGTGGTCATGTTACAATTTAGTCAATAAAGGCCTACGACTGGAGCGAAACTGAATGCTTTGACGGTCGCCGCTCGGCCCCACAACCGGCCAAAGACTTGGGGGAGACCTCCCCTGAAAGGTGGATTCACAACGATCGAGTGTGTCGAACGTCAGCCCACTAGCAAAAACTTAAGAGTTCTAAAGTTCTGCCGAAATCTCATAGGTCGTCATGTTACAATTTAGTCAATAAAGGCCTACTACTGGAGCGAAACGGAATGCTTTGACACTCGCCTTTCGGCCGCACGACCTCCGATAGGCTTGGAAGAGACCTCTTCTGAAAGATGGATTCACAACGATCGAGTGTGTCGAACGTCAGCCCACTAGCTCGGCCCCACAACCGGCCAAAGACCTGGGGGAGACCTCCACTGAAAGGTGGATTCACAACGATCGAGTGTGTCGAACGTCAGCCCACTAGCTAAAACTTAAGAGTTCTAAAGTTCTGCCGAAATCTCATAGGTCGTCATGTTAAAATTTAGTCAATAAACGCCTACGACTGGAGCGAAACGGAATGCTTCGACGCTTGTGGTTCGGCCGCACGACCTCCGAGAAGCTTGGAAGAGACCTCATCTGAAAGGTGGATTCACAGCGATCGAGTGTGTCGAATGTCAGCCTACTAGCTCAAACTTAAGGGTTAAAACGTTCTGCCGAAATCACATAGGTCGTCATGTTACAATTTATTCAATAAAGGCCTACTACTGGAGTGAAACTGAATGCTTCGACGCTCGCCTTTCGGCCGCACGACCTCCGAGAGGCTTGGAAGAGACCTCATCTGAAAGGTGTATTCACAACGATCAAGTGTGTCGAACGTCAGCCCACTAGCTCAAACTTAAGAGTTCAAAAGTTCTGCCGAAATCACATAGGTTGTCATGTTACAATTTATTCAATAAAGGCCTACTACTGGAGTGAAACCGAATGCTTTGACGCTCGCATTTCGGCCGCACGACCTTCGAGAGGCTTGGAAGAGACCTCATCTGAAAGATGGATTCACAACGATCGAGTGTGTCGAACGTCAGCCCACTAGCTCAAACTTAAGGGTTCAAATGTTCTGCCGAAATCACATAGGTCGTCATGTTACAATGAAGTCAATAAACGCCTACTACTGGAGCGAAACAGAATGCTTCGACGCTCGTGGTTCGGCCGCATGACCTCCGAGAAGCTTGGAGGAGACCTAATCTGAAAGGTGGATTCACAACTATCGAGTGTTTCGAACGTCAACCCAGAAGGTCAAACTTAAGGGTTCAAAAGTTCTGCCGAAATCACATATGTCGACATGTTACAATTTAGTCAATAAAAGCCTACTACTGGAGCGAAACGGAATGCTTTTACACTCGCCTTTCGGCCGCACGACCTCCGATAGGCTTGGAAGAGACCTCATCTGAAAGATGGATTCACAACGATCGAGTGTGTCGAACGTCAGCCCACTAGCTCAAACTTAAGGGTTCAAAAGTTCTGCCGAAATCTCATAGGTCGTCATGTTACAATTTAGTCAATAAAGGCCTACTACTGGAGCGAAACGGAATGCTTTGACACTCGCCTTTCGGCCGCACGACCTCCGATAGGCTTGGAAGAGACCTCTTCTGAAAGATGGATTCACAACGATCGAGTGTGTCGAACGTCAGCCCACTAGCTCGGCCCCACAACCGGCCAAAGACTTGGGGGAGACCTCCACTGAAAGGTGGATTCACAACGATCGAGTGTGTCGAACGTCAGCCCACTAGCTAAAACTTAAGAGTTCTAAAGTTCTGCCGAAATCTCATAGGTCGTCATGTTAAAATTTAGTCAATAAATGCCTACGACTGGAGCGAAACGGAATGCTTCGACGCTTGTGGTTCGGCCGCACGACCTCCGAGAAGATTGGAAGAGACCTCATCTGAAAGGTGGATTCACAGCGATCGAGTGTGTCGAATGTCAGCCTACTAGCTCAAACTTAAGGGTTAAAACGTTCTGCCGAAATCACATAGGTCATCATGTTACAATTTATTCAATAAAGGCCTACTACTGGAGTGAAACTGAATGCTTCGACGCTCGCCTTTCGGCCGCACGACCTCCGAGAGGCTTGGAAGAGACCTCATCTGAAAGGTGTATTCACAACGATCGAGTGTGTCGAACGTCAGCCCACTAGCTCAAACTTAAGGGTTCAAAAGTTCTGCCGAAATCACATAGGTCGTCATGTTACAATGAAGTCAATAAACGCCTACTACTGGAGCGAAACAGAATGCTTCGACGCTCGTGGTTCGGCCGCATGACCTCCGAGAAGCTTGGAAGAGACCTAATCTGAAAGGTGGATTCACAACTATCGAGTGTGTCGAACGTCAACCCAGAAGGTCAAACTTAAGGGTTCAAAAGTTCTGCCGAAATCACATATGTCGACATGTTACAATTTAGTCAATAAAAGCCTACTACTGGAGCGAAACGGAATGCTTTTACACTCGCCTTTCGGCCGCACGACCTCCGATAGGCTTGGAAGAGACCTCATCTGAAAGATGGATTCACAACGATCGAGTGTGTCGAACGTCAGCCCACTAGCTCAAACTTAAGGGTTCAAAAGTTCTGCCGAAATCACATAGGTCGTCATGTTACAATTAAGTCAATAAAGGCCTACTCATGGAGCGAAACGGAATGCTTTGACGCTCGCCTTTCGGCTGCACGACCTCCGAGAAGCTTTGAAGAGAACTCCCCTGAAAGATGGTTTCACAACGATCAAGTGTATCGAACGTCAGCCCACTAGCTCGAACTTAAGGGTTACAAAGTCCTGCCGAAATCACATAGGTGGTCATGTTACAATTTAGTCAATAAAGGCCTACGACTGGAGCGAAACTGAATGCTTTGACGGTCGCCGCTCGGCCCCACAACCGGCCAAAGACTTGGGGGAGACCTCCCCTGAAAGGTGGATTCACAACGATCGAGTGTGTCGAACGTCAGCCCACTAGCTCAAACTTTAGGGTTCAAAAGTTCTGCCGAAATCACATAGGTCGTCATGTTACAATTTATTCAATAAAGGCCTACTACTGGAGTGAAACTGAATGCTTTGACGCTCAACTTTCGGCCGCACGACCTCCGAGAGGCTTGGAAGAGACCTCATCTGAAAGGTGTATTCACAACGATTGAGTGTGTCGAACGTCAGCCCACTAGCTCAAACTTAAGGGTTCAAAATTTCTGCCGAAATCACATAGGTCGTCATGTTACAATTAAGTCAATAAAGGCCTACTACTGGAGTGAAACGGAATGCTTTGACGCTCGCCTTTCGGCCGCACGACCTCCGAGAGGCTTTGAAGAGAACTCTCCTGAAAGGTGAATTCACAACGATCAAGTGTGTCGAACGTCAGCCCACTAGCTCGAACTTAAGGGTTCCAAAGTCCTGCCGAAATCACATAGGTCGTCATGTTAAAATTTAGTCAATAAACGCCTACGACTGGAGCGAAACGGAATGCTTCGACGCTTGTGGTTCGGCCGCACGACCTCCGAGAAGCTTGGAAGAGACCTCATCTAAAAGGTGGATTCACAGCGATCGAGTGTGTCGAACGTCAGCCCAGAAGGTCAAACTTAAGGGTTCAAACGTTCTGCCGAAATCACATAGGTCGTCATGTTACAATTTATTCAATAAAGGCCTACTACTGGAGTGAAACTGAATGCTTTGACGCTCGCTTTTCGGCCGCACGACCTCCGAGAGGCTTGGAAGAGACCTCATCTGAAAGGTGTATTCACAACGATCGAGTGTGTCGAACGTCAGCCCACTAGCTCAAACTTAAGGGTTCAAAGGTTCTGCCGAAATCACATAGGTCGTCATGTTACAATTTATTCAATAAAGGCCTACTACTGGAGTGAAACTGAATGCTTTTACGCTCGCCTTTCGGCCGCACGACCTCCGAGAGGCTTGGAAGAGACCTCATCTGAAAGGTGTATTCACAACGATCGAGTGTGTCGAACGTCAGCCCACTAGCTCAAACTTAAGGGTTCAAAAGTTCTGCCGAAATCACATAGGTCGTCATGTTACAATTAAGTCAATAAAGGCCTACTACTGGAGCGAAACGGAATGCTTTGACGCTCGCCTTTCGGCCGCACGACCTCCGAGAGT
Source organism: Phyllopteryx taeniolatus (assembly GCF_024500385.1). Classification (NCBI taxonomy): domain Eukaryota; kingdom Metazoa; phylum Chordata; class Actinopteri; order Syngnathiformes; family Syngnathidae; genus Phyllopteryx; species Phyllopteryx taeniolatus. The sequence continues at coordinate 23,165 of NC_084516.1, forward strand.
CTTTGAAGAGAACTCCCCTGAAAGGTGGTTTCACAACGATCAAGTGTGTCGAACGTCAGCCCACTAGCTCGAACTTAAGGGTTCCAAAGTCCTGCCGAAATCACATAGGTCGTCATGTTAAAATTTAGTCAATAAACGCCTACGACTGGAGCGAAACAGAATGCTTCGACGCTCGTGGTTCGGCCGCATGACCTCCGAGAAGCTTGGAGGAGACCTAATCTGAAAGGTGGATTCACAACTATCGAGTGTGTCGAACGTCAACCCAGAAGGTCAAACTTAAGGGTTCAAAAGTTCTGCCGAAATCACATATGTCGACATGTTACAATTTAGTCAATAAAAGCCTACTACTGGAGCGAAACGGAATGCTTTTACACTCGCCTTTCGGCCGCACGACCTCCGATAGGCTTGGAAGAGACCTCATCTGAAAGATGGATTCACAACGATCGAGTGTGTCGAACGTCAGCCCACTAGCTCAAACTTAAGGGTTCAAAAGTTCTGCCGAAATCTCATAGGTCGTCATGTTACAATTTAGTCAATAAAGGCCTACTACTGGAGCGAAACGGAATGCTTTGACACTCGCCTTTCGGCCGCACGACCTCCGATAGGCTTGGAAGAGACCTCTTCTGAAAGATGGATTCACAACGATCGAGTGTGTCGAACGTCAGCCCACTAGCTCGGCCCCACAACCGGCCAAAGACTTGGGGGAGACCTCCACTGAAAGGAGGATTCACAACGATCGAGTGTGTCGAACGTCAGCCCACTAGCTAAAACTTAAGAGTTCTAAAGTTCTGCCGAAATCTCATAGGTCGTCATGTTAAAATTTAGTCAATAAATGCCTACGACTGGAGCGAAACGGAATGCTTCGACGCTTGTGGTTCGGCCGCACGACCTCCGAGAAGATTGGAAGAGACCTCATCTGAAAGGTGGATTCACAGCGATCGAGTGTGTCGAATGTCAGCCTACTAGCTCAAACTTAAGGGTTAAAACGTTCTGCCGAAATCACATAGGTCATCATGTTACAATTTATTCAATAAAGGCCTACTACTGGAGTGAAACTGAATGCTTCGACGCTCGCCTTTCGGCCGCACGACCTCCGAGAGGCTTGGAAGAGACCTCATCTGAAAGGTGTATTCACAACGATCGAGTGTGTCGAACGTCAGCCCACTAGCTCAAACTTAAGGGTTCAAAAGTTCTGCCGAAATCACATAGGTCGTCATGTTACAATGAAGTCAATAAACGCCTACTACTGGAGCGAAACAGAATGCTTCGACGCTCGTGGTTCGGCCGCATGACCTCCGAGAAGCTTGGAAGAGACCTAATCTGAAAGGTGGATTCACAACTATCGAGTGTGTCGAACGTCAACCCAGAAGGTCAAACTTAAGGGTTCAAAAGTTCTGCCGAAATCACATATGTCGACATGTTACAATTTAGTCAATAAAAGCCTACTACTGGAGCGAAACGGAATGCTTTTACACTCGCCTTTCGGCCGCACGACCTCCGATAGGCTTGGAAGAGACCTCATCTGAAAGATGGATTCACAACGATCGAGTGTGTCGAACGTCAGCCCACTAGCTCAAACTTAAGGGTTCAAAAGTTCTGCCGAAATCACATAGGTCGTCATGTTACAATTAAGTCAATAAAGGCCTACTCATGGAGCGAAACGGAATGCTTTGACGCTCGCCTTTCGGCCGCACGACCTCCGAGAGGCTTTGAAGAGAACTCCCCTGAAAGGTGGATTCACAACGATCAAGTGTATCGAACGTCAGCCCACTAGCTCGAACTTAAGGGTTACAAAGTCCTGCCGAAATCACATAGGTGGTCCTGTTACAATTTAGTCAATAAAGGCCTACGACTGGAGCGAAACTGAATGCTTTGACGGTCGCCGCTCGGCCCCACAACCGGCCAAAGACTTGGGGGAGACCTCCCCTGAAAGGTGGATTCACAACGATCGAGTGTGTCGAACGTCAGCCCACTAGCTCAAACTTTAGGGTTCAAAAGTTCTGCCGAAATCACATAGGTCGTCATGTTACAATTTATTCAATAAAGGCCTACTACTGGAGTGAAACTGAATGCTTTGACGCTCAACTTTCGGCCGCACGACCTCCGAGAGGCTTGGAAGAGACCTCATCTGAAAGGTGTATTCACAACGATTGAGTGTGTCGAACGTCAGCCCACTAGCTCAAACTTAAGGGTTCAAAATTTCTGCCGAAATCACATAGGTCGTCATGTTACAATTAAGTCAATAAAGGCCTACTACTGGAGTGAAACGGAATGCTTTGACGCTCGCCTTTCGGCCGCACGACCTCCGAGAGGCTTTGAAGAGAACTCTGCTGAAAGGTGAATTCACAACGATGAAGTGTGTCGAACGTCAGCCCACTAGCTCGAACTTAAGGGTTCCAAAGTCCTGCCGAAATCACATAGGTCGTCATGTTAAAATTTAGTCAATAAACGCCTACGACTGGAGCGAAACGGAATGCTTCGACGCTTGTGGTTCGGCCGCACGACCTCCGAGAAGCTTGGAAGAGACCTCATCTAAAAGGTGGATTCACAGCGATCGAGTGTGTCGAACGTCAGCCCAGAAGGTCAAACTTAAGGGTTCAAACGTTCTGCCGAAATCACATAGGTCGTCATGTTACAATTTATTCAATAAAGGCCTACTACTGGAGTGAAACTGAATGCTTTGACGCTCGCTTTTCGGCCGCACGACCTCCGAGAGGCTTGGAAGAGACCTCATCTGAAAGGTGTATTCACAACGATCGAGTGTGTCGAACGTCAGCCCACTAGCTCAAACTTAAGGGTTCAAAGGTTCTGCCGAAATCACATAGGTCGTCATGTTACAATTTATTCAATAAAGGCCTACTACTGGAGTGAAACTGAATGCTTTTACGCTCGCCTTTCGGCCGCACGACCTCCGAGAGGCTTGGAAGAGACCTCATCTGAAAGGTGTATTCACAACGATCGAGTGTGTCGAACGTCAGCCCACTAGCTCAAACTTAAGGGTTCAAAAGTTCTGCCGAAATCACATAGGTCGTCATGTTACAATTAAGTCAATAAAGGCCTACTACTGGAGCGAAACGGAATGCTTTGACGCTCGCCTTTCGGCCGCACGACCTCCGAGAGTCTTTGAAGAGAACTCCCCTGAAAGGTGGTTTCACAACGATCAAGTGTGTCGAACGTCAGCCCACTAGCTCGAACTTAAGGGTTCCAAAGTCCTGCCGAAATCACATAGGTCGTCATGTTAAAATTTAGTCAATAAACGCCTACGACTGGAGCGAAACGGAATGCTTCGACGCTTGTGGTTCGGCCGCACGACCTTCGAGAAGCTTGGAAGAGACCTCATCTGAAAGGTGGATTCACAGCGATCGAGTGTGTCGAACGTCAGCCTACTAGTTCAAACTTAAGGGTTAAAACGTTTGCAGATGACACCACTGTCATCGGCCTCATCAAGGACGAGGTTAAAAAGTTCTGCCGAAATCACATAGGTGGTCATGTTACAATTTAGTCAATAAAGGCCTACGACTGGAGCGAAACTGAATGCTTTGACGGTCGCCGCTCGGCCCCACAACCGGCCAAAGACTTGGGGGAGACCTCCCCTGAAAGGTGGATTCACAACGATCGAGTGTGTCGAACGTCAGCCCACTAGCAAAAACTTAAGAGTTCTAAAGTTCTGCCAAAATCTCATAGGTCGTCATGTTACAATTTAGTCAATAAAGGCCTACTACTGGAGCGAAACGGAATGCTTTGACACTCGCCTTTCGGGCGCACGACCTCCGATAGGCTTGGAAGAGACCTCTTCTGAAAGATGGATTCACAACGATCGAGTGTGTCGAACGTCAGCCCACTAGCTCGGCCCCACAACCGGCCAAAGACTTGGGGGAGACCTCCACTGAAAGGTGGATTCACAACGATCGAGTGTGTCGAACGTCAGCCCACTAGCTAAAACTTAAGAGTTCTAAAGTTCTGCCGAAATCTCATAGGTCGTCATGTTAAAATTTAGTCAATAAACGCCTACGACTGGAGCGAAACGGAATGCTTCGACGCTTGTGGTTCGGCCGCACGACCTCCGAGAAGCTTGGAAGAGACCTCATCTGAAAGGTGGATTCACAGCGATCGAGTGTGTCGAATGTCAGCCTACTAGCTCAAACTTAAGGGTTAAAACGTTCTGCCGAAATCACATAGGTCGTCATGTTACAATTTATTCAATAAAGGCCTACTACTGGAGTGAAACTGAATGCTTTGACGCTCGCCTTTCGGCCGCACGACCTCCGAGAGGCTTGGAAGAGACCTCATCTGAAAGGTGGATTCACAACGATCAAGTGTGTCGAACGTCAGCCCACTAGCTCAAACTTAAGGGTTCAAAAGTTCTGCCGAAATCACATAGGTTGTCATGTTACAATTTATTCAATAAAGGCCTACTACTGGAGTGAAACCGAATGCTTTGACGCTCGCATTTCGGCCGCACGACCTTCGAGAGGCTTGGAAGAGACCTCATCTGAAAGATGGATTCACAACGATCGAGTGTGTCGAACGTCAGCCCACTAGCTCAAACTTAAGGGTTCAAAAGTTCTGCCGAAATCACATAGGTCGTCATGTTACAATGAAGTCAATAAACGCCTACTACTGGAGCGAAACAGAATGCTTCGACGCTCGTGGTTCGGCCGCATGACCTCCGAGAAGCTTGGAAGAGACCTAATCTGAAAGGTGGATTCACAACTATCGAGTGTGTCGAACGTCAACCCAGAAGGTCAAACTTAAGGGTTCAAAAGTTCTGCCGAAATCACATATGTCGACATGTTACAATTTAGTCAATAAAAGCCTACTACTGGAGCGAAACGGAATGCTTTTACACTCGCCTTTCGGCCGCACGACCTCCGATAGGCTTGGAAGAGACCTCATCTGAAAGATGGATTCACAACGATCGAGTGTGTCGAACGTCAGCCCACTAGCTCAAACTTAAGGGTTCAAAAGTTCTGCCGAAATCACATAGGTCGTCATGTTACAATTAAGTCAATAAAGGCCTACTACTGGAGCGAAACGGAATGCTTTGACGCTCGCCTTTCGGCCGCACGACCTCCGAGAGGCTTTGAAGAGAACTCCCCTGAAAGGTGGATTCACAACGATCAAGTGTATCGAACGTCAGCCCACTAGCTCGAACTTAAGGGTTACAAAGTCCTGCCGAAATCACATAGGTGGTCATGTTACAATTTAGTCAATAAAGGCCTACGACTGGAGCGAAACTGAATGCTTTGACGGTCGCCGCTCGGCCCCACAACCGGCCAAAGACTTGGGGGAGACCTCCCCTGAAAGGTGGATTCACAACGATCGAGTGTGTCGAACGTCAGCCCACTAGCTAAAACTTAAGAGTTCTAAAGTTCTGCCGAAATGTCATAGGTCGTCATGTTACAATTTAGTCAATAAAGGCCTACGACTGGAGCGAAACGGAATGCTTCGACGCTTGTGGTTCGGCCGCACGACCTCCGAGAAGCTTGGAAGAGACCTCATCTGAAAGGTGGATTCACAGCGATCGAGTGTGTCGAATGTCAGCCTACTAGCTCAAACGTAAGGGTTAAAACGTTCTGCCGAAATCACATAGGTCGTCATGTTACAATTTATTCAATAAAGGCCTACTACTGGAGTGAAACTGAATGCTTTGACGCTCGCATTTCTGCCGCACGACCTCCGAGAGGCTTGGAAGAGACCTCATCTGAAAGGTGTATTCACAACGATCGAGTGTGTCGAACGTCAGCCCACTAGCTCAAACTTAAGGGTTCAAAAGTTCTGCCGAAATCACATAGGTCGTCATGTTACAATTTATTCAATAAAGGCCTACTACTGGAGTGAAACTGAATGCTTTGACGCTCACCTTTCGGCCGCACGACCTCCGAGAGGCTTGGAAGAGACCTCATCTGAAAGTTGGATTCACAACGATCGAGTGTGTCGAACGTCAGCCCACGATCTCAAACTTAAGGGTTCCAAAGTCCTGCCGAAATCACATAGGTCGTCATGTTAAAATTTAGTCAATAAACGCCTACGACTGGAGCGAAACGGAATGCTTCGACGCTTGTGGTTCGGCCGCACGACCTCCGAGAAGCTTGGAAGAGACCTGATCTGAAAGGTGGATTCACAACGATCGAGTGTGTCGAACGTCAGCCCAGAAGGTCAAACTTAAGGGTTCAAAAGTTCTGCCGAAATCACATAGGTCGACATGTTACAATTTAGTCAATAAAAGCCTACTACTGGAGCGAAACGAAATGCTTTGACGCTCGCCTTTCAGCACGACCTCCGAGAGGCTTTGAAGAGAACTCCCCTGAAAGGTGGATTCACAACAATCAAGTGTGTCGAACGTCAAACCCACGAGCTCAAACTTAAGGGTTCCAAAGTCCTGCCGAAATCACATAGGTCGTCATGTTAAAATTTAGTCAATAAACGCCTACGACTGGAGCGAAACGGAATGCTTCGACGCTTGTGGTTCGGCCACGACCTCAGAGAAGCTTGGAAGAGACCTCATCTGAAAGGTGGATTCACAACGATCGAGTGTGTCGAACGTCAGCCCACAAGCTCAAACTTAAGGGTTCCAAAGTCCTGCCGAAATCACATAGGTCGTCATGTTAAAATTTAGTCAATAAACGGCTACGACTAGAGCAAAACGGAATGCTTCGACGCTTGTGGTTCGGCTGCACGACCTCCGAGAAGCTTGGAAGAGACCTCATCTGAAAGGTGGATTCACAACGATCGAGTGTGTCGAACGTCAGCCCACTAGCTCAAACTTAAGGGTTCAAAAGTTCTGCCGAAATCACATAGGTCGTCATGTTACAATTAAGTCAATAAAGGCCTACTACTGGAGCGAAACGGAATGCTTTGACGCTCGCCTTTCGGCCGCACGACCTCCGAGAGGCTTTGAAGAGAACTCCCCTGAAAGGTGAATTCACAACGATCAAGTGTGTCGAACGTCAGCCCACTAGCTCGAACTTAAGGGTTCCAAAGTCCTGCCGAAATCACATAGGTCGTCATGTTACAATTAAGTCAATAAAGGCCTACTACTGGAGCGAAACGAAATGCTTTGACGCTCGCCTTTCGGGCGCACGACCTCCAAGAGGCTTGGAATAGACCTCATCTGAAAGGTGTATTCACAACGATCGAGTGTGTCGAACGTCAGCCCACTAGCTCAAACTTAAGTGTTCCAAAGTTCTGCCGAAATCACATAGGTCGTCATGTTAAAATTTAGTCAATAAACGCCTACGACTGGAGCGAAACGGAATGCTTCGACGCTTGTGGTTCGGCCGCACGACCTCTGAGAAGCTTGGAAGAGACCTCAACTCAAAGGTGGATTCACAACGATCGAGTGTGTCGAACGTCAGCCCAGAAGGTCAAACTTATGGGTTCAAAAGTTCTGCCGAAATCACATAGGTCGACATGTTACAATTTAGTCAATAAAAGCCTACTACTGGAGCGAAACGGAATGCTTTGACGCTCGCCTTTCAGCCGCACGACCTCCGAGAGGCTTTGAAGAGAACTCCCCTGAAAGGTGGATTCACAACAATCAAGTGTGTCGAACGTCAAACCCACGAGCTCAAACTTAAGGGTTCCAAAGTCCTGCCGAAATCACATAGGTCGTCATGTTACAATTTATTCAATAAAGGCCTACTACTGGAGTGAAACTGAATGCTTTGACGCTCGCCTTTCGGCCGCACGACCTCCGAGAGGCTTGGAAGAGACCTCATCTGAAAGGTGTATTCACAACGATCGAGTGTGTCGAACGTCAGCCCACTAGCTCAAACTTAAGGGTTCAAAAGTTCTGCCGAAATCACATAGGTCGTCATGTTACAATTTATTCAATAAAGGCCTACTTCTGGAGTGAAACTGAATGCTTTGACGCTCGCCTTTCGGCCGCACGACCTCCGAGAGGCTTGGAAGAGACCTCATCTGAAAGGTGTATTCACAACGATCGAGTGTGTCGAACGTCAGCCCACTAGCTCAAACTTAAGGGTTCAAAAGTTCTGCCGAAATCACATAGGTCGTCATGTTACAATTAAGTCAATAAAGGCCTACTACTGGAGCGAAACGGAATGCTTTGACCCTCGCCTTTCGGCCGCACGACCTCCGAGAGGCTTGGAATAGACCTCATTTGAAAGGTGGATTCACAGCGATCGAGTGTGTCGAATGTTAGCCTACTAGCTCAAACTTAAGGGTTAAAATGTTCTGCCGAAATCACATAGGTCGTCATGTTACAATTTATTCAATAAAGGCCTACTACTGGAGTGAAACTGAATGCTTTGACGCTCGCCTTTCGGCCGCACGACATCCGAGAGGCTTGGAAGAGAGCTCATCTGAAAGGTGTATTCACAACGATCGAGAGTGTCGAACGTCAGCCCACTAGCTCAAACTTAGGGGTTCAAAAGTTCTGCCGAAATCACATAGGTCGTCATGTTACAATTTATTCAATAAAGGCCTACTACTGGAGTGAAACTGAATGCTTTGACGCTCGCCTTTCGGCCGCACGACCTCCGAGAGGCTTGGAAGAGACCTCATCTGAAAGGTGTATTCACAACGATCGAGTGTGTCAAACGTCAGCCCACTAGCTTAAACTTAAGGGTTCAAAAGTTCTGCCGAAATCACATAGGTCGTCATGTTACAATTAAGTCAATGAAGGCCTACTAATGGAGCGAAACGGAATGCTTTGACGCTCGCCTTTCGGCCGCACGACCTCCGAGAGGCTTTGAAGAGAACTCCCCTGAAAGGTGGATTCACAACGATCAAGTGTGTCGAACGTCAGCCCACCAGCTTGGACTTAAGGGTTCAAAAGTTCTGCCGAAGTCACATAGGTCGTCATGTTACAATTAAGTCAATAAAGGCCTACTGCTGGAGCGAAACGGAATGCTTTGACGCTTGTGGTTCGGCCGCACGACCTACGAGAAGCTTGGAAGAGACCTCATCTGAAAGGTGGATTCACAGCGATCGAGTTTGTCGAATGTCAGCCTACTAGCTCAAACGTAAGGGTTAAAACGTTCTGCCGAAATCACATAGGTCGTCATGTTACAATTTTTTCAATAAAGGCCTACTACTGGAGTGAAACCGAATGCTTTGACGCTCGCATTTCGGCCGCACGACCTCCGAGAGGCTTGGAAGAGACCTCATCTGAAAGGTGGATTCACAACGATCGAGTGTGTCGAACGTCAGCCCACTAGCTCAAACTTATGGGTTAAAAAGTTCTGCCGAAATCACATAGGTCGACATGTTACAATTTAGTCAATAAAAGCCTACTACTGGAGCGAAACGGAATACTTTGACGCTCGCCTTTCAGCCGCACGACCTCCGAGAGGCTTTGAAGAGAACTCCCCTGAAAGGTGGATTCACAACAATCAAGTGTGTCGAACGTCAAACCCACGAGCTCAAACTTAAGGGTTCCAAAGTCCTGCCGAAATCACATAGGTCGTCATGTTACAATTTATTCAATAAAGGCCTACTACTGGAGTGAAACTGAATGCTTTGACGCTCGCCTTTCGGCCGCACGACCTCCGAGAGGCTTGGAAGAAACCTCATCTGAAAGGTGTATTCACAACGATCGAGTGTGTCGAACGTCAGCCCACTAGCTCAAACTTAAGGGTTCAAAAGTTCTGCCGAAATCACATAGGTCGTCATGTTACAATTTATTCAATAAAGGCCTACTACTGGAGTGAAACTGAATGCTTTGACGCTCGCCTTTCGGCCGCACGACCTCCGAGAGGCTTGGAAGAGACCTCATCTGAAAGGTGTATTCACAACGATCGAGTGTGTCGAACGTCAGCCCACTAGCTCAAACTTAAGGGTTCAAAAGTTCTGCCGAAATCACATAGGTCGTCATGTTACAATTAAGTCAATAAAGGCCTACTACTGGAGCGAAACGGAATGCTTTGACGCTCGCCTTTCGGCCGCACGACCTCCGAGAGGCTTGGAATAGACCTCATCTGAAAGGTGGATTCACAGCGATCGAGTGTGTCGAATGTCAGCCTACTAGCTCAAACTTAAGGGTTAAAATGTTCTGCCGAAATCACATAGGTCGTCATGTTACAATTTATTCAATAAAGGCCTACTACTGGAGTGAAACTGAATACTTTGACGCTCGCCTTTCGGCCGCACGACATCCGAGAGGCTTGGAAGAGAGCTCATCTGAAAGGTGTATTCACAACGATCGAGAGTGTAGAACGTCAGCCCACTAGCTCAAACTTAAGGGTTCAAAAGTTCTGCCGAAATCACATAGGTCGTCATGTTACAATTAAGTCAATAAAGGCCTACTACTGGAGCGAAACGGAATGCTTTGACCCTCGCCTTTCGGCCGCACGACCTCCGAGAGGCTTGGAAGAGACCTCATCTGAAAGGTGGATTCACAGCGATCGAGTTTGTCGAATGTCAGCCTACTAGCTCAAACGTAAGGGTTAAAACGTTCTGCCGAAATCACATAGGTCGTCATGTTACAATTTATTCAATAAAGGCCTACTACTGGAGTGAAACTGAATGCTTTGACGCTCGCCTTTCGGCCGCACGACCTCCGAGAGGCTTGGAAGAGACCTCATCTGAAAGGTGGATTCACAACGATCGAGTGTGTCGAACGTCAGCCCACGAGCTCAAACTTAAGGGTTCCAAAGTCCTGCCGAAATCACATAGGTCGTCATGTTAAAATTTAGTCAATAAACGCCTACGACTGGAGCGAAACGGAATGCTTCGACGCTTGTGGTTCGGCCGCACGACCTCTGAGAAGCTTGGAAGAGACCTCAACTCAAAGGTGGATTCACAACGATCGAGTGTGTCGAACGTCAGCCCAGAAGGTCAAACTTATGGGTTAAAAAGTTCTGCCGAAATCACATAGGTGGTCATGTTACAATTTAGTCAATAAAGGCCTACGACTGGAGCGAAACTGAATGCTTTGACGCTCGCCTTTCAGCCGCACGACCTCCGAGAGGCTTTGAAGAGAACTCCCCTGAAAGGTGGATTCACAACAATCAAGTGTGTCGAACGTCAAACCCACGAGCTCAAACTTAAGGGTTCCAAAGTCCTGCCGAAATCACATAGGTCGTCATGTTACAATTTATTCAATAAAGGCCTACTACTGGAGTGAAACTGAATGCTTTGACGCTCGCCTTTCGGCCGCACGACCTCCGAGAGGCTTGGAAGAGACCTCATCTGAAAGGTGTATTCACAACGATCGAGTGTGTCGAACGTCAGCCCACTAGCTCAAACTTAAGGGTTCAAAAGTTCTGCCGAAATCACATAGGTCGTCATGTTACAATTTATTCAATAAAGGCCTACTACTGGAGTGAAACTGAATGCTTTGACGCTCGCCTTTCGGCCGCACGACCTCCGAGAGGCTTGGAAGAGACCTCATCTGAAAGGTGTATTCACAACGATCGAGTGTGTCGAACGTCAGCCCACTAGCTCAAACTTAAGGGTTCAAAAGTTCTGCCGAAATCACATAGGTCGTCATGTTACAATTAAGTCAATAAAGGCCTACTACTGGAGCGAAACGGAATGCTTTGACCCTCGCCTTTCGGCCGCACGACCTCCGAGAGGCTTGGAATAGACCTCATTTGAAAGGTGGATTCACAGCGATCGAGTGTGTCGAATGTCAGCCTACTAGCTCAAACTTAAGGGTTAAAATGTTCTGCCGAAATCACATAGGTCGTCATGTTACAATTTATTCAATAAAGGCCTACTACTGGAGTGAAACTGAATGCTTTGACGCTCGCCTTTCGGCCGCACGACATCCGAGAGGCTTGGAAGAGAGCTCATCTGAAAGGTGTATTCACAACGATCGAGAGTGTCGAACGTCAGCCCACTAGCTCAAACTTAGGGGTTCAAAAGTTCTGCCGAAATCACATAGGTCGTCATGTTACAATTTATTCAATAAAGGCCTACTACTGGAGTGAAACTGAATGCTTTGACGCTCGCCTTTCGGCCGCACGACCTCCGAGAGGCTTGGAAGAGACCTCATCTGAAAGGTGTATTCACAACGATCGAGTGTGTCAAACGTCAGCCCACTAGCTTAAACTTAAGGGTTCAAAAGTTCTGCCGAAATCACATAGGTCGTCATGTTACAATTAAGTCAATGAAGGCCTACTACTGGAGCGAAACGGAATGCTTTGACGCTCGCCTTTCGGCCGCACGACCTCCGAGAGGCTTTGAAGAGAACTCCCCTGAAAGGTGGATTCACAACGATCAAGTGTGTCGAACGTCAGCCCACCAGCTTGGACTTAAGGGTTCAAAAGTTCTGCCGAAGTCACATAGGTCGTCATGTTACAATTAAGTCAATAAAGGCCTACTGCTGGAGCGAAACGGAATGCTTTGACGCTTGTGGTTCGGCCGCACGACCTACGAGAAGCTTGGAAGAGACCTCATCTGAAAGGTGGATTCACAGCGATCGAGTTTGTCGAATGTCAGCCTACTAGCTCAAACGTAAGGGTTAAAACGTTCTGCCGAAATCACATAGGTCGTCATGTTACAATTTTTTCAATAAAGGCCTACTACTGGAGTGAAACCGAATGCTTTGACGCTCGCATTTCGGCCGCACGACCTCCGAGAGGCTTGGAAGAGACCTCATCTGAAAGGTGGATTCACAACGATCGAGTGTGTCGAACGTCAGCCCACTAGCTCAAACTTATGGGTTAAAAAGTTCTGCCGAAATCACATAGGTCGACATGTTACAATTTAGTCAATAAAAGCCTACTACTGGAGCGAAACGGAATACTTTGACGCTCGCCTTTCAGCCGCACGACCTCCGAGAGGCTTTGAAGAGAACTCCCCTGAAAGGTGGATTCACAACAATCAAGTGTGTCGAACGTCAAACCCACGAGCTCAAACTTAAGGGTTCCAAAGTCCTGCCGAAATCACATTGGTCGTCATGTTACAATTTACTCAATAAAGGCCTACTACTGGAGCGAAACTGAATGCTTTGACGCTCGCCTTTCGGCCGCACGACCTCCGAGAGGCTTAGAAGAGACCTCATCTGAAAGGTGGATTCAGATCGATCGAGTGTGTCGAACGTCAGCCCACTAGCTCAAACTTAAGGTTTCAAAAGTTCTGCCGAAATCACATAGGTCGTCATGTTACAATTTATTCAATAAAGGCCTACTACTGGAGCGAAACTGAATGCTTTGACGCTCGCCTTTCGGCCGCACGACCTCCGAGAGGCTTGGAAGAGACCTCATCTGAAAGGTGTATTCACAACGATCGAGTGTGTCGAACGTCAGCCCACTAGCTCAAACTTAAGGGTTCAAAAGTTCTGCCGAAATCACATAGGTCGTCATGTTACAATTAAGTCAATAAAGGCCTACTACTGGAGCGAAACGGAATGCTTTGACGCTCGCCTTTCGGCCGCACGACCTCCGAGAGGCTTGGAATAGACCTCATCTGAAAGGTGGATTCACAGCGATCGAGTGTGTCGAATGTCAGCCTACTAGCTCAAACTTAAGGGTTAAAATGTTCTGCCGAAATCACATAGGTCGTCATGTTACAATTTATTCAATAAAGGCCTACTACTGGAGTGAAACTGAATACTTTGACGCTCGCCTTTCGGCCGCACGACATCCGAGAGGCTTGGAAGAGAGCTCATCTGAAAGGTGTATTCACAACGATCGAGAGTGTAGAACGTCAGCCCACTAGCTCAAACTTAAGGGTTCAAAAGTTCTGCCGAAATCACATAGGTCGTCATGTTACAATTTATTCAATAAAGGCCTACTACTGGAGTGAAACTGAATGCTTTGACGCTCGCCTTTCGGCCGCACGACCTCCGAGAGGCTTGGAAGAGACCTCATCTGAAAGGTGTATTCACAACGATCGAGTGTGTCAAACGTCAGCCCACTAGCTTAAACTTAAGGGTTCAAAAGTTCTGCCGAAATCACATAGGTCGTCATGTTACAATTAAGTCAATGAAGGCCTACTACTGGAGCGAAACGGAATGCTTTGACGCTCGCCTTTCGGCCGCACGACCTCCGAGAGGCTTTGAAGAGAACTCCCCTGAAAGGTGGATTCACAACGATCAAGTGTGTCGAACGTCAGCCCACCAGCTCGGACTTAAGGGTTCAAAAGTTCTGCCGAAATCACATAGGTCGTCATGTTACAATTAAGTCAATAAAGGCCTACTGCTGGAGCGAAACGGAATGCTTTGACGCTTGTGGTTCGGCCGCACGACCTACGAGAAGCTTGGAAGAGACCTCATCTGAAAGGTGGATTCACAGCGATCGAGTTTGTCGAATGTCAGCCTACTAGCTCAAACGTAAGGGTTAAAACGTTCTGCCGAAATCACATAGGTCGTCATGTTACAATTTTTTCAATAAAGGCCTACTACTGGAGTGAAACCGAATGCTTTGACGCTCGCATTTCGGCCGCACGACCTCCGAGAGGCTTGGAATAGACCTCATTTGAAAGGTGGATTCACAGCGATCGAGTGTGTCGAATGTCAGCCTACTAGCTCAAACTTAAGGGTTAAAATGTTCTGCCGAAATCACATAGGTCGTCATGTTACAATTTATTCAATAAAGGCCTACTACTGGAGTGAAACTGAATGCTTTGACGCTCGCCTTTCGGCCGCACGACATCCGAGAGGCTTGGAAGAGAGCTCATCTGAAAGGTGTATTCACAACGATCGAGAGTGTCGAACGTCAGCCCACTAGCTCAAACTTAAGGGTTCAAAAGTTCTGCCGAAATCACATAGGTCGTCATGTTACAATTTATTCAATAAAGGCCTACTACTGGAGTGAAACTGAATGCTTTGACGCTCGCCTTTCGGCCGCACGACCTCCGAGAGGCTTGGAAGAGACCTCATCTGAAAGGTGTATTCACAACGATCGAGTGTGTCAAACGTCAGCCCACTAGCTTAAACTTAAGGGTTCAAAAGTTCTGCCGAAATCACATAGGTCGTCATGTTACAATTAAGTCAATGAAGGCCTACTACTGGAGCGAAACGGAATGCTTTGACGCTCGCCTTTCGGCCGCACGACCTCCGAGAGGCTTTGAAGAGAACTCCCCTGAAAGGTGGATTCACAACGATCAAGTGTGTCGAACGTCAGCCCACCAGCTTGGACTTAAGGGTTCAAAAGTTCTGCCGAAGTCACATAGGTCGTCATGTTACAATTAAGTCAATAAAGGCCTACTGCTGGAGCGAAACGGAATGCTTTGACGCTTGTGGTTCGGCCGCACGACCTACGAGAAGCTTGGAAGAGACCTCATCTGAAAGGTGGATTCACAGCGATCGAGTTTGTCGAATGTCAGCCTACTAGCTCAAACGTAAGGGTTAAAACGTTCTGCCGAAATCACATAGGTCGTCATGTTACAATTTTTTCAATAAAGGCCTACTACTGGAGTGAAACCGAATGCTTTGACGCTCGCATTTCGGCCGCACGACCTCCGAGAGGCTTGGAAGAGACCTCATCTGAAAGGTGGATTCACAACGATCGAGTGTGTCGAACGTCAGCCCACTAGCTCAAACTTATGGGTTAAAAAGTTCTGCCGAAATCACATAGGTCGACATGTTACAATTTAGTCAATAAAAGCCTACTACTGGAGCGAAACGGAATACTTTGACGCTCGCCTTTCAGCCGCACGACCTCCGAGAGGCTTTGAAGAGAACTCCCCTGAAAGGTGGATTCACAACAATCAAGTGTGTCGAACGTCAAACCCACGAGCTCAAACTTAAGGGTTCCAAAGTCCTGCCGAAATCACATAGGTCGTCATGTTACAATTTATTCAATAAAGGCCTACTACTGGAGTGAAACTGAATGCTTTGACGCTCGCCTTTCGGCCGCACGACCTCCGAGAGGCTTGGAAGAGACCTCATCTGAAAGGTGTATTCACAACGATCGAGTGTGTCGAACGTCAGCCCACTAGCTCAAACTTAAGGGTTCAAAAGTTCTGCCGAAATCACATAGGTCGTCATGTTACAATTTATTCAATAAAGGCCTACTACTGGAGTGAAACTGAATGCTTTGACGCTCGCCTTTCGGCCGCACGACCTCCGAGAGGCTTGGAAGAGACCTCATCTGAAAGGTGTATTCACAACGATCGAGTGTGTCGAACGTCAGCCCACTAGCTCAAACTTAAGGGTTCAAAAGTTCTGCCGAAATCACATAGGTCGTCATGTTACAATTAAGTCAATAAAGGCCTACTACTGGAGCGAAACGGAATGCTTTGACGCTCGCCTTTCGGCCGCACGACCTCCGAGAGGCTTGGAATAGACCTCATCTGAAAGGTGGATTCACAGCGATCGAGTGTGTCGAATGTCAGCCTACTAGCTCAAACTTAAGGGTTAAAATGTTCTGCCGAAATCACATAGGTCGTCATGTTACAATTTATTCAATAAAGGCCTACTACTGGAGTGAAACTGAATACTTTGACGCTCGCCTTTCGGCCGCACGACATCCGAGAGGCTTGGAAGAGAGCTCATCTGAAAGGTGTATTCACAACGATCGAGAGTGTAGAACGTCAGCCCACTAGCTCAAACTTAAGGGTTCAAAAGTTCTGCCGAAATCACATAGGTCGTCATGTTACAATTTATTCAATAAAGGCCTACTACTGGAGTGAAACTGAATGCTTTGACGCTCGCCTTTCGGCCGCACGACCTCCGAGAGGCTTGGAAGAGACCTCATCTGAAAGGTGTATTCACAACGATCGAGTGTGTCAAACGTCAGCCCACTAGCTTAAACTTAAGGGTTCAAAAGTTCTGCCGAAATCACATAGGTCGTCATGTTACAATTAAGTCAATGAAGGCCTACTACTGGAGCGAAACGGAATGCTTTGACGCTCGCCTTTCGGCCGCACGACCTCCGAGAGGCTTTGAAGAGAACTCCCCTGAAAGGTGGATTCACAACGATCAAGTGTGTCGAACGTCAGCCCACCAGCTCGGACTTAAGGGTTCAAAAGTTCTGCCGAAATCACATAGGTCGTCATGTTACAATTAAGTCAATAAAGGCCTACTGCTGGAGCGAAACGGAATGCTTTGACGCTTGTGGTTCGGCCGCACGACCTACGAGAAGCTTGGAAGAGACCTCATCTGAAAGGTGGATTCACAGCGATCGAGTTTGTCGAATGTCAGCCTACTAGCTCAAACGTAAGGGTTAAAACGTTCTGCCGAAATCACATAGGTCGTCATGTTACAATTTTTTCAATAAAGGCCTACTACTGGAGTGAAACCGAATGCTTTGACGCTCGCATTTCGGCCGCACGACCTCCGAGAGGCTTGGAATAGACCTCATTTGAAAGGTGGATTCACAGCGATCGAGTGTGTCGAATGTCAGCCTACTAGCTCAAACTTAAGGGTTAAAATGTTCTGCCGAAATCACATAGGTCGTCATGTTACAATTTATTCAATAAAGGCCTACTACTGGAGTGAAACTGAATGCTTTGACGCTCGCCTTTCGGCCGCACGACATCCGAGAGGCTTGGAAGAGAGCTCATCTGAAAGGTGTATTCACAACGATCGAGAGTGTCGAACGTCAGCCCACTAGCTCAAACTTAAGGGTTCAAAAGTTCTGCCGAAATCACATAGGTCGTCATGTTACAATTTATTCAATAAAGGCCTACTACTGGAGTGAAACTGAATGCTTTGACGCTCGCCTTTCGGCCGCACGACCTCCGAGAGGCTTGGAAGAGACCTCATCTGAAAGGTGTATTCACAACGATCGAGTGTGTCAAACGTCAGCCCACTAGCTTAAACTTAAGGGTTCAAAAGTTCTGCCGAAATCACATAGGTCGTCATGTTACAATTAAGTCAATGAAGGCCTACTACTGGAGCGAAACGGAATGCTTTGACGCTCGCCTTTCGGCCGCACGACCTCCGAGAGGCTTTGAAGAGAACTCCCCTGAAAGGTGGATTCACAACGATCAAGTGTGTCGAACGTCAGCCCACCAGCTCGGACTTAAGGGTTCAAAAGTTCTGCCGAAATCACATAGGTCGTCATGTTACAATTAAGTCAATAAAGGCCTACTGCTGGAGCGAAACGGAATGCTTTGACGCTTGTGGTTCGGCCGCACGACCTACGAGAAGCTTGGAAGAGACCTCATCTGAAAGGTGGATTCACAGCGATCGAGTTTGTCGAATGTCAGCCTACTAGCTCAAACGTAAGGGTTAAAACGTTCTGCCGAAATCACATAGGTCGTCATGTTACAATTTTTTCAATAAAGGCCTACTACTGGAGTGAAACCGAATGCTTTGACGCTCGCATTTCGGCCGCACGACCTCCGAGAGGCTTGGAAGAGACCTCATCTGAAAGGTGGATTCACAACGATCGAGTGTGTCGAACGTCAGCCCACTAGCTCAAACTTATGGGTTAAAAAGTTCTGCCGAAATCACATAGGTGGTCATGTTACAATTTAGTCAATAAAGGCCTACGACTGGAGCGAAACAGAATGCTTTGACGGTCGCCGCTCGGCCCCACAACCGGCCAAAGACTTGGGGGAGACCTCCCCTGAAAGGTGTATTCACAACGATCGAGTGTGTCGAACGTCAGCCCACTAGCTCAAACTTAAGGGTTCAAAAGTTCTGCCGAAATCACATAGGTCGTCATGTTACAATTTATTCAATAAAGGCCTACTACTGGAGTGAAACTGAATGCTTTGACGCTCACCTTTCGGCCGCACGACCTCCGAGAGGCTTGGAAGAGACCTCATCTGAAAGGTGTATTCACAACGATCGAGTGTGTCGAACGTCAGCCCACTAGCACAAACTTAAGGGTTCAAAAGTTCTGCCAAAATCACATAGGTCGTCATGTTACAATTAAGTCAATAAAGGCCTACTACTGGAGCGAAACGGAATGCTTTGACGCTCGCCTTTCGGCCGCACGACCTCCGAGAGGCTTTGAAGAGAACTCCCCTGAAAGGTGGATTCACAACGATCAAGTGTGTCGAACGTCAGCCCACCAGCTCGGACTTAAGGGTTCAAAAGTTCTGCCGAAATCACATAGGTCGTCATGTTACAATTAAGTCAATAAAGGCCTACTGCTGGAGCGAAACGGAATGCTTTGACGCTTGTGGTTCGGCCGCACGACCTCCGAGAAGCTTGGAAGAGACCTCATCTGAAAGGTGGATTCACAGCGATCGAGTTTGTCAAATGTCAGCCTACTAGCTCAAACGTAAGGGTTAAAACGTTCTGCCGAAATCACATAGGTCGTCATGTTACAATTTAGTCAATAAAGGCCTACGACTGGAGCGAAACGGAATGCTTTGACGGTCGCCGCTCGGCCCCACAACCGGCCAAAGACTTGGGGGAGACGTCCCCTGAAAGGTGGATTCACAACGATCGAGTGTGTCGAACGTCAGCCCACTAGCTAAAACTTAAGAGTTCTAAAGTTCTGCCGAAATCTCATAGGTCGTCATGTTACAATTTAGTCAATAAACGCCTACTAATGGAGTGAAACGGAATGCTTCGACACTCGAGTTTCGGCCGTACGACCTCCGAGAGGCTTTGAAGAGAACTCCCCTGAAAGGTGGATTCACAACGATCGAGTGTGTCGAACGTCAGCCCACGATCTCAAACTTAAGGGTTCCAAAGTCCTGCCGAAATCACATAGGTCGTCATGTTAAAATTTAGTCAATAAACGCCTACGACTGGAGCGAAACGGAATGCTTCGACGCTTGTGGTTCGGCCGCACGACCTCCGAGAAGCTTGGAAGAGACCTGATCTGAAAGGTGGATTCACAACGATCGAGTGTGTCGAACGTCAGCCCAGAAGGTCAAACTTAAGGGTTCAAAAGTTCTGCCGAAATCACATAGGTCGACATGTTACAATTTAGTCAATAAAAGCCTACTACTGGAGCGAAACGGAATGCTTTGACGCTCGCCTTTCAGCCGCACGACCTCCGAGAGGCTTTGAAGAGAACTCCCCTGAAAGGTGGATTCACAACAATCAAGTGTGTCGAACGTCAAACCCACGAGCTCAAACTTAAGGGTTCCAAAGTCCTGCCGAAATCACATAGGTCGTCATGTTAAAATTTAGTCAATAAACGCCTACGACTGGAGCGAAACGGAATGCTTCGACGCTTGTGGTTCGGCCACGACCTCCGAGAAGCTTGGAAGAGACCTCATCTGAAAGGTGGATTCACAACGATCGAGTGTGTCGAACGTCAGCCCACTAGCTCAAACTTAAGGGTTCAAAAGTTCTGCAGAAATCTCATAGGTGTTCATGTTACAATTAAGTCAATAAAGGCCTACTACTGGAGCGAAACGAAATGCTTTGACGCTCGCCTTTCGGCCGCACGACCTCCAAGAGGCTTGGAAGAGACCTCATCTGAAAGGTGTATTCACAACGATCGAGTGTGTCGAACGTCAGCCCACTAGCTCAAACTTAAGGGTTCAAAAGTTCTGCCGAAATCACATAGGTCGTCATGTTACAATTAAGTCAATAAAAGCCTAATGCTGGAGCGAAATGGAATGCTTTGACGCTTGTGGTTCGGCCGCACGACCTCCGAGAAGCTTGGAAGAGACCTCATCTGAAAGGTGGATTCACAGCGATCGAGTTTGTCGAATGTCAGCCTACTAGCTCAAACGTAAGGGTTAAAACGTTCTGCCGAAATCACATAGGTCGTCATGTTACAATTTATTCAATAAAGGCCTACTACTGGAGTGAAACTGAATGCTTTGACGCTCGCCTTTCGGCCGCACGACCTCCGAGAGGCTTGGAAGAGACCTCATCTGAAAGGTGTATTCACATCGATCGAGTGTGTCGAACGTCAGCCCACTAGCTCAAACTTAAGGGTTCAAAAGTTCTGCCAAAATCACATAGGTCGTCATGTTACAATTAAGTCAATAAAGGCCTACTACTGGAGCGAAACGGAATGCTTTGACGCTCGCCTTTCGGCCGCACGACCTCCGAGAGGCTTTGAAGAGAACTCCCCTGAAAGGTGGATTCACAACGATCAAGTGTGTCGAACGTCAGCCCACTAGCTCGAACTTAAGGGTTCCAAAGTCCTGCCGAAATCACATACGTCGTCATGTTACAATTTAGTCAATAAAGGCCAACTAATGGAGTGAAACGGAATGCTTCGACACTCGTGTTTCGGCCGCACGACCTCCGAGAGGCTTGGAAGAGACCTCATCTGAAAGGTGGATTCACAACGATCGAGTGTGTCGAACGTCAGCCCACTAGCTCAAACTTTAGGGTTCAAAAGTTCTGCCGAAATCACATAGGTTGTCATGTTACAATTTATTCAATAAAGGCCTACTACTGGAGTGAAACCGAATGCTTTGACGACCGCATTTCGGCCGCACGACCTCCGAGAGGCTTGGAAGAGACCTCATCTGAAAGGTGGATTCACAACGATCGAGTGTGTCGAACGTCAGCCCACTAGCTAAAACTTAAGAGTTCTAAAGTTCTGCCGAAATCTCATAGGTCGTCATGTTACAATTTAGTCAATAAAGGCCTACTACTGGAGCGAAACGGATTGCTTTGACACTCGCCTTTCGGCCGCACGACCTCCCATAGGCTTGGAAGAGACCTCATCTGAAAGATGGATTCACAACGATCGAGTGTGTCGAACGTCAGCCCACTAGCTCAAACTTAAGGGTTCAAAAGTTCTGCCGAAATCACATAGGTCGTCATGTTACAATGAAGTCAATAAACGCCTACTACTGGAGTGAAACAGAATGCTTCGACGCTCGTGGTTCGGCCGCATGACCTCCGAGAAGCTTGGAAGAGACCTAATCTGAAAGGTGGATTCACAAAGATCGAGTGTGTCGAACGTCAGCCCAGAAGGTCAAACTTAAGGGTTCAAAAGTTCTGCCGAAATCACATATGTCGACATGTTACAATTTAGTCAATAAAAGCTTACTACTGGAGCGAAACGGAATGCTTTGACGCTCGCCTTTCGGCCGCACGACTTCCGAGAGGCTTTGAAGAAAACTCCCCTGAAAGGTGGATTCACAACGATCAAGTGTGTCGAACGTCAGCCCACGAGCTCAAACTTAAGGGTTCCAAAGTCCTGCCGAAATCACATAGGTCGTCATGTTAAAATTTAGTCAATAAAAGCCTACTACTGGAGCGAAACGGAATGTTTTGACGCTCGCCTTTCGGCCGCACGACCTCCGAGAGTCTTTGAAGAGAACTCCCCTGAAAGGTGGATTCACAACAATCAAGTGTGTCGAACGTCAAACCCACGAGCTCAAACTTAAGGGTTCCAAAGTCCTGCCGAAATCACATAGGTCGTCATGTTAAAATTTAGTCAATAAACGCCTACGACTGGAGCGAAACGAAATGCTTTGACGCTCGCCTTTCGGCCGCACGACCTCCAATAGGCTTGGAAGAGACCTCATCTGAAAGGTGTATTCACAACGATCGAGTGTGTCGAACGTCAGCCCACTAGCTCAAACTTAAGGGTTCAAAAGTTCTGCCGAAATCACATAGGTCGTCATGTTACAATTAAGTCAATAAAGGCCTACTGCTGGAGCGAAACGGAATGCTTTGACGCTTGTGGTTCGGCCGCACGACCTCCGAGAAGCTTGGAAGAGACCTCATCTGAAAGGTGGATTCACAGCGATCGAGTTTGTCGAATGTCAGCCTACTAGCTCAAACGTAAGGGTTAAAACGTTCTGCCGAAATCACATAGGTCGTCATGTTACAATTTATTCAATAAAGGCCTACTACTGGAGTGAAACTGAATGCTTTGACGCTCGCCTTTCGGCCGCACGACCTCCGAGAGGCTTGGAAGAGACCTCATCTGAAAGGTGTATTCACAACGATCGAGTGTGTCGAACGTCAGCCCACTAGCTCAAACTTAAGGGTTCAAAAGTTCTGCCAAAATCACATAGGTTGTCATGTTACAATTTAGTCAATAAAGGCCAACTAATGGAGTGAAACGGAATGCTTCGACACTCGTGTTTCGGCCGCACGACCTCCGAGAGGCTTGGAAGAGACCTCATCTGAAAGGTGGATTCACAACGATCGAGTGTGTCGAACGTCAGCCCACTAGCTCAAACTTTAGGGTTCAAAAGTTCTGCCGAAATCACATAGGTCGTCATGTTACAATTTATTCAATAAAGGCCTACTACTGGAGTGAAACCGAATGCTTTGACGCTCGCATTTCGGCCGCACGACCTCCGAGAGGCTTGGAAGAGACCTCATCTGAAAGGTGGATTCACAACGATCAAGTTTGTCGAACGTCAGCCCACTAGCTCGAACTTAAGGGTTCCAAAGTCCTGCCGAAATCACATACGTCGTCATGTTACAATTTAGTCAATAAAGGCCTACTAATGGAGTGAAACGGAATGCTTCAACACTCGTGTTTCGGCCGCACGACCTCCGAGAGGCTTGGAAGAGACCTCATCTGAAAGGTGGATTCACAACGATCGAGTGTGTCGAACGTCAGCCCACTAGCTCAAACTTAAGGGTTCAAAAGTTCTGCCGAAATCACATAGGTCGTCATGTTACAATTTATTCAATAAAGGCCTACTACTGGAGTGAAACCGAATGCTTTGACGCTCGCATTTCGGCCGCACGACCTCCGAGAGGCTTGGAAGAGACCTCATCTGAAAGGTGGATTCACAACGATCGAGTGTGTCGAACGTCAGCCCACTAGCTAAAACTTAAGAGTTCTAAAGTTCTGCCGAAATCTCATAGGTCGTCATGTTACAATTTAGTCAATAAAGGCCTACTACTGGAGCGAAACGGATTGCTTTGACACTCGCCTTTCGGCCGCACGACCTCCCATAGGCTTGGAAGAGACCTCATCTGAAAGATGGATTCACAACGATCGAGTGTGTCGAACGTCAGCCCACTAGCTCAAACTTAAGGGTTCAAAAGTTCTGCCGAAATCTCATAGGTCGTCATGTTACAATTAAGTCAATAAAGGCCTACTACTGGAGCGAAACGAAATGCTTTGACGCTCGCCTTTCGGCCGCACGACCTCCAACAGGCTTGGAAGAGACCTCATCTGAAAGGTGTATTCACAACGATCGAGTGTGTCGAACGTCAGCCCACTAGCTCAAACTTAAGGGTTCAAAAGTTCTGCCGAAATCACATAGGTCGTCATGTTACAATTAAGTCAATAAAGGCCTACTGCTGGAGCGAAACGGAATGCTTCGACACTCGTGTTTCGGCCGCACGACCTCCGAGAGGCTTGGAAGAGACCTCATCTGAAAGGTGGATTCACAACGATCGAGTGTGTCGAACGTCAGCCCACTAGCTCAAACTTTAGGGTTCAAAAGTTCTGCCGAAATCACATAGGTCGTCATGTTACAATTTATTCAATAAAGGCCTACTACTGGAGTGAAACCGAATGCTTTGACGCTCGCATTTCGGCCGCACGACCTCCG
The DNA here is from genome assembly GCF_024500385.1 of Phyllopteryx taeniolatus. NCBI lineage: Eukaryota > Metazoa > Chordata > Actinopteri > Syngnathiformes > Syngnathidae > Phyllopteryx > Phyllopteryx taeniolatus. The sequence goes on from NC_084516.1 coordinate 47,432, forward strand.
AGAGGCTTGGAAGAGACCTCATCTGAAAGGTGGATTCACAACGATCAAGTGTGTCGAACGTCAGCCCACTAGCTCGAACTTAAGGGTTCCAAAGTCCTGCCGAAATCATATATGTCGTCATGTTACAATTTAGTCAATAAAGGCCTACTAATGGAGTGAAACGGAATGCTTCGACACTCGTGTTTCGGCCGCACGACCTCCGAGAGGCTTGGAAGAGACCTCATCTGAAAGGTGGATTCACAACGATCGAGTGTGTCGAACGTCAGCCCACTAGCTCAAACTTAAGGGTTCAAAAGTTCTGCCGAAATCACATAGGTCGTCATGTTACAATTTATTCAATAAAGGCCTACTACTGGAGTGAAACCGAATGCTTTGACGCTCGCATTTCGGCCGCACGACCTCCGAGAGGCTTGGAAGAGACCTCATCTGAAAGATGGATTCACAACGATCGAGTGTGTCGAACGTCAGCCCACTAGCTCAAACTTAAGGGTTCAAAAGTTCTGCCGAAATCACATAGGTCGTCATGTTACAATGAAGTCAAAAAACGCCTACTACTGGAGCGAAACAGAATGCTTCGACGCTCGTGGTTCCGCCGAATGACCTCCGAGAAGCTCGGAAGAGACCTAATCTGAAAGGTGGATTCACAACGATCGAGTGTGTCGAACGTCAGCCCAGAAGGTCAAACTTAAAGGTTCAAAAGTTCTGCCGAAATCACACAGGTCGTCATGTTACAATTAAGTCAGTAAAGGCCTACTACTGGAGCGAAACGGAATGCTTTGACGCTCGCCTTTCGGCCGCACGACCTCCGAGAGGCTTTGAAGAGAACTCCCTTGAAAGGTGGATTCACAACGATCAAGTGTGTCGAACGTCAGCCCACTAGCTCAAACTTTAGGGTTCCAAAGTCCTGCCGAAATCACATACGTCGTCATGTTACAATTTAGTCAATAAAGGCCTACTAATGGAGTGAAACGGAATGCTTCGACACTCGTGTTTCGGCCGCACGACCTCCGAGAAGCTTGGAAGAGACCTCATCTGAAAGGTGTATTCACAACGATCGAGTTTGTCGAATGTCAGCCTACTAGCTCAAACGTAAGGGTTAAAACGTTCTGCCGAAATCACATAGGTCGTCATGTTGCAATTTATTCAATAAAGGCCTACTACTGGAGTGAAACTGAATGCTTTGACGCTCGCCTTTCGGCCGCACGACCTCCGAGAGGCTTGGAAGAGACCTCATCTGAAAGGTGGATTCACAACGATCAAGTGTGTCGAACGTCAGCCCACTAGCTCGAACTTAAGGGTTCCAAAGTCCTGCCGAAATCATATATGTCGTCATGTTACAATTTAGTCAATAAAGGCCTACTAATGGAGTGAAACGGAATGCTTCGACACTCGTGTTTCGGCCGCACGACCTCCGAGAGGCTTGGAAGAGACCTCATCTGAAAGGTGGATTCACAACGATCGAGTGTGTCGAACGTCAGCCCACTAGCTCAAACTTAAGGGTTCAAAAGTTCTGCCGAAATCACATAGGTCGTCATGTTACAATTTATTCAATAAAGGCCTACTACTGGAGTGAAACCGAATGCTTTGACGCTCGCATTTCGGCCGCACGACCTCCGAGAGGCTTGGAAGAGACCTCATCTGAAAGATGGATTCACAACGATCGAGTGTGTCGAACGTCAGCCCACTAGCTCAAACTTAAGGGTTCAAAAGTTCTGCCGAAATCACATAGGTCGTCATGTTACAATGAAGTCAAAAAACGCCTACTACTGGAGCGAAACAGAATGCTTCGACGCTCGTGGTTCCGCCGAATGACGTCCGAGAAGCTCGGAAGAGACCTAATCTGAAAGGTGGATTCACAACGATCGAGTGTGTCGAACGTCAGCCCAGAAGGTCAAACTTAAAGGTTCAAAAGTTCTGCCGAAATCACACAGGTCGTCATGTTACAATTAAGTCAGTAAAGGCCTACTACTGGAGCGAAACGGAATGCTTTGACGCTCGCCTTTCGGCCGCACGACCTCCGAGAGGCTTTGAAGAGAACTCCCTTGAAAGGTGGATTCACAACGATCAAGTGTGTCGAACGTCAGCCCACTAGCTCAAACTTTAGGGTTCCAAAGTCCTGCCGAAATCACATACGTCGTCATGTTACAATTTAGTCAATAAAGGCCTACTAATGGAGTGAAACGGAATGCTTCGACACTCGTGTTTCGGCCGCACGACCTCCGAGAAGCTTGGAAGAGACCTCATCTGAAAGGTGTATTCACAACGATCGAGTTTGTCGAATGTCAGCCTACTAGCTCAAACGTAAGGGTTAAAACGTTCTGCCGAAATCACATAGGTCGTCATGTTGCAATTTATTCAATAAAGGCCTACTACTGGAGTGAAACTGAATGCTTTGACGCTCGCCTTTCGGCCGCACGACCTCCGAGAGGCTTGGAAGAGACCTCATCTGAAAGGTGTATTCACAACGATCGAGTGTGTCGAACGTCAGCCCACTAGCTCAAACTTAAGGGTTCAAAAGTTCTGCCAAAATCACATAGGTCGTCATGTTACAATTAAGTCAATAAAGGCCTACTACTGGAGCAAAACGGAATGCTTTGACGCTCGCCTTTCGGCCGCACGACCTCCGAGCGGCTTTGAAGAGAACTCCCCTGAAAGGTGGATTCACAACGATCAAGTGTGTCGAACGTCAGCCCACTAGCTCGAACTTAAGGGTTCCAAAGTCCTGCCGAAATCACATACGTCGTCATGTTACAATTTAATCAATAAAGGCCAACTAATGGAGTGAAACGGAATGTTTCGACACTCGTGTTTCGGCCGCACGACCTCCGAGAGGCTTGGAAGAGACCTCAACTGAAAGGTGGATTCACAATGATCGAGTGTGTCGAACGTCAGCCCACTAGCTCAAACTTTAGGGTTCAAAAGTTCTGCCGAAATCACATAGGTCGTCATGTTACAATTTATTCAATAAAGGCCTACTACTGGAGTGAAACCGAATGCTTTGATGCTCGCATTTCGGCCGCACGACCTCCGAGAGGCTTGGAAGAGACCTCATCTGAAAGGTGGATTCACAACGATCAAGTGTGTCGAACGTCAGCCCACTAGCTCGAACTTAAGGGTTCCAAAGTCCTGCCGAAATCACATATGTCGTCATGTTACAATTTAGTCAATAAAGTCCTACTAATGGAGTGAAACGGAATGCTTCGACACTCGTGTTTCGGCCGCACGACCTCCGAGAGGCTTGGAAGAGACCTCATCTGAAAGGTGGATTCACAACGATCGAGTGTGTCGAACGTCAGCCCACTAGCTCAAACTTTAGGGTTCAAAAGTTCTGCCGAAATCACATAGGTCGTCATGTTACAATTTATTCAATAAAGGCCTACTACTGGAGTGAAACCGAATGCTTTGACGCTCGCATTTCGGCCACACGACCTCCGAGAGGCTTGGAAGAGACCTCATCTGAAAGGTGGATTCACAACGATCGAGTGTGTCGAACGTCAGCCCACTAGCTAAAACTTAAGAGTTCTAAAGTTCTGCCGAAATCTCATAGGTCGTCATGTTACAATTTAGTCAATAAAGGCCTACTACTGGAGCGAAACGGATTGCTTTGACACTCGCCTTTCGGCCGCACGACCTCCCATAGGCTTGGAAGAGACCTCATCTGAAAGATGGATTCACAACGATCGAGTGTGTCGAACGTCAGCCCACTAGCTCAAACTTAAGGGTTCAAAAGTTCTGCCGAAATCACATAGGTCGTCATGTTACAATGAAGTCAATAAACGCCTACTACTGGAGTGAAACAGAATGCTTCGACGCTCGTGGTTCGGCCGCATGACCTCCGAGAAGCTTGGAAGAGACCTAATCTGAAAGGTGGATTCACAACGATCGAGTGTGTCGAACGTCAGCCCAGAAGGTCAAACTTAAGGGTTCAAAAGTTCTGCCGAAATCACATATGTCGACATGTTACAATTTAGTCAATAAAAGCCTACTACTGGAGCGAAACGGAATGTTTTGACGGTCGCCTTTCGGCCGCACGACCTCCGAGAGTCTTTGAAGAGAACTCCCCTGAAAGGTGGATTCACAACAATCAAGTTTGTCGAACGTCAAACCCACGAGCTCAAACTTAAGGGTTCCAAAGTCCTGCCGAAATCACATAGGTCGTCATGTTAAAATTTAGTCAATAAACGCCTACGACTGGAGCGAAACGGAATGCTTCGACGCTTGTGGTTCGGCCGCACGACCTCCGAGAAGCTTGGAAGAGACCTCATCTGAAAGGTGTATTCACAACGATCGAGTGTGTCGAACGTCAGCCCACTAGCTCAAACTTAAGGGTTCAAAAGTTCTGCCGAAATCTCATAGGTCGTCATGTTACAATTAAGTCAATAAAGGCCTACTACTGGAGCGAAACGAAATGCTTTGACGCTCGCCTTTCGGCCGCACGACCTCCAATAGGCTTGGAAGAGACCTCATCTGAAAGGTGTATTCACAACGATCGAGTGTGTCGAACGTCAGCCCACTAGCTCAAACTTAAGGGTTCAAAAGTTCTGCCGAAATCACATAGGTCGTCATGTTACAATTAAGTCAATAAAGGCCTACTGCTGGAGCGAAACGGAATGCTTTGACGCTTGTGGTTCGGCCGCACGACCTCCGAGAAGCTTGGAAGAGACCTCATCTGAAAGGTGGATTCACAGCGATCGAGTTTGTCGAATGTCAGCCTACTAGCTCAAACGTAAGGGTTAAAACGTTCTGCCGAAATCACATAGGTCGTCATGTTACAATTTATTCAATAAAGGCCTACTACTGGAGTGAAACTGAATGCTTTGACGCTCGCCTTTCGGCCGCACGACGTCCAAGAGGCTTGGAAGAGACCTCATCTGAAAGGTGTATTCACAACAATCAAGTGTGTCGAACGTCAGCCCACTAGCTCAAACTTAAGGGTTCAAAAGTTCGGCCAAAATCACATAGGTTGTCATGTTATAAATTAAGTCAATAAAGGCCAACTAATGGAGTGAAACGGAATGCTTCGACACTCGTGTTTCGGCCGCACGACCTCCGAGAGGCTTGGAAGAGACCTCATCTGAAAGGTGGATTCACAACGATCGAGTGTGTCGAACGTCAGCCCACTAGCTCAAACTTTAGGGTTCAAAAGTTCTGCCGAAATCACATAGGTCGTCATGTTACAATTTATTCAATAAAGGCCTACTACTGGAGTGAAACCGAATGCTTTGACGCTCGCATTTCGGCCGCACGACCTCCGAGAGGCTTGGAAGAGACCTCATCTGAAAGGTGGATTCACAACGATCGAGTGTGTCGAATGTCAGCCCACTAGCTAAAACTTAAGAGTTCTAAAGTTCTGCCGAAATGTCATAGGTCGTCATGTTACAATTAAGTCAATAAAGGCCTACTGCTGGAGCGAAACGGAATGCTTTGACGCTTGTGGTTCGGCCGCACGACCTCCGAGAAGCTTGGAAGAGACCTCATCTGAAAGGTGGATTCACAGCGATCGAGTTTGTCGAATGTCAGCCTACTAGCTCAAACGTAAGGGTTAAAACGTTCTGCCGAAATCACATAGGTCGTCATGTTACAATTTATTCAATAAAGGCCTACTACTGGAGTGAAACTGAATGCTTTGACGCTCGCCTTTCGGCCGCACGACGTCCAAGAGGCTTGGAAGAGACCTCATCTGAAAGGTGTATTCACAACAATCAAGTGTGTCGAACGTCAGCCCACTAGCTCAAACTTAAGGGTTCAAAAGTTCGGCCAAAATCACATAGGTTGTCATGTTATAAATTAAGTCAATAAAGGCCAACTAATGGAGTGAAACGGAATGCTTCGACACTCGTGTTTCGGCCGCACGACCTCCGAGAGGCTTGGAAGAGACCTCATCTGAAAGGTGGATTCACAACGATCGAGTGTGTCGAACGTCAGCCCACTAGCTCAAACTTTAGGGTTCAAAAGTTCTGCCGAAATCACATAGGTCGTCATGTTACAATTTATTCAATAAAGGCCTACTACTGGAGTGAAACCGAATGCTTTGACGCTCGCATTTCGGCCGCACGACCTCCGAGAGGCTTGGAAGAGACCTCATCTGAAAGGTGGATTCACAACGATCAAGTGTGTCGAACGTCAGCCCACTAGCTCGAACTTAAGGGTTCCAAAGTCCTGCCGAAATCACATACGTCGTCATGTTACAATTTAGTCAATAAAGGCCTACTAATGGAGTGAAACGGAATGCTTCGACACTCGTGTTTCGGCCGCACGACCTCCGAGAGGCTTGGAAGAGATCTCATCTGAAAGGTGGATTCACAATGATCGAGTGTGTCGAACGTCAGCCCACTAGCTCAAACTTAAGGGTTCAAAAGTTCTGCCGAAATCACATAGGTCGTCATGTTACAATTTATTCAATAAAGGCCTACTACTGGAGTGAAACCGAATGCTTTGACGCTCGCATTTCGGCCGCACGACCTCCGAGAGGCTTGGAAGAGACCTCATCTGAAAGGTGGATTCACAACGATCGAGTGTGTCGAATGTCAGCCCACTAGCTAAAACTTAAGAGTTCTAAAGTTCTGCCGAAATGTCATAGGTCGTCATGTTACAATGAAGTCAATAAACGCCTACTACTGGAGCGAAACAGAATGCTTCGACGCTCGTGGTTCGGCCGCATGACCTCCGAGAAGCTCGGAAGAGACCTAATCTGAAAGGTGGATTCACAACGATCGAGTGTGTCGAACGTCAGCCCAGAAGGTCAAACTTAAAGGTTCAAAAGTTCTGCCGAAATCACACAGGTCGTCATGTTACAATTAAGTCAATAAAGGTCTACTACTGGAGCGAAACGGAATGCTTTGACGCTCGCCTTTCGGCCGCACGACCTCCGAGAGGCTTTGAAGAGAACTCCCTTGAAAGGTGGATTCACAACGATCAAGTGTGTCGAACGTCAGCCCACTAGCTCGAACTTAAGGGTTCCAAAGTCCTGCCGAAATCACATACGTCGTCATGTTACAATTTAGTCAATAAAGGCCTACTAATGGAGTGAAACGGAATGCTTCGACACTCGTGTTTCGGCCGCACGACCTCCGAGAGGCTTGGAAGAGACCTCATCTGAAAGGTGGATTCACAACGATCGAGTGTGTCGAACGTCAGCCCACTAGCTCGAACTTAAGGGTTCCAAAGTCCTGCCGAAATCACATACGTCGTCATGGTAAAATTTAGTCAATAAAAGCCTACTACTGGAGCGAAACGGAATGTTTTGACGCTCGCCTTTCGGCCGCACGACCTCCGAGAGGCTTTGAAGAGAACTCCCCTGAAAGGTGGATTCACAACAATCAAGTGTGTCGAACGTCAAACCCACGAGCTCAAACTTAAGGGTTCCAAAGTCCTGCCGAAATCACATAGGTCGTCATGTTAAAATTTAGTCAATAAACGCCTACGACTGGAGCGAAACGGAATGCTTCGACGCTTGTGGTTCGGCCGCACGACCTCCGAGAAGCTTGGAAGAGACCTCATCTGAATGGTGTATTCACAACGATCGAGTGTGTCGAACGTCAGCCCACTAGCTCAAACTTAAGGGTTCAAAAGTTCTGCCGAAATCTCATAGGTCGTCATGTTACAATTAAGTCAATAAAGGCCTACTACTGGAGCGAAACAAAATGCTTTGACGCTCGCCTTTCGGCCGCATGACCTCCAATAGGCTTGGAAGAGACCTCATCTGAAAGGTGTATTCACAACGATCGAGTGTGTCGAACGTCAGCCCACTAGCTCAAACTTAAGGGTTCAAAAGTTCTGCCGAAATCACATAGGTCGTCATGTTACAATTAAGTCAATAAAGGCCTACTGCTGGAGCGAAACGGAATGCTTTGACGCTTGTGGTTCGGCCGCACGACCTCCGAGAAGCTTGGAAGAGACCTCAACTGAAAGGTGGATTCACAACGATCAAGTGTGTCGAACGTCAGCCCACTAGCTCCAACTTAAGGGTTCCAAAGTCCTTCCGAAATCACATACGTCGTCATGTTACAATTTAGTCAATAAAGGCCTACTAATGGAGTGAAACGGAATGCTTCGACACTCGTGTTTCGGCCGCACGACCTCCGAGAGGCTTGGAAGAGACCTCATCTGAAAGGTGGATTCACAACGATCGAGTGTGTCGAACGTCAGCCCACTAGCTCAAACTTAAGGGTTCAAAAGTTCTGCCGAAATCACATAGGTCGTCATGTTACAATTTATTCAATAAAAGCCTACTACTGGAGTGAAACCGAATGCTTTGACGCTCGCATTTCGGCCGCACGACCTCCGAGAGGCTTGGAAGAGACCTCATCTGAAAGGTGGATTCACAACGATCGAGTGTGTCGAACGTCAGCCCACTAGCTAAAACTTAAGAGTTCTAAAGTTCTGCCGAAATCTCATAGGTCGTCATGTTACAATTTAGTCAATAAAGGCCTACTACTGGAGCGAAACGGATTGCTTTGACACTCGCCTTTCGGCCGCACGACCTCCCATAGGCTTGGAAGAGACCTCATCTGAAAGATGGATTCACAACGATCGAGTGTGTCAAACGTCAGCCCACTAGCTCAAACTTAAGGGTTCAAAAGTTCTGCCGAAATCACATAGGTCGTCATGTTACAATGAAGTCAATAAACGCCTACTACTGGAGCGAAACAGAATGCTTCGACGCTCGTGGTTCGGCCGCATGACCTCCGAGAAGCTCGGAAGAGACCTAATCTGAAAGGTGGATTCACAACGATCGAGTGTGTCGAACGTCAGCCCACTAGCTCAAACTTAAGGGTTCCAAAGTCCTGCCGAAATCACATAGGTCGTCATGTTAAAATTTAGTCAATAAAGCCTACTACTGGAGCGAAACGGAATGCTTCGACGCTTGTGGTTCGGCCGCACGACCTCTGAGAGGCTTGGAAGAGACCTCATCTGAAAGGTGGTTTCACAACGATCGAGTGTGTCGAACGTCAGCCCACTAGCTCGAACTTAAGGGTTAAAAAGTTCTGCCGAAATCACATAGGTGGTCATGTTACAATTTAGTCAATAAAGGCCTACGACTGGAGCGAAACTGAATGCTTTGACGGTCGCCGCTCAGCCCCACAACCGGCCAAAGACTTGGGGGAGACCTCCCCTGAAATGTGGATTCACAGCGATCAAGTGTGTCGAACGTCAGCCCACTAGCTCAAACTTAAGGGTTAAAATGTTCTGCCGAAATCACATAGGTCGTCATGTTACAATTTATTCAATAAAGGCCTACTACTGGAGTGAAACTGAATGCTTTGACGCTCGCCTTTCGGCCGCACGACCTCCGAGAGGCTTGGAAGAGACCTCATCTGAAAGGTGTATTCACAACGATCGAGTGTGTCGAACGTCAGCCCACTAGCTCAAACTTAAGGGTTCAAAAGTTCTGCCGAAATCACATAGGTCGTCATGTTACAATTTATTCAATAAAGGCCTACTACTGGAGTGAAACTGAATGCTTTGACGGTCGCCTTTCGGCCGCACGAACTCCGAGAGGCTTGGAAGAGACCTCATCTGAAAGGTGTATTCACAACGATCGAGTGTGTCAAACGTCAGCCCACTAGCTCAAACTTAAGGTTTCAAAAGTTCTGCCGAAATCACATAGGTCGTCATGTTACAATTAAGTCAAAGAAGGCCTACTACTGGAGCGAAACGGAATGCTTTGACGCTCGCCTTTCGGCCGCACGACCTCCGAGAGGCTTTGAAGAGAACTCCCCTGAAAGGTGGATTCACAACGATCGAGTGTGTCGAACGTCAGCCCACTAGCTCAAACTTAAGGGTTCAAAAGTTCTGCCGAAATCACATAGGTCGTCATGTTACAATTTAGTCAATAAAGGCCTACTACTGGAGCGAAACGGAATGCTTTGACGCTCGCCTTTCGGCCACACGACCTCCGAGAGGCTTGGAAGAGACCTCATCTGAAAGGTGGATTCGCAACGATCGAGTGTGTCGAACGTCAGCCCACTAGGTCAAACCTAAGGGTTCAAAAGTTCTGCCAAAATCACATAGGTCGTCATGTTACAATTTAGTCAATAAAGGCCTACTACTGGAGCGAAACGGAATGCTTTGACGCTCGCCTTTCGGCCGCACGACCTCCGAGAGGCTTTGAAGAGAACTCCCCTGAAAGGTGGATTCACAACGATCGAGTGTGTCGAACGTCAGCCCACTAGCTAAAACTTAAGAGTTCTAAAGTTCTGCCGAAATCTCATAGGTCGTCATGTTACAATTTAGTCAATAAACGCCTACTAATGGAGTGAAACGGAATGCTTCGACACTCGAGTTTCGGCCGTACGACCTCCGAGAGGCTTTGAAGAGAACTCCCCTGAAAGGTGGATTCACAACGATCGAGTGTGTCGAACGTCAGCCCACGATCTCAAACTTAAGGGTTCCAAAGTCCTGCCGAAATCACATAGGTCGTCATGTTAAAATTTAGTCAATAAACGCCTACGACTGGAGCGAAACGGAATGCTTCGACGCTTGTGGTTCGGCCGCACGACCTCCGAGAAGCTTGGAAGAGACCTGATCTGAAAGGTGGATTCACAACGATCGAGTGTGTCGAACGTCAGCCCAGAAGGTCATACTTAAGGGTTCAAAAGTTCTGCCGAAATCACATATGTCGACATGTTACAATTTAGTCAATAAAAGCCTACTACTAGAGCGAAACGGAATGCTTTGACGCTCGCCTTTCGGCCGCACGACGTCCAAGAGGCTTGGAAGAGACCTCATCTGAAAGGTGTATTCACAACGATCGAGTGTGTCGAACGTCAGCCCACTAGCTCAAACTTAAGGGTTCAAAAGTTCGGCCAAAATCACATAGGTTGTCATGTTATAAATTAAGTCAATAAAGGCCAACTAATGGAGTGAAACGGAATGCTTCAACACTCGTGTTTCGGCCGCACGACCTCCGAGAGGCTTGGAAGAGACCTCATCTGAAAGGTGGATTCACAACGATCGAGTGTGTCGAACGTCAGCCCACTAGCTAAAACTTAAGAGTTCTAAAGTTCTGCCGAAATCTCATAGGTCGTCATGTTACAATTTAGTCAATAAAGGCCTACTACTGGAGCGAAACGGATTGCTTTGACACTCGCCTTTCGGCCGCACGACCTCCCATAGGCTTGGAAGAGACCTCATCTGAAAGATGGATTCACAACGATCGAGTGTGTCGAACGTCAGCCCACTAGCTCAAACTTAAGGGTTCAAAAGTTCTGCCGAAATCACATAGGTCGTCATGTTACAATGAAGTCAATAAACGCCTACTACTGGAGCGAAACAGAATGCTTCGACGCTCGTGGTTCGGCCGCATGACCTCCGAGAAGCTCGGAAGAGACCTAATCTGAAAGGTGGATTCACAACGATCGAGTGTGTCGAACGTCAGCCCAGAAGGTCAAACTTAAAGGTTCAAAAGTTCTGCCGAAATCACACAGGTCGTCATGTTACAATTAAGTCAATAAAGGCCTACTACTGGAGCGAAACGGAATGCTTTGACGCTCGCCTTTCGGCCGCACGACCTCCGAGAGGCTTTGAAAAGAACTCCCTTGAAAGGTGGATTCACAACGATCAAGTGTGTCGAACGTCAGCCCACTAGCTCGAACTTAAGGGTTCCAAAGTCCTGCCGAAATCACATACGTCGTCATGTTACAATTTAGTCAATAAAGGCCTACTAATGGAGTGAAACGGAATGCTTCGACACTCGTGTTTCAGCTGCACGACCTCCGAGAGGCTTGGAAGAGACCTCATCTGAAAGGTGGATTCACAACGATCGAGTGTGTCGAACGTCAGCCCACTAGCTCAAACTTTAGGGTTCAAAAGTTCTGCCGAAATCACAAAGGTCGTCATGTTACAATTTATTCAATAAAGGCCTACTACTGGAGTGAAACCGAATGCTTTGACGCTCGCATTTCGGCCGCACGACCTCCGAGAGGCTTGGAAGAGACCTCATCTGAAAGGTGGATTCACAACGATCGAGTGTGTCGAACGTCAGCCCACTAGCTCAAACTTATGGGTTAAAAAGTTCTGCCGAAATCACATAGGTGGTCATGTTACAATTTAGTCAAAAAAAGCCTACGACTGGAGCGAAACTGAATGCTTTGACGGTCACCGCTCGGCCCCACAACCGGCTAAAGACTTGGGGGAGACCTCCCCTGAAAGGTGGATTCACAACGATCGAGTGTGTCGAACGTCAGCCCACTAGCTAAAACTTAAGAGTTCTAAAGTTCTGCCGAAATCTCATAGGTCGTCATGTTACAATTTACTCAATAAAGGCCTACTACTGGAGCGAAACGGAATGCTTTGACACTCGCCTTTCGGCCGCACGACCTCCGATAGGCTTGGAAGAGACCTCATCTGAAAGGTGGATTCACAACGATCGAGTGTGTCGAACGTCAGCCCACTAGCTCAAACTTAAGGGTTCAAACGTTCTGCCGAAATCACATAGGTCGACATGTTACAATTTACTCAATAAAAGCCTACTACTGGAGCGAAACGGAATGCTTTGACGCTCGCCTTTCGGCCGCACGACTTCCGAGAGGCTTTGAAGAGAACTCCCCTTAAAGTGGATTCACAACGATCAAGTGTGTCCAACGTCAGCCCACAAGCTCAAACTTAAGGGTTCCAAAGTCCTCCCGAAATCACATAGGTCGTCATGTTACAATTTAGTCAATAAAGGCCTACTAATGGAGTGAAACGGAATGCTTCGACACGCGTGTTTCGGCCGCATGACCTCCGAGAGGCTTGGAAGAGACCTCATCTGAAAGGTGGATTCACAACGATCGAGTGTGTCGAACGTCAGCCCACTAGCTCAAACTTTAGGGTTCAAAAGTTCTGCCGAAATCACATAGGTCGTCATGTTACAATTTATTCAATAAAGGCCTACTACTGGAGTGAAACCGAATGCTTTGACGCTCGCATTTCGGCCGCACGACCTCCGAGAGGCTTGGAAGAGACCTCATCTGAAAGGTGGATTCACAACAATCGAGTGTGTCGAACGTCAGCCCACTAGCTCAAACTTATGGGTTAAAAAGTTCTGCCGAAATCACATAGATGGTCATGTTACAATTTAGTCAATAAAGGCCTACGACTGGAGCGAAACTGAATGCTTTGACGGTCGCCGCTCGGCCCCACAACAGGCCAAAGACTTGGAGGAGACCTCCCTGAAAGGTGGATTCACAACGATCGAGTGTGTCGAATGTCAGCCCACTAGGTAAAATTTAAGAGTTCTAAAGTTCTGCCGAAATCTCATAGGTCGTCATGTTACAATTTAGTCAATAAAGGCCTACTACTGGAGCGAAACGGAATGCTTTGACACTCGCCTTTCGGCCGCACGACCTCCGATAGGCTTGGAAGAGACCTCATCTGAAAGGTGGATTCACAACGATCGAGTGTGTCGAACGTCAGCCCACTAGCTCAAACTTAAGGGTTCAAACGTTCTGCCGAAATCACATAGGTCGACATGTTACAATGAAGTCAATAAACGCCTACTACTGGAGCGAAACAGAAAGCTTCGACGCTCGTGGTTCGGCCGCATGACCTCCGAGAAGCTTGGAAGAGACCTAATCTGAAAGGTGGATTCACAACGATCGAGTGTGTCGAACGTCAGCCCAGAAGGTCAAACTTAAGGGTTCAAAAGTTCTGCCGAAATCACATAGGTCGACATGTTACAATTTAGTCAATAAAAGCCTACTACTGGAGCGAAACGGAATGCTTTGACGCTCGCCTTTCGGCCGCACGACTTCCGAGAGGCTTTGAAGAGACTCCCCTGAAAGGTGGATTCACAACGATCAAGTGTGTCCAACGTCAGCCCACGAGCTCAAACTTAAGGGTTCCAAAGTCCTGCCGAAATCACATAGGTCATCATGTTACAATTTAGTCAATAAAGGCCTACTACTGGAGTGAAACGGAATGCTTCGACACTCGCTGTTTCGGCCGCACGACCTCCGAGAGGCTTGGAAGAGACCTCATCTGAAAGGTGGATTCACAACGATCGAGTGTGTCGAACGTCAGCCCACTAGCTCAAACTTATGGGTTAAAAAGTTCTGCCGAAATCACATAGGTGGTCATGTTACAATTTAGTCAAAAAAAGCCTACGACTGGAGCGAAACTGAATGCTTTGACGGTCACCGCTCGGCCCCACAACCGGCTAAAGACTTGGGGGAGACCTCCCCTGAAAGGTGGATTCACAACGATCGAGTGTGTCGAACGTCAGCCCACTAGCTAAAACTTAAGAGTTCTAAAGTTCTGCCGAAATCTCATAGGTCGTCATGTTACAATTTACTCAATAAAGGCCTACTACTGGAGCGAAACGGAATGCTTTGACACTCGCCTTTCGGCCGCACGACCTCCGATAGGCTTGGAAGAGACCTCATCTGAAAGGTGGATTCACAACGATCGAGTGTGTCGAACGTCAGCCCACTAGCTCAAACTTAAGGGTTCAAACGTTCTGCCGAAATCACATAGGTCGACATGTTACAATTTACTCAATAAAAGCCTACTACTGGAGCGAAACGGAATGCTTTGACGCTCGCCTTTCGGCCGCACGACTTCCGAGAGGCTTTGAAGAGAACTCCCCTTAAAGTGGATTCACAACGATCAAGTGTGTCCAACGTCAGCCCACAAGCTCAAACTTAAGGGTTCCAAAGTCCTCCCGAAATCACATAGGTCGTCATGTTACAATTTAGTCAATAAAGGCCTACTAATGGAGTGAAACGGAATGCTTCGACACGCGTGTTTCGGCCGCATGACCTCCGAGAGGCTTGGAAGAGACCTCATCTGAAAGGTGGATTCACAACGATCGAGTGTGTCGAACGTCAGCCCACTAGCTCAAACTTTAGGGTTCAAAAGTTCTGCCGAAATCACATAGGTCGTCATGTTACAATTTATTCAATAAAGGCCTACTACTGGAGTGAAACCGAATGCTTTGACGCTCGCATTTCGGCCGCACGACCTCCGAGAGGCTTGGAAGAGACCTCATCTGAAAGGTGGATTCACAACAATCGAGTGTGTCGAACGTCAGCCCACTAGCTCAAACTTATGGGTTAAAAAGTTCTGCCGAAATCACATAGATGGTCATGTTACAATTTAGTCAATAAAGGCCTACGACTGGAGCGAAACTGAATGCTTTGACGGTCGCCGCTCGGCCCCACAACAGGCCAAAGACTTGGGGGAGACCTCCCCTGAAAGGTGGATTCACAACGATCGAGTGTGTCGAATGTCAGCCCACTAGGTAAAATTTAAGAGTTCTAAAGTTCTGCCGAAATCTCATAGGTCGTCATGTTACAATTTAGTCAATAAAGGCCTACTACTGGAGCGAAACGGAATGCTTTGACACTCGCCTTTCGGCCGCACGACCTCCGATAGGCTTGGAAGAGACCTCATCTGAAAGGTGGATTCACAACGATCGAGTGTGTCGAACGTCAGCCCACTAGCTCGAACTTAAGGGTTCCAAAGTCCTGCCGAAATCACATACGTCGTCATGTTACAATTTAGTCAAAAAAAGCCTACGACTGGAGCGAAACTGAATGCTTTGACGGTCACCGCTCGGCCCCACAACCGGCTAAAGACTTGGGGGAGACCTCCCCTGAAAGGTGGATTCACAACGATCGAGTGTGTCGAACGTCAGCCCACTAGCTCAAACTTAAGGGTTCAAACGTTCTGCCGAAATCACATAGGTCGACATGTTACAATGAAGTCAATAAACGCCTACTACTGGAGCGAAACAGAATGCTTCGACGCTCGTGGTTCGGCCGCATGACCTCCGAGAAGCTTGGAAGAGACCTAATCTGAAAGGTGGATTCACAACGATCGAGTGTGTCGAACGTCAGCCCAGAAGGTCAAACTTAAGGGTTCAAAAGTTCTGCCGAAATCACATAGGTCGACATGTTACAATTTAGTCAATAAAAGCCTACTACTGGAGCGAAACGGAATGCTTTGACGCTCGCCTTTCGGCCGCACGACCTCCGAGAGGCTTTGAAGAGAACTCCCCTGAAAGGTGGATTCACAACGATCGAGTGTGTCGAACGTCAGCCCACTAGCTCAAACTTTAGGGTTCAAAAGTTCTGCCGAAATCACATAGGTCGTCATGTTACAATTTATTCAATAAAGGCCTACTACTGGAGTGAAACCGAATGCTTTGACGCTCGCCTTTCGGCCGCACGACTTCCGAGAGGCTTTGAAGAGAACTCCCCTTAAAGGTGGATTCACAACGATCAAGTGTGTCCAACGTCAGCCCACGAGCTCAAACTTAAGGGTTCCAAAGTCCTCCCGAAATCACATAGGTCGTCATGTTACAATTTAGTCAAAAAAGGCCTACTAATGGAGTGAAACGGAATGCTTCGACACTCGTGTTTCGGCCGCACGACCTCCGAGAGGCTTGGAAGAGACCTCATCTGAAAGGTGGATTCACAACGATCGAGTGTGTCGAACGTCAGCCCACTAGCTCAAACTTTAGGGTTCAAAAGTTCTGCCGAAATCACATAGGTCGTCATGTTACAATTTATTCAATAAAGGCCTACTACTGGAGTGAAACCGAATGCTTTGACGCTCGCATTTCGGCCGCACGACCTCCGAGAGGCTTGGAAGAGACCTCATCTGAAAGGTGGATTCACAACGATCGAGTGTGTCGAACGTCAGCCCACTAGCTCAAACTTATGGGTTAAAAAGTTCTGCCGAAATCACATAGATGGTCATGTTACAATTTAGTCAATAAAGGCCTACGACTGGAGCGAAACTGAATGCTTTGACGGTCGCCGCTCGGCCCCACAACAGGCCAAAGACTTGGGGGAGACCTCCCCTGAAAGGTGGATTCACAACGATCGAGTGTGTCGAACGTCAGCCCACTAGCTAAAATGTAAGAGTTCTAAAGTTCTGCCGAAATCTCATAGGTCGTCATGTTACAATTTAGTCAATAAAGGCCTACTACTGGAGCGAAACGGAATGCTTTGACACTCGCCTTTCGGCCGCACGACCTCCGATAGGCTTGGAAGAGACCTCATCTGAAAGGTGGATTCACAACGATCGAGTGTGTCGAACGTCAGCCCACTAGCTCAAACTTAAGGGTTCAAACGTTCTGCCGAAATCACATAGGTCGTCATGTTACAATGAAGTCAAACAAAGCCTACTACTGGAGCGAAACAGAATGCTTCGACGCTCGTGGTTCGGCCGCATGACCTCCGAGAAGCTTGGAAGAGACCTAATTTGAAAGGTGGATTCACAACGATCGAGTGTGTCGAACGTCAGCCCAGAAGGTCAAACTTAAGGGTTCAAAAGTTCTGCCGAAATCACATAGGTCGACATGTTACAATTTAGTCAATAAAAGCCTAGTACTGGAGCGAAACGTAATGCTTTGACGCTCGCCTTTCGGCCGCACGACTTCTGAGAGGCTTTGAAGAGAACTCCCCTTAAAGGTGGATTCACAACGATCAAGTGTGTCCAACGTCAGCCCACGAGCTCAAACTTAAGGGTTCCAAAGTCCTCCCAAAATCACATAGGTCGTCATGTTACAATTTAGTCAATAAAGGCGTACTAATGGAGTGAAACGGAATGCTTCGACACTCGTGTTTCGGCCGCACAACCTCCGAGAGGCTTGGAAGAGACCTCATCTGAAAGGTGGATTCACAACGATCGAGTGTGTCGAACGTCAGCCCACTAGCTCAAACTTTAGGGTTCAAAAGTTCTGCCGAAATCACATAGGTCGTCATGTTACAATTTATTCAATAAAGGCCTACTACTGGAGTGAAACCGAATGCTTTGACGCTCGCCTTTCGGCCGCACGACTTCCGAGAGGCTTTGAAGAGAACTCCCCTTAAAGGTGGATTCACAACGATCAAGTGTGTCCAACGTCAGCCCACGAGCTCAAACTTAAGGGTTCCAAAGTCCTCCCGAAATCACATAGGTCGTCATGTTACAATTTAGTCAAAAAAGGCCTACTAATGGAGTGAAACGGAATGCTTCGACACTCGTGTTTCGGCCGCACGACCTCCGAGAGGCTTGGAAGAGACCTCATCTGAAAGGTGGATTCACAACGATCGAGTGTGTCGAACGTCAGCCCACTAGCTCAAACTTTAGGGTTCAAAAGTTCTGCCGAAATCACATAGGTCGTCATGTTACAATTTATTCAATAAAGGCCTACTACTGGAGTGAAACCGAATGCTTTGACGCTCGCATTTCGGCCGCACGACCTCCGAGAGGCTTGGAAGAGACCTCATCTGAAAGGTGGATTCACAACGATCGAGTGTGTCGAACGTCAGCCCACTAGCTCAAACTTATGGGTTAAAAAGTTCTGCCGAAATCACATAGATGGTCATGTTACAATTTAGTCAATAAAGGCCTACGACTGGAGCGAAACTGAATGCTTTGACGGTCGCCGCTCGGCCCCACAACAGGCCAAAGACTTGGGGGAGACCTCCCCTGAAAGGTGGATTCACAACGATCGAGTGTGTCGAACGTCAGCCCACTAGGTAAAATTTAAGAGTTCTAAAGTTCTGCCGAAATCTCATAGGTCGTCATGTTACAATTTAGTCAATAAAGGCCTACTACTGGAGCGAAACGGAATGCTTTGACACTCGCCTTTCGGCCGCACGACCTCCGATAGGCTTGGAAGAGACCTCATCTGAAAGGTGGATTCACAACGATCGAGTGTGTCGAACGTCAGCCCACTAACTCAAACTTAAGGGTTCAAACGTTCTGCCGAAATCACATAGGTCGACATGTTACAATGAAGTCAATAAACGCCTACTACTGGAGCGAAACAGAATGCTTCGACGCTCGTGGTTCGGCCGCATGACCTCCGACAAGCTTGGAAGAGACCTAATCTGAAAGGTGGATTCACAACGATCGAGTGTGTCGAACGTCAGCCCAGAAGGTCAAACTTAAGGGTTCAAAAGTTCTGCCGAAATCACATAGGTCGACATGTTACAATTTAGTCAACAAAAGCCTACTACTGGAGCGAAACGGAATGGTTCGACGCTTGTGGTTCGTCCGCACGACCTCCGAGAGGCTTGGAAGAGATCTCATCTGAAAGGTGGATTCACAACGATCGAGTGTGTCGAACGTCAGCCCACTAGCTCAAACTTTAGGGTTAAAAAGTTCTGCCGAAATCACATAGGTCGTCATGTTACAATTTATTCAATAAAGGCCTACTACTGGAGTGAAACCGAATGCTTTGACGCTCGCCTTTCGGCCGCACGACTTCCGAGAGGCTTTGAAGAGAACTCCCCTTAAAGGTGGATTCACAACGATCAAGTGTGTCCAACGTCAGCCCACGAGCTCAAACTTAAGGGTTCCAAAGTCCTCCCGAAATCACATAGGTCGTCATGTTACAATTTAGTCAAAAAAGGCCTACTAATGGAGTGAAACGGAATGCTTCGACACTCGTGTTTCGGCCGCACGACCTCCGAGAGGCTTGGAAGAGACCTCATCTGAAAGGTGGATTCACAACGATCGAGTGTGTCGAACGTCAGCCCACTAGCTCAAACTTTAGGGTTAAAAAGTTCTGCCGAAATCACATAGATGGTCATGTTACAATTTAGTCAATAAAGGCCTACGACTGGAGCGAAACTGAATGCTTTGACGGTCGCCGCTCGGCCCCACAACAGGCCAAAGACTTGGGGGAGACCTCCCCTGAAAGGTGGATTCACAACGATCGAGTGTGTCGAACGTCAGCCCACTAGCTAAAATGTAAGAGTTCTAAAGTTCTGCCGAAATCTCATAGGTCGTCATGTTACAATTTAGTCAATAAAGGCCTACTACTGGAGCGAAACGGAATGCTTTGACACTCGCCTTTCGGCCGCACGACCTCCGATAGGCTTGGAAGAGACCTCATCTGAAAGGTGGATTCACAACGATCGAGTGTGTCGAACGTCAGCCCACTAGCTCAAACTTAAGGGTTCAAACGTTCTGCCGAAATCACATAGGTCGTCATGTTACAATGAAGTCAAACAAAGCCTACTACTGGAGCGAAACAGAATGCTTCGACGCTCGTGGTTCGGCCGCATGACCTCCGAGAAGCTTGGAAGAGACCTAATTTGAAAGGTGGATTCACAACGATCGAGTGTGTCGAACGTCAGCCCAGAAGGTCAAACTTAAGGGTTCAAAAGTTCTGCCGAAATCACATAGGTCGACATGTTACAATTTAGTCAATAAAAGCCTACTACTGGAGCGAAACGTAATGCTTTGACGCTCGCCTTTCGGCCGCACGACTTCTGAGAGGCTTTGAAGAGAACTCCCCTTAAAGGTGGATTCACAACGATCAAGTGTGTCCAACGTCAGCCCACGAGCTCAAACTTAAGGGTTCCAAAGTCCTCCCGAAATCACATAGGTCGTCATGTTACAATTTAGTCAATAAAGGCGTACTAATGGAGTGAAACGGAATGCTTCGACACTCGTGTTTCGGCCGCACAACCTCCGAGAGGCTTGGAAGAGACCTCATCTGAAAGGTGGATTCACAACGATCGAGTGTGTCGAACGTCAGCCCACTAGCTCAAACTTTAGGGTTCAAAAGTTCTGCCGAAATCACATAGGTCGTCATGTTACAATTTATTCAATAAAGGCCTACTACTGGAGTGAAACCGAATGCTTTGACGCTCGCCTTTCGGCCGCACGACTTCCGAGAGGCTTTGAAGAGAACTCCCCTTAAAGGTGGATTCACAACGATCAAGTGTGTCCAACGTCAGCCCACGAGCTCAAACTTAAGGGTTCCAAAGTCCTCCCGAAATCACATAGGTCGTCATGTTACAATTTAGTCAAAAAAGGCCTACTAATGGAGTGAAACGGAATGCTTCGACACTCGTGTTTCGGCCGCACGACCTCCGAGAGGCTTGGAAGAGACCTCATCTGAAAGGTGGATTCACAACGATCGAGTGTGTCGAACGTCAGCCCACTAGCTCAAACTTATGGGTTAAAAAGTTCTGCCGAAATCACATAGATGGTCATGTTACAATTTAGTCAATAAAGGCCTACGACTGGAGCGAAACTGAATGCTTTGACGGTCGCCGCTCGGCCCCACAACAGGCCAAAGACTTGGGGGAGACCTCCCCTGAAAGGTGGATTCACAACGATCGAGTGTGTCGAACGTCAGCCCACTAGGTAAAATTTAAGAGTTCTAAAGTTCTGCCGAAATCTCATAGGTCGTCATGTTACAATTTAGTCAATAAAGGCCTACTACTGGAGCGAAACGGAATGCTTTGACACTCGCCTTTCGGCCGCACGACCTCCGATAGGCTTGGAAGAGACCTCATCTGAAAGGTGGATTCACAACGATCGAGTGTGTCGAACGTCAGCCCACTAACTCAAACTTAAGGGTTCAAACGTTCTGCCGAAATCACATAGGTCGACATGTTACAATGAAGTCAATAAACGCCTACTACTGGAGCGAAACAGAATGCTTCGACGCTCGTGGTTCGGCCGCATGACCTCCGACAAGCTTGGAAGAGACCTAATCTGAAAGGTGGATTCACAACGATCGAGTGTGTCGAACGTCAGCCCAGAAGGTCAAACTTAAGGGTTCAAAAGTTCTGCCGAAATCACATAGGTCGACATGTTACAATTTAGTCAACAAAAGCCTACTACTGGAGCGAAACGGAATGGTTCGACGCTTGTGGTTCGTCCGCACGACCTCCGAGAGGCTTGGAAGAGATCTCATCTGAAAGGTGGATTCACAACGATCGAGTGTGTCGAACGTCAGCCCACTAGCTCAAACTTTAGGGTTAAAAAGTTCTGCCGAAATCACATAGGTCGTCATGTTACAATTTATTCAATAAAGGCCTACTACTGGAGTGAAACCGAATGCTTTGACGCTCGCCTTTCGGCCGCACGACTTCCGAGAGGCTTTGAAGAGAACTCCCCTTAAAGGTGGATTCACAACGATCAAGTGTGTCCAACGTCAGCCCACGAGCTCAAACTTAAGGGTTCCAAAGTCCTCCCGAAATCACATAGGTCGTCATGTTACAATTTAGTCAAAAAAGGCCTACTAATGGAGTGAAACGGAATGCTTCGACACTCGTGTTTCGGCCGCACGACCTCCGAGAGGCTTGGAAGAGACCTCATCTGAAAGGTGGATTCACAACGATCGAGTGTGTCGAACGTCAGCCCACTAGCTCAAACTTTAGGGTTCAAAAGTTCTGCCGAAATCACATAGGTCGTCATGTTACAATTTATTCAATAAAGGCCTACTACTGGAGTGAAACCGAATGCTTTGACGCTCGCATTTCGGCCGCACGACCTCCGAGAGGCTTGGAAGAGACCTCATCTGAAAGGTGGATTCACAACGATCGAGTGTGTCGAACGTCAGCCCACTAGCTCAAACTTTAGGGTTCAAAAGTTCTGCCGAAATCACATAGGTCGTCATGTTACAATTTATTCAATAAAGGCCTACTACTGGAGTGAAACCGAATGCTTTGACGCTCGCCTTTCGGCCGCACGACTTCCGAGAGGCTTTGAAGAGAACTCCCCTTAAAGGTGGATTCACAACGATCAAGTGTGTCCAACGTCAGCCCACGAGCTCAAACTTAAGGGTTCCAAAGTCCTCCCGAAATCACATAGGTCGTCATGTTACAATTTAGTCAAAAAAGGCCTACTAATGGAGTGAAACGGAATGCTTCGACACTCGTGTTTCGGCCGCACGACCTCCGAGAGGCTTGGAAGAGACCTCATCTGAAAGGTGGATTCACAACGATCGAGTGTGTCGAACGTCAGCCCACTAGCTCAAACTTATGGGTTAAAAAGTTCTGCCGAAATCACATAGATGGTCATGTTACAATTTAGTCAATAAAGGCCTACGACTGGAGCGAAACTGAATGCTTTGACGGTCGCCGCTCGGCCCCACAACAGGCCAAAGACTTGGGGGAGACCTCCCCTGAAAGGTGGATTCACAACGATCGAGTGTGTCGAACGTCAGCCCACTAGCTAAAATTTAAGAGTTCTAAAGTTCTGCCGAAATCTCATAGGTCGTCATGTTACAATTTAGTCAATAAAAGCCTACTACTGGAGCGAAACGGAATGGTTCGACGCTTGTGGTTCGGCCGCACGACCTCCGAGAAGCTTGGAAGAGACCTCATCTGAAAGGTGGATTCACAACGATCGAGTGTGTCGAACGTCAGCCCAGAAGGTCAAACTTAAGGGTTCAAAAGTTCTGCCGAAATCACATAGGTCGACATGTTACAATTTAGTCAATAAAAGCCTACTACTGGAGCGAAACGGAATGGTTCGACGCTTGTGGTTCGGCCGCACGACCTCCGAGAAGCTTGGAAGAGACCTCATCTGAAAGGTGGATTCACAACGATCGAGTGTGTCGAACGTCTGCCCAGAAGGTCAAACTTAAGGGTTCAAAAGTTCTGCCAAAATCAAATGGGTCGACATGTTACAATTTAGTCAATAAAAGCCTACTACTGGAGCGAAACGGAATGCTTTGACGCTCGCCTTTCGGCCGCACGACCTCTGAGAGGCTTTGAAGAGAACTCCCCTGAAAGGTGGATTCACAACAATCAAGAGTGTCGAACGTCAAACCCACGAGCTCAAACTTAAGGGTTCCAAAGTCCTGCCGAAATCACATAGGTCGTCATGTTAAAATTTAGTCAATAAACGCCTACAACTGGAGCGAAACGGAATGCTTCGACGCTTGTGGTTCGGCCGCACGACCTCCGAGAAGCTTGGAAGAGACCTCATCTGAAAGGTGTATTCACAACGATCGAGTGTGTCGAACATCAGCCCACTAGCTCAAACTTAAGGGTTCAAAAGTTCTGCCGAAATCACATAGGTCGTCATGTTACAATTTAGTCAATAAAAGCCTACTACTGGAGCGAAACGGAATGCTTTGACGCTCGCCTTTCGGCCGCACGACTTCCGAGAGGCTTTGGAGAGAACTCCCCTGAAAGGTGGATTCACAACGATCAAGTGTGTCGAACGTCAGCCCACGAGCTCAAACTTAAGGGTTCCAAAGTCCTCCCGAAATCACATAGGTCGTCATGTTACAATGAAGTCAATAAACGCCTACTACTGGAGCGAAACAGAATGCTTCGACGCTCGTGGTTCGGCCGCATGACCTCCGAGAAGCTTGGAAGAGACCTAATCTGAAAGGTGGATTCACAACGATCGAGTGTGTCGAACGTCAGCCCAGAAGGTCAAACTTAAGGGTTCAAAAGTTCTGCCGAAATCACATAGGTCGACATGTTACAATTTAGTCAATAAAAGCCTACTACTGGAGCGAAACGGAATGGTTCGACGCTTGTGGTTCGGCCGCACGACCTCCGAGAAGCTTGGAAGAGACCTCATCTGAAAGGTGGATTCACAACGATCGAGTGTGTCGAACGTCTGCCCAGAAGGTCAAACTTAAGGGTTCAAAAGTTCTGCCGAAATCACATGGGTCGACATGTTACAATTTAGTCAATAAAAGCCTACTACTGGAGCGAAACGGAATGCTTTGACGCTCACCTTTCGGCCGCACGACCTCTGAGAGGCTTTGAAGAGAACTTCCCTGAAAGGTGGATTCACAACAATCAAGAGTGTCGAACGTCAGCCCACTAGCTAAAATTTAAGAGTTCTAAAGTTCTGCCGAAATCTCATAGGTCGTCATGTTACAATTTAGTCAATAAAAGCCTACTACTGGAGCGAAACGGAATGGTTCGACGCTTGTGGTTCGGCCGCACGACCTCCGAGAAGCTTGGAAGAGACCTCATCTGAAAGGTGGATTCACAACGATCGAGTGTGTCGAACGTCTGCCCAGAAGGTCAAACTTAAGGGTTCAAAAGTTCTGCCGAAATCACATGGGTCGACATGTTACAATTTAGTCAATAAAAGCCTACTACTGGAGCGAAACGGAATGCTTTGACGCTCGCCTTTCGGCCGCACGACCTCTGAGAGGCTTTGAAGAGAACTCCCCTGAAAGGTGGATTCACAACAATCAAGAGTGTCGAACGTCAAACCCACGAGCTCAAACTTAAGGGTTACAAAGTCCTGCCGAAATCACATAGGTCGTCATGTTAAAATTTAGTCAATAAACGCCTACAACTGGAGCGAAACGGAATGCTTCGACGCTTGTGGTTCGGCCGCACGACCTCCGAGAAGCTTGGAAGAGACCTCATCTGAAAGGTGGATTCACAGCGATCGAGTGTGTCGAATGTCAGCCTACTAGCTCAAACTTAAGGGTTAAAACGTTCTGCCGAAATCACATAGGTCGTCATGTTACAATTTATTCAATAAAGGCCTACTACTGGAGTGAAACTGAATGCTTTGACGCTCGCCTTTCGGCCGCACGACCTCCAAGAGGCTTGGAAGAGACCTCATCTGAAAGGTGTATTCACAACGATCGAGTGTGTCGAACGTCAGCCCAGTAGCTCAAACTTAAGGGTTCAAAAGTTCTGCCGAAATCACATAGGTCGTCATGTTACAATTTAGTCAATAAAAGCCTACTACTGGAGCGAAACGGAATGCTTTGACGCTCGCCTTTCGGCCGCACGACTTCCGAGAGGCTTGGAAGAGACCTCATCTGAAAGGTGGATTCACAACGATCGAGTGTGTCGAACGTCAGTCCACTAGCTCAAACTTTAGAGTTCAAAAGTTCTGCCGAAATCACATAGGTCGTCATGTTACAATTTATTCAATAAAGGCCTACTACTGGAGTGAAACCGAATGCTTTGACGCTCGCATTTCGGCCGCACGACCTCCGAGAGGCTTGGAAGAGACCTCATCTGAAAGGTGGATTCACAACGATCGAGTGTGTCGAACGTCAGCCCACTAGCTCAAACTTATGGGTTAAAAAGTTCTGCCGAAATCACATAGATGGTCATGTTACAATTTAGTCAATAAAGGCCTACGACTGGAGCGAAACTGAATGCTTTGACGGTCGCCGCTCGGCCCCACAGCAGGCCAAAGACTTGGGGGAGACCTCCCCTGAAAGGTGGATTCACAACGATCGAGTGTGTCGAACGTCAGCCCACTAGCTAAAACTTAAGAGTTCTAAAGTTCTGCCGAAATGTCATAGGTCGTCATGTTACAATTTAGTCAATAAAGGCCTACTACTGGAGTGAAACGGAATGCTTTGACACTCGCCTTTCGGCCGCACGACCTCCGATAGGCTTGGAAGAGACCTCATCTGAAAGATGGATTCACAACGATCGAGTGTGTCGAACGTCAGCCCACTAGCTCAAACTTAAGGGTTCAAACGTTCTGCCGAAATCACATAGGTCGTCATGTTACAATGAAGTCAATAAACGCCTACTACTGGAGCGAAACAGAATGCTTCGACGCTCGTGGTTCGGCCGCATGACCTCCGAGAAGCTTGGAAGAGACCTAATCTGAAAGGTGGATTCACAACGATCGAGTGTGTCGAACGTCAGCCCAGAAGGTCAAACTTAAGGGTTCAAAAGTTCTGCCGAAATCACATAGGTCGACATGTTACAATTTAGTCAATAAAAGCCTACTACTGGAGCGAAACGGAATGCTTTGACGCTCGCCTTTCGGCCGCACGACTTCCGAGAGGCTTTGAAGAGAACTCCCCTGAAAGGTGGATTCACAACGATCAAGTGTGTCCAACGTCAGCCCACGAGCTCAAACTTAAGGGTTCCAAAGTCCTCCCGAAATCACATAGGTCGTCATGTTACAATTTAGTCAATAAAGGCCTACTAATGGAGTGAAACGGAATGCTTCGACACTCGTGTTTCGGCCGCACGACCTCCGAGAGGCTTGGAAGAGAACTCCCCTGAAAGGTGGATTCACAACGATCAAGTGTGTCGAACGTCAGCCCACTAGCTCGAACTTAAGGGTTCCAAAGTCCTGCCGAAATCACATACGTCGTCATGTTACAATTTAGTCAATAAAGGCCTACTAATGGAGTGAAACGGAATGCTTCGACACTCTTGTTTCGGCCGCACGACCTCCGAGAGGCTTGGAAGAGACCTCATCTGAAAGGTGGATTCACAACGATCAAGTGTGTCGAACGTCAGCCCACTAGCTCAAACTTATGGGTTAAAAAGTTCTGCCGAAATCACATAGGTGGTCATGTTACAATTTAGTCAATAAAGGCCTACGACTGGAGCGAAACTGAATGCTTTGACGGTCGCCGCTCGGCCCCACAATGGATTCACAACGATCGAGTGTGTCGAACGTCAGCCCAGAAGGTCAAACTTAAGGGTTCAAAAGTTCTGCCGAAATCACATAGGTCGACATGTTACAATTTAGTCAATAAAAGCCTACTACTGGAGCGAAACGGAATGGTTCGACGCTTGTGGTTCGGCCGCACGACCTCCGAGAAGCTTGGAAGAGACCTCATCTGAAAGGTGGATTCACAACGATCGAGTGTGTCGAACGTCTGCCCAGAAGGTCAAACTTAAGGGTTCAAAAGTTCTGCCGAAATCACATGGGTCGACATGTTACAATTTAGTCAATAAAAGCCTACTACTGGAGCGAAACGGAATGCTTTGACGCTCACCTTTCGGCCGCACGACCTCTGAGAGGCTTTGAAGAGAACTCCCCTGAAAGGTGTATTCACAACAATCAAGAGTGTCGAACGTCAAACCCACGAGCTCAAACTTAAGGGTTCCAAAGTCCTCCCGAAATCACATAGGTCGTCATGTTACAATTTAGTCAATAAAGGCCTACTAATGGAGTGAAACGGAATGCTTCGACACTCGTGTTTCGGCCGCACGACCTCCGAGAGGCTTGGAAGAGACCTCATCTGAAAGGTGGATTCACAACGATCGAGTGTGTCGAACGTCAGTCCACTAGCTCAAACTTTAGGGTTCAAAAGTTCTGCCGAAATCACATAGGTCGTCATGTTACAATTTATTCAATAAAGGCCTACTACTGGAGTGAAACCGAATGCTTTGACGCTCGCATTTCGGCCGCACGACCTCCGAGAGGCTTGGAAGAGACCTCATCTGAAAGGTGGATTCACAACGATCGAGTGTGTCGAACGTCAGCCCACTAGCTCAAACTTATGGGTTAAAAAGTTCTGCCGAAATCACATAGATGGTCATGTTACAATTTAGTCAATAAAGGCCTACGACTGGAGCGAAACTGAATGCTTTGACGGTCGCCGCTCGGCCCCACAGCAGGCCAAAGACTTGGGGGAGATCTCCCCTGAAAGGTGGATTCACAACGATCGAGTGTGTCGAACGTCAGCCCACTAGCTAAAACTTAAGAGTTCTAAAGTTCTGCCGAAATGTCATAGGTCGTCATGTTACAATTTAGTCAATAAAGGCCTACTACTGGAGTGAAACGGAATGCTTTGACACTCGCCTTTCGGCCGCACGACCTCCGATAGGCTTGGAAGAGACCTCATCTGAAAGATGGATTCACAACGATCGAGTGTGTCGAACGTCAGCCCACTAGCTCAAACTTAAGGGTTCAAACGTTCTGCCGAAATCACATAGGTCGTCATGTTACAATGAAGTCAATAAACGCCTACTACTGGAGCGAAACAGAATGCTTCGACGCTCGTGGTTCGGCCGCATGACCTCCGAGAAGCTTGGAAGAGACCTAATCTGAAAGGTGGATTCACAACGATCGAGTGTGTCGAACGTCAGCCCAGAAGGTCAAACTTAAGGGTTCAAAAGTTCTGCCGAAATCACATAGGTCGACATGTTACAATTTAGTCAATAAAAGCCTACTACTGGAGCGAAACGGAATGCTTTGACGCTCGCCTTTCGGCCGCACGACTTCCGAGAGGCTTTGAAGAGAACTCCCCTGAAAGGTGGATTCACAACGATCAAGTGTGTCCAACGTCAGCCCACGAGCTCAAACTTAAGGGTTCCAAAGTCCTCCCGAAATCACATAGGTCGTCATGTTACAATTTAGTCAATAAAGGCCTACTAATGGAGTGAAACGGAATGCTTCGACACTCGTGTTTCGGCCGCACGACCTCCGAGAGGCTTGGAAGAGAACTCCCCTGAAAGGTGGATTCACAACGATCAAGTGTGTCGAACGTCAGCCCACTAGCTCGAACTTAAGGGTTCCAAAGTCCTGCCGAAATCACATACGTCGTCATGTTACAATTTAGTCAATAAAGGCCTACTAATGGAGTGAAACGGAATGCTTCGACACTCTTGTTTCGGCCGCACGACCTCCGAGAGGCTTGGAAGAGACCTCATCTGAAAGGTGGATTCACAACGATCAAGTGTGTCGAACGTCAGCCCACTAGCTCAAACTTATGGGTTAAAAAGTTCTGCCGAAATCACATAGGTGGTCATGTTACAATTTAGTCAATAAAGGCCTACGACTGGAGCGAAACTGAATGCTTTGACGGTCGCCGCTCGGCCCCACAATGGATTCACAACGATCGAGTGTGTCGAACGTCAGCCCAGAAGGTCAAACTTAAGGGTTCAAAAGTTCTGCCGAAATCACATAGGTCGACATGTTACAATTTAGTCAATAAAAGCCTACTACTGGAGCGAAACGGAATGGTTCGACGCTTGTGGTTCGGCCGCACGACCTCCGAGAAGCTTGGAAGAGACCTCATCTGAAAGGTGGATTCACAACGATCGAGTGTGTCGAACGTCTGCCCAGAAGGTCAAACTTAAGGGTTCAAAAGTTCTGCCGAAATCACATGGGTCGACATGTTACAATTTAGTCAATAAAAGCCTACTACTGGAGTGAAACTGAATGCTTTGACGCTCGCGTTTCGGCCGCACGACCTCCGAGAGGCTTGGAAGAGACCTCATCTGAAAGGTGTATTCACAACGATCGAGTGTGTCGAACGTCAGCCCACTAGCTCAAACTTAAGGGTTCAAAAGTTCTGCCGAAATCACATAGGTCGTCATGTTACAATTAAGTCAATAAAGGCCTACTACTGGAGCGAAACGGAATGCTTTGACGCTCGCCTTTCGGCCGCACGACCTCCGAGAGGCTTTGAAGAGAACTCCCCTGAAAGGTGGATTCACAACGATCAAGTGTGTCGAACGTCAGCCCACTAGCTCGAACTTAACTTTTCCAAATCCTGCCAAAATCACATACGTCGTAATGTTACAATTTAGTCAATAAAGGCCTACTAATGGAGTGAAACTGAATGCTTTGACGCTCACCTTTCGGCCGCACGACCTCCGAGAGGCTTGGAAGAGACCTAATCTGAAAGGTGTATTCACAACGATCGAGTGTGTCGAACGTCAGCCCACTAGCTCAAACTTAAGGGTTCAAAAGTTCTGCCGAAATCACATAGGTCGTCATCTTACAATTAAGTCAATAAAGGCCTACTACTGGAGCGAAACGGAATGCTTTGATGCTCGCCTTTCGGCCGCACGACCTCCGAGAAGCTTGGAAGAGACCTCATCTGAAAGGTGGATTCACAGCGATCGAGTGTGTCGAATGTCAGCCTACTAGCTCAAACTTAAGGGTTAAAACGTTCTGCCGAAATCACATAGGTCGTAATGTTACAATTTATTCAATAAAGGCCTACTACTGGAGTGAAACTGAATGCTTTGACGCTCGCCTTTCGGCCGCACGACCTCCGAGAGGCTTGGAAGAGACCTCATCTGAAAGGTGTATTCACAATGATCAAGTGTGTCGAACGTCAGCCCACTAGCTCAAACTTAAGGGTTCAAAAGTTCTGCCGAAATCACATAGGTCGTCATTTTACAATTTATTCAATAAAGGCCTACTACTGGAGTGAAACTGAATGCTTTGACGCTCGCCTTTCGGCCGCACGACCTCCGAGAGGCTTGGAAGAGACCTCATCTGAAAGGTGTATTCACAACGATCGAGTGTGTCGAACGTCAGCCCACTAGCTCAAACTTAAGGGTTCAAAAGTTCTGCCGAAATCACATACGTCGTAATGTTACAATTTAGTCAATAAAGGCCTACTAATGGAGTGAAACGGAATGCTTCGACACTCGTGTTTCGGCCGCACGACCTCCGAGAGGCTTGGAAGAGACCTCATCTGAAAGGGGTATTCACAACGATCGAGTGTGTCGAACGTCAGCCCACTAGCTCAAACTTAAGGGTTCAAAAGTTCTGCCGAAATCACATACGTCGTCATGTTAAAATTTAGTCAATAAACGCCTACGACTGCAGCGAAACGCAATGCTTCGACGCTTGTGGTTCGGCCGCATGACCTCCGAGAAGCTTGGAAGAGACCTCATCTGAAAGGTGGATTTACAACGATCGAGTGTGTCGAATGTCAGCCTACTAGCTCAAACTTAAGGGTTAAAACGTTCTGCCGAAATCACACAGGTCGTCATGTTACAATTTATTCAATAAAGGCCCACTACTGGAGCGAAACGGAATGCTTTGACACTCGCCTTTCGGCCGCACGTCCTCCGATAGGCTTGGAAGGGACCTCATCTGAAAGATGGATTCACAACGATCGAGTGTTTCGAACGTCAGCCCAGAAGGTCAAACTTAAGGGTTCAAAAGTTCTGCCGAAATAACATAGGTCGACATGTTACAATTTAGTCAATAGAAGCCTACTACTGGAGCGAAACGGAATGCTTTGACGCTCATCTTTCGGCCGCACGACTTCCGAGAGGCTTTGAAGAGAACTCCCATGAAAGGTGGATTCACAACGATCAAGTGTGTCGAACGTCAGCCCACGAGCTCAAACTTAAGGGTTCCAAAGTCCTGCCGAAATCACATAGGTCGTCATGTTAAAATTTAGTCAATAAACGCCTACGACTGGAGCGAAACGGAATGGTTCGACGCTTGTGGTTCGGCCGCACGACCTCCGAGAGGCTTGGAAGAGACCTCATCTGAAAGGTGTATTCACAACGATCGAGTGTGTCGAACGTCAGCCCACTAGCTCAAACTTAAGGGTTCAAAAGTTCTGCCGAAATGACATAGGTCGTCATGTTACAATGAAGTCAATAAACGCCTACTACTGGAGCAAACAGAATGCTTCGACGCTCGTGGTTCGGCCGAATGACCTCCGAGAAGATTGGAAGAGACCTCATCTGAAAGGTGGATTCACAGCGATCGAGTGTGTCGAATGTCAGCCTACTAGCTCAAACTTAAGGGTTAAAACGTTCTGCCGAAATCACATAGGTCGTCATGTTACAATTTATTCAATAAAGGCCTACTACTGGAGTGAAACTGAATGCTTTGATGCTCGCCTTTCGGCCGCTCGACCTCCGAGAGGCTTGGAAGAGACCGCATCTGAAAGGTGTATTCACAACGATCGAGTGTGTCGAACGTCAGCCCACTAGCTAAAACTTAAGGGTTCAAAAGTTCTCCCGAAATCACATAGGTCGTCATGTTACAATTTATTCAATAAAGGCCTACTACTGGAGTGAAAGTGAATGCTTTGACGCTCGCCTTTCGGCCGCACGACCTCCGAGAGGCTTGGAAGAGACCTCATCTGAAAGGTGTATTCACAACGATCGAGTGTGTCGAACGTCAGCCCACTAGCTCAAACTTAAGGGTTCAAAAGTTCTGCCGAAATCACATAGGTCGTCATGTTACAATTAAGTCAATAAAGGCCTACTACTGGAGCGAAACGGAATGCTTTGACGCTCGCCTTTCGGCCGCACGACCTCCGAGAGGCTTTGAAGAGAACTCCCCTGAAAGGTGGATTCACAGCGATCGAATGTGTCGAATGTCAGCCTACTAGCTCAAACTTAAGGGTTAAAATGTTCTGCCGAAATCACATAGGTCGTGATGTTACAATTTATTCAATAAAGGCCTACTACTGGAGTGAAACTGAATGCTTTGACGCTCGCCTTTCGGCCGCACGACCTCCAAGAGGCTTGGAAGAGACCTCATCTGAAAGGTGTATTCACAACGATCGAGTGTGTCGAACATCAGCCCACTAGCTCAAACTTAAGGGTTCAAAAGTTCTGCCGAAATCACATGGGTCGACATGTTACAATTTAGTCAATAAAAGCCTACTACTGGAGCGAAACGGAATGCTTTGACGCTCACCTTTCGGCCGCACGACCTCTGAGAGGCTTTGAAGAGAACTCCCCTGAAAGGTGGATTCACAACAATCAAGAGTGTCGAACGTCAAACCCACGAGCTCAAACTTAAGGGTTCCAAAGTCCTGCCGAAATCACATAGGTCGTCATGTTAAAATTTAGTCAATAAACGCCTACAACTGGAGCGAAACGGAATGCTTCGACGCTTGTGGTTCGGCCGCACGACCTCCGAGAAGCTTGGAAGAGACCTCATCTGAAAGGTGGATTCACAGCGATCGAGTGTGTCGAATGTCAGCCTACTAGCTCAAACTTAAGGGTTAAAACGTTCTGCCGAAATCACATAGGTCGTCATGTTGCAATTTATTCAATAAAGGCCTACTACTGGAGTGAAACTGAATGCTTTGACGCTCGCCTTTCGGCCGCACGACCTCCAAGAGGCTTGGAAGAGACCTCATCTGAAAGGTGTATTCACAACGATCGAGTGTGTCGAACGTCAGCCCACTAGCTCAAACTTAAGGGTTCAAAAGTTCTGCCGAAATCACATAGGTCGTCATGTTACAATTTATTCAATAAAGGCCTACTACTGGAGTGAAACTGAATGCTTTGACGCTCGCCTTTCGGCCGCACGACCTCCGAGAGGCTTGGAAGAGACCTCATCTGAAAGGTGTATTCACAACGATCGAGTGTGTCGAACGTCAGCCCACTAGCTCAAACTTAAGGGTTCAAAAGTTCTGCCGAAATCACATAGGTCGTCATGTTACAATGAAGTCAATAAACGCCTACTACTGGAGCAAAACAGAATGCTTCGACGCTCGTGGTTCGGCCGAATGACCTCCGAGAAGATTGGAAGAGACCTCATCTGAAAGGTGGATTCACAGCGATCGAGTGTGTCGAATGTCAGCCTACTAGCTCAAACTTAAGGGTTAAAACGTTCTGCCGAAATCACATAGGTCGTCATGTTACAATTTATTCAATAAAGGCCTACTACTGGAGTGAAACTGAATGCTTTGACGCTCGCCTTTCGGCCGCACGACCTCCGAGAGGCTTGGAAGAGACCTCATCTGAAAGGTGTATTCACAACGATCGAGTGTGTCGAACGTCAGCCCACTAGCTAAAACTTAAGGGTTCAAAAGTTCTGCCGAAATCACATAGGTCGTCATGTTACAATTTATTCAATAAAGGCCTACTACTGGAGTGAAAGTGAATGCTTTGACGCTCGCCTTTCGGCCGCACGACCTCCGAGAGGCTTGGAAGAGACCTCATCTGAAAGGTGTATTCACAACGATCGAGTGTGTCGAACGTCAGCCCACTAGCTCAAACTTAAGGGTTCAAAAGTTCTGCCGAAATCACATACGTCGTAATGTTACAATTTAGTCAATAAAGGCATACTAATGGAGTGAAACGGAATGCTTCGACACTCGTGTTTCGGCCGCACGACCTCCGAGAGGCTTGGAAGAGACCTCATCTGAAAGGGGTATTCACAACGATCGAGTGTGTCGAACGTCAGCCCACTAGCTCAAACTTAAGGGTTCAAAAGTTCTGCCGAAATCACATACGTCGTCATGTTAAAATTTAGTCAATAAACGCCTACGACTGCAGCGAAACGGAATGCTTCGACGCTTGTGGTTCGGCCGCATGACCTCCGAGAAGCTTGGAAGAGACCTCATCTGAAAGGTGGATTTACAACGATCGAGTGTGTCGAATGTCAGCCTACTAGCTCAAACTTAAGGGTTAAAACGTTCTGCCGAAATCACACAGGTCGTCATGTTACAATTTATTCAATAAAGGCCTACTACTGGAGTGAAACTGAATGCTTTGACGCTCGCCTTTCGGCCGCACGATCTCCAAGAGGCTAGGAAGAGACCTCATCTGAAAGGTGTATTCACAACGATCGAGTGTGTCGAACGTCAGCCCACTAGCTCAAACTTAAGGGTTCAAAAGTTCTGCCGAAATCACATAGGTCGTCATCTTACAATTAAGTCAATAAAGGACTACTACTGGAGCGAAACGGAATGCTTTGATGCTCGCCTTTCGGCCGCACGACCTCCGCGAAGCTTGGAAGAGACCTCATCTGAAAGGTGGATTCACAGCGATCGAGTGTGCCGAATGTCAGCCTACTAGCTCAAACTTAAGGGTTAAAACGTTCTGCCGAAATCACATAGGTCGTAATGTTACAATTTATTCAATAAAGGCCTACTACTGGAGTGAAACTGAATGCTTTGACGCTCGCCTTTCGGCCGCACGACCTCCGAGAGGCTTGGAAGAGACCTCATCTGAAAGGTGTATTCACAATGATCAAGTGTGTCGAACGTCAGCCCACTTGCTCAAACTTAAGGGTTCAAAAGTTCTGCCGAAATCACATAGGTCGTCATTTTACAATTTATTCAATAAAGGCCTACTACTGGAGTGAAACTGAATGCTTTGACGCTCGCCTTTCGGCCGCACGACCTCCGAGAGGCTTGGAAGAGACCTCATCTGAAAGGTGTATTCACAACGATCGAGTGTGTCGAACGTCAGCCCACTAGCTCAAACTTAAGGGTTCAAAAGTTCTGCCGAAATCACATACGTCGTAATGTTACAATTTAGTCAATAAAGGCCTACTAATGGAGTGAAACGGAATGCTTCGACACTCGTGTTTCGGCCGCACGACCTCCGAGAGGCTTGGAAGAGACCTCATCTGGAAGGGGTATTCACAACGATCGAGTGTGTCGAACGTCAGCCCACTAGCTCAAACTTAAGGGTTCAAAAGTTCTGCCGAAATCACATACGTCGTCATGTTAAAATTTAGTCAATAAACGCCTACGACTGCAGCGAAACGGAATGCTTCGACGCTTGTGGTTCGGCCGCATGACCTCCGAGAAGCTTGGAAGAGACCTCATCTGAAAGGTGGATTTACAACGATCGAGTGTGTCGAATGTCAGCCTACTATCTCAAACTTAAGGGTTAAAACGTTCTGCCGAAATCACACAGGTCGTCATGTTACAATTTATTCAATAAAGGCCTACTACTGGAGTGAAACTGAATGCTTTGACGCTCGCCTTTCGGTCGCACGATCTCCGAGAGGCTAGGAAGAGACCTCATCTGAAAGGTGTATTCACATCGATCGAGTGTGTCGAACGTCAGCCCACTAGCTCAAACTTAAGGGTTTAAAAGTTCTGCCGAAATCACATAGGTCGTCATGTTACAATTTATTCAATAAAGGCCTACTACTGGAGTGAAACTGAATGCTTTGACGCTCGCCTTTCGGCCGCACGACCTCCGAGAGGCTTTGAAGAGAACTCCCCTGAAAGGTGGATTCACAACAATCAAGTGTGTCGAACGTCGAACCCACGAGCTCAAACTTAAGGGTTCCAAAGTCCTGCCGAAATCACATAGGTCATCATGTTAAAATTTAGTCAATAAAGGCCTACGACTGGAGCGAAACTGAATGCTTTGACAGTCGCCGCTTGGCCCCACAACCGGCCAAAGACTTGGGGGAGACCTCCCCTGAAAGGTGGATTCACAACGATCGACTGTGTCGAACGTCAGCCCACTAGCTAAAACTTAAGAGTTCTAAAGTTCTGCCGAAATCTCATAGGTCGTCATGTTACAATTTAGTCAATAAAGGCCTACTACTGGAGCGAAACGGAATGCTTTGACACTCGCCTTTCGGCCGCACGTCCTCCGATAGGCTTGGAAGGGACCTCATCTGAAAGATGGATTCACAACGATCGAGTGTTTCGAACGTCAGCCCAGAAGGTCAAACTTAAGGGTTCAAAAGTTCTGCCGAAATAACATAGGTCGACATGTTACAATTTAGTCAATAGAAGCCTACTACTGGAGCGAAACGGAATGCTTTGACGCTCATCTTTCGGCCGCACGACTTCCGAGAGGCTTTGAAGAGAACTCCCATGAAAGGTGGATTCACAACGATCAAGTGTGTCGAACGTCAGCCCACGAGCTCAAACTTAAGGGTTCCAAAGTCCTGCCGAAATCACATAGGTCGTCATGTTAAAATTTAGTCAATAAACGCCTACGACTGGAGCGAAACGGAATGGTTCGACGCTTGTGGTTCGGCCGCACGACCTCCGAGAGGCTTGGAAGAGACCTCATCTGAAAGGTGTATTCACAACGATCGAGTGTGTCGAACGTCAGCCCACTAGCTCAAACTTAAGGGTTCAAAAGTTCTGCCGAAATCACATAGGTCGTCATGTTACAATGAAGTCAATAAACGCCTACTACTGGAGCAAACAGAATGCTTCGACGCTCGTGGTTCGGCCGAATGACCTCCGAGAAGATTGGAAGAGACCTCATCTGAAAGGTGGATTCACAGCGATCGAGTGTGTCGAATGTCAGCCTACTAGCTCAAACTTAAGGGTTAAAACGTTCTGCCGAAATCACATAGGTCGTCATGTTACAATTTATTCAATAAAGGCCTACTACTGGAGTGAAACTGAATGCTTTGATGCTCGCCTTTCGGCCGCTCGACCTCCGAGAGGCTTGGAAGAGACCGCATCTGAAAGGTGTATTCACAACGATCGAGTGTGTCGAACGTCAGCCCACTAGCTAAAACTTAAGGGTTCAAAAGTTCTGCCGAAATCACATAGGTCGTCATGTTACAATTTATTCGATAAAGGCCTACTACTGGAGTGAAAGTGAATGCTTTGACGCTCGCCTTTCGGCCGCACGACCTCCGAGAGGCTTGGAAGAGACCTCATCTGAAAGGTGTATTCACAACGATCGAGTGTGTCGAACGTCAGCCCACTAGCTCAAACTTAAGGGTTCAAAAGTTCTGCCGAAATCACATAGGTCGTCATGTTACAATTAAGTCAATAAAGGCCTACTACTGGAGCGAAACGGAATGCTTTGACGCTCGCCTTTCGGCCGCACGACCTCCGAGAGGCTTTGAAGAGAACTCCCCTGAAAGGTGGATTCACAGCGATCGAATGTGTCGAATGTCAGCCTACTAGCTCAAACTTAAGGGTTAAAATGTTCTGCCGAAATCACATAGGTCGTGATGTTACAATTTATTCAATAAAGGCCTACTACTGGAGTGAAACTGAATGCTTTGACGCTCGCCTTTCGGCCGCACGACCTCCAAGAGGCTTGGAAGAGACCTCATCTGAAAGGTGTATTCACAACGATCGAGTGTGTCGAACATCAGCCCACTAGCTCAAACTTAAGGGTTCAAAAGTTCTGCCGAAATCACATGGGTCGACATGTTACAATTTAGTCAATAAAAGCCTACTACTGGAGCGAAACGGAATGCTTTGACGCTCACCTTTCGGCCGCACGACCTCTGAGAGGCTTTGAAGAGAACTCCCCTGAAAGGTGGATTCACAACAATAAAGAGTGTCGAACGTCAAACCCACGAGCTCAAACTTAAGGGTTCCAAAGTCCTGCCGAAATCACATAGGTCGTCATGTTAAAATTTAGTCAATAAACGCCTACAACTGGAGCGAAACGGAATGCTTCGACGCTTGTGGTTCGGCCGCACGACCTCCGAGAAGCTTGGAAGAGACCTCATCTGAAAGGTGGATTCACAGCGATCGAGTGTGTCGAATGTCAGCCTACTAGCTCAAACTTAAGGGTTAAAACGTTCTGCCGAAATCACATAGGTCGTCATGTTACAATTTATTCAATAAAGGCCTACTACTGGAGTGAAAGTGAATGCTTTGACGCTCGCCTTTCGGCCGCACGACCTCCGAGAGGCTTGGAAGAGACCTCATCTGAAAGGTGTATTCACAACGATCGAGTGTGTCGAACGTCAGCCCACTAGCTCAAACTTAAGGGTTCAAAAGTTCTGCCGAAATCACATACGTCGTAATGTTACAATTTAGTCAATAAAGGCATACTAATGGAGTGAAACGGAATGCTTCGACACTCGTGTTTCGGCCGCACGACCTCCGAGAGGCTTGGAAGAGACCTCATCTGAAAGGGGTATTCACAACGATCGAGTGTGTCGAACGTCAGCCCACTAGCTCAAACTTAAGGGTTCAAAAGTTCTGCCGAAATCACATACGTCGTCATGTTAAAATTTAGTCAATAAACGCCTACGACTGCAGCGAAACGGAATGCTTCGACGCTTGTGGTTCGGCCGCATGACCTCCGAGAAGCTTGGAAGAGACCTCATCTGAAAGGTGGATTTACAACGATCGAGTGTGTCGAATGTCAGCCTACTAGCTCAAACTTAAGGGTTAAAACGTTCTGCCGAAATCACACAGGTCGTCATGTTACAATTTATTCAATAAAGGCCTACTACTGGAGTGAAACTGAATGCTTTGACGCTCGCCTTTCGGCCGCACGATCTCCAAGAGGCTAGGAAGAGACCTCATCTGAAAGGTGTATTCACAACGATCGAGTGTGTCGAACGTCAGCCCACTAGCTCAAACTTAAGGGTTCAAAAGTTCTGCCGAAATCACATAGGTCGTCATCTTACAATTAAGTCAATAAAGGACTACTACTGGAGCGAAACGGAATGCTTTGATGCTCGCCTTTCGGCCGCACGACCTCCGCGAAGCTTGGAAGAGACCTCATCTGAAAGGTGGATTCACAGCGATCGAGTGTGCCGAATGTCAGCCTACTAGCTCAAACTTAAGGGTTAAAACGTTCTGCCGAAATCACATAGGTCGTAATGTTACAATTTATTCAATAAAGGCCTACTACTGGAGTGAAACTGAATGCTTTGACGCTCGCCTTTCGGCCGCACGACCTCCGAGAGGCTTGGAAGAGACCTCATCTGAAAGGTGGATTCACAATGATCGAGTGTGTCGAACGTCAGCCCACTAGGTCAAACTTAAGGGTTCAAAAGTTCTGCCAAAATCACATAGGTCGTTATGTTAAAATTTAGTCAATAAAGGCCTACTACGAGAGCGAAACAGAATGCTTTGATGCTCGCCTTTCGGTCGCACGACCTCCGAGAGGCTTGGAAGAGACCTCATCTGAAAGGTGGATTCGCAACGATCGAGTGTGTCGAACGTCAGCCCACTACGTCAAACCTAAGGGTTCAAAAGTTCTGTCGAAATCACATAGGTCATCATGTTACAATTTTGTCAATAAAGGCCTACTTCTGGAGCGAAACTGAATGCTTCGACACTCGTGTTTCGGCCGCACGACCTCCGAGAGGCTTGGAAGAGACCTCATCTGGAAGGGGTATTCACAACGATCGAGTGTGTCGAACGTCAGCCCACTAGCTCAAACTTAAGGGTTCAAAAGTTCTGCCGAAATCACATACGTCGTCATGTTAAAATTTAGTCAATAAACGCCTACGACTGCAGCGAAACGGAATGCTTCGACGCTTGTGGTTCGGCCGCATGACCTCCGAGAAGCTTGGAAGAGACCTCATCTGAAAGGTGGATTTACAACGATCGAGTGTGTCGAATGTCAGCCTACTAGCTCAAACTTAAGGGTTAAAACGTTCTGCCGAAATCACACAGGTCGTCATGTTACAATTTATTCAATAAAGGCCTACTACTGGAGTGAAACTGAATGCTTTGACGCTCGCCTTTCGGTCGCACGATCTCCGAGAGGCTAGGAAGAGACCTCATCTGAAAGGTGTATTCACATCGATCGAGTGTGTCGAACGTCAGCCCACTAGCTCAAACTTAAGGGTTTAAAAGTTCTGCCGAAATCACATAGGTCGTCATGTTACAATTTATTCAATAAAGGCCTACTACTGGAGTGAAACTGAATGCTTTGACGCTCGCCTTTCGGCCGCACGACCTCCGAGAGGCTTTGAAGAGAACTCCCCTGAAAGGTGGATTCACAACAATCAAGTGTGTCGAACGTCGAACCCACGAGCTCAAACTTAAGGGTTCCAAAGTCCTGCCGAAATCACATAGGTCATCATGTTAAAATTTAGTCAATAAAGGCCTACGACTGGAGCGAAACTGAATGCTTTGACAGTCGCCGCTTGGCCCCACAACCGGCCAAAGACTTGGGGGAGACCTCCCCTGAAAGGTGGATTCACAACGATCGACTGTGTCGAACGTCAGCCCACTAGCTAAAACTTAAGAGTTCTAAAGTTCTGCCGAAATCTCATAGGTCGTCATGTTACAATTTAGTCAATAAAGGCCTACTACTGGAGCGAAACGGAATGCTTTGACACTCGCCTTTCGGCCGCACGTCCTCCGATAGGCTTGGAAGGGACCTCATCTGAAAGATGGATTCACAACGATCGAGTGTTTCGAACGTCAGCCCAGAAGGTCAAACTTAAGGGTTCAAAAGTTCTGCCGAAATAACATAGGTCGACATGTTACAATTTAGTCAATAGAAGCCTACTACTGGAGCGAAACGGAATGCTTTGACGCTCATCTTTCGGCCGCACGACTTCCGAGAGGCTTTGAAGAGAACTCCCATGAAAGGTGGATTCACAACGATCAAGTGTGTCGAACGTCAGCCCACGAGCTCAAACTTAAGGGTTCCAAAGTCCTGCCGAAATCACATAGGTCGTCATGTTAAAATTTAGTCAATAAACGCCTACGACTGGAGCGAAACGGAATGGTTCGACGCTTGTGGTTCGGCCGCACGACCTCCGAGAGGCTTGGAAGAGACCTCATCTGAAAGGTGTATTCACAACGATCGAGTGTGTCGAACGTCAGCCCACTAGCTCAAACTTAAGGGTTCAAAAGTTCTGCCGAAATCACATAGGTCGTCATGTTACAATGAAGTCAATAAACGCCTACTACTGGAGCAAACAGAATGCTTCGACGCTCGTGGTTCGGCCGAATGACCTCCGAGAAGATTGGAAGAGACCTCATCTGAAAGGTGGATTCACAGCGATCGAGTGTGTCGAATGTCAGCCTACTAGCTCAAACTTAAGGGTTAAAACGTTCTGCCGAAATCACATAGGTCGTCATGTTACAATTTATTCAATAAAGGCCTACTACTGGAGTGAAACTGAATGCTTTGATGCTCGCCTTTCGGCCGCTCGACCTCCGAGAGGCTTGGAAGAGACCGCATCTGAAAGGTGTATTCACAACGATCGAGTGTGTCGAACGTCAGCCCACTAGCTAAAACTTAAGGGTTCAAAAGTTCTGCCGAAATCACATAGGTCGTCATGTTACAATTTATTCGATAAAGGCCTACTACTGGAGTGAAAGTGAATGCTTTGACGCTCGCCTTTCGGCCGCACGACCTCCGAGAGGCTTGGAAGAGACCTCATCTGAAAGGTGTATTCACAACGATCGAGTGTGTCGAACGTCAGCCCACTAGCTCAAACTTAAGGGTTCAAAAGTTCTGCCGAAATCACATAGGTCGTCATGTTACAATTAAGTCAATAAAGGCCTACTACTGGAGCGAAACGGAATGCTTTGACGCTCGCCTTTCGGCCGCACGACCTCCGAGAGGCTTTGAAGAGAACTCCCCTGAAAGGTGGATTCACAGCGATCGAATGTGTCGAATGTCAGCCTACTAGCTCAAACTTAAGGGTTAAAATGTTCTGCCGAAATCACATAGGTCGTGATGTTACAATTTATTCAATAAAGGCCTACTACTGGAGTGAAACTGAATGCTTTGACGCTCGCCTTTCGGCCGCACGACCTCCAAGAGGCTTGGAAGAGACCTCATCTGAAAGGTGTATTCACAACGATCGAGTGTGTCGAACATCAGCCCACTAGCTCAAACTTAAGGGTTCAAAAGTTCTGCCGAAATCACATGGGTCGACATGTTACAATTTAGTCAATAAAAGCCTACTACTGGAGCGAAACGGAATGCTTTGACGCTCACCTTTCGGCCGCACGACCTCTGAGAGGCTTTGAAGAGAACTCCCCTGAAAGGTGGATTCACAACAATAAAGAGTGTCGAACGTCAAACCCACGAACTCAAACTTAAGGGTTCCAAAGTCCTGCCGAAATCACATAGGTCGTCATGTTAAAATTTAGTCAATAAACGCCTACAACTGGAGCGAAACGGAATGCTTCGACGCTTGTGGTTCGGCCGCACGACCTCCGAGAAGCTTGGAAGAGACCTCATCTGAAAGGTGGATTCACAGCGATCGAGTGTGTCGAATGTCAGCCTACTAGCTCAAACTTAAGGGTTAAAACGTTCTGCCGAAATCACATAGGTCGTCATGTTGCAATTTATTCAATAAAGGCCTACTACTGGAGTGAAACTGAATGCTTTGACGCTCGCCTTTCGGCCGCACGACCTCCAAGAGGCTTGGAAGAGACCTCATCTGAAAGGTGTATTCACAACGATCGAGTGTGTCGAACGTCAGCCCACTAGCTCAAACTTAAGGGTTCAAAAGTTCTGCCGAAATCACATAGGTCGTCATGTTACAATTTATTCAATAAAGGCCTACTACTGGAGTGAAACTGAATGCTTTGACGCTCGCCTTTCGGCCGCACGACCTCCGAGAGGCTTGGAAGAGACCTCATCTGAAAGGTGTATTCACAACGATCGAGTGTGTCGAACGTCAGCCCACTAGCTCAAACTTAAGGGTTCAAAAGTTCTGCCGAAATCACATAGGTCGTCATGTTACAATGAAGTCAATAAACGCCTACTACTGGAGCAAAACAGAATGCTTCGACGCTCGTGGTTCGGCCGAATGACCTCCGAGAAGATTGGAAGAGACCTCATCTGAAAGGTGGATTCACAGCGATCGAGTGTGTCGAATGTCAGCCTACTAGCTCAAACTTAAGGGTTAAAACGTTCTGCCGAAATCACATAGGTCGTCATGTTACAATTTATTCAATAAAGGCCTACTACTGGAGTGAAACTGAATGCTTTGACGCTCGCCTTTCGGCCGCTCGACCTCCGAGAGGCTTGGAAGAGACCTCATCTGAAAGGTGTATTCACAACGATCGAGTGTGTCGAACGTCAGCCCACTAGCTAAAACTTAAGGGTTCAAAAGTTCTGCCGAAATCACATAGGTCGTCATGTTACAATTTATTCAATAAAGGCCTACTACTGGAGTGAAAGTGAATGCTTTGACGCTCGCCTTTCGGCCGCACGACCTCCGAGAGGCTTGGAAGAGACCTCATCTGAAAGGTGTATTCACAACGATCGAGTGTGTCGAACGTCAGCCCACTAGCTCAAACTTAAGGGTTCAAAAGTTCTGCCGAAATCACATAGGTCGTCATGTTACAATTAAGTCAATAAAGGCCTACTACTGG
The DNA here is from genome assembly GCF_024500385.1 of Phyllopteryx taeniolatus. Classification (NCBI taxonomy): domain Eukaryota; kingdom Metazoa; phylum Chordata; class Actinopteri; order Syngnathiformes; family Syngnathidae; genus Phyllopteryx; species Phyllopteryx taeniolatus. Next base: position 91,353 of record NC_084516.1, read on the forward strand.
AGCGAAACGGAATGCTTTGACGCTCGCCTTTCGGCCGCACGACCTCCGAGAGGCTTTGAAGAGAACTCCCCTGAAAGGTGGATTCACAGCGATCGAATGTGTCGAATGTCAGCCTACTAGCTCAAACTTAAGGGTTAAAATGTTCTGCCGAAATCACATAGGTCGTGATGTTACAATTTATTCAATAAAGGCCTACTACTGGAGTGAAACTGAATGCTTTGACGCTCGCCTTTCGGCCGCACGACCTCCAGGAGGCTTGGAAGAGACCTCATCTGAAAGGTGTATTCACAACGATCGAGTGTGTCGAACATCAGCCCACTAGCTCAAACTTAAGGGTTCAAAAGTTCTGCCGAAATCACATGGGTCGACATGTTACAATTTAGTCAATAAAAGCCTACTACTGGAGCGAAACGGAATGCTTTGACGCTCACCTTTCGGCCGCACGACCTCTGAGAGGCTTTGAAGAGAACTCCCCTGAAAGGTGGATTCACAACAATCGAGTGTCGAACGTCAAACCCACGAGCTCAAACTTAAGGGTTCCAAAGTCCTGCCGAAATCACATAGGTCGTCATGTTAAAATTTAGTCAATAAACGCCTACAACTGGAGCGAAACGGAATGCTTCGACGCTTGTGGTTCGGCCGCACGACCTCCGAGAAGCTTGGAAGAGACCTCATCTGAAAGGTGGATTCACAGCGATCGAGTGTGTCGAATGTCAGCCTACTAGCTCAAACTTAAGGGTTAAAACGTTCTGCCGAAATCACATAGGTCGTCATGTTGCAATTTATTCAATAAAGGCCTACTACTGGAGTGAAACTGAATGCTTTGACGCTCGCCTTTCGGCCGCACGACCTCCAAGAGGCTTGGAAGAGACCTCATCTGAAAGGTGTATTCACAACGATCGAGTGTGTCGAACGTCAGCCCACTAGCTCAAACTTAAGAGTTCAAAAGTTCTGCCGAAATCACATAGGTCGTCATGTTACAATTTATTCAATAAAGGCCTACTACTGGAGTGAAACTGAATGCTTTGACGCTCGCCTTTCGGCCGCACGACCTCCGAGAGGCTTGGAAGAGACCTCATCTGAAAGGTGTATTCACAACGATCGAGTGTGTCGAACGTCAGCCCACTAGCTCAAACTTAAGGGTTCAAAAGTTCTGCCGAAATCACATAGGTCGTCATGTTACAATGAAGTCAATAAACGCCTACTACTGGAGCAAAACAGAATGCTTCGACGCTCGTGGTTCGGCCGAATGACCTCCGAGAAGATTGGAAGAGACCTCATCTGAAAGGTGGATTCACAGCGATCGAGTGTGTCGAATGTCAGCCTACTAGCTCAAACTTAAGGGTTAAAACGTTCTGCCGAAATCACATAGGTCGTCATGTTACAATTTATTCAATAAAGGCCTACTACTGGAGTGAAACTGAATGCTTTGACGCTCGCCTTTCGGCCGCACGACCTCCGAGAGGCTTGGAAGAGACCTCATCTGAAAGGTGTATTCACAACGATCGAGTGTGTCGAACGTCAGCCCACTAGCTAAAACTTAAGGGTTCAAAAGTTCTGCCGAAATCACATAGGTCGTCATGTTACAATTTATTCAATAAAGGCCTACTACTGGAGTGAAAGTGAATGCTTTGACGCTCGCCTTTCGGCCGCACGACCTCCGAGAGGCTTGGAAGAGACCTCATCTGAAAGGTGTATTCACAACGATCGAGTGTGTCGAACGTCAGCCCACTAGCTCAAACTTAAGGGTTCAAAAGTTCTGCCGAAATCACATACGTCGTAATGTTACAATTTAGTCAATAAAGGCATACTAATGGAGTGAAACGGAATGCTTCGACACTCGTGTTTCGGCCGCACGACCTCCGAGAGGCTTGGAAGAGACCTCATCTGAAAGGGGTATTCACAACGATCGAGTGTGTCGAACGTCAGCCCACTAGCTCAAACTTAAGGGTTCAAAAGTTCTGCCGAAATCACATACGTCGTCATGTTAAAATTTAGTCAATAAACGCCTACGACTGCAGCGAAACGGAATGCTTCGACGCTTGTGGTTCGGCCGCATGACCTCCGAGAAGCTTGGAAGAGACCTCATCTGAAAGGTGGATTTACAACGATCGAGTGTGTCGAATGTCAGCCTACTAGCTCAAACGTAAGGGTTAAAACATTCTGCCGAAATCACACAGGTCGTCATGTTACAATTTATTCAATAAAGGCCTACTACTGGAGTGAAACTGAATGCTTTGACGCTCGCCTTTCGGCCGCACGATCTCCAAGAGGCTAGGAAGAGACCTCATCTGAAAGGTGTATTCACAACGATCGAGTGTGTCGAACGTCAGCCCACTAGCTCAAACTTAAGGGTTCAAAAGTTCTGCCGAAATCACATAGGTCGTCATCTTACAATTAAGTCAATAAAGGCCTACTACTGGAGCGAAACGGAATGCTTTGATGCTCGCCTTTCGGCCGCACGACCTCCGCGAAGCTTGGAAGAGACCTCATCTGAAAGGTGGATTCACAGCGATCGAGTGTGTCGAATGTCAGCCTACTAGCTCAAACTTAAGGGTTAAAACGTTCTGCCGAAATCACATAGGTCGTAATGTTACAATTTATTCAATAAAGGCCTACTACTGGAGTGAAACTGAATGCTTTGACGCTCGCCTTTCGGCCGCACGACCTCCGAGAGGCTTGGAAGAGACCTCATCTGAAAGGTGTATTCACAATGATCAAGTGTGTCGAACGTCAGCCCACTAGCTCAAACTTAAGGGTTCAAAAGTTCTGCCGAAATCACATAGGTCGTCATTTTACAATTTATTCAATAAAGGCCTACTACTGGAGTGAAACTGAATGCTTTGACGCTCGCCTTTCGGCCGCACGACCTCCGAGAGGCTTGGAAGAGACCTCATCTGAAAGGTGTATTCACAACGATCGAGTGTGTCGAACGTCAGCCCACTAGCTCAAACTTAAGGGTTCAAAAGTTCTGCCGAAATCACATACGTCGTAATGTTACAATTTAGTCAATAAAGGCCTACTAATGGAGTGAAACGGAATGCTTCGACACTCGTGTTTCGGCCGCACGACCTCCGAGAGGCTTGGAAGAGACCTCATCTGGAAGGGGTATTCACAACGATCGAGTGTGTCGAACGTCAGCCCACTAGCTCAAACTTAAGGGTTCAAAAGTTCTGCCGAAATCACATACGTCGTCATGTTAAAATTTAGTCAATAAACGCCTACGACTGCAGCGAAACGGAATGCTTCGACGCTTGTGGTTCGGCCGCATGACCTCCGAGAAGCTAGGAAGAGACCTCATCTGAAAGGTGTATTCACATAGATCGAGTGTGTCGAACGTCAGCCCACTAGCTCAAACTTAAGGGTTTAAAAGTTCTGCCGAAATCACATAGGTCGTCATGTTACAATTTATTCAATAAAGGCCTACTACTGGAGTGAAACTGAATGCTTTGACGCTCGCCTTTCGGCCGCACGACCTCCGAGAGGCTTTGAAGAGAACTCCCCTGAAAGGTGGATTCACAACAATCAAGTGTGTCGAACGTCGAACCCACGAGCTCAAACTTAAGGGTTCCAAAGTCCTGCCGAAATCACATAGGTCATCATGTTAAAATTTAGTCAATAAAGGCCTACGACTGGAGCGAAACTGAATGCTTTGACAGTCGCCGCTCGGCCCCACAACCGGCCAAAGACTTGGGGGAGACCTCCCCTGAAAGGTGGATTCACAACGATCGACTGTGTCGAACGTCAGCCCACTAGCTAAAACTTAAGAGTTCTAAAGTTCTGCCGAAATCTCATAGGTCGTCATGTTACAATTTAGTCAATAAAGGCCTACTACTGGAGCGAAACGGAATGCTTTGACACTCGCCTTTCGGCCGCACGTCCTCCGATAGGCTTGGAAGGGACCTCATCTGAAAGATGGATTCACAACGATCGAGTGTGTCGAACGTCAGCCCAGAAGGTCAAACTTAAGGGTTCAAAAGTTCTGCCGAAATAACATAGGTCGACATGTTACAATTTAGTCAATAGAAGCCTACTACTGGAGCGAAACGGAATGCTTTGACGCTCATCTTTCGGGCGCACGACTTCCGAGAGGCTTTGAAGAGAACTCCCATGAAAGGTGGATTCACAACGATCAAGTGTGTCGAACGTCAGCCCACGAGCTCAAACTTAAAGGTTCCAAAGTCCTGCCGAAATCACATAGGTCGTCATGTTAAAATTTAGTCAATAAACGCCTACGACTGGAGCGAAACGGAATGGTTCGACGCTTGTGGTTCGGCCGCACGACCTCCGAGAGGCTTGGAAGAGACCTCATCTGAAAGGTGTATTCACAACGATCGAGTGTGTCGAACGTCAGCCCACTAGCTCAAACTTAAGGGTTCAAAAGTTCTGCCGAAATCACATAGGTCGTCATGTTACAATTAAGTCAATAAAGGCCTACTACTGGAGCGAAACGGAATGCTTTGACGCTCGCCTTTCGGCCGCACGACCTCCGAGAGGCTTTGAAGAGAACTCCCCTGAAAGGTGGATTCACAGCGATCGAATGTGTCGAATGTCAGCCTACTAGCTCAAACTTAAGGGTTAAAATGTTCTGCCGAAATCACATAGGTCGTGATGTTACAATTTATTCAATAAAGGCCTACTACTGGAGTGAAACTGAATGCTTTGACGGTCGCCTTTCGGCCGCACGACCTCCAAGAGGCTTGGAAGAGACCTCATCTGAAAGGTGTATTCACAACGATCGAGTGTGTCGAACATCAGCCCACTAGCTCAAACTTAAGGGTTCAAAAGTTCTGCTGAAATCACATGGGTCGACATGTTACAATTTAGTCAATAAAAGCCTACTACTGGAGCGAAACGGAATGCTTTGAAGCTCACCTTTCGGCCGCACGACCTCTGAGAGGCTTTGAAGAGAACTCCCCTGAAAGGTGGATTCACAACAATCAAGAGTGTCGAACGTCAAACCCACGAGCTCAAACTTAAGGGTTCCAAAGTCCTGCCGAAATCACATAGGTCGTCATGTTAAAATTTAGTCAATAAACGCCTACAACTGGAGCGAAACGGAATGCTTCGACGCTTGTGGTTCGGCCGCACGACCTCCGAGAAGCTTGGAAGAGACCTCATCTGAAAGGTGGATTCACAGCGATCGAGTGTGTCGAATGTCAGCCTACTAGCTCAAACTTAAGGGTTAAAACGTGCTGCCGAAATCACATAGGTCGTCATGTTGCAATTTATTCAATAAAGGCCTACTACTGGAGTGAAACTGAATGCTTTGACGCTCGCCTTTCGGCCGCACGACCTCCAAGAGGCTTGGAAGAGACCTCATCTGAAAGGTGTATTCACAACGATCGAGTGTGTCGAACGTCAGCCCACTAGCTCAAACTTAAGGGTTCAAAAGTTCTGCCGAAATCACATAGGTCGTCATGTTACAATTTATTCAATAAAGGCCTACTACTGGAGTGAAACTGAATGCTTTGACGCTCGCCTTTCGGCCGCACGACCTCCGAGAGGCTTGGAAGAGACCTCATCTGAAAGGTGTATTCACAACGATCGAGTGTGTCGAACGTCAGCCCACTAGCTCAAACTTAAGGGTTCAAAAGTTCTGCCGAAATCACATAGGTCGTCATGTTACAATGAAGTCAATAAACGCCTACTACTGGAGCAAAACAGAATGCTTCGACGCTCGTGGTTCGGCCGAATGACCTCCGAGAAGATTGGAAGAGACCTCATCTGAAAGGTGGATTCACAGCGATCGAGTGTGTCGAATGTCAGCCTACTAGCTCAAACTTAAGGGTTAAAACGTTCTGCCGAAATCACATAGGTCGTCATGTTACAATTTATTCAATAAAGGCCTACTACTGGAGTGAAACTGAATGCTTTGACGCTCGCCTTTCGGCCGCACGACCTCCGAGAGGCTTTGAAGAGAACTCCCCTGAAAGGTGGATTCACAACAATCAAGTGTGTCGAACGTCGAACCCACGAGCTCAAACTTAAGGGTTCCAAAGTCCTGCCGAAATCACATAGGTCATCATGTTAAAATTTAGTCAGAATCAGAATCAGAATCAGAATCATCTTTATTTGCCAAGTATGTCCAAAACACACAAGGAATTTGTCTCCGGTAGTTGGAGCCGCTCTAGTACAACAGACAGTCAATTTACAGAACACTTTGGAGACAAAGACATTGACAAAAAACAACAACAAACAACAATTGTGCAAAAAGATGCAGAGTCCTCAGTTCGAATGGCTAATGACGCAATAGTCCGGTGCAATGACCATTGTGCAAAGGGCACTGAGACTTCAAGGAGTGTATGCGGTTTAAAGTGACGAGTACTGCGATAATCTGGGACAATGGTTGTGCAAATGTTACAGATACTCCTCAATCAGTGTGCAAATGAAGCAGATACTACTCTGGCATGAGTGGCCACTATATGCAAATAGTGCAGCACGGCGAGACAACTACAGTGAGTGCACGAGTAATACATAATACAGAATACAGAAATGTGACAACGAACTCAAGTCAAAAAATTGCCAGCTTGTTGTAATGGAATTGTAAGTTAGCTGTTCAAGAAGTTGATTGCAAGAGGGAAGAAGCTGTTGGAATGTCTACTAGTTCTAGTTTGCATTGATCGGTAGCGCCTACCTGAGGGAAGGAGCTGGAAGAGCTGGTGACCGGGGTGGGGAGGGTCCGAGAGGATTTTGCACGCCCTTGTCTTAGTTCTGGCAGCGTGCAAGTCCTCAAGGGTGGGTAGGGGGGTACCGACAATCCTTTCAGCAGTTTTGATTGTCCGTTGCAGTCGGAGTTTGTCCTTTTTTGTAGCAGCACCAAACCAGACTGTGATGGAAGAACACAGGACTGATTCGATGACCGCTGTGTAGAACTGTCTCAGCAGCTCCGGTGGCAGGCCATGCTTTCTCAGAAGCCGCAGGAAGTACATCCTCTGCTGGGCCTTTTTGAGGACGGAGTTGATGTTGGTCGTCCACTTCAGGTCCTGGGAGATTGTAATTCCCAGGAACTTGAAGGTCTCGACGGTTGACACAAGGCAGCTGGACAGCGTGAGGGGCAGCTGTGGCGAAGGATGCCTCCTGAAGTCCACGATCATCTCTACAGTCTTGAGCGTGTTCAGCTCCAGGTTGTGTCGGCCGCACCACAGCTCCAGCCGCTCCGCTTCCTGTCGATATGCAGACTCGTCACCGTCCTTGATGAGGCCGATGACAGTGGTGTCATCTGCAAACTTCAGGAGTTTGACAGTCGGGTTCGCTGAGGTGCAGTCGTTCGTGTAGAGAGAGAAGAGCAGCGGAGAGAGGACACAACCTTGGGGCGCCCCAGTGCTGATGCTGCGTGTGGATGAGGTGGCCTCCCCCAGCCTGACCTGCTGTGTCCTGCCCGTCAGAAAGCTGTAGATCCACTGGCAGATGGCAGGTGAGACGCTGAGCTGGAGAAGCTTGGATGAAAGGAGTTCAGGGATGATGGTGTTGAACGCTGAGCTGAAGTCCACGAACAGGATCCTCGCGTAGGTCCCTGCACTGTCGAGGTGTTCTAGGATGAAGTGCAGTCCCATGTTGACTGCATCATCCGCAGATCTGTTCGCTTGGTAGGCAAACTGCAGGGGGTCCAGCAGGGGACCTGTGACACTCTTGAGGTGGTCCAGCACAAGACGTTCAAAGGACTTCATGACCACAGATGTCAAAGCGACAGGCCTGTAGTCATTCAGACCCGAGATTGCAGGTTTCTTGGGGACTGGGATGATGGTGGAGCGTTTGAAGCAGGATGGAACTTCGCACATTTCCAGTGATCTGTTGAAGATCTGAGTGAAGACTGGCGCGAGCTGGTCCGCGCAGACTTTGAGGCAGGATGGAGACACGTGGTCCGGGCCTGCCGCTTTGTTAATCTTTTGTTGTTTGAAGATGCGTCTCACATCCTGTTCATGGATGGTTAACGCAGAGGTCAGAGGTGTGATTGTGGTCGCGGGTGGGGCCGGGTTGGTGTGTGGTGTGAAACTGTCCTTTTCAAATCTGCAGTAGAAGGTATTCAAGTCGTTGGCTAGTGTGCTATTGTTCTCAGCTTGGGGGGATCGTCGCTTGTAATTAGTCAGCGACTGGAATGCATGCCAGACTGATTTAGAGTCGTTTGCGCTAAACTGTTTTTCCAACTTTGCTGTATAGATCCTCTTTGCAATGTTAATTTCTTTGGTCAGCTGGTTTCTAGCTCGATTATACAGGGCCCTGTCCCCGCTCTGATATGCGTCCTCCTTAGCTTGGCGAAGCTGCTTAAGTTTAGCAGTGAACCACGGCTTATTGTTGTTGAATGTGCGAAATGATTTTGTTGGAACACAGACCTCTTCACAGAAACTGATATAGGATGTGACAGTGTCCGTATATTCATCCAGGCTGCCAGCTGAATTTTCAAAGACACTCCAGTCTGTGCAGTCTAAGCAGCTTTGAAGTTCCATCTTGGCTTCATTTGTCCACTTTTTGACTGTTTTCACTGTAGGCTTCGCACATTTAAGTTCTTGCCTGTACGTCGGTATTAAGTGAATTAAGCAGTGATCAGACGAGCCCAAGGCTGCACGAGGTATAGCACGGTATGCGTTTTTTACCGTGGTGTAGCAGTGGTCTAAAGTATTATTTTCCCTGGTAGGACAGTCGATGTGCTGCTTGTATTTAGGGAGTTCGTGGTTGAGTTTAGCTTTGTTAAAGTCCCCGAGAATAATGAGGGGTGAGTCGGGGTGTTTTTTTTCAATTTCGTTGACTTGATCGGCGAGCGTTAGCAATGCGGCGTTCGTGTTAGCTTGAGGCGGAATATAGACGGCAGCGAGAATGAATGATGCGAACTCACGTGGCGAGTAGAATGGTTTACAATTTAAGAATAGCGACTCCAAATGCGGGCTGCAGTGTGTGCTGATCACCGTGACGTCCGTACACCATTTTTCGTTGATATAGAGGCATATCCCGCCGCCCTTTGTTTTCCCCGATGATTCCATGTCGCGGTCCGCTCGATGAATGTGGAAACCGGGAAGCATAATGCCGGCATCAGGTACAGCGTCGCAGAGCCAGGTCTCCGTGAAGCACATGGCCGCGGAACGTCCGAAGTCTTTACTTGTCTTTAACAGAAGATGAAGCTCGTCCATTTTGTTGGGTAGGGAGCGTACGTTCGCGAGGTGGATCGACGGGAACGCCAATCTGTGTCCTCTCTTGCGGAGTTTCACCTGAATGCCGGCTCGCTTCCCTCTGTGGCGCCGCTTCCGTCTCCATGCGCCGAAAACCGCGGACGCCGCTCCGGTGAGTAACTCTGGGAAAAAACTGAGCGTATATTCGAAAGTTGGTGACAGAAAGTCTGGAGTAGACTCCTTGATGGTTAGCAGGTCTCCCCTTGTGTAAGTGAGTCGTGTAAGGTCTCCAAAGACGGACGAAAAACACAAAAACAAAGACAATACTAGAGAGCGCGTTACCGAGGCGACCACACTGGTAGGCGCCATCTTAAACAGAGTCAATAAAGGCCTACGACTGGAGCGAAACTGAATGCTTTGACAGTCGCCGCTCGGCCCCACAACCGGCCAAAGACTTGGGGGAGACCTCCCCTGAAAGGTGGATTCACAACGATCGAGTGTGTCGAACGTCAGCCCACTAGCTAAAACTTAAGAATTCTAAAGTTCTGCCGAAATCTCATAGGTCGTCATGTTACAATTTAGTCAATAAAGGCCTACTACTGGAGCGAAACGGAATGCTTTGACACTCGCCTTTCGGCCGCACGTCCTCCGATAGGCTTGGAAGAGACCTCATCTGAAAGATGGATTCACAACGATCGAGTGTGTCGAACGTCAGCCCAGAAGGTCAAACTTAAGGGTTCAAAAGTTCTGCCGAAATAACATAGGTCGACATGTTACAATTTAGTCAATAGAAGCCTACTACTGGAGCGAAACGGAATGCTTTGACGCTCATCTTTCGGCCGCACGACTTCCGAGAGGCTTTGAAGAGAACTCCCATGAAAGGTGGATTCACAACGATCAAGTGTGTCGAACGTCAGCCCACGAGCTCAAACTTAAGGGTTCCAAAGTCCTGCCGAAATCACATAGGTCGTCATGTTAAAATTTAGTCAATAAACGCCTACGACTGGAGCGAAACGGAATGGTTCGACGCTTGTGGTTCGGCCGCACGACCTCCGAGAGGCTTGGAAGAGACCTCATCTGAAAGGTGTATTCACAACGATCGAGTGTGTCGAACGTCAGCCCACTAGCTCAAACTTAAGGGTTCAAAAGTTCTGCCGAAATCACATAGGTCGTCATGTTACAATGAAGTCAATAAACGCCTACTACTGGAGCAAAACAGAATGCTTCGACGCTCGTGGTTCGGCCGAATGACCTCCGAGAAGATTGGAAGAGACCTCATCTGAAAGGTGGCTTCACAGCGATCGAGTGTGTCGAATGTCAGCCTACTAGCTCAAACTTAAGGGTTAAAACGTTCTGCCGAAATCACATAGGTCGTCATGTTACAATTTATTCAATAAAGGCCTACTACTGGAGTGAAACTGAATGCTTTGATGCTCGCCTTTCGGCCGCTCGACCTCCGAGAGGCTTGGAAGAGACCGCATCTGAAAGGTGTATTCACAACGATCGAGTGTGTCGAACGTCAGCCCACTAGCTAAAACTTAAGGGTTCAAAAGTTCTGCCGAAATCACATAGGTCGTCATGTTACAATTTATTCAATAAAGGCCTACTACTGGAGTGAAAGTGAATGCTTTGACGCTCGCCTTTCGGCCGCACGACCTCCGAGAGGCTTGGAAGAGACCTCATCTGAAAGGTGTATTCACAACGATCGAGTGTGTCGAACGTCAGCCCACTAGCTCAAACTTAAGGGTTCAAAAGTTCTGCCGAAATCACATAGGTCGTCATGTTACAATTAAGTCAATAAAGGCCTACTACTGGAGCGAAACGGAATGCTTTGACGCTCGCCTTTCGGCCGCACGACCTCCGAGAGGCTTTGAAGAGAACTCCCCTGAAAGGTGGATTCACAGCGATCGAATGTGTCGAATGTCAGCCTACTAGCTCAAACTTAAGGGTTAAAATGTTCTGCCGAAATCACATAGGTCGTGATGTTACAATTTATTCAATAAAGGCCTACTACTGGAGTGAAACTGAATGCTTTGACGCTCGCCTTTCGGCCGCACGACCTCCAAGAGGCTTGGAAGAGACCTCATCTGAAAGGTGTATTCACAACGATCGAGTGTGTCGAACATCAGCCCACTAGCTCAAACTTAAGGGTTCAAAAGTTCTGCCGAAATCACATGGGTCGACATGTTACAATTTAGTCAATAAAAGCCTACTACTGGAGCGAAACGGAATGCTTTGACGCTCACCTTTCGGCCGCACGACCTCTGAGAGGCTTTGAAGAGAACTCCCCTGAAAGGTGGATTCACAACAATCAAGAGTGTCGAACGTCAAACCCACGAGCTCAAACTTAAGGGTTCCAAAGTCCTGCCGAAATCACATAGGTCGTCATGTTAAAATTTAGTCAATAAACGCCTACAACTGGAGCGAAACGGAATGCTTCGACGCTTGTGGTTCGGCCGCACGACCTCCGAGAAGCTTGGAAGAGACCTCATCTGAAAGGTGGATTCACAGCGATCGAGTGTGTCGAATGTCAGCCTACTAGCTCAAACTTAAGGGTTAAAACGTGCTGCCGAAATCACATAGGTCGTCATGTTGCAATTTATTCAATAAAGGCCTACTACTGGAGTGAAACTGAATGCTTTGACGCTCGCCTTTCGGCCGCACGACCTCCAAGAGGCTTGGAAGAGACCTCATCTGAAAGGTGTATTCACAACGATCGAGTGTGTCGAACGTCAGCCCACTAGCTCAAACTTAAGGGTTCAAAAGTTCTGCCGAAATCACATAGGTCGTCATGTTACAATTTATTCAATAAAGGCCTACTACTGGAGTGAAACTGAATGCTTTGACGCTCGCCTTTCGGCCGCACGACCTCCGAGAGGCTTGGAAGAGACCTCATCTGAAAGGTGTATTCACAACGATCGAGTGTGTCGAACGTCAGCCCACTAGCTCAAACTTAAGGGTTCAAAAGTTCTGCCGAAATCACATAGGTCGTCATGTTACAATGAAGTCAATAAACGCCTACTACTGGAGCAAAACAGAATGCTTCGACGCTCGTGGTTCGGCCGAATGACCTCCGAGAAGATTGGAAGAGACCTCATCTGAAAGGTGGATTCACAGCGATCGAGTGTGTCGAATGTCAGCCTACTAGCTCAAACTTAAGGGTTAAAACGTTCTGCCGAAATCACATAGGTCGTCATGTTACAATTTATTCAATAAAGGCCTACTACTGGAGTGAAACTGAATGCTTTGACGCTCGCCTTTCGGCCGCACGACCTCCGAGAGGCTTGGAAGAGACCTCATCTGAAAGGTGTATTCACAACGATCGAGTGTGTCGAACGTCAGCCCACTAGCTCAAACTTAAGGGTTCAAAAGTTCTGCCGAAATCACATACGTCGTAATGTTACAATTTAGTCAATAAAGGCCTACTAATGGAGTGAAACGGAATGCTTCGACACTCGTGTTTCGGCCGCACGACCTCCGAGAGGCTTGGAAGAGACCTCATCTGAAAGGGGTATTCACAACGATCGAGTGTGTCGAACGTCAGCCCACTAGCTCAAACTTAAGGGTTCAAAAGTTCTGCCGAAATCACATACGTCGTCATGTTAAAATTTAGTCAATAAACGCCTACGACTGCAGCGAAACGGAATGCTTCGACGCTTGTGGTTCGGCCGCATGACCTCCGAGAAGCTTGGAAGAGACCTCATCTGAAAGGTGGATTTACAACGATCGAGTGTGTCGAATGTCAGCCTACTAGCTCAAATTTAAGGGTTAAAACGTTCTGCCGAAATCACACAGGTCGTCATGTTACAATTTATTCAATAAAGGCCTACTACTGGAGTGAAACTGAATGCTTTGACGCTCGCCTTTCGGCCGCACGATCTCCGAGAGGCTAGGAAGAGACCTCATCTGAAAGGTGTATTCACAACGATCGAGTGTGTCGAACGTCAGCCCACTAGCTCAAACTTAAGGGTTCAAAAGTTCTGCCGAAATCACATAGGTCGTCATCTTACAATTAAGTCAATAAAGGCCTACTACTGGAGCGAAACGGAATGCTTTGATGCTCGCCTTTCGGCCGCACGACCTCCGAGAAGCTTGGAAGAGACCTCATCTGAAAGGTGGATTCACAGCGGTCGAGTGTGTCGAATGTCAGCCTACTAGCTCAAACTTAAGGGTTAAAACGTTCTGCCGAAATCACATAGGTCGTAATGTTACAATTTATTCAATAAAGGCCTACTACTGGAGTGAAACTGAATGCTTTGACGCTCGCCTTTCGGCCGCACGACCTCCGAGAGGCTTGGAAGAGACCTCATCTGAAAGGTGTATTCACAATGATCAAGTGTGTCGAACGTCAGCCCACTAGCTCAAACTTAAGGGTTCAAAAGTTCTGCCGAAATCACATAGGTCGTCATGTTACAATTAAGTCAATAAAGGCCTACTACTGGAGCGAAACGGAATGCTTTGACGCTCGCCTTTCGGCCGCACGACCTCCGAGAGGCTTTGAAGAGAACTCCCCTGAAAGGTGGATTCACAGCGATCGAATGTGTCGAATGTCAGCCTACTAGCTCAAACTTAAGGGTTAAAATGTTCTGCCGAAATCACATAGGTCGTGATGTTACAATTTATTCAATAAAGGCCTACTACTGGAGTGAAACTGAATGCTTTGACGCTCGCCTTTCGGCCGCACGACCTCCAAGAGGCTTGGAAGAGACCTCATCTGAAAGGTGTATTCACAACGATCGAGTGTGTCGAACATCAGCCCACTAGCTCAAACTTAAGGGTTCAAAAGTTCTGCCGAAATCACATGGGTCGACATGTTACAATTTAGTCAATAAAAGCCTACTACTGGAGCGAAACGGAATGCTTTGACGCTCACCTTTCGGCCGCACGACCTCTGAGAGGCTTTGAAGAGAACTCCCCTGAAAGGTGGATTCACAACAATCAAGAGTGTCGAACGTCAAACCCACGAGCTCAAACTTAAGGGTTCCAAAGTCCTGCCGAAATCACATAGGTCGTCATGTTAAAATTTAGTCAATAAACGCCTACAACTGGAGCGAAACGGAATGCTTCGACGCTTGTGGTTCGGCCGCACGACCTCCGAGAAGCTTGGAAGAGACCTCATCTGAAAGGTGGATTCACAGCGATCGAGTGTGTCGAATGTCAGCCTACTAGCTCAAACTTAAGGGTTAAAACGTGCTGCCGAAATCACATAGGTCGTCATGTTGCAATTTATTCAATAAAGGCCTACTACTGGAGTGAAACTGAATGCTTTGACGCTCGCCTTTCGGCCGCACGACCTCCAAGAGGCTTGGAAGAGACCTCATCTGAAAGGTGTATTCACAACGATCGAGTGTGTCGAACGTCAGCCCACTAGCTCAAACTTAAGGGTTCAAAAGTTCTGCCGAAATCACATAGGTCGTCATGTTACAATTTATTCAATAAAGGCCTACTACTGGAGTGAAACTGAATGCTTTGACGCTCGCCTTTCGGCCGCACGACCTCCGAGAGGCTTGGAAGAGACCTCATCTGAAAGGTGTATTCACAACGATCGAGTGTGTCGAACGTCAGCCCACTAGCTCAAACTTAAGGGTTCAAAAGTTCTGCCGAAATCACATAGGTCGTCATGTTACAATGAAGTCAATAAACGCCTACTACTGGAGCAAAACAGAATGCTTCGACGCTCGTGGTTCGGCCGAATGACCTCCGAGAAGATTGGAAGAGACCTCATCTGAAAGGTGGATTCACAGCGATCGAGTGTGTCGAATGTCAGCCTACTAGCTCAAACTTAAGGGTTAAAACGTTCTGCCGAAATCACATAGGTCGTCATGTTACAATTTATTCAATAAAGGCCTACTACTGGAGTGAAACTGAATGCTTTGACGCTCGCCTTTCGGCCGCACGACCTCCGAGAGGCTTGGAAGAGACCTCATCTGAAAGGTGTATTCACAACGATCGAGTGTGTCGAACGTCAGCCCACTAGCTAAAACTTAAGGGTTCAAAAGTTCTGCCGAAATCACATAGGTCGTCATGTTACAATTTATTCAATAAAGGCCTACTACTGGAGTGAAAGTGAATGCTTTGACGCTCGCCTTTCGGCCGCACGACCTCCGAGAGGCTTGGAAGAGACCTCATCTGAAAGGTGTATTCACAACGATCGAGTGTGTCGAACGTCAGCCCACTAGCTCAAACTTAAGGGTTCAAAAGTTCTGCCGAAATCACATACGTCGTAATGTTACAATTTAGTCAATAAAGGCCTACTAATGGAGTGAAACGGAATGCTTCGACACTCGTGTTTCGGCCGCACGACCTCCGAGAGGCTTGGAAGAGACCTCATCTGAAAGGGGTATTCACAACGATCGAGTGTGTCGAACGTCAGCCCACTAGCTCAAACTTAAGGGTTCAAAAGTTCTGCCGAAATCACATACGTCGTCATGTTAAAATTTAGTCAATAAACGCCTACGACTGCAGCGAAACGGAATGCTTCGACGCTTGTGGTTCGGCCGCATGACCTCCGAGAAGCTTGGAAGAGACCTCATCTGAAAGGTGGATTTACAACGATCGAGTGTGTCGAATGTCAGCCTACTAGCTCAAACTTAAGGGTTAAAACGTTCTGCCGAAATCACACAGGTCGTCATGTTACAATTTATTCAATAAAGGCCTACGACTGGAGTGAAACTGAATGCTTTGACGCTCGCCTTTCGGCCGCACGACCTCCGAGAGGCTTGGAAGAGACCTCATCTGAAAGGTGTATTCACAACGATCGAGTGTGTCGAACGTCAGCCCACTAGCTCAAACTTAAGGGTTCAAAAGTTCTGCCGAAATCACATACGTCGTAATGTTACAATTTAGTCAATAAAGGCCTACTAATGGAGTGAAACGGAATGCTTCGACACTCGTGTTTCGGCCGCACGACCTCCGAGAGGCTTGGAAGAGACCTCATCTGAAAGGTGTATTCACAACGATCGAGTGTGTCGAACGTCAGCCCACTAGCTCAAACTTAAGGGTTCAAAAGTTCTGCCGAAATCACATACGTCGTAATGTTACAATTTAGTCAATAAAGGCCTACTAATGGAGTGAAACGGAATGCTTCGACACTCGTGTTTCGGCCGCACGACCTCCGAGAGGCTTGGAAGAGACCTCATCTGAAAGGGGTATTCACAACGATCGAGTGTGTCGAACGTCAGCCCACTAGCTCAAACTTAAGGGTTCAAAAGTTCTGCCGAAATCACATACGTCGTCATGTTAAAATTTAGTCAATAAACGCCTACGACTGCAGCGAAACGGAATGCTTCGACGCTTGTGGTTCGGCCGCATGACCTCCGAGAAGCTTGGAAGAGACCTCATCTGAAAGGTGGATTTACAACGATCGAGTGTGTCGAATGTCAGCCTACTAGCTCAAACTTAAGGGTTAAAACGTTCTGCCGAAATCACACAGGTCGTCATGTTACAATTTATTCAATAAAGGCCTACGACTGGAGTGAAACTGAATGCTTTGACGCTCGCCTTTCGGCCGCACGACCTCCGAGAGGCTTGGAAGAGAACTCCCCTGAAAGGTGGATTCACAGCGATCGAATGTGTCGAATGTCAGCCTACTAGCTCAAACTTAAGGGTTAAAATGTTCTGCCGAAATCACATAGGTCGTGATGTTACAATTTATTCAATAAAGGCCTACTACTGGAGTGAAACTGAATGCTTTGACGCTCGCCTTTCGGCCGCACGACCTCCAAGAGGCTTGGAAGAGACCTCATCTGAAAGGTGTATTCACAACGATCGAGTGTGTCGAACATCAGCCCACTAGCTCAAACTTAAGGGTTCAAAAGTTCTGCCGAAATCACATGGGTCGACATGTTACAATTTAGTCAATAAAAGCCTACTACTGGAGCGAAACGGAATGCTTTGACGCTCACCTTTCGGCCGCACGACCTCTGAGAGGCTTTGAAGAGAACTCCCCTGAAAGGTGGATTCACAACAATCAAGAGTGTCGAACGTCAAACCCACGAGCTCAAACTTAAGGGTTCCAAAGTCCTGCCGAAATCACATAGGTCGTCATGTTAAAATTTAGTCAATAAACGCCTACAACTGGAGCGAAACGGAATGCTTCGACGCTTGTGGTTCGGCCGCACGACCTCCGAGAAGCTTGGAAGAGACCTCATCTGAAAGGTGGATTCACAGCGATCGAGTGTGTCGAATGTCAGCCTACTAGCTCAAACTTAAGGGTTAAAACGTGCTGCCGAAATCACATAGGTCGTCATGTTGCAATTTATTCAATAAAGGCCTACTACTGGAGTGAAACTGAATGCTTTGACGCTCGCCTTTCGGCCGCACGACCTCCAAGAGGCTTGGAAGAGACCTCATCTGAAAGGTGTATTCACAACGATCGAGTGTGTCGAACGTCAGCCCACTAGCTCAAACTTAAGGGTTCAAAAGTTCTGCCGAAATCACATAGGTCGTCATGTTACAATTTATTCAATAAAGGCCTACTACTGGAGTGAAACTGAATGCTTTGACGCTCGCCTTTCGGCCGCACGACCTCCGAGAGGCTTGGAAGAGACCTCATCTGAAAGGTGTATTCACAACGATCGAGTGTGTCGAACGTCAGCCCACTAGCTCAAACTTAAGGGTTCAAAAGTTCTGCCGAAATCACATAGGTCGTCATGTTACAATGAAGTCAATAAACGCCTACTACTGGAGCAAAACAGAATGCTTCGACGCTCGTGGTTCGGCCGAATGACCTCCGAGAAGATTGGAAGAGACCTCATCTGAAAGGTGGATTCACAGCGATCGAGTGTGTCGAATGTCAGCCTACTAGCTCAAACTTAAGGGTTAAAACGTTCTGCCGAAATCACATAGGTCGTCATGTTACAATTTATTCAATAAAGGCCTACTACTGGAGTGAAACTGAATGCTTTGACGCTCGCCTTTCGGCCGCACGACCTCCGAGAGGCTTTGAAGAGAACTCCCCTGAAAGGTGGATTCACAACAATCAAGTGTGTCGAACGTCGAACCCACGAGCTCAAACTTAAGGGTTCCAAAGTCCTGCCGAAATCACATAGGTCATCATGTTAAAATTTAGTCAATAAAGGCCTACGACTGGAGCGAAACTGAATGCTTTGACAGTCGCCGCTCGGCCCCACAACCGGCCAAAGACTTGGGGGAGACCTCCCCTGAAAGGTGGATTCACAACGATCGACTGTGTCGAACGTCAGCCCACTAGCTAAAACTTAAGAGTTCTAAAGTTCTGCCGAAATCTCATAGGTCGTCATGTTACAATTTAGTCAATAAAGGCCTACTACTGGAGCGAAACGGAATGCTTTGACACTCGCCTTTCGGCCGCACGTCCTCCGATAGGCTTGGAAGGGACCTCATCTGAAAGATGGATTCACAACGATCGAGTGTGTCGAACGTCAGCCCAGAAGGTCAAACTTAAGGGTTCAAAAGTTCTGCCGAAATAACATAGGTCGACATGTTACAATTTAGTCAATAGAAGCCTACTACTGGAGCGAAACGGAATGCTTTGACGCTCATCTTTCGGCCGCACGACTTCCGAGAGGCTTTGAAGAGAACTCCCATGAAAGGTGGATTCACAACGATCAAGTGTGTCGAACGTCAGCCCACGAGCTCAAACTTAAGGGTTCCAAAGTCCTGCCGAAATCACATAGGTCGTCATGTTAAAATTTAGTCAATAAACGCCTACGACTGGAGCGAAACGGAATGGTTCGACGCTTGTGGTTCGGCCGCACGACCTCCGAGAGGCTTGGAAGAGACCTCATCTGAAAGGTGTATTCACAACGATCGAGTGTGTCGAACGTCAGCCCACTAGCTCAAACTTAAGGGTTCAAAAGTTCTGCCGAAATCACATAGGTCGTCATGTTACAATGAAGTCAATAAACGCCTACTACTGGAGCAAAACAGAATGCTTCGACGCTCGTGGTTCGGCCGAATGACCTCCGAGAAGATTGGAAGAGACCTCATCTGAAAGGTGGCTTCACAGCGATCGAGTGTGTCGAATGTCAGCCTACTAGCTCAAACTTAAGGGTTAAAACGTTCTGCCGAAATCACATAGGTCGTCATGTTACAATTTATTCAATAAAGGCCTACTACTGGAGTGAAACTGAATGCTTTGATGCTCGCCTTTCGGCCGCTCGACCTCCGAGAGGCTTGGAAGAGACCGCATCTGAAAGGTGTATTCACAACGATCGAGTGTGTCGAACGTCAGCCCACTAGCTAAAACTTAAGGGTTCAAAAGTTCTGCCGAAATCACATAGGTCGTCATGTTACAATTTATTCAATAAAGGCCTACTACTGGAGTGAAAGTGAATGCTTTGACGCTCGCCTTTCGGCCGCACGACCTCCGAGAGGCTTGGAAGAGACCTCATCTGAAAGGTGTATTCACAACGATCGAGTGTGTCGAACGTCAGCCCACTAGCTCAAACTTAAGGGTTCAAAAGTTCTGCCGAAATCACATAGGTCGTCATGTTACAATTAAGTCAATAAAGGCCTACTACTGGAGCGAAACGGAATGCTTTGACGCTCGCCTTTCGGCCGCACGACCTCCGAGAGGCTTTGAAGAGAACTCCCCTGAAAGGTGGATTCACAGCGATCGAATGTGTCGAATGTCAGCCTACTAGCTCAAACTTAAGGGTTAAAATGTTCTGCCGAAATCACATAGGTCGTGATGTTACAATTTATTCAATAAAGGCCTACTACTGGAGTGAAACTGAATGCTTTGACGCTCGCCTTTCGGCCGCACGACCTCCAAGAGGCTTGGAAGAGACCTCATCTGAAAGGTGTATTCACAACGATCGAGTGTGTCGAACATCAGCCCACTAGCTCAAACTTAAGGGTTCAAAAGTTCTGCCGAAATCACATGGGTCGACATGTTACAATTTAGTCAATAAAAGCCTACTACTGGAGCGAAACGGAATGCTTTGACGCTCACCTTTCGGCCGCACGACCTCTGAGAGGCTTTGAAGAGAACTCCCCTGAAAGGTGGATTCACAACAATCAAGAGTGTCGAACGTCAAACCCACGAGCTCAAACTTAAGGGTTCCAAAGTCCTGCCGAAATCACATAGGTCGTCATGTTAAAATTTAGTCAATAAACGCCTACAACTGGAGCGAAACGGAATGCTTCGACGCTTGTGGTTCGGCCGCACGACCTCCGAGAAGCTTGGAAGAGACCTCATCTGAAAGGTGGATTCACAGCGATCGAGTGTGTCGAATGTCAGCCTACTAGCTCAAACTTAAGGGTTAAAACGTGCTGCCGAAATCACATAGGTCGTCATGTTGCAATTTATTCAATAAAGGCCTACTACTGGAGTGAAACTGAATGCTTTGACGCTCGCCTTTCGGCCGCACGACCTCCAAGAGGCTTGGAAGAGACCTCATCTGAAAGGTGTATTCACAACGATCGAGTGTGTCGAACGTCAGCCCACTAGCTCAAACTTAAGGGTTCAAAAGTTCTGCCGAAATCACATAGGTCGTCATGTTACAATTTATTCAATAAAGGCCTACTACTGGAGTGAAACTGAATGCTTTGACGCTCGCCTTTCGGCCGCACGACCTCCGAGAGGCTTGGAAGAGACCTCATCTGAAAGGTGTATTCACAACGATCGAGTGTGTCGAACGTCAGCCCACTAGCTCAAACTTAAGGGTTCAAAAGTTCTGCCGAAATCACATAGGTCGTCATGTTACAATGAAGTCAATAAACGCCTACTACTGGAGCAAAACAGAATGCTTCGACGCTCGTGGTTCGGCCGAATGACCTCCGAGAAGATTGGAAGAGACCTCATCTGAAAGGTGGATTCACAGCGATCGAGTGTGTCGAATGTCAGCCTACTAGCTCAAACTTAAGGGTTAAAACGTTCTGCCGAAATCACATAGGTCGTCATGTTACAATTTATTCAATAAAGGCCTACTACTGGAGTGAAACTGAATGCTTTGACGCTCGCCTTTCGGCCGCACGACCTCCGAGAGGCTTGGAAGAGACCTCATCTGAAAGGTGTATTCACAACGATCGAGTGTGTCGAACGTCAGCCCACTAGCTAAAACTTAAGGGTTCAAAAGTTCTGCCGAAATCACATAGGTCGTCATGTTACAATTTATTCAATAAAGGCCTACTACTGGAGTGAAAGTGAATGCTTTGACGCTCGCCTTTCGGCCGCACGACCTCCGAGAGGCTTGGAAGAGACCTCATCTGAAAGGTGTATTCACAACGATCGAGTGTGTCGAACGTCAGCCCACTAGCTCAAACTTAAGGGTTCAAAAGTTCTGCCGAAATCACATACGTCGTAATGTTACAATTTAGTCAATAAAGGCCTACTAATGGAGTGAAACGGAATGCTTCGACACTCGTGTTTCGGCCGCACGACCTCCGAGAGGCTTGGAAGAGACCTCATCTGAAAGGGGTATTCACAACGATCGAGTGTGTCGAACGTCAGCCCACTAGCTCAAACTTAAGGGTTCAAAAGTTCTGCCGAAATCACATACGTCGTCATGTTAAAATTTAGTCAATAAACGCCTACGACTGCAGCGAAACGGAATGCTTCGACGCTTGTGGTTCGGCCGCATGACCTCCGAGAAGCTTGGAAGAGACCTCATCTGAAAGGTGGATTTACAACGATCGAGTGTGTCGAATGTCAGCCTACTAGCTCAAATTTAAGGGTTAAAACGTTCTGCCGAAATCACACAGGTCGTCATGTTACAATTTATTCAATAAAGGCCTACTACTGGAGTGAAACTGAATGCTTTGACGCTCGCCTTTCGGCCGCACGATCTCCGAGAGGCTAGGAAGAGACCTCATCTGAAAGGTGTATTCACAACGATCGAGTGTGTCGAACGTCAGCCCACTAGCTCAAACTTAAGGGTTCAAAAGTTCTGCCGAAATCACATAGGTCGTCATCTTACAATTAAGTCAATAAAGGCCTACTACTGGAGCGAAACGGAATGCTTTGATGCTCGCCTTTCGGCCGCACGACCTCCGAGAAGCTTGGAAGAGACCTCATCTGAAAGGTGGATTCACAGCGGTCGAGTGTGTCGAATGTCAGCCTACTAGCTCAAACTTAAGGGTTAAAACGTTCTGCCGAAATCACATAGGTCGTAATGTTACAATTTATTCAATAAAGGCCTACTACTGGAGTGAAACTGAATGCTTTGACGCTCGCCTTTCGGCCGCACGACCTCCGAGAGGCTTGGAAGAGACCTCATCTGAAAGGTGTATTCACAATGATCAAGTGTGTCGAACGTCAGCCCACTAGCTCAAACTTAAGGGTTCAAAAGTTCTGCCGAAATCACATAGGTCGTCATGTTACAATTAAGTCAATAAAGGCCTACTACTGGAGCGAAACGGAATGCTTTGACGCTCGCCTTTCGGCCGCACGACCTCCGAGAGGCTTTGAAGAGAACTCCCCTGAAAGGTGGATTCACAGCGATCGAATGTGTCGAATGTCAGCCTACTAGCTCAAACTTAAGGGTTAAAATGTTCTGCCGAAATCACATAGGTCGTGATGTTACAATTTATTCAATAAAGGCCTACTACTGGAGTGAAACTGAATGCTTTGACGCTCGCCTTTCGGCCGCACGACCTCCAAGAGGCTTGGAAGAGACCTCATCTGAAAGGTGTATTCACAACGATCGAGTGTGTCGAACATCAGCCCACTAGCTCAAACTTAAGGGTTCAAAAGTTCTGCCGAAATCACATGGGTCGACATGTTACAATTTAGTCAATAAAAGCCTACTACTGGAGCGAAACGGAATGCTTTGACGCTCACCTTTCGGCCGCACGACCTCTGAGAGGCTTTGAAGAGAACTCCCCTGAAAGGTGGATTCACAACAATCAAGAGTGTCGAACGTCAAACCCACGAGCTCAAACTTAAGGGTTCCAAAGTCCTGCCGAAATCACATAGGTCGTCATGTTACAATGAAGTCAATAAACGCCTACTACTGGAGCAAAACAGAATGCTTCGACGCTCGTGGTTCGGCCGAATGACCTCCGAGAAGATTGGAAGAGACCTCATCTGAAAGGTGGATTCACAGCGATCGAGTGTGTCGAATGTCAGCCTACTAGCTCAAACTTAAGGGTTAAAATGTTCTGCCGAAATCACATAGGTCGTCATGTTACAATTTATTCAATAAAGGCCTACTACTGGAGTGAAACTGAATGCTTTGACGCTCGCCTTTCGGCCGCACGACCTCCGAGAGGCTTGGAAGAGACCTCATCTGAAAGGTGTATTCACAACGATCGAGTGTGTCGAACGTCAGCCCACTAGCTAAAACTTAAGGGTTCAAAAGTTCTGCCGAAATCACATAGGTCGTCATGTTACAATTTATTCAATAAAGGCCTACTACTGGAGTGAAAGTGAATGCTTTGACGCTCGCCTTTCGGCCGCACGACCTCCGAGAGGCTTGGAAGAGACCTCATCTGAAAGGTGTATTCACAACGATCGAGTGTGTCGAACGTCAGCCCACTAGCTCAAACTTAAGGGTTCAAAAGTTCTGCCGAAATCACATACGTCGTAATGTTACAATTTAGTCAATAAAGGCCTACTAATGGAGTGAAACGGAATGCTTCGACACTCGTGTTTCGGCCGCACGACCTCCGAGAGGCTTGGAAGAGACCTCATCTGAAAGGGGTATTCACAACGATCGAGTGTGTCGAACGTCAGCCCACTAGCTCAAACTTAAGGGTTCAAAAGTTCTGCCGAAATCACATACGTCGTCATGTTAAAATTTAGTCAATAAACGCCTACGACTGCAGCGAAACGGAATGCTTCGACGCTTGTGGTTCGGCCGCATGACCTCCGAGAAGCTTGGAAGAGACCTCATCTGAAAGGTGGATTTACAACGATCGAGTGTGTCGAATGTCAGCCTACTAGCTCAAACTTAAGGGTTAAAACGTTCTGCCGAAATCACACAGGTCGTCATGTTACAATTTATTCAATAAAGGCCTACGACTGGAGTGAAACTGAATGCTTTGACGCTCGCCTTTCGGCCGCACGACCTCCGAGAGGCTTGGAAGAGACCTCATCTGAAAGGTGTATTCACAACGATCGAGTGTGTCGAACGTCAGCCCACTAGCTCAAACTTAAGGGTTCAAAAGTTCTGCCGAAATCACATACGTCGTAATGTTACAATTTAGTCAATAAAGGCCTACTAATGGAGTGAAACGGAATGCTTCGACACTCGTGTTTCGGCCGCACGACCTCCGAGAGGCTTGGAAGAGACCTCATCTGAAAGGTGTATTCACAACGATCGAGTGTGTCGAACGTCAGCCCACTAGCTCAAACTTAAGGGTTCAAAAGTTCTGCCGAAATCACATACGTCGTAATGTTACAATTTAGTCAATAAAGGCCTACTAATGGAGTGAAACGGAATGCTTCGACACTCGTGTTTCGGCCGCACGACCTCCGAGAGGCTTGGAAGAGACCTCATCTGAAAGGGGTATTCACAACGATCGAGTGTGTCGAACGTCAGCCCACTAGCTCAAACTTAAGGGTTCAAAAGTTCTGCCGAAATCACATACGTCGTCATGTTAAAATTTAGTCAATAAACGCCTACGACTGCAGCGAAACGGAATGCTTCGACGCTTGTGGTTCGGCCGCATGACCTCCGAGAAGCTTGGAAGAGACCTCATCTGAAAGGTGGATTTACAACGATCGAGTGTGTCGAATGTCAGCCTACTAGCTCAAACTTAAGGGTTAAAACGTTCTGCCGAAATCACACAGGTCGTCATGTTACAATTTATTCAATAAAGGCCTACGACTGGAGTGAAACTGAATGCTTTGACGCTCGCCTTTCGGCCGCACGACCTCCGAGAGGCTTGGAAGAGACCTCATCTGAAAGGTGTATTCACAACGATCGAGTGTGTCGAACGTCAGCCCACTAGCTCAAACTTAAGGGTTCAAAAGTTCTGCCGAAATCACATACGTCGTAATGTTACAATTTAGTCAATAAAGGCCTACTAATGGAGTGAAACGGAATGCTTCGACACTCGTGTTTCGGCCGCACGACCTCCGAGAGGCTTGGAAGAGACCTCATCTGAAAGGGGTATTCACAACGATCGAGTGTGTCGAACGTCAGCCCACTAGCTCAAACTTAAGGGTTCAAAAGTTCTGCCGAAATCACATACGTCGTCATGTTAAAATTTAGTCAATAAACGCCTACGACTGCAGCGAAACGGAATGCTTCGACGCTTGTGGTTCGGCCGCATGACCTCCGAGAAGCTTGGAAGAGACCTCATCTGAAAGGTGGATTTACAACGATCGAGTGTGTCGAATGTCAGCCTACTAGCTCAAACTTAAGGGTTAAAACGTTCTGCCGAAATCACACAGGTCGTCATGTTACAATTTATTCAATAAGGGCCTACTACTGGAGTGAAACTGAATGCTTTGACGCTCGCCTTTCGGTCGCACGATCTCCGAGAGGCTAGGAAGAGACCTCATCTGAAAGGTGTATTCACATCGATCGAGTGTGTCGAACGTCAGCCCACTAGCTCAAACTTAAGGGTTTAAAAGTTCTGCCGAAATCACATAGGTCGTCATGTTACAATTTATTCAATAAAGGCCTACTACTGGAGTGAAACTGAATGCTTTGACGCTCGCCTTTCGGCCGCACGACCTTTCGAGAGGCTTTGAAGAGAACTCCCCTGAAAGGTGGATTCACAACAATCAAGTGTGTCGAACGTCGAACCCACGAGCTCAAACTTAAGGGTTCCAAAGTCCTGCCGAAATCACATAGGTCATCATGTTAAAATTTAGTCAATAAAGGCCTACGACTGGAGCGAAACTGAATGCTTTGACAGTCGCCGCTCGGCCCCACAACCGGCCAAAGACTTGGGGGAGACCTCCCCTGAAAGGTGGATTCACAACGATCGACTGTGTCGAACGTCTGCCCAGAAGGTCAAACTTAAGGGTTCAAAAGTTCTGCCGAAATCACATGGGTCGACATGTTACAATTTAGTCAATAAAAGCCTACTACTGGAGCGAAACGGAATACTTTGACGCTCGCCTTTCGGCCGCACGACCTCTGAGAGGCTTTGAAGAGAACTCCCCTGAAAGGTGGATTCACAACAATCAAGAGTGTCGAACGTCAAACCCACGAGCTCAAACTTAAGGGTTCCAAAGTCCTGCCGAAATCACATAGGTCGTCATGTTAAAATTTAGTCAATAAACGCCTACAACTGGAGCAAAACGGAATGTTTCGACGCTTGTGGTTCGGCCGCACGACCTCCGAGAAGCTTGGAAGAGACCTCATCTGAAAGGTGGATTCACAGCGATCGAATGTGTCGAATGTCAGCCTACTAGCTCAAACTTAAGGGTTAAAATGTTCTGCCGAAATCACATAGGTCGTGATGTTACAATTTATTCAATAAAGGCCTACTACTGGAGTGAAACTGAATGCTTTGACGCTCGCCTTTCGGCCGCACGACCTCCAAGAGGCTTGGAAGAGACCTCATCTGAAAGGTGTATTCACAACGATCGAGTGTGTCGAACATCAGCCCACTAGCTCAAACTTAAGGGTTCAAAAGATCTGCCGAAATCACATGGGTCGACATGTTACAATTTAGTCAATAAAAGCCTACTACTGGAGCGAAACGGAATGCTTTGACGCTCACCTTTCGGCCGCACGACCTCTGAGAGGCTTTGAAGAGAACTCCCCTGAAAGGTGGATTCACAACAATCAAGAGTGTCGAACGTCAAACCCACGAGCTCAAACTTAAGGGTTCCAAAGTCCTGCCGAAATCACATAGGTCGTCATGTTGCAATTTATTCAATAAAGGCCTACTACTGGAGTGAAACTGAATGCTTTGACGCTCGCCTTTCGGCCGCACGACCTCCGAGAGGCTTGGAAGAGACCTCATCTGAAAGGTGTATTCACAACGATCGAGTGTGTCGAACGTCAGCCCACTAGCTCAAACTTAAGGGTTCAAAAGTTCTGCCGAAATCACATAGGTCGTCATGTTAAAATGAAGTCAATAAACGCCTACTACTGGAGCAAAACAGAATGCTTCGACGCTCGTGGTTCGGCCGAATGACCTCCGAGAAGATTGGAAGAGACCTCATCTGAAAGGTGGATTCACAGCGATCGAGTGTGTCGAATGTCAGCCTACTAGCTCAAACTTAAGGGTTAAAACGTTCTGCCGAAATCACATAGGTCGTCATGTTACAATTTATTCAATAAAGGCCTACTACTGGAGTGAAACTGAATGCTTTGACGCTCGCCTTTCGGCCGCACGACCTCCGAGAGGCTTGGAAGAGACCTCATCTGAAAGGTGTATTCACAACGATCGAGTGTGTCGAACGTCAGCCCACTAGCTAAAACTTAAGGGTTCAAAAGTTCTGCCGAAATCACATAGGTCGTCATGTTACAATTTATTCAATAAAGGCCTACTACTGGAGTGAAAGTGAATGCTTTGACGCTCGCCTTTCGGCCGCACGACCTCCGAGAGGCTTGGAAGAGACCTCATCTGAAAGGTGTATTCACAACGATCGAGTGTGTCGAACGTCAGCCCACTAGCTCAAACTTAAGGGTTCAAAAGTTCTGCCGAAATCACATAGGTCGTCATGTTACAATTAAGTCAATAAAGGCCTACTACTGGAGCGAAACGGAATGCTTTGACGCTCGCCTTTCGGCCGCACGACCTCCGAGAGGCTTTGAAGAGAACTCCCCTGAAAGGTGGATTCACAACGATCAAGTGTGTCGAACGTCAGCCCACTAGCTCGAACTTAAGGGTTCCAAAGTCCTGCCGAAATCACATACGTCGTCATGTTACAATTTAGTCAATAAAGGCCTACTAATGGAGTGAAACGGAATGCTTCGACACTCGTGTTTCGGCCGCACGACCTCCGAGAGGCTTGGAAGAGAACTCCCCTGAAAGGTGGATTAACAACGATCAAGTGTGTCGAACGTCAGCCCACTAGCTCGAACTTAAGGTTTCCAACGTCCTGCCAAAATCACATATGTCGTAATGTTACAATTTAGTCAATAAAGGCCTACTAATGGAGTGAAACGGAATGCTTCGACACTCGTGTTTCGGCCGCACGACCTCCGAGAGGCTTGGAAGAGACCTCATCTGAAAGGGGTATTCACAACGATCGAGTGTGTCGAACGTCAGCCCACTAGCTCAAACTTAAGGGTTCAAAAGTTCTGCCGAAATCACATACGTCGTCATGTCAAAATTTAGTCAATAAACGCCTACGACTGCAGCGAAACGGAATACTTCGACGCTTGTGGTTCGGCCGCATGACCTCCGAGAAGCTTGGAAGAGACCTCATCTGAAAGGTGGATTTACAACGATCGAGTGTGTCGAATGTCAGCCTACTAGCTCAAACTTAAGGGTTAAAACGTTCTGCCGAAATCACACAGGTCGTCATGTTACAATTTATTCAATAAAGGCCTACTACTGGAGTGAAACTGAATGCTTTGACGCTCGCCTTTCGGCCGCACGATCTCCGAGAGGCTAGGAAGAGACCTCATCTGAAAGGTGTATTCACATTGATCGAGTGTGTCGAAGGTCAGCCCACTAGCTCAAACTTAAGGGTTCAAAAGTTCTGCCGAAATC
Source organism: Phyllopteryx taeniolatus (assembly GCF_024500385.1). Taxonomy (NCBI): domain Eukaryota; kingdom Metazoa; phylum Chordata; class Actinopteri; order Syngnathiformes; family Syngnathidae; genus Phyllopteryx; species Phyllopteryx taeniolatus. The sequence continues at coordinate 120,011 of NC_084516.1, forward strand.
ACATAGGTCGTCATGTTACAATTTATTCAATAAAGGCCTACTACTGGAGTGAAACTGAATGCTTTGACGCTCGCCTTTCGGCCGCACGACCTCCGAGAGGCTTTGAAGAGAACTCCCCTGAAAGGTGGATTCACAACAATCAAGTGTGTCGAACGTCGAACCCACGAGCTCAAACTTAAGGGTTCCAAAGTCCTGCCGAAATCACATAGGTTCGTCATGTTAAAATTTAGTCAATAAAGGCCTACGACTGGAGCGAAACTGAATGCTTTGACAGTCGCCGCTCGGCCCCACAACCGGCCAAAGACTTGGGGGAGACCTCCCCTGAAAGGTGGATTCACAACGATCGAGTGTGTCGAACGTCAGCCCACTAGCTAAAACTTAAGAGTTCTAAAGTTCTGCCGAAATCTCATAGGTCGTCATGTTACAATGAAGTCAATAAACGCCTACTACTGGAGCGAAACAGAATGCTTCGACGCTCGTGGTTCGGCCGCATGACCTCCGAGAAGCTTGGAAGAGACCTAATCTGAAAGGTGGATTCACAACGATCGAGTGTGTCGAACGTCAGCCCAGAAGGTCAAACTTAAGGGTTCAAAAGTTCTGCCGAAATCACATAGGTCGACATGTTACAATTTAGTCAATAAAAGCCTACTACTGGAGCGAAACGGAATGCTTTGACGCTCGCCTTTCGGCCGCACGACTTCCGAGAGGCTTTGAAGAGAACTCCCCTGAAAGGTGGATTCACAACGATCAAGTGTGTCGAACGTCAGCCCACGAGCTCAAACTTAAGGGTTCCAAAGTCGTCCCGAAATCACATAGGTCGTCATGTTAAAATTTAGTCAATAAACGCCTACGACTGGAGCGAAACGGAATGGTTCGACGCTTGTGGTTCGGCCGCACGACCTCCGAGAAGCTTGGAAGAGACCTCATCTGAAAGGTGGATTCACAACGATCGAGTGTGTCGAACGTCTGCCCAGAAGGTCAAACTTAAGGGTTCAAAGTTCTGCCGAAATCACATGGGTCGACATGTTACAATTTAGTCAATAAAAGCCTACTACTGGAGCGAAACGGAATGCTTTGACGCTCGCCTTTCGGCCGCACGACCTCTGAGAGGCTTTGAAGAGAACTCCCCTGAAAGGTGGATTCACAACAATCAAGAGTGTCGAACGTCAAACCCACGAGCTCAAACTTAAGGGTTCCAAAGTCCTGCCGAAATCACATAGGTCGTCATGTTAAAATTTAGTCAATAAACGCCTACGACTGGAGCGAAACGGAATGGTTCGACGCTTGTGGTTCGGCCGCACGACCTCCGAGAAGCTTGGAAGAGACCTCATCTGAAAGGTGGATTCACAACGATCGAGTGTGTCGAACGTCTGCCCAGAAGGTCAAACTTAAGGGTTCAAAGTTCTGCCGAAATCACATGGGTCGACATGTTACAATTTAGTCAATAAAAGCCTACTACTGGAGCGAAACGGAATGCTTTGACGCTCGCCTTTCGGCCGCACGACCTCTGAGAGGCTTTGAAGAGAACTCCCCTGAAAGGTGGATTCACAACAATCAAGAGTGTCGAACGTCAAACCCACGAGCTCAAACTTAAGGGTTCCAAAGTCCTGCCGAAATCACATAGGTCGTCATGTTAAAATTTAGTCAATAAACGCCTACAACTGGAGCGAAACGGAATGCTTCGACGCTTGTGGTTCGGCCGCACGACCTCCGAGAAGCTTGGAAGAGACCTCATCTGAAAGGTGGATTCACAACGATCGAGTGTGTCGAACGTCTGCCCAGAAGGTCAAACTTAAGGGTTCAAAGTTCTGCCGAAATCACATGGGTCGACATGTTACAATTTAGTCAATAAAAGCCTACTACTGGAGCGAAACGGAATGCTTTGACGCTCGCCTTTCGGCCGCACGACCTCTGAGAGGCTTTGAAGAGAACTCCCCTGAAAGGTGGATTCACAACAATCAAGAGTGTCGAACGTCAAACCCACGAGCTCAAACTTAAGGGTTCCAAAGTCCTGCCGAAATCACATAGGTCGTCATGTTAAAATTTAGTCAATAAACGCCTACAACTGGAGCGAAACGGAATGCTTCGACGCTTGTGGTTCGGCCGCACGACCTCCGAGAAGCTTGGAAGAGACCTCATCTGAAAGGTGGATTCACAGCGATCGAGTGTGTCGAATGTCAGCCTACTAGCTCAAACTTAAGGGTTAAAACGTTCTGCCGAAATCACATAGGTCGTCATGTTGCAATTTATTCAATAAAGGCCTACTACTGGAGTGAAACTGAATGCTTTGACGCTCGCCTTTCGGCCGCACGACCTCCAAGGGGCTTGGAAGAGACCTCATCTGAAAGGTGTATTCACAACGATCGAGTGTGTCGAACGTCAGCCCACTAGCTCAAACTTAAGGGTTCAAAAGTTCTGCCGAAATCACATAGGTCGTCATGATACAATTTATTCAATAAAGGCCTACTACTGGAGTGAAACTGAATGCTTTGACGCTCGCCTTTCGGCCGCACGACCTCCGAGAGGCTTGGAAGAGACCTCATCTGAAAGGTGTATTCACAACGATCGAGTGTGTCGAACGTCAGCCCACTAGCTCAAACTTAAGGGTTCAAAAGTTCTGCCGAAATCACATAGTTCGTCATGTTACAATGAAGTCAATAAACGCCTACTACTGGAGCAAAACAGAATGCTTCGACGCTCGTGGTTCGGCCGAATGACCTCCGAGAAGATTGGAAGAGACCTCATCTGAAAGGTGGATTCACAGCGATCGAGTGTGTCGAATGTCAGCCTACTAGCTCAAACTTAAGGGTTAAAACGTTCTGCCGAAATCACATAGGTCGTCATGTTACAATTTATTCAATAAAGGCCTACTACTGGAGTGAAACTGAATGCTTTGACGCTCGCCTTTCGGCCGCACGACCTCCGAGAGGCTTGGAAGAGACCTCATCTGAAAGGTGTATTCACAACGATCGAGTGTGTCGAACGTCAGCCCACTAGCTAAAACTTAAGGGTTCAAAAGTTCTGCCGAAATCACATAGGTCGTCATGTTACAATTTATTCAATAAAGGCCTACTACTGGAGTGAAAGTGAATGCTTTGACGCTCGCCTTTCGGCCGCACGACCTCCGAGAGGCTTGGAAGAGACCTCATCTGAAAGGTGTATTCACAACGATCGAGTGTGTCGAACGTCAGCCCACTAGCTCAAACTTAAGGGTTCAAAAGTTCTGCCGAAATCACATAGGTCGTCATGTTACAATTAAGTCAATAAAGGCCTACTACTGGAGCGAAACGGAATGCTTTGACGCTCGCCTTTCGGCCGCACGACCTCCGAGAGGCTTTGAAGAGAACTCCCCTGAAAGGTGGATTCACAACGATCAAGTGTGTCGAACGTCAGCCCACTAGCTCGAACTTAAGGGTTCCAAAGTGTTGCCGAAATCACATAAGTCGTCATGTTACAATTTATTCAATAAAGGCCTACTACTGGAGTGAAACTGAATGCTTTGACGCTCGCCTTTCGGCCGCACGACCTCCGAGAGGCTTGGAAGAGACCTCATCTGAAAGGTGTATTCACAACGATCGAGTGTGTCGAACGTCAGCCCACTAGCTCAAACTTAAGGGTTCAAAAGTTCTGCCGAAATCACATAGGTCGTCATGTTACAATGAAGTCAATAAACGCCTACTACTGGAGCAAAACAGAATGCTTCGACGCTCGTGGTTCGGCCGAATGACCTCCGAGAAGATTGGAAGAGACCTCATCTGAAAGGTGTATTCACAACGATCGAGTGTGTCGAACGTCAGCCCACTAGCTAAAACTTAAGGGTTCAAAAGTTCTGCCGAAATCACATAGGTCGTCATGTTACAATTTATTCAATAAAGGCCTACTACTGGAGTGAAAGTGAATGCTTTGACGCTCGCCTTTCGGCCGCACGACCTCCGAGAGGCTTGGAAGAGACCTCATCTGAAAGGTGTATTCACAACGATCGAGTGTGTCGAACGTCAGCCCACTAGCTCAAACTTAAGGGTTCAAAAGTTCTGCCGAAATCACATAGGTCGTCATGTTACAATTAAGTCAATAAAGGCCTACTACTGGAGCGAAACGGAATGCTTTGACGCTCGCCTTTCGGCCGCACGACCTCCGAGAGGCTTTGAAGAGAACTCCCCTGAAAGGTGGATTCACAACGATCAAGTGTGTCGAACGTCAGCCCACTAGCTCGAACTTAAGGGTTCCAAAGTCCTGCCGAAATCACATACGTCGTCACGTTACAATTTAGTCAATAAAGGCCTACTAATGGAGTGAAACGGAATGCTTCGACACTCGTGTTTCGGCCGCACGACCTCCGAGAGGCTTGGAAGAGAACTCCCCTGAAAGGTGGATTAACAACGATCAAGTGTGTCGAACGTCAGCCCACTAGCTCGAACTTAAGGTTTCCAAAGTCCTGCCAAAATCACATACGTCGTAATGTTACAATTTAGTCAATAAAGGCCTACTAATGGAGTGAAACGGAATGCTTCGACACTCGTGTTTCGGCCGCACGACCTCCGAGAGGCTTGGAAGAGACCTCATCTGAAAGGGGTATTCACAACGATCGAGTGTGTCGAACGTCAGCCCACTAGCTCAAACTTAAGGGTTAAAAAGTTCTGCCGAAATCACATACGTCGTCATGTCAAAATTTAGTCAATAAACGCCTACGACTGCAGCGAAACGGAATCCTTCGACGCTTGTGGTTCGGCCGCATGACCTCCGAGAAGCTTGGAAGAGACCTCATCTGAAAGGTGGATTTACAACGATCGAGTGTGTCGAATGTTAGCCTACTAGCTCAAACTTAAGGGTTAAAATGTTCTGCCGAAATCACACAGGTCGTCATGTTACAATTTATTCAATAAAGGCCTACTACTGGAGTGAAACTGAATGCTTTGACACTCGCCTTTCGGCCGCACGATCTCCGAGAGGCTAGGAAGAGACCTCATCTGAAAGGTGTATTCACATCGATCGAGTGTGTCGAAGGTCAGCCCACTAGCTCAAACTTAAGGGTTCAAAAGTTCTGCCGAAATCACATAGGTCGTCATGTTACAATTTATTCAATAAAGGCCTACTACTGGAGTGAAACTGAATGCTTTGACGCTCGCCTTTCGGCCGCACGACCTCCGAGAGGCTTTGAAGAGAACTCCCCTGAAAGGTGGATTCACAACAATCAAGTGTGTCGAACGTCGAACCCACGAGCTCAAACTTAAGGGTTCCAAAGTCCTGCCGAAATCACATAGGTTCGTCATGTTAAAATTTAGTCAATAAAGGCCTACGACTGGAGCGAAACTGAATGCTTTGACAGTCGCCGCTCGGCCCCACAACCGGCCAAAGACTTGGGGGAGACCTCCCCTGAAAGGTGGATTCACAACGATCGAGTGTGTCGAACGTCAGCCCACTAGCTAAAACTTAAGAGTTCTAAAGTTCTGCCGAAATCTCATAGGTCGTCATGTTACAATGAAGTCAATAAACGCCTACTACTGGAGCGAAACAGAATGCTTCGACGCTCGTGGTTCGGCCGCATGACCTCCGAGAAGCTTGGAAGAGACCTAATCTGAAAGGTGGATTCACAACGATCGAGTGTGTCGAACGTCAGCCCAGAAGGTCAAAGTTAAGGGTTCAAAAGTTCTGCCGAAATCACATAGGTCGACATGTTACAATTTAGTCAATAAAAGCCTACTACTGGAGCGAAACGGAATGCTTTGACGCTCGCCTTTCGGCCGCACGACTTCCGAGAGGCTTTGAAGAGAACTCCCCTGAAAGGTGGATTCACAACGATCAAGTGTGTCGAACGTCAGCCCACGAGCTCAAACTTAAGGGTTCCAAAGTCCTCCCGAAATCACATAGGTCGTCATGTTAAAATTTAGTCAATAAACGCCTACGACTGGAGCGAAACGGAATGGTTCGACGCTTGTGGTTCGGCCGCACGACCTCCGAGAAGCTTGGAAGAGACCTCATCTGAAAGGTGGATTCACAACGATCGAGTGTGTCGAACGTCTGCCCAGAAGGTCAAACTTAAGGGTTCAAAAGTTCTGCCGAAATCACATGGGTCGACATGTTACAATTTAGTCAATAAAAGCCTACTACTGGAGCAAAACGGAATGCTTTGACGCTCGCCTTTCGGCCGCACGACCTCTGAGAGGCTTTGAAGAGAACTCCCCTGAAAGGTGGATTCACAACAATCAAGAGTGTCGAACGTCAAACCCACGAGCTCAAACTTAAGGGTTCCAAAGTCCTACCGAAATCACATAGGTCGTCATGTTAAAATTTAGTCAATAAACGCCTACAACTGGAGCGAAACGGAATGCTTCGACGCTTGTGGTTCGGCCGCACGACCTCCGAGAAGCTTGGAAGAGACCTCATCTGAAAGGTGGATTCACAGCGATCGAGTGTGTCGAATGTCAGCCTACTAGCTCAAACTTAAGGGTTAAAACGTTCTGCCGAAATCACATAGGTCGTCATGTTACAATTTATTCAATAAAGGCCTACTACTGGAGTGAAACTGAATGCCTTGACGCTCGCCTTTCGGCCGCACGACCTCCAAGACGCTTGGAAGAGACCTCATCTGAAAGGTGTATTCACAACGATCGAGTGTGTCGAACGTCAGCCCACTAGCTCAAACTTAAGGGTTCAAAAGTTCTGCCGAAATCACATAGGTCGTCATGTTACAATTTATTCAATAAAGGCCTACTACTGGAGTGAAACTGAATGCTTTGACGCTCGCCTTTCGGCCGCACGACCTCCGAGAGGCTTGGAAGAGACCTAATCTGAAAGGTGTATTCACAACGATCGAGTGTGTCGAACGTCAGCCCACTAGCTCAAACTTAAGGGTTCAAAAGTTCTGCCGAAATCACATAGGTTGTCATCTTACAATTAAGTCAATAAAGGCCTACTACTGGAGCGAAACGGAATGCTTTGATGCTCGCCTTTCGGCCGCACGACCTCCGAGAAGCTTGGAAGAGACCTCATCTGAAAGGTGGATTCACAGCGATCGAGTGTGTCGAATGTCAGCCTACTAGCTCAAACTTAAGGGTTAAAACGTTCTGCCGAAATCACATAGGTCGTCATGTTGCAATTTATTCAATAAAGGCCTACTACTGGAGTGAAACTGAATGCTTTGACGCTCGCCTTTCGGCCGCACGACCTCCAAGAGGCTTGGAAGAGACCTCATCTGAAAGGTGTATTCACAACGATCGAGTGTGTCGAACGTCAGCCCACTAGCTCAAACTTAAGGGTTCAAAAGTTCAGCCGAAATCACATAGGTCGTCATGTTACAATTTATTCAATAAAGGCCTACTACTGGAGTGAAACTGAATGCTTTGACGCTCGCCTTTCGGCCGCACGACCTCCGAGAGGCTTGGAAGAGACCTCATCTGAAAGGTGTATTCACAACGATCGAGTGTGTCGAACGTCAGCCCACTAGCTCAAACTTAAGGGTTCAAAAGTTCTGCCGAAATCACATAGGTCGTCATGTTACAATGAAGTCAATAAACGCCTACTACTGGAGCAAAACAGAATGCTTCGACGCTCGTGGTTCGGCCGAATGACCTCCGAGAAGATTGGAAGAGACCTCATCTGAAAGGTGGATTCACAGCGATCGAGTGTGTCGAATGTCAGCCTACTAGCTCAAACTTAAGGGTTAAAACGTTCTGCCGAAATCACATAGGTCGTCATGTTACAATTTATTCAATAAAGGCCTACTACTGGAGTGAAACTGAATGCTTTGACGCTCGCCTTTCGGCCGCACGACCTCCGAGAGGCTTGGAAGAGACCTCATCTGAAAGGTGTATTCACAACGATCGAGTGTGTCGAACGTCAGCCCACTAGCTAAAACTTAAGGGTTCAAAAGTTCTGCCGAAATCACATAGGTCGTCATGTTACAATTTATTCAATAAAGGCCTACTACTGGAGTGAAAGTGAATGCTTTGACGCTCGCCTTTCGGCCGCACGACCTCCGAGAGGCTTGGAAGAGACCTCATCTGAAAGGTGTATTCACAACGATCGAGTGTGTCGAACGTCAGCCCACTAGCTCAAACTTAAGGGTTCAAAAGTTCTGCCGAAATCACATAGGTCGTCATGTTACAATTAAGTCAATAAAGGCCTACTACTGGAGCGGAACGGAATGCTTTGACGCTCGCCTTTCGGCCGCACGACCTCCGAGAGGCTTTGAAGAGAACTCCCCTGAAAGGTGGATTCACAACGATCAAGTGTGTCGAACGTCAGCCCACTAGCTCGAACTTAAGGGTTCCAAAGTCCTGCCGAAATCACATACGTCGTCACGTTACAATTTAGTCAATAAAGGCCTACTAATGGAGTGAAACGGAATGCTTCGACACTCGTGTTTCGGCCGCACGACCTCCGAGAGGCTTGGAAGAGAACTCCCCTGAAAGGTGGATTAACAACGATCAAGTGTGTCGAACGTCAGCCCACTAGCTCGAACTTAAGGTTTCCAAAGTCCTGCCAAAATCACATACGTCGTAATGTTACAATTTAGTCAATAAAGGCCTACTAATGGAGTGAAACTGAATGCTTTGACGCTCGCCTTTCGGCCGCACGACCTCCAAGAGGCTTGGAAGAGACCTCATCTGAAAGGTGTATTCACAACGATCGAGTGTGTCGAACGTCAGCCCACTAGCTCAAACGTAAGGGTTCAAAAGTTCTGCCGAAATCACATAGGTCGTCATGTTACAATTTATTCAATAAAGGCCTACTACTGGAGTGAAACTGAATGCTTTGACGCTCGCCTTTCGGCCGCACGACCTCCGAGAGGCTTGGAAGAGACCTCATCTGAAAGGTGTATTCACAACGATCGAGTGTGTCGAACGTCAGCCCACTAGCTCAAACTTAAGGGTTCAAAAGTTCTGCCGAAATCACATAGGTCGTCATGTTACAATGAAGTCAATAAACGCCTACTACTGGAGCAAAACAGAATGCTTCGACGCTCGTGGTTCGGCCGAATGACCTCCGAGAAGATTGGAAGAGACCTCATCTGAAAGGTGGATTCACATCGATCGAGTGTGTCGAAGGTCAGCCCACTAGCTCAAACTTAAGGGTTCAAAGGTTCTGCCGAAATCACATAGGTCGTCATGTTACAATTTATTCAATAAAGGCCTACTACTGGAGTGAAACTGAATGCTTTGACGCTCGCCTTTCGGCCGCACGACCTCCGAGAGGCTTTGAAGAGAACTCCCCTGAAAGGTGGATTCACAACAATCAAGTGTGTCGAACGTCGAACCCACGAGCTCAAACTTAAGGGTTCCAAAGTCCTGCCGAAATCACATAGGTTCGTCATGTTAAAATTTAGTCAATAAAGGCCTACGACTGGAGCGAAACTGAATGCTTTGACAGTCGCCGCTCGGCCCCACAACCGGCCAAAGACTTGGGGGAGACCTCCCCTGAAAGGTGGATTCACAACGATCGAGTGTGTCGAACGTCAGCCCACTAGCTAAAACTTAAGAGTTCTAAAGTTCTGCCGAAATCTCATAGGTCGTCATGTTACAATTTAGTCAATAAAGGCCTACTACTGTAGCGAAACGGAATGCTTTGACACTCGCCTTTCGGCCGCATGACCTCCGAGAGGCTTGGAAGAGACCTCATCTGAAAGGTGGATTCACAACGATCGAGTGTGTCGAACGTCAGACCACTAGCTCAAACTTTAGGGTTCAAAAGTTCTGCCGAAATCACATAGGTCGACATGTTACAATTTAGTCAATAAAAGCCTACTACTGGAGCGAAACGGAATGCTTTGACGCTCGCCTTTCGGCCGCAGGACTTCCGAGAGGCTTTGAAGAGACCTCATCTGAAAGGTGTATTCACAACGATCGAGTGTGTCGAACGTCAGCCCACTAGCTCAAACTTAAGGGTTCAAAAGTTCTGCCGAAATCACATAGGTCGTCATGTTACAATTAAGTCAATAAAGGCCTACTTCTGGAGCGAAACGGAATGCTTTGACGGTCGCCGCTCAGCCCCACAACCGGCCAAAGACTTGGGGGAGACCTCCCCTGAAAGGTGGATTCACAACGATCGAGTGTGTCGAACGTCAGCCCACTAGCTAAAACTTAAGAGTTCTAAAGTTCTGCCGAAATCTCATAGGTCGTCATGTTACAATTTAGTCAATAAAGGCCTACTACTGTAGCGAAACGGAATGCTTTGACACTCGCCTTTCGGCCGCATGACCTCCGAGAGGCTTGGAAGAGACCTCATCTGAAAGGTGGATTCACAACGATCGAGTGTGTCGAACGTCAGACCACTAGCTCAAACTTTAGGGTTCAAAAGTTCTGCCGAAATCACATAGGTCGACATGTTACAATTTAGTCAATAAAAGCCTACTACTGGAGCGAAACGGAATGCTTTGACGCTCGCCTTTCGGCCGCAGGACTTCCGAGAGGCTTTGAAGAGAACTCCCCTGAAAGGTGGATTCACAACGATCAAGTGTGTCGAACGTCAGCCCACGAGCTCAAACTTAAGGGTTCAAAAGTCCTGCCGAAATCACATAGGTCGTCATGTTAAAATTTAGTCAATAAACGCCTACGACTGGAGCGAAACGGAATGCTTCGACGCTTGTGGTTCGGCCGCATGACCTCCGAGAAGCTTGGAAGAGACCTCATCTGAAAGGTGGATTTACAACGATCGAGTGTGTCGAATGTCAGCCTACTAGCTCAAACTTAAGGGTTCCAAAGTCCTGCCGAAATCACATACGTCGTCATGTTACAATTTAGTCAATAAAGGCCTACTAATGGAGTGAAACGGAATGCTTCGACACTCTTGTTTCGGCCGCACGACCTCCGAGAGGCTTGGAAGAGACCTCATCTGAAAGGTGGATTCACAACGATCAAGTGTGTCGAACGTCAGCCCACTAGCTCAAACTTATGGGTTAAAAAGTTCTGCCGAAATCACATAGGTGGTCATGTTACAATTTAGTCAATAAAGGCCTACGACTGGAGCGAAACTGAATGCTTTGACGGTCGCCGCTCGGCCCCACAACCGGCCAAAGACTTGGGGGAGACCTCCCCTGAAAGGTGGCTTCACAACGATATAGTGTGTCGAACGTCAGCCCACTAGCTAAAACTTAAGAGTTCTAAAGTTCTGCCGAAATCTCATAGGTCGTCATGTTACAATTTAGTCAATAAAGGCCTACTACTGGAGCGAAACGGAATGCTTTGACACTCGCCTTTCGGCCGCACGACCTCCGATAGGCTTGGAAGAGACCTCATCTGAATGGTGGATTCACAACGATCGAATGTGTCGAACGTCAGCCCACTAGCTAAAACTTAAGAGTTCTAAAGTTCTGCCGAAATCTCATAGGTCGTCATGTTACAATTAAGTCAATAAACGCCTACTACTGGAGCAAAACAGAATGCTTCGACGCTCGTGGTTCGGCCGCATGACCTCCGAGAAGCTTGGAAGAGACCTAATCTGAAAGGTGGATTCACAACGATCGAGTGTGTCGAACGTCAGCCCAGAAGGTCAAACTTAAGGGTTCAAAAGTTCTGCCGAAATCACATAGGTCGACATGTTACAATTTAGTCAATAAAAGCCTACTACTGGAGCGAAACGGAATGCTTTGACGCTCGCCTTTCGGCCGCACGACTTCCGAGAGGCTTTGAAGAGAACTCCCCTGAAAGGTGGATTCACAACGATCAAGTGTGTCGAATGTCAGCCCACGAGCTCAAAGTTAAGGGTTCCAAAGTCCTGCCGAAATCACATAGGTCGTCATGTTAAAATTTAGTCAAAAATCGCCTACGACTGGAGCAAAACGCAATGCTTCGACGCTTGTGGTTCGGCCGCACGACCTCCGAGAAGCTTGGAAGAGACCTCATCTGAAAGGTGGATTCACAGCGATCGAGTATGTCGAATGTCAGCCTACTAGCTCAAACTTAAGGGTTAAAACGTTCTGCCGAAATCACATAGGTCGTCATGTTACAATTTATTCAATAAAGGCCTACTACTGGAGTGAAACTGAATGCTTTGACGCTCGCCTTTCGGCCGCACGACCTCCGAGAGGCTTGGAAGAGACCTCATCTGAAAGGTGTATTCACAACGATCGAGTGTGTCGAACGTCAGCCCACTAGCTAAAACTTAAGGGTTCAAAAGTTCTGCCGAAATCACATAGGTCGTCATGTTACAATTTATTCAATAAAGGCCTACTACTGGAGTGAAACTGAATGCTTTGACGCTCGCCTTTCGGCCGCACGACCTCCGAGAGGCTTGGAAGAGACCTCATCTGAAAGGTGTATTCACAACGATCGAGTGTGTCGAACGTCAGCCCACTAGCTCAAACTTAAGGGTTAAAAAGTTCTGCCGAAATCACATAGGTCGTCATGTTACAATTAAGTCAATAAAGGCCTACTACTGGAGCGAAACGGAATGCTTTGACGCTCGCCTTTCGGCCGGACGACCTCCGAGAGGCTTTGAAGAGAACTCCCCTGAAAGGTGGATTCACAACGATCAAGTGTGTCGAACGTCAGCCCACTAGCTCGAACTTAAGGGTTCCAAAGTCCTGCGGAAATCACATACGTCGTCATGTTACAATTTAGTCAATAAAGGCCTACTAATGGAGTGAAACGGAATGCTTCGACACTCTTGTTTCGGCCGCACGACCTCCGAGAGGCTTGGAAGAGACCTCATCTGAAAGGTGGATTCACAACGATCAAGTGTGTCGAACGTCAGCCCACTAGCTCAAACTTATGGGTTAAAAAGTTCTGCCGAAATCACATAGGTGGTCATGTTACAATTTAGTCAATAAAGGCCTACGACTGGAGCGAAACTGAATGCTTTGACGGTCGCCGCTCGGCCCCACAACCGGCCAAAGACTTGGGGAAGACCTCCCCTGAAAGGTGGCTTCACAACGATATAGTGTGTCGAACGTCAGCCCACTAGCTAAAACTTAAGAGTTCTAAAGTTCTGCCGAAATCTCATAGGTCGTCATGTTACAATTTAGTCAATAAAGGCCTACTACTGGAGCGAAACGGAATGCTTTGACACTCGCCTTTCGGCCGCACGACCTCCGATAGGCTTGGAAGAGACCTCATCTGAATGGTGGATTCACAACGATCGAATGTGTCGAACGTCATCCCACTAGCTAAAACTTAAGAGTTCTAAAGTTCTGCCGAAATCTCATAGGTCGTCATGTTACAATTTAGTCAATAAAGGCCTACTAATGGAGTGAAACTGAATGCTTTGACGCTCGCCTTTCGGCCGCACGACCTCCGAGAGGCTTGGAAGAGACCTCATCTGAAAGGTGTATTCACAACGATCGAGTGTGTCGAACGTCAGCCCACTAGCTCAAACTTAAGGGTTCAAAAGTTCTGCCGAAATCACATAGGTCGTCATGTTACAATTAAGTCAATAAAGGCCTACTTCTGGAGCGAAACGGAATGCTTTGACGGTCGCCGCTCAGCCCCACAACCGGCCAAAGACTTGGGGGAGACCTCCCCTGAAAGGTGGATTCACAACGATCGAGTGTGTCGAACGTCAGCCCACTAGCTAAAACTTAAGAGTTCTAAAGTTCTGCCGAAATCTCATAGGTCGTCATGTTACAATTTAGTCAATAAAGGCCTACTACTGTAGCGAAACGGAATGCTTTGACACTCGCCTTTCGGCCGCACGACCTCCGATAGGCTTGGAAGAGACCTCATCTGAAAGATGGATTCACAACGATCGAGTGTGTCGAACGTCAGCCCACTAGCTCAAACTTAAGGGTTCAAAAGTTCTGCCGAAATCACATAGGTCGTCATGTTACAATGAAGTCAATAAACGCCTACTACTGGAGCAAAACAGAATGCTTCGACGCTCGTGGTTCGGCCGCATGACCTCCGAGAAGCTTGGAAGAGACCTAATCTGAAAGGTGGATTCACAACGATCGAGTGTGTCGAACGTCAGCCCAGAAGGTCAAACTTAAGGGTTCAAAAGTTCTGCCGAAATCACATAGGTCGACATGTTACAATTTAGTCAATAAAAGCCTACTACTGGAGCGAAACGGAATGCTTTGACGCTCGCCTTTCGGCTGCACGACTTCCGAGAGGCTTTGAAGAGAACTCCCCTGAAAGGTGGATTCACAACGATCAAGTGTGTCGAACGTCAGCCCACTAGCTCGAACTTAAGGGTTCCAAAGTCCTGCCGAAATCACATACGTCGTCATGTTACAATTTAGTCAATAAAGGCCTACTAATGGAGTGAAACGGAATGCTTCGACACTCTTGTTTCGGCCGCACGACCTCCGAGTGGCTTGGAAGAGACCTCATCTGAAAGGTGGATTCACAACGATCAAGTGTGTCGAACGTCAGCCCACTAGCTCGAACTTAAGGGTTCCAAAGTCCTGCCGAAATCACATACGTCGTCATGTTACAATTTAGTCAATAAAGGCCTACTAATGGAGTGAAACGGAATGCTTCGACACTCTTGTTTCGGCCGCACGACCTCCGAGAGGCTTGGAAGAGACCTCATCTGAAAGGTGGATTCACAACGATCAAGTGTGTCGAACGTCAGCCCAGTAGCTCAAACTTATGGGTTAAAAAGTTCTGCCGAAATCACATAGGTGGTCATGTTACAATTTAGTCAATAAAGGCCTACGACTGGAGCGAAACTGAATGCTTTGACGGTCGCCGCTCGGCCCCACAACCGGCCAAAGACTTGGGGGAGACCTCCCCTGAAAGGTGGCTACACAACGATATAGTGTGTCGAACGTCAGCCCACTAGCTAAAACTTAAGAGTTCTAAAGTTCTGCCGAAATCTCATAGGTCGTCATGTTACAATTTAGTCAATAAAGGCCTACTACTGGAGCGAAACGGAATGCTTTGACACTCGCCTTTCGGCCGCACGACCTCCGATAGGCTTGGAAGAGACCTCATCTGAATGGTGGATTCACAACGATCGAATGTGTCGAACGTCAGCCCACTAGCTAAAACTTAAGAGTTCTAAAGTTCTGCCGAAATCTCATAGGTCGTCATGTTACAATTTAGTCAATAAAGGCCTACTAATGGAGTGAAACTGAATGCTTTGACGCTCGCCTTTCGGCCGCACGACCTCCGAGAGGCTTGGAGGAGACCTCATCTGAAAGGTGTATTCACAACGATCGAGTGTGTCGAACGTCAGCCCACTAGCTCAAACTTAAGGGTTCAAAAGTTCTGCCGAAATCACATAGGTCGTCATGTTACAATTAAGTCAATAAAGGCCTACTTCTGGAGCGAAACGGAATGCTTTGACGGTCGCCGCTCGGCCCCACAACCGGCCAAAGACTTGGGGGAGACCTCCCCTGAAAGGTGGATTCACAACGATCGAGTGTGTCGAACGTCAGCCCACTAGCTAAAACTTAAGAGTTCTAAAGTTCTGCCAAAATCTCATAGGTCGTCATGTTACAATTTAGTCAATAAAGGCCTACTACTGGAGCGAAACGGAATGCTTTGACACTCGCCTTTCGGCCGCACGACCTCCGATAGGCTTGGAAGAGACCTCATCTGAAAGATGGATTCACAACGATCGAGTGTGTCGAACGTCAGCCCACTAGCTCAAACTTAAGGGTTCAAAAGTTCTGCCGAAATCACATAGGTCGTCATGTTACAATGAAGTCAATAAACGCCTACTACTGGAGCAAAACAGAATGCTTCGACGCTCGTGGTTCGGCCGCATGACCTCCGAGAAGCTTGGAAGAGACCTAATCTGAAAGGTGGATTCACAACAATCGAGTGTGTCGAACGTCAGCCCAGAAGGTCAAACTTAAGGGTTCAAAAGTTCTGCCGAAATCACATAGGTCGACATGTTACAATTTAGTCAATAAAAGCCTACTACTGGAGCGAAACGGAATGCTTTGACGCTCGCCTTTCGGCCGCACGACTTCCGAGAGGCTTTGAAGAGAACTCCCCTGAAAGGTGGATTCACAACGATCAAGTGTGTCGAACGTCAGCCCACTAGCTCGAACTTAAGGGTTCCAAAGTCCTGCCGAAATCACATACGTCGTCATGTTACAATATAGTCAATAAAGGCCTACTAATGGAGTGAAACGGAATGCTTCGACACTCTTGTTTCGGCCGCACGACCTCCGAGTGGCTTGGAAGAGACCTCATCTGAAAGGTGGATTCACAACGATCAAGTGTGTCGAACGTCAGCCCACTAGCTCGAACTTAAGGGTTCCAAAGTCCTGCCGAAATCACATACGTCGTCATGTTACAATTTAGTCAATAAAGGCCTACTAATGGCGTGAAACGGAATGCTTCGACACTCTTGTTTCGGCCGCACGACCTCCGAGAGGCTTGGAAGAGACCTCATCTGAAAGGTGGATTCACAACGATCAAGTGTGTCGAACGTCAGCCCACTAGCTCAAACTTATGGGTTAAAAAGTTCTGCCGAAATCACATAGGTGGTCATGTTACAATTTAGTCAATAAAGGCCTACGACTGGAGCGAAACTGAATGCTTTGACGGTCGCCGCTCGGCCCCACAACCGGCCAAAGACTTGGGGGAGACCTCCCCTGAAAGGTGGCTACACAACGATATAGTGTGTCGAACGTCAGCCCACTAGCTAAAACTTAAGAGTTCTAAAGTTCTGCCGAAATCTCATAGGTCGTCATGTTACAATTTAGTCAATAAAGGCCTACTACTGGAGCGAAACGGAATGCTTTGACACTCGCCTTTCGGCCGCACGACCTCCGATAGGCTTGGAAGAGACCTCATCTGAATGGTGGATTCACAACGATCGAATGTGTCGAACGTCAGCCCACTAGCTAAAACTTAAGAGTTCTAAAGTTCTGCCGAAATCTCATAGGTCGTCATGTTACAATTTAGTCAATAAAGGCCTACTAATGGAGTGAAACTGAATGCTTTGACGCTCGCCTTTCGGCCGCACGACCTCCGAGAGGCTTGGAGGAGACCTCATCTGAAAGGTGTATTCACAACGATCGAGTGTGTCGAACGTCAGCCCACTAGCTCAAACTTAAGGGTTCAAAAGTTCTGCCGAAATCACATAGGTCGTCATGTTACAATTAAGTCAATAAAGGCCTACTTCTGGAGCGAAACGGAATGCTTTGACGGTCGCCGCTCGGCCCCACAACCGGCCAAAGACTTGGGGGAGACCTCCCCTGAAAGGTGGATTCACAACGATCGAGTGTGTCGAACGTCAGCCCACTAGCTAAAACTTAAGAGTTCTAAAGTTCTGCCAAAATCTCATAGGTCGTCATGTTACAATTTAGTCAATAAAGGCCTACTACTGGAGCGAAACGGAATGCTTTGACACTCGCCTTTCGGCCGCACGACCTCCGATAGGCTTGGAAGAGACCTCATCTGAAAGATGGATTCACAACGATCGAGTGTGTCGAACGTCAGCCCACTAGCTCAAACTTAAGGGTTCAAAAGTTCTGCCGAAATCACATAGGTCGTCATGTTACAATGAAGTCAATAAACGCCTACTACTGGAGCAAAACAGAATGCTTCGACGCTCGTGGTTCGGCCGCATGACCTCCGAGAAGCTTGGAAGAGACCTAATCTGAAAGGTGGATTCACAACAATCGAGTGTGTCGAACGTCAGCCCAGAAGGTCAAACTTAAGGGTTCAAAAGTTCTGCCGAAATCACATAGGTCGACATGTTACAATTTAGTCAATAAAAGCCTACTACTGGAGCGAAACGGAATGCTTTGACGCTCGCCTTTCGGCCGCACGACTTCCGAGAGGCTTTGAAGAGAACTCCCCTGAAAGGTGGATTCACAACGATCAAGTGTGTCGAACGTCAGCCCACTAGCTCGAACTTAAGGGTTCCAAAGTCCTGCCGAAATCACATACGTCGTCATGTTACAATATAGTCAATAAAGGCCTACTAATGGAGTGAAACGGAATGCTTCGACACTCTTGTTTCGGCCGCACGACCTCCGAGTGGCTTGGAAGAGACCTCATCTGAAAGGTGGATTCACAACGATCAAGTGTGTCGAACGTCAGCCCACTAGCTCGAACTTAAGGGTTCCAAAGTCCTGCCGAAATCACATACGTCGTCATGTTGCAATTTAGTCAATAAAGGCCTACTAATGGAGTGAAACCGAATGCTTTGACGCTCGCATTTCGGCCGCACGACCTCCGAGAGGCTTGGAAGAGACCTCATCTGAAAGGTGCATTCACAACGATCGAGTGTGTCGAACGTCAGCCCACGAGCTCAAACTTATGGGTTAAAAAGTTCTGCCGAAATCACATAGGTGGTCATGTTACAATTTAGTCAATAAAGGCCTACGACTGGAGCGAAACTGAATGCTTTGACGGTCGCCGCTCGGCCCCACAACCGGCCAAAGACTTGGGGGAGACCTCCCCTGAAAGGTGGCTTCACAACGATATAGTGTGTCGAACGTCAGCCCACTAGCTAAAACTTAAGAGTTCTAAAGTTCTGCCGAAATCTCATAGGTCGTCATGTTACAATTTAGTCAATAAAGGCCTACTACTGGAGCGAAACGGAATGCTTTGACACTCGCCTTTCGGCCGCACGACCTCCGATAGGCTTGGAAGAGACCTCATCTGAATGGTGGATTCACAACGATCGAATGTGTCGAACGTCAGCCCACTAGCTAAAACTTAAGAGTTCTAAAGTTCTGCCGAAATCTCATAGGTCGTCATGTTACAATTTAGTCAATAAAGGCCTACTAATGGAGTGAAACTGAATGCTTTGACGCTCGCCTTTCGGCCGCACGACCTCCGAGAGGCTTGGAGGAGACCTCATCTGAAAGGTGTATTCACAACGATCGAGTGTGTCGAACGTCAGCCCACTAGCTCAAACTTAAGGGTTCAAAAGTTCTGCCGAAATCACATAGGTCGTCATGTTACAATTAAGTCAATAAAGGCCTACTTCTGGAGCGAAACGGAATGCTTTGACGGTCGCCGCTCGGCCCCACAACCGGCCAAAGACTTGGGGGAGACCTCCCCTGAAAGGTGGATTCACAACGATCGAGTGTGTCGAACGTCAGCCCACTAGCTAAAACTTAAGAGTTCTAAAGTTCTGCCAAAATCTCATAGGTCGTCATGTTACAATTTAGTCAATAAAGGCCTACTACTGGAGCGAATCGGAATGCTTTGACACTCGCCTTTCGGCCGCACGACCTCCGATAGGCTTGGAAGAGACCTCATCTGAAAGATGGATTCACAACGATCGAGTGTGTCGAACGTCAGCCCACTAGCTCAAACTTAAGGGTTCAAAAGTTCTGCCGAAATCACATAGGTCGTCATGTTACAATGAAGTCAATAAACGCCTACTACTGGAGCAAAACAGAATGCTTCGACGCTCGTGGTTCGGCCGCATGACCTCCGAGAAGCTTGGAAGAGACCTAATCTGAAAGGTGGATTCACAACAATCGAGTGTGTCGAACGTCAGCCCAGAAGGTCAAACTTAAGGGTTCAAAAGTTCTGCCGAAATCACATAGGTCGACATGTTACAATTTAGTCAATAAAAGCCTACTACTGGAGCGAAACGGAATGCTTTGACGCTCGCCTTTCGGCCGCACGACTTCCGAGAGGCTTTGAAGAGAACTCCCCTGAAAGGTGGATTCACAACGATCAAGTGTGTCGAACGTCAGCCCACTAGCTCGAACTTAAGGGTTCCAAAGTCCTGCCGAAATCACATACGTCGTCATGTTACAATATAGTCAATAAAGGCCTACTAATGGAGTGAAACGGAATGCTTCGACACTCTTGTTTCGGCCGCACGACCTCCGAGTGGCTTGGAAGAGACCTCATCTGAAAGGTGGATTCACAACGATCAAGTGTGTCGAACGTCAGCCCACTAGCTCGAACTTAAGGGTTCCAAAGTCCTGCCGAAATCACATACGTCGTCATGTTGCAATTTAGTCAATAAAGGCCTACTAATGGAGTGAAACCGAATGCTTTGACGCTCGCATTTCGGCCGCACGACCTCCGAGAGGCTTGGAAGAGACCTCATCTGAAAGGTGCATTCACAACGATCGAGTGTGTCGAACGTCAGCCCACGAGCTCAAACTTATGGGTTAAAAAGTTCTGCCGAAATCACATAGGTGGTCATGTTACAATTTAGTCAATAAAGGCCTACGACTGGAGCGAAACTGAATGCTTTGACGGTCGCCGCTCGGCCCCACAACCGGCCAAAGACTTGGGGGAGACCTCCCCTGAAAGGTGGCTTCACAACGATATAGTGTGTCGAACGTCAGCCCACTAGCTAAAACTTAAGAGTTCTAAAGTTCTGCCGAAATCTCATAGGTCGTCATGTTACAATTTAGTCAATAAAGGCCTACTACTGGAGCGAAACGGAATGCTTTGACACTCGCCTTTCGGCCGCAAGACCTCCGATAGGCTTGGAAGAGACCTCATCTGAATGGTGGATTCACAACGATCGAATGTGTCGAACGTCAGCCAACTAGCTAAAACTTAAGAGTTCTAAAGTTCTGCCGAAATCTCATAGGTCGTCATGTTACAATTTAGTCAATAAAGGCCTACTAATGGAGTAAAACTGAATGCTTTGACGCTCGCCTTTCGGCCGCACGACCTCCGAGAGGCTTGGAGGAGACCTCATCTGAAAGGTGTATTCACAACGATCGAGTGTGTCGAACGTCAGCCCACTAGCTCAAACTTAAGGGTTCAAAAGTTCTGCCGAAATCACATAGGTCGTCATGTTACAATTAAGTCAATAAAGGCCTACTTCTGGAGCGAAACGGAATGCTTTGACGGTCGCCGCTCAGCCCCACAACCGGCCAAAGACTTGGGGGAGACCTCCCCTGAAAGGTGGATTCACAACGATCGAGTGTGTCGAACGTCAGCCCACTAGGTAAAACTTAAGAGTTCTAAAGTTCTGCCGAAATCTCATAGGTCGTCATGTTACAATTTAGTCAATAAAGGCCTACTACTGTAGCGAAACGGAATGCTTTGACACTCGCCTTTCGGCCGCACGACCTCCGATAGGCTTGGAAGAGACCTCATCTGAAAGATGGATTCACAACGATCGAGTGTGTCGAACGTCAGTCCACTAGCTCAAACTTAAGGGTTCAAAAGTTCTGCCGAAATCACATAGGTCGTCATGTTACAATGAAGTCAATAAACGCCTACTACTGGAGCAAAACAGAATGCTTCGACGCTCGTGGTTCGGCCGCATGACCTCCGAGAAGCTTGGAAGAGACCTAATCTGAAAGGTGGATTCACAACGATCGAGTGTGTCGAACGTCAGCCCAGAAGGTCAAACTTAAGGGTTCAAAAGTTCTGCCGAAATCACATAGGTCGACATGTTACAATTTAGTCAATAAAAGCCTACTACTGGAGCGAAACGGAATGCTTTGACGCTCGCCTTTCGGCCGCACGACTTCCGAGAGGCTTTGAAGAGAACTCCCCTGAAAGGTGGATTCACAACGATCAAGTGTGTCGAACGTCAGCCCACTAGCTCGAACTTAAGGGTTCTAAAGTTCTGCCGAAATCTCATAGGTCGTCATGTTACAATTTAGTCAATAAAGGCCTACTAATGGAGTGAAACTGAATGCTTTGACGCTCGCCTTTCGGCCGCACGACCTCCGAGAGGCTTGGAGGAGACCTCATCTGAAAGGTGTATTCACAACGATCGAGTGTGTCGAACGTCAGCCCACTAGCTCAAACTTAAGGGTTCCAAAGTCCTGCCGAAATCACATAGGTCGTCATGTTAAAATTTAGTCAAAAAACGCCTACGACTGGAGCAAAACGCAATGCTTCGACGCTTGTGGTTCGGCCGCACGACCTCCGAGAAGCTTGGAAGAGACCTCATCTGAAAGGTGGATTCACAGCGATCGAGTATTTCGAATGTCAGCCTACTAGCTCAAACTTAAGGGTTAAAACGTTCTGCCGAAATCACATAGGTCGTCATGTTACAATTTATTCAATAAAGGCCTACTACTGGAGTGAAACTGAATGCTTTGACGCTCGCCTTTCGGCCGCACGACCTCCGAGAGGCTTGGAAGAGACCTCATCTGAAAGGTGTATTCACAACGATCGAGTGTGTCGAACGTCAGCCAACTAGCTAAAACTTAAGGGTTCAAAAGTTCTGCCGAAATCACATAGGTCGTCATGTTACAATTTATTCAATAAAGGCCTACTACTGGAGTGAAACTGAATGCTTTGACGCTCGCCTTTCGGCCGCACGACCTCCGAGAGGCTTGGAAGAGACCTCATCTGAAAGGTGTATTCCCAACGATCGAGTGTGTCGAACGTCAGCCCACTAGCTCAAACTTAAGTGTTCAAAAGTTCTGCCGAAATCACATAGGTCGTCATGTTACAATTAAGTCAATAAAGGCCTACTACTGGAGCGAAACGGAATGCTTTGACGCTCGCCTTTCGGCCGCACGACCTCCGAGAGGCTTTGAAGAGAACTCCCCTGAAAGGTGGATTCACAACGATCGAGTGTGTCGAACGTCAGCCCACTAGCTCGAACTTAAGGGTTCCAAAGTCCTGCCGAAATCACATACGTCGTCATGTTACAATTTAGTCAATAAAGGCCTACTAATGGAGTGAAACGGAATGCTTCGACACTCGTGTTTCGGCTGCACGACCTCCGAGAGGCTTGGAAGAGACCTCATCTGAAAGGTGGATTCACAACGATCGAGTGTGTCGAACGTCAGCCCACTAGATTAAACTTTAGAGTTCAAAAGTCCTGCCGAAATCACATAAGTCGTCATGTTATAATTTATTCAATAAAGGCCTACTACTGGAGTGAAACCGAATGCTTTGACGCTCGCATTTCGGCCGCACGACCTCCGAGAGGCTTGGAAGAGACCTCATCTGAAAGGTGCATTCACAACGATCGAGTGTGTCGAACGTCAGCCCACGAGCTCAAACTTATGGGTTAAAAAGTTCTGCCGAAATCACATAGGTGGTCATGTTACAATTTAGTCAATAAAGGCCTACGACTGGAGCGAAACTGAATGCTTTGACGGTCGCCGCTCGGCCCCACAACCGGCCAAAGACTTGGGGGAGACCTCCCCTGAAAGGTGGCTTCACAACGATATAGTGTGTCGAACGTCAGCCCACTAGCTAAAACTTAAGAGTTCTAAAGTTCTGCCGAAATCTCATAGGTCGTCATGTTACAATTTAGTCAATAAAGGCCTACTACTGGAGCGAAACGGAATGCTTTGACACTCGCCTTTCGGCCGCACGACCTCCGATAGGCTTGGAAGAGACCTCATCTGAATGGTGGATTCACAACGATCGAATGTGTCGAACGTCAGCCAACTAGCTAAAACTTAAGAGTTCTAAAGTTCTGCCGAAATCTCATAGGTCGTCATGTTACAATTTAGTCAATAAAGGCCTACTAATGGAGTGAAACTGAATGCTTTGACGCTCGCCTTTCGGCCGCACGACCTCCGAGAGGCTTGGAGGAGACCTCATCTGAAAGGTGTATTCACAACGATCGAGTGTGTCGAACGTCAGCCCACTAGCTCAAACTTAAGGGTTCAAAAGTTCTGCCGAAATCACATAGGTCGTCATGTTACAATTAAGTCAATAAAGGCCTACTTCTGGAGCGAAACGGAATGCTTTGACGGTCGCCGCTCAGCCCCACAACCGGCCAAAGACTTGGGGGAGACCTCCCCTGAAAGGTGGATTCACAACGATCGAGTGTGTCGAACGTCAGCCCACTAGCTAAAACTTAAGAGTTCTAAAGTTCTGCCGAAATCTCATAGGTCGTCATGTTACAATTTAGTCAATAAAGGCCTACTACTGTAGCGAAACGGAATGCTTTAACACTCGCCTTTCGGCCGCACGACCTCCGATAGGCTTGGAAGAGACCTCATCTGAAAGATGGATTCACAACGATCGAGTGTGTCGAACGTCAGCCCACTAGCTCAAACTTAAGGGTTCAAAAGTTCTGCCGAAATCACATAGGTCGTCATGTTACAATGAAGTCAATAAACGCCTACTACTGGAGCAAAACAGAATGCTTCGACGCTCGTGGTTCGGCCGCATGACCTCCGAGAAGCTTGGAAGAGACCTAATCTGAAAGGTGGATTCACAACGATCGAGTGTGTCGAACGTCAGCCCAGAAGGTCAAACTTAAGGGTTCAAAAGTTCTGCCGAAATCACATAGGTCGACATGTTACAATTTAGTCAATAAAAGCCTACTACTGGAGCGAAACGGAATGCTTTGACGCTCGCCTTTCGGCCGCACGACTTCCGAGAGGCTTTGAAGAGAACTCCCCTGAAAGGTGGATTCACAACGATCAAGTGTGTCGAACGTCAGCCCACTAGCTCGAACTTAAGGGTTCTAAAGTTCTGCCGAAATCTCGTAGGTCGTCATGTTACAATTTAGTCAATAAAGGCCTACTAATGGAGTGAAACTGAATGCTTTGACGCTCGCCTTTCGGCCGCACGACCTCCGAGAGGCTTGGAGGAGACCTCATCTGAAAGGTGTATTCACAACGATCGAGTGTGTCGAACGTCAGCCCACTAGCTCAAACTTAAGGGTTCAAAAGTTCTGCCGAAATCACATAGGTCGTCATGTTACAATGAAGTCAAAAATCGCCTACTACTGGAGCAAAACAGAATGCTTCGACGCTCGTGGTTCGGCCGCATGACCTCCGAGAAGCTTGGAAGAGACCTAATCTGAAAGGTGGATTCACAACGATCGAGTGTGTCGAACGTCAGCCCAGAAGGTCAAACTTAAGGGTTCAAAACTTCTGCCGAAATCACATAGGTCGACATGTTACAATTTAGTCAATAAAAGCCTACTACTGGAGCGAAACGGAATGCTTTGACGCTCGCCTTTCGGCCGCACGACTTCCGAGAGGGTTTGTAGAGAACTCCCCTGAAAGGTGGATTCACAACGATCAAGTGTGTCGAATGTCAGCCCACGAGCTCAAACTTAAGGGTTCCAAAGTCCTGCCGAAATCACATAGGTCGTCATGTTAAAATTTAGTCAAAAAACGCCTACGACTGGAGCAAAACGCAATGCTTCGACGCTTGTGGTTCGGCCGCACGACCTCCGAGAAGCTTGGAAGAGACCTCATCTGAAAGGTGGATTCACAGCGATCGAGTATTTCGAATGTCAGCCTACTAGCTCAAACTTAAGGGTTAAAACGTTCTGCCGAAATCACATAGGTCGTCATGTTACAATTTATTCAATAAAGGCCTACTACTGGAGTGAAACTGAATGCTTTGACGCTCGCCTTTCGGCCGCACGACCTCCGAGAGGCTTGGAAGAGACCTCATCTGAAAGGTGTATTCACAACGATCGAGTGTGTCGAACGTCAGCCAACTACCTAAAACTTAAGGGTTCAAAAGTTCTGCCGAAATCACATAGGTCGTCATGTTACAATTTATTCAATAAAGGCCTACTACTGGAGTGAAACTGAATGCTTTGACGCTCGCCTTTCGGCCGCACGACCTCCGAGAGGCTTGGAAGAGACCTCATCTGAAAGGTGTATTCACAACGATCGAGTGTGTCGAACGTCAGCCCACTAGCTCAAACTTAAGTGTTCAAAAGTTCTGCCGAAATCACATAGGTCATCATGTTACAATTAAGTCAATAAAGGCCTACTACTGGAGCGAAACGGAATGCTTTGACGCTCGCCTTTCGGCCGCACGACCTCCGAGAGGCTTTGAAGAGAACTCCCCTGAAAGGTGGATTCACAACGATCGAGTGTGTCGAACGTCAGCCCACTAGCTCGAACTTAAGGGTTCCAAAGTCCTGCCGAAATCACATACGTCGTCATGTTACAATTTAGTCAATAAAGGCCTACTAATGGAGTGAAACGGAATGCTTCGACACTCGTGTTTCGGCTGCACGACCTCCGAGAGGCTTGGAAGAGACCTCATCTGAAAGGTGGATTCACAACGATCGAGTGTGTCGAACGTCAGCCCACTAGATTAAACTTTAGGGTTCAAAAGTCCTGCCGAAATCACATAAGTCGTCATGTTATAATTTATTCAATAAAGGCCTACTACTGGAGTGAAACCGAATGCTTTGACGCTCGCATTTCGGCCGCACGACCTCCGAGAGGCTTGGAAGAGACCTCATCTGAAAGGTGCATTCACAACGATCGAGTGTGTCGAACGTCAGCCCACGAGCTCAAACTTATGGGTTAAAAAGTTCTGCCGAAATCACATAGGTGGTCATGTTACAATTTAGTCAATAAAGGCCTACGACTGGAGCGAAACTGAATGCTTTGACGGTCGCCGCTCGGCCCCACAACCGGCCAAAGACTTGGGGGAGACCTCCCCTGAAAGGTGGCTTCACAACGATATAGTGTGTTGAACGTCAGCCCACTAGCTAAAACTTAAGAGTTCTAAAGTTCTGCCGAAATCTCATAGGTCGTCATGTTACAATTTAGTCAATAAAGGCCTACTACTGGAGCGAAACGGAATGCTTTGACACTCGCCTTTCGGCCGCACGACCTCCGATAGGCTTGGAAGAGACCTCATCTGAATGGTGGATTCACAACGATCGAATGTGTCGAACGTCAGCCAACTAGCTAAAACTTAAGAGTTCTAAAGTTCTGCCGAAATCTCATAGGTCGTCATGTTACAATTTAGTCAATAAAGGCCTACTAATGGAGTGAAACTGAATGCTTTGACGCTCGCCTTTCGGCCGCACGACCTCCGAGAGGCTTGGAGGAGACCTCATCTGAAAGGTGTATTCACAACGATCGAGTGTGTCGAACGTCAGCCCACTAGCTCAAACTTAAGGGTTCAAAAGTTCTGCCGAAATCACATAGGTCGTCATGTTACAATTAAGTCAATAAAGGCCTACTTCTGGAGCGAAACGGAATGCTTTGACGGTCGCCGCTCGGCCTCACAACCGGCCAAAGACTTGGGGGAGACCTCCCCTGAAAGGTGGATTCACAACGATCGAGTGTGTCGAACGTCAGCCCACTAGCTAAAACTTAAGAGTTCTAAAGTTCTGCCGAAATCTCATAGGTCGTCATGTTACAATTTAGTCAATAAAGGCCTACTACTGGAGCGAAACGGAATGCTTTGACACTCGCCTTTCGGCCGCACGACCTCCGATAGGCTTGGAAGAGACCTCATCTGAAAGATGGATTCACAACGATCGAGTGTGTCGAACGTCAGCCCACTAGCTCAAACTTAAGGGTTCAAAAGTTCTACTACTGGAGCAAAACAGAATGCTTCGACGCTCGTGGTTCGGCCGCATGACCTCCGAGAAGCTTGGAAGAGACCTAATCTGAAAGGTGGATTCACAACGATCGAGTGTGTCGAACGTCAGCCCACTAGCTCAAACTTAAGTGTTCAAAAGTTCTGCCGAAATCACATAGGTCGTCATGTTACAATGAAGTCAATAAACGCCTACTACTGGAGCAAAACAGAATGCTTCGACGCTCGTGGTTCGGCCGCATGACCTCCGAGAAGCTTGGAAGAGACCTAATCTGAAAGGTGGATTCACAACGATCGAGTGTGTCGAACGTCAGCCCAGAAGGTCAAACTTAAGGGTTCAAAAGTTCTGCCGAAATCACATAGGTCGACATGTTACAATTTAGTCAATAAAAGCCTACTACTGGAGCGAAAAGGAATGCTTTGACGCTCGCCTTTCGGCCGCACGACTTCCGAGAGGCTTTGAAGAGAACTCCCCTGAAAGGTGGATTCACAACGATCAAGTGTGTCGAATGTCAGCCCACGAGCTCAAACTTAAGGGTTCCAAAGTCCTGCCGAAATCACATAGGTCGTCATGTTAAAATTTAGTCAATAAACTTCTACGACTGGAGCAAAACGCAATGCTTCGACGCTTGTGGTTCGGCCGCACGACCTCCGAGAAGCTTGGAAGAGACCTCATCTGAAAGGTGGATTCACAACGATCAAGTGTGTCGAACGTCAGCCCACTAGCTCGAACTTAAGGGTTCCAAAGTCCTGCCGAAATCACATACGTCGTCATGTTACAATTTAGTCAATAAAGGCCTACTAATGGAATGAAACGTAATGCTTCGACACTCGTGTTTCGGCCGCACGACCTCCGAGAGGCTTGGAAGAGACCTCATCTGAAAGGTGCATTCACAACGATCGAGTGTGTCGAACGTCAGCCCACGACCTCAAACTTAAGGGTTCCAAAGTTCTGCCGAAATCACATAGGTCGTCATGTTACAATTTATTCAATAAAGGCCTACTACTGGAGTGAAACTGAATGCTTTGACGCTCGCCTTTCGGCCGCACGACCTCCAAGAGGCTTGGAAGAGACCTCATCTGAAAGGTGTATTCACAACGATCGAGTGTGTCGAACGTCAGCCCACTAGCTCAAACTTAAGGGTTCAAAAGTTCTGCCGAAATCACATAGGTCGTCATGTTACAATTAAGTCAATAAAGGCCTACTGCTGGAGCGAAACGGAATGCTTTGACGGTCGCCGCTCGGCCCCACAACCGGCCAAAGACTTGGGGGAGACCTCCCCTGAAAGGTGGATTCACAACGATCGAGTGTGCCGAACGTCAGCCCACTAGCTAAAACTTAAGAGTTCTAAAGTTCTGCCGAAATCTCATAGGTCGTCATGTTACAATTTAGTCAATAAAGGCCTACTACTGGAGCGAAACGGAATGCTTTGACACTCGGCTTTCGGCCGCACGACCTCCGATAGGCTTGGAAGAGACCTCATCTGAAAGATGGATTCACAACGATCGAGTGTGTCGAACGTCAAACCCACAAGCTCAAACTTAAGGGTTCCAAAGTTCTGCCGAAATCACATAGGTCGTCATGTTACAATTTATTCAATAAAGGCCTACTACTGGAGTGAAACTGAATGCTTTGACGCTCGCCTTTCGGCCGCACGACCTCCAAGAGGCTTGGAAGAGACAGCATCTGAAAGGTGGATTCACAACGATCGAGTGTGTCGAATGTCAGCCTACTAGCTCAAACTTAAGGGTTAAAACGTTCTGCCGAAATCACATAGGTCGTCATGTTACAATTTATTCAATAAAGGCCTACTACTGGAGTGAAACTGAATGCTTTGACTTTCGCCTTTCGGCCGCACGACCTCCGAGAGGCTTGGAAGAGACCTCATCTGAAAGGTGGATTCACAACGATCGAGTGTGTCGAACGTCAGCCCACTAGCTCAAACTTAAGGGTTCAAAAGTTCTGCCGAAATCACATAGGTCGTCATGTTACAATTTAGTCAATAAAGGCCTACTACTGGAGCGAAACGGAATGCTTTGACGCTCGCCTTTCGGCCGCACGACCTCCGATAGGCTTGGAAGAGACCTCATCTGAAAGGTGGATTCACAACGATCGAGTGTGTCGAACGTCAGCCCACTAGCTCAAACTTAAGGGTTCAAAAGTTCTGCCGAAATCACATAGGTCGTCATGTTACAATTTAGTCAATAAACGCCTACTACTGGAGCAAAACAGAATGCTTCGACGCTCGTTGTTCGGCCGCATGACCTCCGAGAAGCTTGGAAGAGACCTAATCTGAAAGGTGGATTCACAACGATCGAGTGTGTCGAACGTCAGCCCAGAAGGTCAAACTTAAGGGTTCAAAAGTTCTGCCGAAATCACATAGGTCGACATGTTACAATTTAGTCAATAAAAGCCTACTACTGGAGCGAAAAGGAATGCTTTGACGCTCGCCTTTCGGCCGCACGACTTCTGAGAGGCTTTGAAGAGAACTCCCCTGAAAGGTGGATTCACAACGATCAAGTGTGTCGAATGTCGGCCCACGAGCTCAAACTTAAGGGTTCCAAAGTCCTGCCGAAATCACATAGGTCGTCATGTTAAAATTTAGTCAATAAACTTCTACGACTGGAGCAAAACGCAATGCTTCGACGCTTGTGGTTCGGCCGCACGACCTCCGAGAAGCTTGGAA
Source organism: Phyllopteryx taeniolatus (assembly GCF_024500385.1). NCBI lineage: Eukaryota > Metazoa > Chordata > Actinopteri > Syngnathiformes > Syngnathidae > Phyllopteryx > Phyllopteryx taeniolatus. The sequence continues at coordinate 149,772 of NC_084516.1, forward strand.
GAGACCTCATCTGAAAGGTGCATTCACAACGATCGAGTGTGTCGAACGTCAGCCCACGAGCTCAAACTTATGGGTTAAAAAGTTCTGCCGAAATCACATAGGTGGTCATGTTACAATTTAGTCAATAAAGGCCTACGACTGGAGCGAAACTGAATGCTTTGACGGTCGCCGCTCGGCCCCACAACCGGCCAAAGACTTGGGGGAGACCTCCCCTGAAAGGTGGATTCACAACGATCGAGTGTGTCGAACGTCAGCCCACTAGCTAAAACTTAAGAGTTCTAAAGTTCTGCCGAAATCTCATAGGTCGTCATCTTACAATTTAGTCAATAAAGGCCTACTAATGGAGTGAAACTGAATGCTTTGACGCTCGCCTTTCGGCCGCACGACTTCCGAGAGGCTTTGAAGAGAACTCCCCTGAAAGGTGGATTCACAACGATCAAGTGTGTCGAATGTCAGCCCACGAGCTCAAACTTAAGGGTTCCAAAGTCCTGCCGAAATCACATAGGTCGTCATGTTAAAATTTAGTCAATAAACTTCTACGACTGGAGCAAAACGCAATGCTTCGACGCTTGTGGTTCGGCCGCACGACCTCCGAGAAGCTTGGAAGAGACCTCATCTGAAAGGTGGATTCACAACGATCAAGTGTGTCGAACGTCAGCCCACTAGCTCGAACTTAAGGGTTCCAAAGTCCTGCCGAAATCACATACGTCGTCATGTTACAATTTAGTCAATAAAGGCCTACTAATGGAATGAAACGTAATGCTTCGACACTCGTGTTTCGGCCGCACGACCTCCGAGAGGCTTGGAAGAGACCTCATCTGAAAGGTGCATTCACAACGATCGAGTGTGTCGAACGTCAGCCCACGACCTCAAACTTAAGGGTTCCAAAGTTCTGCCGAAATCACATAGGTCGTCATGTTACAATTTATTCAATAAAGGCCTACTACTGGAGTGAAACTGAATGCTTTGACGCTCGCCTTTCGGCCGCACGACCTCCAAGAGGCTTGGAAGAGACCTCATCTGAAAGGTGTATTCACAACGATCGAGTGTGTCGAACGTCAGCCCACTAGCTCAAACTTAAGGGTTCAAAAGTTCTGCCGAAATCACATAGGTCGTCATGTTACAATTAAGTCAATAAAGGCCTACTGCTGGAGCGAAACGGAATGCTTTGACGGTCGCCGCTCGGCCCCACAACCGGCCAAAGACTTGGGGGAGACCTCCCCTGAAAGGTGGATTCACAACGATCGAGTGTGCCGAACGTCAGCCCACTAGCTAAAACTTAAGAGTTCTAAAGTTCTGCCGAAATCTCATAGGTCGTCATGTTACAATTTAGTCAATAAAGGCCTACTACTGGAGCGAAACGGAATGCTTTGACACTCGGCTTTCGGCCGCACGACCTCCGATAGGCTTGGAAGAGACCTCATCTGAAAGATGGATTCACAACGATCGAGTGTGTCGAACGTCAAACCCACAAGCTCAAACTTAAGGGTTCCAAAGTTCTGCCGAAATCACATAGGTCGTCATGTTACAATTTATTCAATAAAGGCCTACTACTGGAGTGAAACTGAATGCTTTGACGCTCGCCTTTCGGCCGCACGACCTCCAAGAGGCTTGGAAGAGACAGCATCTGAAAGGTGGATTCACAACGATCGAGTGTGTCGAATGTCAGCCTACTAGCTCAAACTTAAGGGTTAAAACGTTCTGCCGAAATCACATAGGTCGTCATGTTACAATTTATTCAATAAAGGCCTACTACTGGAGTGAAACTGAATGCTTTGACTTTCGCCTTTCGGCCGCACGACCTCCGAGAGGCTTGGAAGAGACCTCATCTGAAAGGTGGATTCACAACGATCGAGTGTGTCGAACGTCAGCCCACTAGCTCAAACTTAAGGGTTCAAAAGTTCTGCCGAAATCACATAGGTCGTCATGTTACAATTTAGTCAATAAAGGCCTACTACTGGAGCGAAACGGAATGCTTTGACGCTCGCCTTTTGGCCGCACGACCTCCGATAGGCTTGGAAGAGACCTCATCTGAAAGGTGGATTCACAACGATCGAGTGTGTCGAACGTCAGCCCACTAGCTCAAACTTAAGGGTTCAAAAGTTCTGCCGAAATCACATAGGTCGTCATGTTACAATTTAGTCAATAAACTTCTACGACTGGAGCAAAACGCAATGCTTCGACGCTTGTGGTTCGGCCGCACGACCTCCGAGAAGCTTGGAAGAGACCTCATCTGAAAGGTGCATTCACAACGATCTAGTGTGTCGAACGTCAGCCCACGAGCTCAAACTTATGGGTTAAAAAGTTCTGCCGAAATCACATAGGTGGTCATGTTACAATTTAGTCAATAAAGGCCTACGACTGGAGCGAAACTGAATGCTTTGACGGTCGCCGCTCGGCCCCACAACCGGCCAAAGACTTGGTGGAGACCTCCCCTGAAAGGTGGATTCACAACGATCGAGTGTGTCGAACGTCAGCCCACTAGCTAAAACTTAAGAGTTCTAAAGTTCTGCCGAAATCTCATAGGTCGTCATCTTACAATTTAGTCAATAAAGGCCTACTAATGGAGTGAAACTGAATGCTTTGACGCTCGCCTTTCGGCCGCACGACCTCCGAGAGGCTTGGAAGAGACCTCATCTGAAAGGTGTATTCACAACGATCGAGTGTGTCGAACGTCAGCCCACTAGCTCAAACTTAAGGGTTCAAAAGTTACAATTAAGTCAATAAAGGCCTACTTCTGGAGCGAAACGGAATGCTTTGACCGTCGCCGCTCGGCCCCACAACCGGCCAAAGACTTGGGGGAGACCTCCCCTGAAAGGTGGATTCACAACGATCGAGTGTGTCGAACGTCAGCCCACTAGCTAAAACTTAAGAGTTCTAAAGTTCTGCCGAAATCTCATAGGTCGTCATGTTACAATTTAGTCAATAAAGGCCTACTACTGGAGCGAAACGGAATGCTTTGACACTCGCCTTTCGGCCGCACGACCTCCGATAGGCTTGGAAGAGACCTCATCTGAAAGATGGATTCACAACGATCGAGTGTGTCGAACGTCAGCCCACTAGCTCAAACTTAAGGGTTCAAAAGTTCTGCCGAAATCACATAGGTCGTCATGTTACAATGAAGTCAATAAACGCCTACTACTGGAGCAAAACAGAATGCTTCGACGCTCGTGGTTCGGCCGCATGACCTCCGAGAAGCTTGGAAGAGACCTAATCTGAAAGGTGGATTCACAACGATCGAGTGTGTCGAACGTCAGCCCACTAGCTCAAACTTAAGGGTTCAAAAGTTCTGCCGAAATCACATAGGTCGTCATGTTACAATGAAGTCAATAAACGCCTACTACTGGAGCAAAACAGAATGCTTCGACGCTCGTGGTTCGGCCGCATGACCTCCGAGAAGCTTGGAAGAGACCTAATCTGAAAGGTGGATTCACAACGATCGAGTGTGTCGAACGTCAGCCCAGAAGGTCAAACTTAAGGGTTCAAAAGTTCTGCCGAAATCACATAGGTCGACATGTTACAATTTAGTCAATAAAAGCCTACTACTGGAGCGAAAAGGAATGCTTTGACGCTCGCCTTTCGGCCGCACGACTTCCGAGAAGCTTTGAAGAGAACTCCCCTGAAAGGTGGATTCACAACGATCAAGTGTGTCGAATGTCAGCCCACGAGCTCAAACTTAAGGGTTCCAAAGTCCTGCCGAAATCACATAGGTCGTCATGTTAAAATTTAGTCAATAAACTTCTACGACTGGAGCAAAACGCAATGCTTCGACGCTTGTGGTTCGGCCGCACGACCTCCGAGAAGCTTGGAAGAGACCTCATCTGAAAGGTGGATTCACAACGATCAAGTGTGTCGAACGTCAGCCCACTAGCTCGAACTTAAGGGTTCCAAAGTCCTGCCGAAATCACATACGTCGTCATGTTACAATTTAGTCAATAAAGGCCTACTAATGGAATGAAACGGAATGCTTCGACACTCGTGTTTCGGCCGCACGACCTCCGAGAGGCTTGGAAGAGACCTCATCTGAAAGGTGCATTCACAACGATCGAGTGTGTCGAACGTCAGCCCACGACCTCAAACTTAAGGGTTCCAAAGTTCTGCCGAAATCACATAGGTCGTCATGTTACAATTTATTCAATAAAGGCCTACTACTGGAGTGAAACTGAATGCTTTGACGCTCGCCTTTCGGCCGCACGACCTCCAAGAGGCTTGGAAGAGACCTCACCTGAAAGGTGTATTCACAACGATCGAGTGTGTCGAACGTCAGCCCACTAGCTCAAACTTAAGGGTTCAAAAGTTCTGCCGAAATCACATAGGTCGTCATGTTACAATTAAGTCAATAAAGGCCTACTACTGGAGCGAAACGGAATGCTTTGACACTCGGCTTTCGGCCGCACGACCTCCGATAGGCTTGGAAGAAACCTCATCTGAAAGATGGATTCACAACGATCGAGTGTGTCGAACGTCAGCCCACTAGCTCGAACTTAAGGGTTCCAAAGTCCTGCCGAAATCACATAGGTCGACATGTTACAATTTAGTCAATAAAAGCCTACTATTGGAGCGAAACGGAATGCTTTGACGATCGCCTTTCGGCCGCACGACCTCCGAGAGGCTTTGAAGAGAACTCCCCTGAAAGGTGGATTCACAACAATCAAGTGTGTCGAACGTCAAACCCACAAGCTCAAACTTAAGGGTTCCAAAGTTCTGCCGAAATCACATAGGTCGTCATGTTACAATTTATTCAATAAAGGCCTACTACTGGAGTGAAACTGAATGCTTTGACGCTCGCCTTTCGGCCGCACGACCTCCAAGAGGCTTGGAAGAGACAGCATCTGAAAGGTGGATTCACAACGATCGAGTGTGTCGAATGTCAGCCTACTAGCTCAAACTTAAGGGTTAAAACGTTCTGCCGAAATCACATAGGTCGTCATGTTACAATTTATTCAATAAAGGCCTACTACTGGAGTGAAACTGAATGCTTTGACTTTCGCCTTTCGGCCGCACGACCTCCGAGAGGCTTGGAAGAGACCTCATCTGAAAGGTGTATTCACAACGATCGAGTGTGTCGAACGTCAGCCCACTAGCTCAAACTTAAGGGTTCAAAAGTTCTGCCGAAATCACATACGTCGTCATGTTACAATTTAGTCAATAAAGGCCTACTAATGGAGTGAAACGGAATGCTTCGACACTCGTGTTTCGGCTGCACGACCTCCGAGAGGCTTGGAAGAGACCTCATCTGAAAGGTGGATTCACAACGATCGAGTGTGTCGAACGTCAGCCCACTAGATTAAACTTTAGGGTTCAAAAGTCCTGCCGAAATCACATAAGTCGTCATGTTATAATTTATTCAATAAAGGCCTACTACTGGAGTGAAACCGAATGCTTTGACGCTCGCATTTCGGCCGCACGACCTCCGAGAGGCTTGGAAGAGACCTCATCTGAAAGGTGCATTCACAACGATCGAGTGTGTCGAACGTCAGCCCACGAGCTCAAACTTATGGGTTAAAAAGTTCTGCCGAAATCACATAGGTGGTCATGTTACAATTTAGTCAATAAAGGCCTACGACTGGAGCGAAACTGAATGCTTTGACGGTCGCCGCTCGGCCCCACAACCGGCCAAAGACTTGGGGGAGACCTCCCCTGAAAGGTGGATTCACAACGATCGAGTGTGTCGAACGTCAGCCCACTAGCTAAAACTTAAGAGTTCTAAAGTTCTGCCGAAATCTCATAGGTCGTCATGTTACAATTTAGTCAATAAAGGCCTACTAATGGAGTGAAACTGAATGCTTTGACGCTCGCCTTTCGGCCGCACGACCTCCGAGAGGCTTGGAAGAGACCTCATCTGAAAGGTGTATTCACAACGATCGAGTGTGTCGAACGTCAGCCCACTAGCTCAAACTTAAGGGTTCAAAAGTTACAATTAAGTCAATAAAGGCCTACTTCTGGAGCGAAACGGAATGCTTTGACGGTCGCCGCTCGGCCCCACAACCGGCCAAAGACTTGGGGGAGACCTCCCCTGAAAGGTGGATTCACAACGATCGAGTGTGTCGAACGTCAGCCCACTAGCTAAAACTTAAGAGTTCTAAAGTTCTGCCGAAATCTCATAGGTCGTCATGTTACAATTTAGTCAATAAAGGCCTACTACTGGAGCGAAACGGAATGCTTTGACACTCGCCTTTCGGCCGCACGACCTCCGATAGGCTTGGAAGAGACCTCATCTGAAAGATGGATTCACAACGATCGAGTGTGTCGAACGTCAGCCCACTAGCTCAAACTTAAGGGTTCAAAAGTTCTGCCGAAATCACATAGGTCGTCATGTTACAATGAAGTCAATAAACGCCTACTACTGGAGCAAAACAGAATGCTTCGACGCTCGTGGTTCGGCCGCATGACCTCCGAGAAGCTTGGAAGAGACCTAATCTGAAAGGTGGATTCACAACGATCGAGTGTGTCGAACGTCAGCCCAGAAGGTCAAACTTAAGGGTTCAAAATTTCTGCCGAAATCACATAGGTCGACATGTTACAATTTAGTCAATAAAAGCCTACTACTGGAGCGAAAAGGAATGCTTTGACGCTCGCCTTTCGGCCGCACGACTTCCGAGAGGCTTTGAAGAGAACTCCCCTGAAAGGTGGATTCACAACGATCAAGTGTGTCGAATGTCAGCCCACGAGCTCAAACTTAAGGGTTCCAAAGTCCTGCCGAAATCACATAGGTCGTCATGTTAAAATTTAGTCAATAAACGCCTACGACTGGAGCAAAACGCAATGCTTCGACGCTTGTGGTTCGGCCGCACGACCTCCGAGAAGCTTGGAAGAGACCTCATCTGAAAGGTGGATTCACAACGATCAAGTGTGTCGAACGTCAGCCCACTAGCTCGAACTTAAGGGTTCCAAAGTCCTGCCGAAATCACATACGTCGTCATGTTACAATTTAGTCAATAAAGGCCTACTAATGGAATGAAACGGAATGCTTCGACACTCGTGTTTCGGCCACACGACCTCCGAGAGGCTTGGAAGAGACCTCATCTGAAAGGTGCATTCACAACGATCGAGTGTGCCGAACGTCAGCCCACTAGCTAAAACTTAAGAGTTCTAAAGTTCTGCCGAAATCTCATGTTACAATTAAGTCAATAAAGGCCTACTGCTGGAGCGAAACGGAATGCTTTGACGGTCGCCGCTCGGCCCCACAACCGGCCAAAGACTTGGGGGAGACCTCCCCTGAAAGGTGGATTCACAACGATCGAGTGTGCCGAACGTCAGCCCACTAGCTAAAACTTAAGAGTTCTAAAGTTCTGCCGAAATCTCATAGGTCGTCATGTTACAATTTAGTCAATAAAGGCCTACTACTGGAGCGAAACGGAATGCTTTGACACTCCGCTTTCGGCCGCACGACCTCCGATAGGCTTGGAAGTGACCTCATCTGAAAGATGGATTCACAACGATCGAGTGTGTCGAACGTCAGCCCACTAGCTCGAACTTAAGGGTTCCAAAGTCCTGCCGAAATCACATAGGTCGACATGTTACAATTTAGTCAATAAAAGCCTACTACTGGAGCGAAACGGAATGCTTTGACGATCGCCTTTCGGCCGCACGACCTCCGAGAGGCTTTGAAGAGAACTCCCCTGAAAGGTGGATTCACAACAATCAAGTGTGTCGAACATCAAACCCACAAGCTCAAACTTAAGGGTTCCAAAGTTCTGCCGAAATCACATAGGTCGTGATGTTACAATTTATTCAATAAAGGCCTACTACTGGAGTGAAACTGAATGCTTTGACGCTCGCCTTTCGGCCGCACGACCTCCAAGAGGCTTGGAAGAGACAGCATCTGAAAGGTGGATTCACAACGATCGAGTGTGTCGAATGTCAGCCTACTAGCTCAAACTTAAGGGTTAAAACGTTCTGCCGAAATCACATAGGTCGTCATGTTACAATTTATTCAATAAAGGCCTACTACTGGAGTGAAACTGAATGCTTTGACGCTCGCCTTTCGGCCGGACGACCTCCGAGAGGCTTTGAAGAGAACTACCCTGAAAGGTGGATTCACAACGATCAAGTGTGTCGAACGTCAGCCCAAGAGCTCAAACTTAAGGGTTCCAAAGTCCTGCTGAAATCACATAGGTCGTCATGTTAAAATGTATTCAATAAAGGCCTACTACTGGAGTGAAACTGAATGCTTTGACGCTCGCCTTTCGGCCGCACGACCTCCGAGAGGCTTGGAAGAGACCTCATCTGAAAGATGTATTCACAACGATCGAGTGTGTCGAACGTCAGCCCACTAGCTCGAACTTAAGGGTTCCAAAGTCCTGCCGAAATCACATACGTCGTCATGTTACAATTTAGTCAATAAAGGCCTACTAATGGAGTGAAACGGAATGCTTCGACACTCTTGTTTCGGCCGCACGACCTCCGAGAGGCTTGGAAGAGACGTCATCTGAAAGGTGGATTCACAACGATCAAGTGTGTTGAACGTCAGCCCACTAGCTCAAACTTATGGGTTAAAAAGTTCTGCCAAAATCACATAGGTGGTCATGTTACAATTTAGTCAATAAAGGCCTACGACTGGAGCGAAACTGAATGCTTTGACGATCGCCGCTCGGCCCCACAACCGGCCAAAGACTTGGGGGAGACCTCCCCTGAAAGGTGGCTTCACAACGATCTAGTGTGTCGAACGTCAGCCCACTAGCTAAAACTTAAGAGTTCTAAAGTTCTGCAGAAATTTCATAGGTCGTCATGTTACAATTTAGTCAATAAAGGCCTACTACTGGAGCGAAACGGAATGCTTTGACACTCGCCTTTCGGCCGCACGACTTCCGATAGGCTTGGAAGAGACCTCATCTGAATGGTGGATTCACAACGATCGAGTGTGTCGAACGTCAGCCCACTAGCTAAAACTTAAGAGTTCTAAAGTTCTGCCGAAATTTCATAGGTCGTCATGTTACAATTTAGTCAATAAAGGCCTACTACTGGAGCGAAACGGAATGCTTTGACACTCGCCTTTCGGCCGCACGACTTCCGATAGGCTTGGAAGAGACCTCATCTGAATGGTGGATTCACAACGATCGAGTGTGTCGAACGTCAGCCCACTAGCTAAAACTTAAGAGTTCTAAAGTTCTGCCTAAATCTCATAGGTCGTCATGTTACAATTTAGTCAATAAAGGCCTACTACTGGAGTGAAACTGAATGCTTTGACGCTCGCCTTTCGGCCGCACGACCTCCGATAGGCTTGGAAGAGACCTCATCTGAAAGATGGATTCACAACGATCGAGTGTGTCGAACGTCAGCCCACTAGCTCGAACTTAAGGGTTCCAAAGTCCTGCCGAAATCACGTAGGTCGACATGTTACAATTTAGTCAATAAAAGCCTACTACTGGAGCGAAACGGAATGCTTTGACGATCGCCTTTCGGCCGCACGACCTCCGAGAGGCTTTGAAGAGAACTCCCCTGAAAGGTGGATTCACAACAATCAAGTGTGTCGAACGTCAAACCCACAAGCTCAAACTTAAGGGTTCCAAAGTTCTGCCGAAATCACATAGGTCGTCATGTTACAATTTATTCAATAAAGGCCTACTACTGGAGTGAAACTGAATGCTTTGACGCTCGCCTTTCGGCCGCACGACCTCCGAGAGACTTGGAAGAGACCTCATCTGAAAGGTGTATTCACAACGATCGAGTGTGTCGAACGTCAGCCCACTAGCTCAAACTTAAGGGTTCAAAAGTTCTGCCGAAATCACATAGGTCGTCATGTTACAATTAAGTCAATAAAGGCCTACTACTGGAGGGAAACGGAATACTTTGACGCTCGCCTTTCGGCCGGACGACCTCCGAGAGGCTTTGAAGAGAACTCCCCTGAAAGGTGGATTCACAACGATCAAGTGTGTCGAACGTCAGCCCACTAGCTCGAACTTAAGGGTTCCAAAGTCCTGCCGAAATCACATACGTCGTCATGTTACAATTTAGTCAATAAAGGCCTACTAATGGAGTGAAACGGAATGCTTCGACACTCTTGTTTCGGCCGCACGACCTCCGAGAGGCTTGGAAGAGACCTCATCTGAAAGGTGGATTCACAACGATCAAGTGTGTTGAACGTCAGCCCACTAGCTCAAACTTATGGGTTAAAAAGTTCTGCCGAAATCACATAGGTGGTCATGTTACAATTTAGTCAATAAAGGCCTACGACTGGAGCGAAACTGAATGCTTTGACGATCGCCGCTCGGCCCCACAACCGGCCAAAGACTTGGGGGAGACCTCCCCTGAAAGGTGGCTTCACAACGATCTAGTGTGTCGAACGTCAGCCCACTAGCTAAAACTTAAGAGTTCTAAAGTTCTGCCGAAATTTCATAGGTCGTCATGTTACAATTTAGTCAATAAAGGCCTACTACTGGAGCGAAACGGAATGCTTTGACACTCGCCTTTCGGCCGCACGACTTCCGATAGGCTTGGAAGAGACCTCATCTGAATGGTGGATTCACAACGATCGAGTGTGTCGAACGTCAGCCCACTAGCTAAAACATAAGAGTTCTAAAGTTCTGCCTAAATCTCATAGGTCGTCATGTTACAATTTAGTCAATAAAGGCCTACTACTGGAGTGAAACTGAATGCTTTGACGCTCGCCTTTCGGCCGCACGACCTCCGATAGGCTTGGAAGAGACCTCATCTGAAAGATGGATTCACAACGATCGAGTGTGTCGAACGTCAGCCCACTAGCTCGAACTTAAGGGTTCCAAAGTCCTGCCGAAATCACGTAGGTCGACATGTTACAATTTAGTCAATAAAAGCCTACTACTGGAGCAAAACGGAATGCTTTGACGATCGCCTTTCGGCCGCACGACCTCCGAGAGGCTTTGAAGAGAACTCCCCTGAAAGGTGGATTCACAACAATCAAGTGTGTCGAACGTCAAACCCACAAGCTCAAACTTAAGGGTTCCAAAGTTCTGCCGAAATCACATAGGTCGTCATGTTACAATTTATTCAATAAAGGCCTACTACTGGAGTGAAACTGAATGCTTTGACGCTCGCCTTTCGGCCGCACGACCTCCGAGAGGCTTGGAAGAGACCTCATCTGAAAGGTGTATTCACAACGATCGAGTGTGTCGAACGTCAGCCCACTAGCTCAAACTTAAGGGTTCAAAAGTTCTGCCGAAATCACATAGGTCGTCATGTTACAATTAAGTCAATAAAGGCCTACTACTGGAGCGAAACGGAATACTTTGACGCTCGCCTTTCGGCCGGACGACCTCCAAGAGGCTTTGAAGAGAACTCCCCTGAAAGGTGGATTCACAACGATCAAGTGTGTCGAACGTCAGCCCACTAGCTCGAACTTAAGGGTTCCAAAGTCCTGCCGAAATCACATACGTCGTCATGTTACAATTTAGTCAATAAAGGCCTACTAATGGAGTGAAACGGAATGCTTCGACACTCTTGTTTCGGCCGCACGACCTCCGAGAGGCTTGGAAGAGACCTCATCTGAAAGGTGCATTCACAACGATCGAGTGTGTCGAACGTCAGCCCACTAGCTCAAACTTAAGGGTTCCAAAGTTCTGCCGAAATCTCATAGGTCGTCATGTTACAATTTAGTCAATAAAGGCCTACTACTGGAGCAAAACGGAATGCTTTGACACTCGCCTTTCGGCCGCACGACCTCCGATAGGCTTGGAAGAGAACTCCCCTGAAAGGTGGATTCACAACGATCAAGTGTGTCGAATGTCAGCCCACGAGCTCAAACTTAAGGGTTCCAAAGTCCTGCCGAAATCACATAGGTCGTCATGTTAAAATTTAGTCAATAAACTTCTACGACTGGAGCAAAACGCAATGCTTCGACGCTTGTGGTTCGGCCGCACGACCTCCGAGAAGCTTGGAAGAGACCTCATCTGAAAGGTGGATTCACAACGATCAAGTGTGTCGAACGTCAGCCCACTAGCTCGAACTTAAGGGTTCCACGGTCCTGCCGAAATCACATACGTCGTCATGTTACAATTTAGTCAATAAAGGCCTACTAATGGAATGAAACGGAATGCTTCGACACTCGTGTTTCGGCCGCACGACCTCCGAGAGGCTTGGAAGAGACCTCATCTGAAAGGTGCATTCACAACGATCGAGTGTGTCGAACGTCAGCCCACGACCTCAAACTTAAGGGTTCCAAAGTTCTGCCGAAATCACATAGGTCGTCATGTTACAATTTATTCAATAAAGGCCTACTACTGTAGTGAAACTGAATGCTTTGACGCTCGCCTTTCGGCCGCACGACCTCCAAGAGGCTTGGAAGAGACCTCATCTGAAAGGTGTATTCACAACGATCGAGTGTGTCGAACGTCAGCCCACTAGCTCAAACTTAAGGGTTCAAAAGTTCTGCCGAAATCACATAGGTCGTCATGTTACAATTAAGTCAATAAAGGCCTACTGCTGGAGCGAAACGGAATGCTTTGACGGTCGCCGCTCGGCCCCACAACCGGCCAAAGACTTGGGGGAGACCTCCCCTGAAAGGTGGATTCACAACGATCGAGTGTGCCGAACGTCAGCCCACTAGCTAAAACTTAAGAGTTCTAAAGTTCTGCCGAAATCTCATAGGTCGTCATGTTACAATTTAGTCAATAAAGGCCTACTACTGGAGCGAAACGGAATGCTTTGACACTCGGCTTTCGGCCGCACGACCTCCGATAGGCTTGGAAGAGACCTCATCTGAAAGATGGATTCACAACGATCGAGTGTGTCGAACGTCAGCCCACTAGCTCGAACTTAAGGGTTCCAAAGTCCTGCCGAAATCACATAGGTCGACATGTTACAATTTAGTCAATAAAAGCCTACTACTGGAGCGAAACGGAATGCTTTGACGATCGCCTTTCGGCCGCACGACCTCCGAGAGGCTTTGAAGAGAACTCCCCTGAAAGGTGGATTCACAACAATCAAGTGTGTCGAACGTCAAACCCACAAGCTCAAACTTAAGGGTTCCAAAGTTCTGCCGAAATCACATAGGTCGTCATGTTACAATTTATTCAATAAAGGCCTACTACTGGAGTGAAACTGAATGCTTTGACGCTCGCCTTTCGGCCGCACGACCTCCAAGAGGCTTGGAAGAGACAGCATCTGAAAGGTGGATTCACAACGATCGAGTGTGTCGAATGTCAGCCTACTAGCTCAAACTTAAGGGTTAAAACGTTCTGCCGAAATCACATAGGTCGTCATGTTACAATTTATTCAATAAAGGCCTACTCCTGGAGTGAAACTGAATGCTTTGACGCTCGCCTTTCGGCCGCACGATCTCCGAGAGGCTTGGAAGAGACCTCATCTGAAAGGTGTATTCACAACGATCGAGTGTGTCTAACGTCAGCCCACTAGCTCAAACTTAAGGGTTCAAAAGTTCTGCCGAAATCACATAGGTCGTCATGTTACAATTAAGTCAATAAAGGCCTACTACTGGAGCGAAACGGAATGCTTTGACGCTCGCCTTTCGGCCGGACGACCTCCGAGAGGCTTTGAAGAGAACTCCCCTGAAAGGTGGATTCACAACGATCAAGTGTGTCGAACGTCAGCCCACTAGCTCGAACTTAAGGGTTCCAAAGTCCTGCCGAAATCACATACGTCGTCATGTTACAATTTAGTCAATAAAGGCCTACTAATGGAGTGAAACGGAATGGTTCGACACTCTTGTTTCGGCCGCACGACCTCCGAGAGGCTTGGAAGAGACCTCATCTGAAAGGTGGATTCACAACGATCAAGTGTGTCGAACGTCAGCCCACTAGCTCAAACTTATGGGTTAAAAAGTTCTGCCGAAATCACATAGGTGGTCATGTTACAATTAAGTCAATAAAGGCCTACTTCTGGAGCGAAACGGAATGCTTTGACGGTCGCCGCTCGGCCCCACAACCGGCCAAAGACTTGTGGGAGACCTCCCCTGAAAGGTGGATTCACAACGATCGAGTGTGTCGAACGTCAGCCCACTAGCAAAAACTTAAGAGTTCTAAAGTTCTGCCGAAATCTCATAGGTCGTCATGTTACAATTTAGTCAATAAAGGCCTACTACTGGAGCGAAACGGAATGCTTTGACACTCGCCTTTCGGCCGCACGACCTCCGATAGGCTTGGAAGAGACCTCATCTGAAAGGTGGATTCACAACGATCGAGTGTGTCGAACGTCAGCCCAGAAGGTCAAACTTAAGGGTTCAAAAGTTCTGCCGAAATCACATAGGTCGACATGTTACAATTTAGTCAATAAAAGCCTACTACTGGAGCGAAACGGAATGCTTTGACGCTCGCCTTTCGGCCGCACGACTTCCGAGAGGCTTTGAAGAGAACTCCCCTGAAAGGTGGATTCACAACGATCAAGTGTGTCGAATGTCAGCCCACGAGCTCAAACTTAAGGGTTCCAAAGTCCTGCCGAAATCACATAGGTCGTCATGTTAAAATTTAGTCAAAAAACGCCTACGACTGGAGCAAAACGCAATGCTTCGACGCTTGTGGTTCGGCCGCACGACCTCCGAGAAGCTTGTAAGAGACCTCATCTGAAAGGTGGATTCACAGCGATCGAGTATGTCGAATGTCAGCCTACTAGCTCAAACTTAAGGGTTAAAACGTTCTGCCGAAATCACATAGGTCGTCATGTTACAATTTATTCAATAAAGGCCTACTACTGGAGTGAAACTGAATGCTTTGACGCTCGCCTTTCGGCCGCACGACCTCCGAGAGGCTTGGAAGAGACCTCATCTGAAAGGTGTATTCACAACGATCGAGTGTGTCGAACGTCAGCCCACTAGCTAAAACTTAAGGGTTCAAAAGTTCTGCCGAAATCACATAGGTCGTCATGTTACAATTTATTCAATAAAGGCCTACTACTGGAGTGAAACTGAATGCTTTGACGCTCGCCTTTCGGCCGCACGAGCTCCGAGAGGCTTGGAAGAGACCTCATCTGAAAGGTGTATTCACAACGATCGAGTGTGTCGAACGTCAGCCCACTAGCTCAAACTTAAGTGTTCAAAAGTTCTGCCGAAATCACATAGGACGTCATGTTACAATTAAGTCAATAAAGGCCTACTACTGGAGCGAAACGGAATGCTTTGACGCTCGCCTTTCGGCCGCACGACCTCCGAGAAGCTTGGAAGAGACGTCATCTGAAAGGTGGATTCACAACGATCAAGTGTGTCGAACGTCAGCCCACTAGCTCGAACTTAAGGGTTCCAAAGTCCTGCCGAAATCACATACGTCGTCATGTTACAATTTAGTCAATAAAGGCCTACTAATGGAATGAAACGGAATGATTCGACACTCGTGTTTCGGCCGCACGACCTCCGAGAGGCTTGGAAGAGACCTCATCTGAAAGGTGCATTCACAACGATCGAGTGTGTCGAACGTCAGCCCACGACCTCAAACTTAAGGGTTCCTAAGTTCTGCCGAAATCACATAGGTCGTCATGTTACAATTTATTCAATAAAGGCCTACTACTGTAGTGAAACTGAATGCTTTGACGCTCGCCTTTCGGCCGCACGACCTCCAAGAGGCTTGGAAGAGACCTCATCTGAAAGGTGTATTCACAACATTCGAGTGTGTCGAACGTCAGCCCACTAGCTCAAACTTAAGGGTTCAAAAGTTCTGCCGAAATCACATAGGTCGTCATGTTACAATTAAGTCAATAAAGGCCTACTGCTGGAGCGAAACGGAATGCTTTGACGGTCGCCGCTCGGCCCCACAACCGGCCAAAGACTTGGGGGAGACCTCCCCTGAAAGGTGGATTCACAACGATCGAGTGTGCCGAACGTCAGCCCACTAGCTAAAACTTAAGAGTTCTAAAGTTCTGCCGAAATCTCATAGGTCGTCATGTTACAATTTAGTCAATAAAGGCCTACTACTGGAGCGAAACGGAATGCTTTGACACTCGGCTTTCGGCCGCACGACCTCCGATAGGCTTGGAAGAGACCTCATCTGAAAGATGGATTCACAACGATCGAGTGTGTCGAACGTCAGCCCACTAGCTCGAACTTAAGGGTTCCAAAGTCCTGCCGAAATCACATAGGTCGACATGTTACAATTTAGTCAATAAAAGCCTACTACTGGAGCGAAACGGAATGCTTTGACGATCGCCTTTCGGCCGCACGACCTCCGAGAGGCTTTGAAGAGAACTCCCCTGAAAGGTGAATTCACAACAATCAAGTGTGTCGAACGTCAAACCCACAAGCTCAAACTTAAGGGTTCCAAAGTTCTGCCGAAATCACATAGGTCGTCATGTTACAATTTATTCAATAAAGGCCTACTACTGGAGTGAAACTGAATGCTTTGACGCTCGCCTTTCGGCCGCACGACCTCCAAGAGGCTTGGAAGAGACAGCATCTGAAAGGTGGATTCACAACGATCGAGTGTGTCGAATGTCAGCCTACTAGCTCAAACTTAAGGGTTAAAACGTTCTGCCGAAATCACATAGGTCGTCATGTTACAATTTATTCAATAAAGGCCTACTACTGGAGTGAAACTGAATGCTTTGACGCTCGCCTTTCGGCCGCACGATCTCCGAGAGGCTTGGAAGAGACCTCATCTGAAAGGTGTATTCACAACGATCGAGTGTGTCGAACGTCAGCCCACTAGCTCAAACTTAAGGGTTCAAAAGTTCTGCCGAAATCACATAGGTCGTCATGTTACAATTAAGTCAATAAAGGCCTACTACTGGAGCGAAACGGATTGCTTTGACGCTCGCCGTTCGGCCGGACGACCTCCGAGAGGCTTTGAAGAGAACTCCCCTGAAAGGTGGATTCACAACGATCAAGTGTGTCGAACGTCAGCCCACTAGCTCGAACTTAAGGGTTCCAAAGTCCTGCCGAAATCACATACGTCGTCATGTTACAATTTAGTCAATAAAGGCCTACTAATGGAGTGAAACGGAATGCTTCGACACTCTTGTTTCGGCCGCACGACCTCCGAGTGGCTTGGAAGAGACCTCATCTGAAAGGTGGATTCACAACGATCAAGTGTGTCGAACGTCAGCCCACTAGCTCGAACTTAAGGGTTCCAAAGTCCTGCCGAAATCACATACGTCGTCATGTTACAATTTAGTCAATAAAGGCCTACTAATCGAGTGAAACGGAATGCTTCGACACTCTTGTTTCGGCCGCACGACCTCCGAGAGGCTTGGAAGAGACCTCATCTGAAAGGTGGATTCACAACGATCAAGTGTGTCGAACGTCAGCCCACTAGCTCAAACTTATGGGTTAAAAAGTTCTGCCGAAATCACATAGGTGGTCATGTTACAATTAAGTCAATAAAGGCCTACTTCTGGAGCGAAACGGAATGCTTTGACGGTCGCCGCTCGGCCCCACAACCGGCCAAAGACTTGGGGGAGACCTCCCCTGAAAGGTGGATTCACAACGATCGAGTGTGTCGAACGTCAGCCCACTAGCTAAAACTTAAGAGTTCTAAAGTTCTGCCGAAATCTCATAGGTCGTCATGTTACAATTTAGTCAATAAAGGCCTACTACTGGAGCGAAACGGAATGCTTTGACACTCGCCTTTCGGCCGCACGACTTCCGATAGGCTTGGAAGAGACCTCATCTGAATGGTGGATTCACAACGATCGAGTGTGTCGAACGTCAGCCCACTAGCTAAAACTTAAGAGTTCTAAAGTTCTGCCTAAATCTCATAGGTCGTCATGTTACAATTTAGTCAATAAAGGCCTACTACTGGAGTGAAACTGAATGCTTTGACGCTCGCCTTTCGGCCGCACGACCTCCGATAGGCTTGGAAGAGACCTCATCTGAAAGATGGATTCACAACGATCGAGTGTGTCGAACGTCAGCCCACTAGCTCGAACTTAAGGGTTCCAAAGTCCTGCCGAAATCACATAGGTCGACATGTTACAATTTAGTCAATAAAAGCCTACTACTGGAGCGAAACGGAATGCTTTGACGATCGCCTTTCGGCCGCACGACCTCCGAGAGGCTTTGAAGAGAACTCCCCTGAAAGGTGGATTCACAACAATCCAGTGTGTCGAACGTCAAACCCACAAGCTCAAACTTAAGGGTTCCAAAGTTCTGCCGAAATCACATAGGTCGTCATGTTACAATTTATTCAATAAAGGCCTACTACTGGAGTGAAACTGAATGCTTTGACGCTCGCCTTTCGGCCGCACGACCTCCAAGAGGCTTGGAAGAGACAGCATCTGAAAGGTGGATTCACAACGATCGAGTGTGTCGAATGTCAGCCTACTAGCTCAAACTTAAGGGTTAAAACGTTCTGCCGAAATCACATAGGTCGTCATGTTACAATTTATTCAATAAAGGCCTACTACTGGAGTGAAACTGAATGCTTTGACGCTCGCCTTTCGGCCGCACGATCTCCGAGAGGCTTGGAAGAGACCTCATCTGAAAGGTGTATTCACAACGATCGAGTGTGTCGAACGTCAGCCCACTAGCTCAAACTTAAGGGTTCAAAAGTTCTGCCGAAATCACATAGGTCGTCATGTTACAATTAAGTCAATAAAGGCCTACTACTGGAGCGAAACGGAATGCTTTGACGCTCGCCTTTCGGCCGGACGACCTCCGAGAGGCTTTGAAGAGAACTCCCCTGAAAGGTGGATTCACAACGATCAAGTGTGTCGAACGTCAGCCCACTAGCTCGAACTTAAGGGTTCCAAAGTCCTGCCGAAATCACATACGTCGTCATGTTACAATTTAGTCAATAAAGGCCTACTAATGGAGTGAAACGGAATGCTTCGACACTCTTGTTTCGGCCGCACGACCTCCGAGTGGCTTGGAAGAGACCTCATCTGAAAGGTGGATTCACAACGATCAAGTGTGTCGAACGTCAGCCCACTAGCTCGAACTTAAGGGTTCCAAAGTCCTGCCGAAATCACATACGTCGTCATGTTACAATTTAGTCAATAAAGGCCTACTAATCGAGTGAAACGGAATGCTTCGACACTCTTGTTTCGGCCGCACGACCTCCGAGAGGCTTGGAAGAGACCTCATCTGAAAGGTGGATTCACAACGATCAAGTGTGTCGAACGTCAGCCCACTAGCTCAAACTTATGGGTTAAAAAGTTCTCCCGAAATCACATAGGTGGTCATGTTACAATTAAGTCAATAAAGGCCTACTTCTGGAGCGAAACGGAATGCTTTGACGGTCGCCGCTCGGCCCCACAACCGGCCAAAGACTTGGGGGAGACCTCCCCTGAAAGGTGGATTCACAACGATCGAGTGTGTCGAACGTCAGCCCACTAGCTAAAACTTAAGAGTTCTAAAGTTCTGCCGAAATCTCATAGGTCGTCATGTTACAATTTAGTCAATAAAGGCCTACTACTGGAGCGAAACGGAATGCTTTGACACTCGCCTTTCGGCCGCACGACTTCCGATAGGCTTGGAAGAGACCTCATCTGAATGGTGGATTCACAACGATCGAGTGTGTCGAACGTCAGCCCACTAGCTAAAACTTAAGAGTTCTAAAGTTCTGCCTAAATCTCATAGGTCGTCATGTTACAATTTAGTCAATAAAGGCCTACTACTGGAGTGAAACTGAATGCTTTGACGCTCGCCTTTCGGCCGCACGACCTCCGATAGGCTTGGAAGAGACCTCATCTGAAAGATGGATTCACAACGATCGAGTGTGTCGAACGTCAGCCCACTAGCTCGAACTTAAGGGTTCCAAAGTCCTGCCGAAATCACGTAGGTCGACATGTTACAATTTAGTCAATAAAAGCCTACTACTGGAGCGAAACGGAATGCTTTGACGATCGCCTTTCGGCCGCACGACCTCCGAGAGGCTTTGAAGAGAACTCCCCTGAAAGGTGGATTCACAACAATCAAGTGTGTCGAACGTCAAACCCACAAGCTCAAACTTAAGGGTTCCAAAGTTCTGCCGAAATCACATAGGTCGTCATGTTACAATTTATTCAATAAAGGCCTACTACTGGAGTGAAACTGAATGCTTTGACGCTCGCCTTTCGGCCGCACGACCTCCGAGAGGCTTGGAAGAGACCTCATCTGAAAGGTGTATTCACAACGATCGAGTGTGTCGAACGTCAGCCCACTAGCTCAAACTTAAGGGTTCAAAAGTTCTGCCGAAATCACATAGGTCGTCATGTTACAATTAAGTCAATAAAGGCCTACTACTGGAGCGAAACGGAATACTTTGACGCTCGCCTTTCGGCCGGACGACCTCCGAGAGGCTTTGAAGAGAACTCCCCTGAAAGGTGGATTCACAACGATCAAGTGTGTCGAACGTCAGCCCACTAGCTCGAACTTAAGGGTTCCAAAGTCCTGCCGAAATCACATACGTCGTCATGTTACAATTTAGTCAATAAAGGCCTACTAATGGAGTGAAACGGAATGCTTCGACACTCTTGTTTCGGCCGCACGACCTCCGAGAGGCTTGGAAGAGACCTCATCTGAAAGGTGGATTCACAACGATCAAGTGTGTCGAACGTCAGCCCACTAGCTCAAACTTATGGGTTAAAAAGTTCTGCCGAAATCACATAGGTGGTCATGTTACAATTTAGTCAATAAAGGCCTACGACTGGAGCGAAACTGAATGCTTTGACGGTCGCCGCTCGGCCCCACAACCGGCCAAAGACTTGGGGGAGACCTCCCCTGAAAGGTGGCTTCACAACGATCTAGTGTGTCGAACGTCAGCCCACTAGCTAAAACTTAAGAGTTCTAAAGTTCTGCCGAAATCTCATAGGTCGTCATGTTACAATTTAGTCAATAAAGGCCTACTACTGGAGCGAAACGGAATGCTTTGACACTCGCCTTTCGGCCGCACGACCTCCGATAGGCTTGGAAGAGAACTCCCCTGAAAGGTGGATTCACAACGATCAAGTGTGTCGAATGTCAGCCCACGAGCTCAAACTTAAGGGTTCCAAAGTCCTGCCGAAATCACATAGGTCGTCATGTTAAAATTTAGTCAATAAACGCCTACGACTGGAGCAAAACGCAATGCTTCGACGCTTGTGGTTCGGCCGCACGACCTCCGAGAAGCTTGGAAGAGACCTCATCTGAAAGGTGGATTCACAACGATCAAGTGTGTCGAACGTCAGCCCACTAGCTCGAACTTAAGGGTTCCAAAGTCCTGCCGAAATCACATACGTCGTCATGTTACAATTTAGTCAATAAAGGCCTACTAATGGAATGAAACGGAATGCTTCGACACTCGTGTTTCGGCCGCACGACCTCCGAGAGGCTTGGAAGAGACCTCATCTGAAAGGTGCATTCACAACGATCGAGTGTGTCGAACGTCAGCCCACGACCTCAAACTTAAGGGTTCCAAAGTTCTGCCGAAATCACATAGGTCGTCATGTTACAATTAAGTCAATAAAGGCCTACTTCTGGACCGAAACGGAATGCTTTGACGGTCGCCGCTCGGCCCCACAACCGGCCAAAGACTTGGGGGAGACCTCCCCTGAAAGGTGGATTCACAACGATCGAGTGTGTCGAACGTCAGCCCACTAGCTAAAACTTAAGAGTTCTAAAGTTCTGCCGAAATCTCATAGGTCGTCATGTTACAATTTAGTCAATAAAGGCCTACTACTGGAGCGAAACGGAATGCTTTGACACTCGCCTTTCGGCCGCACGACTTCCGATAGGCTTGGAAGAGACCTCATCTGAATGGTGGATTCACTACGATCGAGTGTGTCGAACGTCAGCCCACTAGCTAAAACTTAAGAGTTCTAAAGTTCTGCCTAAATCTCATAGGTCGTCATGTTACAATTTAGTCAATAAAGGCCTACTACTGGAGTGAAACTGAATGCTTTGACGCTCGCCTTTCGGCCGCACGACCTCCGATAGGCTTGGAAGAGACCTCATCTGAAAGATGGATTCACAACGATCGAGTGTGTCGAACGTCAGCCCACTAGCTCGAACTTAAGGGTTCCAAAGTCCTGCCGAAATCACATAGGTCGACATGTTACAATTTAGTCAATAAAAGCCTACTACTGGAGCGAAACGGAATGCTTTGACGATCGCCTTTCGGCCGCACGACCTCCGAGAGGCTTTGAAGAGAACTCCCCTGAAAGGTGGATTCACAACAATCAAGTGTGTCGAACGTCAAACCCACAAGCTCAAACTTAAGGGTTCCAAAGTTCTGCCGAAATCACATAGGTCGTCATGTTACAATTTATTCAATAAAGGCCTACTACTGGAGTGAAACTGAATGCTTTGACGCTCGCCTTTCGGCCGCACGACCTCCAAGAGGCTTGGAAGAGACAGCATCTGAAAGGTGGATTCACAACGATCGAGTGTGTCGAATGTCAGCCTACTAGCTCAAACTTAAGGGTTAAAACGTTCTGCCGAAATCACATAGGTCGTCATGTTACAATTTATTCAATAAAGGCCTACTACTGGAGTGAAACTGAATGCTTTGACGCTCGCCTTTCGGCCGCACGATCTCCGAGAGGCTTGGAAGAGACCTCATCTGAAAGGTGTATTCACAACGATCGAGTGTGTCGAACGTCAGCCCACTAGCTCAAACTTAAGGGTTCAAAAGTTCTGCCGAAATCACATAGGTCGTCATGTTACAATTAAGTCAATAAAGGCCTACTACTGGAGCGAAACGGAATGCTTTGACGCTCGCCTTTCGGCCGGACGACCTCCGAGAGGCTTTGAAGAGAACTCCCCTGAAAGGTGGATTCACAACGATCAAGTGTGTCGAACGTCAGCCCACTAGCTCGAACTTAAGGGTTCCAAAGTCCTGCCGAAATCACATACGTCGTCATGTTACAATTTAGTCAATAAAGGCCTACTAATGGAGTGAAACGGAATGCTTCGACACTCTTGTTTCGGCCGCACGACCTCCGAGTGGCTTGGAAGAGACCTCATCTGAAAGGTGGATTCACAACGATCAAGTGTGTCGAACGTCAGCCCACTAGCTCGAACTTAAGGGTTCCAAAGTCCTGCCGAAATCACATACGTCGTCATGTTACAATTTAGTCAATAAAGGCCTACTAATCGAGTGAAACGGAATGCTTCGACACTCTTGTTTCGGCCGCACGACCTCCGAGAGGCTTGGAAGAGACCTCATCTGAAAGGTGGATTCACAACGATCAAGTGTGTCGAACGTCAGCCCACTAGCTCAAACTTATGGGTTAAAAAGTTCTGCCGAAATCACATAGGTGGTCATGTTACAATTAAGTCAATAAAGGCCTACTTCTGGAGCGAAACGGAATGCTTTGACGGTCGCCGCTCGGCCCCACAACCGGCCAAAGACTTGGGGGAGACCTCCCCTGAAAGGTGGATTCACAACGATCGAGTGTGTCGAACGTCAGCCCACTAGCTAAAACTTAAGAGTTCTAAAGTTCTGCCGAAATCTCATAGGTCGTCATGTTACAATTTAGTCAATAAAGGCCTACTACTGGAGTGAAACTGAATGCTTTGACGCTCGCCTTTCGCCCGCACGACCTCCGATAGGCTTGGAAGAGACCTCATCTGAAAGATGGATTCACAACGATCGAGTGTGTCGAACGTCAGCCCACTAGCTCGAACTTAAGGGTTCCAAAGTCCTGCCGAAATCACGTAGGTCGACATGTTACAATTTAGTCAATAAAAGCCTACTACTGGAGCGAAACGGAATGCTTTGACGATCGCCTTTCGGCCGCACGACCTCCGAGAGGCTTTGAAGAGAACTCCCCTGAAAGGTGGATTCACAACAATCAAGTGTGTCGAACGTCAAACCCACAAGCTCAAACTTAAGGGTTCCAAAGTTCTGCCGAAATCACATAGGTCGTCATGTTACAATTTATTCAATAAAGGCCTACTACTGGAGTGAAACTGAATGCTTTGACGCTCGCCTTTCGGCCGCACGACCTCCGAGAGGCTTGGAAGAGACCTCATCTGAAAGGTGTATTCACAACGATCGAGTGTGTCGAACGTCAGCCCACTAGCTAAAACTTAAGGGTTCAAAAGTTCTGCCGAAATCACATAGGTCGTCATGTTACAATTAAGTCAATAAAGGCCTACTACTGGAGCGAAACGGAATACTTTGACGCTCGCCTTTCGGCCGGACGACCTCCGAGAGGCTTTGAAGAGAACTCCCCTGAAAGGTGGATTCACAACGATCAAGTGTGTCGAACGTCAGCCCACTAGCTCGAACTTAAGGGTTCCAAAGTCCTGCCGAAATCACATACGTCGTCATGTTACAATTTAGTCAATAAAGGCCTACTAATGGAGTGAAACGGAATGCTTCGACACTCTTGTTTCGGCCGCACGACCTCCGAGAGGCTTGGAAGAGACCTCATCTGAAAGGTGGATTCACAACGATCAAGTGTGTCGAACGTCAGCCCACTAGCTCAAACTTATGGGTTAAAAAGTTCTGCCGAAATCACATAGGTGGTCATGTTACAATTTAGTCAATAAAGGCCTACGACTGGAGCGAAACTGAATGCTTTGACGGTCGCCGCTCGGCCCCACAACCGGCCAAAGACTTGGGGGAGACCTCCCCTGAAAGGTGGCTTCACAACGATCTAGTGTGTCGAACGTCAGCCCACTAGCTAAAACTTAAGAGTTCTAAAGTTCTGCCGAAATCTCATAGGTCGTCATGTTACAATTTAGTCAATAAAGGCCTACTACTGGAGCGAAACGGAATGCTTTGACACTCGCCTTTCGGCCGCACGACCTCCGATAGGCTTGGAAGAGAACTCCCCTGAAAGGTGGATTCACAACGATCAAGTGTGTCGAATGTCAGCCCACGAGCTCAAACTTAAGGGTTCCAAAGTCCTGCCGAAATCACATAGGTCGTCATGTTAAAATTTAGTCAATAAACGCCTACGACTGGAGCAAAACGCAATGCTTCGACGCTTGTGGTTCGGCCGCACGACCTCCGAGAAGCTTGGAAGAGACCTCATCTGAAAGGTGGATTCACAACGATCAAGTGTGTCGAACGTCAGCCCACTAGCTCGAACTTAAGGGTTCCAAAGTCCTGCCGAAATCACATACGTCGTCATGTTACAATTTAGTCAATAAAGGCCTACTAATGGAATGAAACGGAATGCTTCGACACTCGTGTTTCGGCCGCACGACCTCCGAGAGGCTTGGAAGAGACCTCATCTGAAAGGTGCATTCACAACGATCGAGTGTGTCGAACGTCAGCCCACGACCTCAAACTTAAGGGTTCCAAAGTTCTGCCGAAATCACATAGGTCGTCATGTTACAATTTATTCAATAAAGGCCTACTACTGTAGTGAAACTGAATGCTTTGACGCTCGCCTTTCGGCCGCACGACCTCCAAGAGGCTTGGAAGAGACCTCATCTGAAAGGTGTATTCACAACGATCGAGTGTGTCGAACGTCAGCCCACTAGCTCAAACTTAAGGGTTCAAAAGTTCTGCCGAAATCACATAGGTCGTCATGTTACAATTAAGTCAATAAAGGCCTACTGCTGGAGCGAAACGGAATGCTTTGACGGTCGCCGCTCGGCCCCACAACCGGCCAAAGACTTGGGGGAGACCTCCCCTGAAAGGTGGATTCACAACGATCGAGTGTGCCGAACGTCAGCCCACTAGCTAAAACTTAAGAGTTCTAAAGTTCTGCCGAAATCTCATAGGTCGTCATGTTACAATTTAGTCAATAAAGGCCTACTACTGGAGCGAAACGGAATGCTTTGACACTCGGCTTTCGGCCGCACGACCTCCGATAGGCTTGGAAGAGACCTCATCTGAAAGATGGATTCACAACGATCGAGTGTGTCGAACGTCAGCCCACTAGCTCGAACTTAAGGGTTCCAAAGTCCTGCCGAAATCACATAGGTCGACATGTTACAATTTAGTCAATAAAAGCCTACTACTGGAGCGAAACGGAATGCTTTGACGATCGCCTTTCGGCCGCACGACCTCCGAGAGGCTTTGAAGAGAACTCCCCTGAAAGGTGGATTCACAACAATCAAGTGTGTCGAACGTCAAACCCACAAGCTCAAACTTAAGGGTTCCAAAGTTCTGCCGAAATCACATAGGTCGTCATGTTACAATTTATTCAATAAAGGCCTACTACTGGAGTGAAACTGAATGCTTTGACGCTCGCCTTTCGGCCGCACGACCTCCAAGAGGCTTGGAAGAGACAGCATCTGAAAGGTGGATTCACAACGATCGAGTGTGTCGAATGTCAGCCTACTAGCTCAAACTTAAGGGTTAAAACGTTCTGCCGAAATCACATAGGTCGTCATGTTACAATTTATTCAATAAAGGCCTACTACTGGAGTGAAACTGAATGCTTTGACGCTCGCCTTTCGGCCGCACGATCTCCGAGAGGCTTGGAAGAGACCTCATCTGAAAGGTGTATTCACAACGATCGAGTGTGTCGAACGTCAGCCCACTAGCTCAAACTTAAGGGTTCAAAAGTTCTGCCGAAATCACATAGGTCGTCATGTTACAATTAAGTCAATAAAGGCCTACTACTGGAGCGTAACGGAATGCTTTGACGCTCGCCTTTCGGCCGGACGACCTCCGAGAGGCTTTGAAGAGAACTCCCCTGAAAGGTGGATTCACAACGATCAAGTGTGTCGAACGTCAGCCCACTAGCTCGAACTTAAGGGTTCCAAAGTCCTGCCGAAATCACATACGTCGTCATGTTACAATTTAGTCAATAAAGGCCTACTAATGGAGTGAAACGGAATGCTTCGACACTCTTGTTTCGGCCGCACGACCTCCGAGTGGCTTGGAAGAGACCTCATCTGAAAGGTGGATTCACAACGATCAAGTGTGTCGAACGTCAGCCCACTAGCTCGAACTTAAGGGTTCCAAAGTCCTGCCGAAATCACATACGTCGTCATGTTACAATTTAGTCAATAAAGGCCTACTAATGGAGTGAAACGGAATGCTTCGACACTCTTGTTTCGGCCGCACGACCTCCGAGAGGCTTGGAAGAGACCTCATCTGAAAGGTGGATTCACAACGATCAAGTGTGTCGAACGTCAGCCCACTAGCTCAAACTTATGGGTTAAAAAGTTCTGCCGAAATCACATAGGTGGTCATGTTACAATTAAGTCAATAAAGGCCTACTTCTGGAGCGAAACGGAATGCTTTGACGGTCGCCGCTCGGCCCCACAACCGGCCAAAGACTTGGGGGACACCTCCCCTGAAAGGTGGATTCACAACGATCGAGTGTGTCGAACGTCAGCCCACTAGCTAAAACTTAAGAGTTCTAAAGTTCTGCCGAAATCTCATAGGTCGTCATGTTACAATTTAGTCAATAAAGGCCTACTACTGGAGCGAAACGGAATGCTTTGACACTCGCCTTTCGGCCGCACGACCTCCGATAGGCTTGGAAGAGACCTCATCTGAAAGGTGGATTCACAACGATCGAGTGTGTCGAACGTCAGCCCAGAAGGTCAAACTTAAGGGTTCAAAAGTTCTGCCGAAATCACATAGGTCGACATGTTACAATTTAGTCAATAAAAGCCTACTACTGGAGCGAAACGGAATGCTTTGACGCTCGCCTTTCGGCCGCACGACTTCCGAGAGGCTTTGAAGAGAACTCCCCTGAAAGGTGGATTCACAACGATCAAGTGTGTCGAATGTCAGCCCACGAGCTCAAACTTAAGGGTTCCAAAGTCCTGCCGAAATCACATAGGTCGTCATGTTAAAATTTAGTCAAAAAACGCCTACGACTGGAGCAAAACGCAATGCTTCGACGCTTGTGGTTCGGCCGCACGACCTCCGAGAAGCTTGTAAGAGACCTCATCTGAAAGGTGGATTCACAGCGATCGAGTATGTCGAATGTCAGCCTACTAGCTCAAACTTAAGGGTTAAAACGTTCTGCCGAAATCACATAGGTCGTCATGTTACAATTTATTCAATAAAGGCCTACTACTGGAGTGAAACTGAATGCTTTGACGCTCGCCTTTCGGCCGCACGACCTCCGAGAGGCTTGGAAGAGACCTCATCTGAAAGGTGTATTCACAACGATCGAGTGTGTCGAACGTCAGCCCACTAGCTAAAACTTAAGGGTTCAAAAGTTCTGCCGAAATCACATAG
Organism: Phyllopteryx taeniolatus; assembly: GCF_024500385.1. Taxonomy (NCBI): domain Eukaryota; kingdom Metazoa; phylum Chordata; class Actinopteri; order Syngnathiformes; family Syngnathidae; genus Phyllopteryx; species Phyllopteryx taeniolatus. Next base: position 177,695 of record NC_084516.1, read on the forward strand.
GTCGTCATGTTACAATTTATTCAATAAAGGCCTACTACTGGAGTGAAACTGAATGCTTTGACGCTCGCCTTTCGGCCGCACGACCTCCGAGAGGCTTGGAAGAGACCTCATCTGAAAGGTGTATTCACAACGATCGAGTGTGTCGAACGTCAGCCCACTAGCTCAAACTTAAGTGTTCAAAAGTTCTGCCGAAATCACATAGGACGTCATGTTACAATTAAGTCAATAAAGGCCTACTACTGGAGCGAAACGGAATGCTTTGACGCTCGCCTTTCGGCCGCACGACCTCCGAGAAGCTTGGAAGAGACCTCATCTGAAAGGTGGATTCACAACGATCAAGTGTGTCGAACGTCAGCCCACTAGCTCGAACTTAAGGGTTCCAAAGTCCTGCCGAAATCACATACGTCGTCATGTTACAATTTAGTCAATAAAGGCCTACTAATGGAATGAAACGGAATGCTTCGACACTCGTGTTTCGGCCGCACGACCTCCGAGAGGCTTGGAAGAGACCTCATCTGAAAGGTGCATTCACAACGATCGAGTGTGTCGAACGTCAGCCCACGACCTCAAACTTAAGGGTTCCAAAGTTCTGCCGAAATCACATAGGTCGTCATGTTACAATTAAGTCAATAAAGGCCTACTGCTGGAGCGAAACGGAATGCTTTGACGGTCGCCGCTCGGCCCCACAACCGGCCAAAGACTTGGGGGAGACCTCCCCTGAAAGGTGGATTCACAACGATCGAGTGTGCCGAACGTCAGCCCACTAGCTAAAACTTAAGAGTTCTAAAGTTCTGCCGAAATCTCATAGGTCGTCATGTTACAATTTAGTCAATAAAGGCCTACTACTGGAGCGAAACGGAATGCTTTGACACTCGGCTTTCGGCCGCACGACCTCCGATAGGCTTGGAAGAGACCTCATCTGAAAGATGGATTCACAACGATCGAGTGTGTCGAACGTCAGCCCACTAGCTCGAACTTAAGGGTTCCAAAGTCCTGCCGAAATCACATAGGTCGACATGTTACAATTTAGTCAATAAAAGCCTACTACTGGAGCGAAACGGAATGCTTTGACGATCGCCTTTCGGCCGCACGACCTCCGAGAGGCTTTGAAGAGAACTCCCCTGAAAGGTGGATTCACAACAATCAAGTGTGTCGAACGTCAAACCCACAAGCTCAAACTTAAGGGTTCCAAAGTTCTGCCGAAATCACATAGGTCGTCATGTTACAATTTATTCAATAAAGGCCTACTACTGGAGTGAAACTGAATGCTTTGACGCTCGCCTTTCGGCCGCACGACCTCCAAGAGGCTTGGAAGAGACAGCATCTGAAAGGTGGATTCACAACGATCGAGTGTGTCGAATGTCAGCCTACTAGCTCAAACTTAAGGGTTAAAACGTTCTGCCGAAATCACATAGGTCGTCATGTTACAATTTATTCAATAAAGGCCTACTACTGGAGTGAAACTGAATGCTTTGACGGTCGCCTTTCGGCCGCACGATCTCCGAGAGGCTTGGAAGAGACCTCATCTGAAAGGTGTATTCACAACGATCGAGTGTGTCGAACGTCAGCCCACTAGCTCAAACTTAAGGGTTCAAAAGTTCTGCCGAAATCACATAGGTCGTCATGTTACAATTAAGTCAATAAAGGCCTACTACTGGAGCGAAACGGAATGCTTTGACGCTCGCCTTTCGGCCGGACGACCTCCGAGAGGCTTTGAAGAGAACTCCCCTGAAAGGTGGATTCACAACGATCAAGTGTGTCGAACGTCAGCCCACTAGCTCGAACTTAAGGGTTCCAAAGTCCTGCCGAAATCACATACGTCGTCATGTTACAATTTAGTCAATAAAGGCCTACTAATGGAGTGAAACGGAATGCTTCGACACTCTTGTTTCGGCCGCACGACCTCCGAGTGGCTTGGAAGAGACCTCATCTGAAAGGTGGATTCACAACGATCAAGTGTGTCGAACGTCAGCCCACTAGCTCGAACTTAAGGGTTCCAAAGTCCTGCCGAAATCACATACGTCGTCGTGTTACAATTTAGTCAATAAAGGCCTACTAATGGAGTGAAACGGAATGCTTCGACACTCTTGTTTCGGCCGCACGACCTCCGAGAGGCTTGGAAGAGACCTCATCTGAAAGGTGGATTCACAACGATCAAGTGTGTCGAACGTCAGCCCACTAGCTCAAACTTATGGGTTAAAAAGTTCTGCCGAAATCACATAGGTGGTCATGTTACAATTAAGTCAATAAAGGCCTACTTCTGGAGCGAAACGGAATGCTTTGACGGTCGCCGCTCGGCCCCACAACCGGCCAAAGACTTGGGGGAGACTTCCCCTGAAAGGTGGATTCACAACGATCGAGTGTGTCGAACGTCAGCCCACTAGCTAAAACTTAAGAGTTCTAAAGTTCTGCCGAAATCTCATAGGTCGTCATGTTACAATTTAGTCAATAAAGGCCTACTACTGGAGCGAAACGGAATGCTTTGACACTCGCCTTTCGGCCGCACGACCTCCGATAGGCTTGGAAGAGACCTCATCTGAAAGGTGGATTCACAACGATCGAGTGTGTCGAACGTCAGCCCAGAAGGTCAAACTTAAGGGTTCAAAAGTTCTGCCGAAATCACATAGGTCGACATGTTACAATTTAGTCAATAAAAGCCTACTACTGGAGCGAAACGGAATGCTTTGACGCTCGCCTTTCGGCCGCACGACTTCCGAGAGGCTTTGAAGAGAACTCCCCTGAAAGGTGGATTCACAACGATCAAGTGTGTCGAATGTCAGCCCACGAGCTCAAACTTAAGGGTTCCAAAGTCCTGCCGAAATCACATAGGTCGTCATGTTAAAATTTAGTCAAAAAACGCCTACGACTGGAGCAAAACGCAATGCTTCGACGCTTGTGGTTCGGCCGCACGACCTCCGAGAAGCTTGTAAGAGACCTCATCTGAAAGGTGGATTCACAGCGATCGAGTATGTCGAATGTCAGCCTACTAGCTCAAACTTAAGGGTTAAAACGTTCTGCCGAAATCACATAGGTCGTCATGTTACAATTTATTCAATAAAGGCCTACTACTGGAGTGAAACTGAATGCTTTGACGCTCGCCTTTCGGCCGCACGACCTCCGAGAGGCTTGGAAGAGACCTCATCTGAAAGGTGTATTCACAACGATCGAGTGTGTCGAACGTCAGCCCACTAGCTAAAACTTAAGGGTTCAAAAGTTCTGCCGAAATCACATAGGTCGTCATGTTACAATTTATTCAATAAAGGCCTACTACTGGAGTGAAACTGAATGCTTTGACGCTCGCCTTTCGGCCGCACGACCTCCGAGAGGCTTGGAAGAGACCTCATCTGAAAGGTGTATTCACAACGATCGAGTGTGTCGAACGTCAGCCCACTAGCTCAAACTTAAGTGTTCAAAAGTTCTGCCGAAATCACATAGGTCGTCATGTTACAATTAAGTCAATAAAGGCCTACTACTGGAGCGAAACGGAATGCTTTGAAGCTCGCCTTTCGGCCGCACGACCTCCGAGAGGCTTTGAAGAGAACTCCCCTGAAAGGTGGATTCACAACGATCGAGTGTGTCGAACGTCAGCCCACTAGCTCGAACTTAAGGGTTCCAAAGTCCTGCCGAAATCACATACGTCGTCATGTTACAATTTAGTCAATAAAGGCCTACTAATGGAGTGAAACGGAATGCTTCGACACTCGTGTTTCGGCTGCACGACCTCCGAGAGGCTTGGAAGAGACCTCATCTGAAAGGTGGATTCACAACGATCGAGTGTGTCGAACGTCAGCCCACTAGATTAAACTTTAGGGTTCAAAAGTCCTGCCGAAATCACATAAGTCGTCATGTTATAATTTATTCAATAAAGGCCTACTACTGGATTGAAACCGAATGCTTTGACACTCGCCTTTCGGCCGCACGACCTCCGATAGGCTTGGAAGAGACCTCATCTGAATGGTGGATTCACAACGATCGAGTGTGTCGAACGTCAGCCCACTAGCTAAAACTTAAGAGTTCTAAAGTTCTGCCGAAATCTCATAGGTCGTCATGTTACAATTAAGTCAATAAAGGCCTACTTCTGGAGCGAAACGGAATGCTTTGACGGTCGCCGCTTGGCCCCACAACCGGCCAAAGACTTGGGGGAGACCTCCCCTGAAAGGTGGATTCACAACGATCGAGTGTGTCAAACGTCAGCCTACTAGCTCAAACTTAAGGGTTCTAAAGTTCTGCCGAAATCACATAGGTCGTCATGTTACAATTTAGTCAATAAAGGCCTACTACTGGAGCGAAACGGAATGCTTTGACGCTCGCCTTTCGGCCGCACGACCTCCGATAGGCTTGGAAGAGACCTCATCTGAAAGATGGATTCACAACGATCGAGTGTGTCGAACGTCAGCCCACTAGCTCAAACTTAAGGGTTCAAAAGTTCTGCCGAAATCACATAGGTCGTCATGTTACAATGAAGTCAATAAACGCCTACTACTGGAGCAAAACAGAATGCTTCGACGCTCGTGGTTCGGCCGCATGACCTCCGAGAAGCTTGGAAGAGACCTAATCTGAAAGGTGGATTCACAACGATCGAGTGTGTCGAACGTCAGCCCAGAAGGTCAAACTTAAGGGTTCAAAAGTTCTGCCGAAATCACATAGGTCGACATGTTACAATTTAGTCAATAAAAGCCTACTACTGGAGCGAAACGGAATGCTTTGACGCTCGCCTTTCGGCCGCACGACTTCCGAGAGGCTTTGAAGAGAACTCCCCTGAAAGGTGGATTCACAACGATCAAGTGTGTCGAATGTCAGCCCACGAGCTCAAAGTTAAGGGTTCCAAAGTCCTGCCGAAATCACATAGGTCGTCATGTTCAAATTTATTCAATAAAGGCCTACTACTGGAGTGAAACTGAATGCTTTGACGCTCGCCTTTCGGCCGCACGACCTCCGAGAGGCTTGGAAGAGACCTCATCTGAAAGGTGTATTCACAACGATCGAGTGTGTCGAACGTCAGCCCACTAGCTCAAACTTAAGGGTTCAAAAGTTCTGCCGAAATCACATAGGTCGTCATGTTACAATTAAGTCAATAAAGGCCTACTTCTGGAGCGAAACGGAATGCTTTGACGGTCGCCGCTCAGCCCCACAACCGGCCAAAGACTTGGTGGAGACCTCCCCTGAAAGGTGGATTCACAACGATCGAGTGTGTCGAACGTCAGCCCACTAGCTAAAACTTAAGAGTTCTAAAGATCTGCCGAAATCTCATAGGTCGTCATGTTACAATTTAGTCAATAAAGGCCTACTACTAGAGCGAAACGGAATGCTTTGACACTCGCCTTTCGGCCGCACGACCTCCGATAGGCTTGGAAGAGACCTCATCTGAAAGATGGATTCACAACGATCGAGTGTGTCGAACGTCAGCCCACTAGCTCAAACTTAAGGGTTCAAAAGTTCTGCCGAAATCACATAGGTCGTCATGTTACAATGAAGTCAATAAACGCCTACTACTGGAGCAAAACAGCATGCTTCGACGCTCGTGGTTCGGCCGCATGACCTCCGAGAAGCTTGGAAGAGACCTAATCTGAAAGGTGGATTCACAACGATCGAGTGTGTCGAACGTCAGCCCAGAAGGTCAAACTTAAGGGTTCAAAAGTTCTGCCGAAATCACATAGGTCGACATGTTACAATTTAGTCAATAAAAGCCTACTACTGGAGCGAAACGGAATGCTTTGACGCTCGCCTTTCGGCCGCACGACTTCCGAGAGGCTTTGAAGAGAACTCCCCTGAAAGGTGGATTCACAACGATCAAGTGTGTCGAATGTCAGCCCACAAGCTCAAAGTTAAGGGTTCCAAAGTCCTGCCGAAATCACATAGGTCGTCATGTTAAAATTTAGTCAAAAATCACCTACGACTGGAGCAAAACACAATGCTTCGACGCTTGTGGTTCGGCCGCACGACCTCCGAGAAGCTTGGAAGAGACCTCATCTGAAAGGTGGATTCACAGCGATCGAGTATGTCGAATGACAGCCTACTAGCTCAAACTTAAGGGTTAAAACGTTCTGCCGAAATCACATAGGTCGTCATGTTACAATTTATTCAAAAAAGGCCTACTACTGGAGTGAAACTGAATGCTTTGACGCTCGCCTTTCGGCCGCACGACCTCCGAGAGGCTTGGAAGAGACCTCATCTGAAAGGTGTATTCACAACGATCGAGTGTGTCGAACGTCAGCCCACTAGCTAAAACTTAAGGGTTCAAAAGTTCTGCCGAAATCACATAGGTCATCATGTTACAATTTATTCAATAAAGGCCTACTACTGGAGTGAAACTGAATGCTTTGACGCTCGCCTTTCGGCCGCACGACCTCCGAGAGGCTTGGAAGAGACCTCATCTGAAAGGTGTATTCACAACGATCGAGTGTGTCGAACGTCAGCCCACTAGCTCAAACTTAAGGGTTCAAAAGTTCTGCCGAAATCACATAGGTCGTCATGTTACAATTAAGTCAATAAAGGCCTACTACTGGAGCGAAACGGAATGCTTTGACGCTCGCCTTTCGGCCGGACGACCTCCGAGAGGCTTTGAAGAGAACTCCCCTGAAAGGTGGATTCACAACGATCGAGTGTGTCGAACGTCAGCCCACGAGCTCAAACTTATGGGTTAAAAAGTTCTGCCGAAATCACATAGGTGGTCATGTTACAATTTAGTCAATAAAGGCCTACGACTGGAGCGAAACTGAATGCTTTGACGGTCGCCGCTCGGCCCCACAACCGGCCAAAGACTTGGGGGAGACCTCCCCTGAAAGGTGGATTCACAACGATCGAGTGTGTCGAACGTCAGCCCACTAGCTAAAACTTAAGAGTTCTAAAGTTCTGCCGAAATCTCATAGGTCGTCATGTTACAATTCAGTCAATAAAGGCCTACTACTGGAGCAAAACGGATTGCTTTGACTATCGCCTTTCGGCCGCACGACCTCCGATAGGCTTGGAAGAGACCTCATCTGAAAGGTGGATTCACAACGATCGAGTGTGTCAAACGTCAGCCCACTAGCTCAAACTTACAGGTTAAAAAGTTCTGCCGAAATCACATAGGTCGTCAAGTTACAATTAAGTCAATAAAGGCCTACTACTGGAGCGAAACGGAATGCTTTGACGCTCGCCTTTCGGCCGCACGACCTCCGAGAGGGTTTGAAGAGAACTCCCCTGAAAGGTGGATTCACAACGATCAAGTGTATCGAACGTCAGCCCACTAGCTCGAACTTAAGGGTTCCAAAGTCCTGCCGAAATCACATACGTCGTCATGTTACAATTTAGTCAATAAAGGCCTACTAATGGAGTGAAACGGAATGCTTCGACACTAGTGTTTCGGCCGCACGACCTCCGAGAGGCTTGGAATAGACCTCATCTGAAAGGTGGATTCACAACGATCGAGTGTGTCGAATGTCAGCCTACTAGCTCAAACTTAAGGGTTAAAACATTCTGCCGAAATCACATAGGTCGTCATGTTACAATTTATTCAATAAAGGCCAACTACTGGAGTGAAACTGAATGCTTTGACGCTCGCCTTTCGGCCGCACGACCTCCGAGAGGCTTGGAAGAGACCTCATCTGAAAGGTGTATTCACAACGATCGAGTGTGTCGAACGTCAGCCCACTAGCTCAAACTTAAGGGTTCAAAAGTTCTGCCGAAATCACATAGGTCGTCATGTTACAATTAAGTCAATAAAGGCCTACTACTGGAGCGAAACGGAATGCTTTGACGCTCGCCTTTCGGCCGGACGACCTCCGAGAGGCTTTGAAGAGAACTCCCCTGAAAGGTGGATTCACAACGATCAAGTGTGTCGAACGTCAGCCCACTAGCTCGAACTTAAGGGTTCCAAAGTCCTGCCGAAATCACATACGTCGTCATGTTACAATTTAGTCAATAAAGGCCTACTAATGGAGTGAAACGGAATGCTTCGACACTCTTGTTTCGTCCGCACGACCTCCGAGAGGCTTGGAAGAGACCTCATCTGAAAATGGATTCACAACGATCAAGTGTGTCGAACGTCAGCCCACTAGCTCGAACTTAAGGGTTCCAAAGTCCTGCCGAAATCACATACGTCGTCATGTTACAATTTAGTCAATAAAGGCCTACTAATGGAGTGAAACGGAATGCTTCGACACTCTTGTTTCGGCCGCACGACCTCCGAGAGGCTTGGAAGAAACCTCATCTGAAAGGTGGATTCACAACGATCAAGTGTGTCGAACGTCAGCCCACTAGCTCAAACTTATGGGTTAAAAAGTTCTGCCGAAATCACATAGGTGGTCATGTTACAATTTAGTCAATAAAGGCCTACGACTGGAGCGAAACTGAATGCTTTGACGGTCGCCGCTCGGCCCCACAACCGGCCATAGACTTGGGGGAGACCTCCCCTGAAAGGTGGCTTCACAACGATATAGTGTGTCGAACGTCAGCCCACTAGCTAAAACTTAAGAGTTCTAAAGTTCTGCCGAAATCTCATAGGTCGTCATGTTACAATTTAGTCAATAAAGGCCTACTACTGGAGCGAAACGGAATGCTTTGACACTCGCCTTTCGGCCGCACGACCTCCGATAGGCTTGGAAGAGACCTCATCTGAATGGTGGATTCACAACGATCGAATGTGTCGAACGTCAGCCCACTAGCTAAAACTTAAGAGTTCTAAAGTTCTGCCGAAATCTCATAGGTCGTCATGTTACAATTTAGTCAATAAAGGCCTACTAATGGAGTGAAACTGAATGCTTTGACGCTCGCCTTTCGGCCGCACGACCTCCGAGAGGCTTGGAAGAGACCTCATCTGAAAGGTGTATTCACAACGATCGAGTGTGTCGAACGTCAGCCCACTAGCTCAAACTTAAGGGTTCAAAAGTTCTGCCGAAATCACATAGGTCGTCATGTTACAATTAAGTCAATAAAGGCCTACTTCTGGAGCGAAACGGAATGCTTTGACGGTCGCCGCTCAGCCCCACAACCGGCCAAAGACTTGGGGGAGACCTCCCCTGAAAGGTGGATTCACAACGATCGAGTGTGTCGAACGTCAGCCCACTAGCTAAAACTTAAGAGTTCTAAAGTTCTGCCGAAATCTCATAGGTCGTCATGTTACAATTTAGTCAATAAAGGCCTACTACTGGAGCGAAACGGAATGCTTTGACACTCGCCTTTCGGCCGCACGACCTCCGATAGGCTTGGAAGAGACCTCATCTGAAAGATGGATTCACAACGATCGAGTGTGTCGAACGTCAGCCCACTGGCTCAAACTTAAGGGTTCAAAAGTTCTGCCGAAATCACATAGGTCGTCATGTTACAATGAAGTCAATAAACGCCTACTACTGGAGCAAAACAGAATGCTTCGACGCTCGTGGTTCGGCCGCATGACCTCCGAGAAGCTTGCAAGAGACCTAATCTGAAAGGTGGATTCACAACGATCGAGTGTGTCGAACGTCAGCCCAGAAGGTCAAACTTAAGGGTTCAAAAGTTCTGCCGAAATCACATAGGTCGACATGTTACAATTTAGTCAATAAAAGCCTACTACTGGAGCGAAACGGAATGCTTTGACGCTCGCCTTTCGGCCGCACGACTTCCGAGAGGCTTTGAAGAGAACTCCCCTGAAAGGTGGATTCACAACGATCAATTGTGTCGAATGTCAGCCCACGAGCTCAAACTTAAGGGTTCCAAAGTCCTGCCGAAATCACATAGGTCGTCATGTTAAAATTTAGTCAAAAAACGCCTACGACTGGAGCAAAACGCAATGCTTCGACGCTTGTGGTTCGGCCGCACGACCTCCGAGAAGCTTGGAAGAGACCTCATCTGAAAGGTGGATTCACAGCGATCGAGTATGTCGAATGTCAGCCTACTAGCTCAAACTTAAGGGTTAAAACGTTCTGCCGAAATCACATAGGTCGTCATGTTACAATTTATTCAATAAAGGCCTACTACTGGAGTGAAACTGAATGCTTTGACGCTCGCCTTTCGGCCGCACGACCTCCGAGAGGCTTGGAAGAGACCTCATCTGAAAGGTGTATTCACAACGATCGAGTGTGTCGAACGTCAGCCCACTAGCTAAAACGTAAGGGTTCAAAAGTTCTGCCGAAATCACATAGGTCGTCATGTTACAATTTATTCAATAAAGGCCTACTACTGGAGTGAAACTGAATGCTTTGACGCTCGCCTTTCGGCCGCACGACCTCCGAGAGGCTTGGAAGAGACCTCATCTGAAAGGTGTATTCACAACGATCGAGTGTGTCGAACGTCAGCCCACTAGCTCAAACTTAAGTGTTCAAAAGTTCTGCCGAAATCACATAGGTCGTCATGTTACAAATAAGTCAATAAAGGCCTACTACTGGAGCGAAACGGAATGCTTTGACGCTCGCCTTTCGGCCGCACGACCTCCGAGAGGCTTTGAAGAGAACTCCCCTGAAAGGTGGATTCACAACGATCGAGTGTGTCGAACGTCATCCCACTAGCTCGAACTTAAGGGTTCCAAAGTCCTGCCGAAATCACATACGTCGTCATGTTACAATTTAGTCAATAAAGGCCTACTAATGGAGTGATACGGAATGCTTCGACACTCGTGTTTCGGCTGCACGACCTCCGAGAGGCTTGGAAGAGACCTCATCTGAAAGGTGGATTCACAACGATCGAGTGTGTCGAACGTCAGCCCACTAGATTAAACTTTAGGGTTCAAAAGTCCTGCCGAAATCACATAAGTCGTCATGTTATAATTTATTCAATAAAGGCCTACTACTGGAGTGAAACCGAATGCTTTGACGCTCGCATTTCGGCCGCACGACCTCAGAGAGGCTTGGAAGAGACCTCATCTGAAAGGTGCATTCACAACGATCGAGTGTGTCGAACGTCAGCCCACGAGCTCAAACTTATGGGTTAAAAAGTTCTGCCGAAATCACATAGGTGGTCATGTTACAATTTAGTCAATAAAGGCCTACGACTGGAGCGAAACTGAATGCTTTGACGGTCGCCGCTCGGCCCCACAACCGGCCAAAGACTTGGGGGAGACCTCCCCTGAAAGGTGGATTCACAACGATCGAGTGTGTCGAACGTCAGCCCACTAGCTAAAACTTAAGAGTTCTAAAGTTCTGCCGAAATCTCATAGGTCGTCATGTTACAATTCAGTCAATAAAGGCCTACTACTGGAGCAAAACGGATTGCTTTGACATTCGCCTTTCGGCCGCACAACCTCCGATAGGCTTGGAAGAGACCTCATCTGAAAGGTGGATTCACAACGATCGAGTGTGTCAAACGTCAGCCCACTAGCTCAAACTTACGGGTTAAAAAGTTCTGCCGAAATCACATAGGTCGTCAAGTTACAATTAAGTCAATAAAGGCCTACTACTGGAGCGAAACGGAATGCTTTGACGCACGCCTTTCGGCTGCACGACCTCCGAGAGGCTTTGAAGAGAACTGCCCTGAAAGGTGGATTCACAACGATCAAGTGTGTCGAACGTCAGCCCACTAGCTCGAACTTAAGGGATCCAAAGTCCTGCCGAAATCACATACGTCGTCATGTTACAATTTAGTCAATAAAGGCCTACTAATGGAGTGAAACGGAATGCTTCGACACTAGTGTTTCGGCCGCACGACCTCCGAGAGGCTTGGAAGAGACCTCATCTGAAAGGTGGATTCACATCGATCGAGTGTGTCGAATGTCAGCCTACTAGCTCAAACTTAAGGGTTAAAACATTCTGCCGAAATCACATAGGTCGTCATGTTAAAATTTAGTCAATAAACGCCTACTACTGGAGTGAAACTGAATGCTTTGACGCTCGCCTTTCGGCCGCACGACTTCCGAGAGGCTTTGAAGAGAACTCCCCTGAAAGGTGGATTCACAACGATCAATTGTGTCGAATGTCAGCCCACGAGCTAAAACTTAAGGGTTCCAAAGTCCTGCCGAAATCACATAGGTCGTCATGTTAAAATTTAGTCAAAAAACGCCTACGACTGGAGCAAAACGCAATGCTTCGACGCTTGTGGTTCGGCCGCACGACCTCCGAGAAGCTTGGAAGAGACCTCATCTGAAAGGTGGATTCACAGCGATCGAGTATGTCGAATGTCAGCCTACTAGCTCAAACTTAAGGGTTAAAACGTTCTGCCGAAATCACATAGGTCGTCATGTTACAATTTATTCAATAAAGGCCTACTACTGGAGTGAAACTGAATGCTTTGACGCTCGCCTTTCGGCCGCACGACCTCCGAGAGGCTTGGAAGAGACCTCATCTGAAAGGTGTATTCACAACGATCGAGTGTGTCGAACGTCAGCCCACTAGCTAAAACGTAAGGGTTCAAAAGTTCTGCCGAAATCACATAGGTCGTCATGTTACAATTTATTCAATAAAGGCCTACTACTGGAGTGAAACTGAATGCTTTGACGCTCGCCTTTCGGCCGCACGACCTCCGAGAGGCTTGGAAGAGACCTCATCTGAAAGGTGTATTCACAACGATCGAGTGTGTCGAACGTCAGCCCACTAGCTCAAACTTAAGTGTTCAAAAGTTCTGCCGAAATCACATAGGTCGTCATGTTACAAATAAGTCAATAAAGGCCTACTACTGGAGCGAAACGGAATGCTTTGACGCTCGCCTTTCGGCCGCACGACCTCCGAGAGGCTTTGAAGAGAACTCCCCTGAAAGGTGGATTCACAACGATCGAGTGTGTCGAACGTCATCCCACTAGCTCGAACTTAAGGGTTCCAAAGTCCTGCCGAAATCACATACGTCGTCATGTTACAATTTAGTCAATAAAGGCCTACTAATGGAGTGATACGGAATGCTTCGACACTCGTGTTTCGGCTGCACGACCTCCGAGAGGCTTGGAAGAGACCTCATCTGAAAGGTGGATTCACAACGATCGAGTGTGTCGAACGTCAGCCCACTAGATTAAACTTTAGGGTTCAAAAGTCCTGCCGAAATCACATAAGTCGTCATGTTATAATTTATTCAATAAAGGCCTACTACTGGAGTGAAACCGAATGCTTTGACGCTCGCATTTCGGCCGCACGACCTCAGAGAGGCTTGGAAGAGACCTCATCTGAAAGGTGCATTCACAACGATCGAGTGTGTCGAACGTCAGCCCACGAGCTCAAACTTATGGGTTAAAAAGTTCTGCCGAAATCACATAGGTGGTCATGTTACAATTTAGTCAATAAAGGCCTACGACTGGAGCGAAACTGAATGCTTTGACGGTCGCCGCTCGGCCCCACAACCGGCCAAAGACTTGGGGGAGACCTCCCCTGAAAGGTGGATTCACAACGATCGAGTGTGTCGAACGTCAGCCCACTAGCTAAAACTTAAGAGTTCTAAAGTTCTGCCGAAATCTCATAGGTCGTCATGTTACAATTCAGTCAATAAAGGCCTACTACTGGAGCAAAACGGATTGCTTTGACATTCGCCTTTCGGCCGCACAACCTCCGATAGGCTTGGAAGAGACCTCATCTGAAAGGTGGATTCACAACGATCGAGTGTGTCAAACGTCAGCCCACTAGCTCAAACTTACGGGTTAAAAAGTTCTGCCGAAATCACATAGGTCGTCAAGTTACAATTAAGTCAATAAAGGCCTACTACTGGAGCGAAACGGAATGCTTTGACGCACGCCTTTCGGCTGCACGACCTCCGAGAGGCTTTGAAGAGAACTGCCCTGAAAGGTGGATTCACAACGATCAAGTGTGTCGAACGTCAGCCCACTAGCTCGAACTTAAGGGATCCAAAGTCCTGCCGAAATCACATACGTCGTCATGTTACAATTTAGTCAATAAAGGCCTACTAATGGAGTGAAACGGAATGCTTCGACACTAGTGTTTCGGCCGCACGACCTCCGAGAGGCTTGGAAGAGACCTCATCTGAAAGGTGGATTCACATCGATCGAGTGTGTCGAATGTCAGCCTACTAGCTCAAACTTAAGGGTTAAAACATTCTGCCGAAATCACATAGGTCGTCATGTTACAATTTATTCAATAAAGGCCTACTACTGGAGTGAAACTGAATGCTTTGACGCTCGCCTTTCGGCCGCACGACCTCCGAGAGGCTTGGAAGAGACCTCATCTGAAAGGTGTATTCACAACGATCGAGTGTGTCGAACGTCAGCCCACTAGCTCAAACTTAAGGGTTCAAAAGTTCTGCCGAAATCACATAGGTCGTCATGTTACAATGAAGTCAATAAAGGCCTACTACTGGAGCGAAACGGAATGCTTTGACGCTCGCCTTTCGGCCGGACGACCTCCGAGAGGCTTTGAAGAGAACTCCCCTGAAAGGTGGATTCACAACGATCAAGTGTGTCGAACGACAGCCCACTAGCTCGAACTTAAGGGTTCCAAAGTCCTGCCGAAATCACATCCGTCGTCATGTTACAATTTAGTCAATAAAGGCCTACTAATGGAGTGAAACGGAATGCTTCGACACTCTTGTTTCGGCCGCACGACCTCCGAGAGGCTTGGAAGAGACCTCATCTGAAAGGTGGATTCACAACGATCAAGTGTGTCGAACGTCAGCCCACTAGCTCGAACTTAAGGGTTCCAAAGTCCTGCCGAAATCACATACGTCGTCATGTTACAATTTAGTCAATAAAGGCCTACTAATGGAGTGAAACGGAATGCTTCGACACTCTTGTTTCGGCCGCACGACCTCCGAGAGGCTTGGAAGAGACCTCATCTGAAAGGTGGATTCACAACGATCAAGTGTGTCGAACGTCAGCCCACTAGCTCAAACTTATGTGTTAAAAAGTTCTGCCGAAATCACATAGGTGGTCATGTTACAATTTAGTCAATAAAGGCCTACGACTGGAGCGAAACTGAATGCTTTGACGGTCGCCGCTCGGCCCCACAACCGGCCAAAGACTTGGGGGAGACCTCCCCTGAAAGGTGGCTTCACAACGATATATTGTGTCGAACGTCAGCCCACTAGCTAAAACTTAAGAGTTCTAAAGTTCTGCCGAAATCTCATAGGTCGTCATGTTACAATTTAGTCAATAAAGGCCTACTACTGGAGCGAAACGGAATGCTTTGACACTCGCCTTTCGGCCGCACGACCTCCGATAGGCTTGGAAGAGACCTCATCTGAATGGTAGATTCACAACGATCGAGTGTGTCGAACGTCAGCCCATTAGCTAAAACTTAAGAGTTCTAAAGTTCTGCCGAAATCTCATAGGTCGTCATGTTACAATTTAGTCAATAAAGGCCTACTAATGGAGTGAAACTGAATGCTTTGACGCTCGCCTTTCGGCCGCACGACCTCCGAGAGGCTTGGAAGAGACCTCATCTGAAAGGTGTATTCACAACGATCGAGTGTGTCGAATGTCAGCCCAATAGCTCAAACTTAAGGGTTCAAAAGTTACAATTAAGTCAATAAAGGCCTACTTCTGGAGCGAAACGGAATGCTTTGACGGTCGCCGCTCGGCCCCACAACCGGCCAAAGACTTGGGGGAGACCTCCCCTGAAAGGTGGATTCACAACGATCGAGTGTCTCGAACGTCAGCCCACTAGCTAAAACTTAAGAGTTCTAAAGTTCTGCCGAAATCTCATAGGTCGTCATGTTACAATTTAGTCAATAAAGGCCTACTACTGGAGCGAAACGGAATGCTTTGACACTCGCCTTTCGGCCGCACGACCTCCGATAGGCTTGGAAGAGACCTCATCTGAAAGATGGATTCACAACGATCGAGTGTGTCGAACGTCAGCCCACTAGCTCAAACTTAAGGGTTCAAAAGTTCTACTACTGGAGCAAAACAGAATGCTTCGACGCTCGTGGTTCGGCCGCATGACCTCCGAGAAGCTTGGAAGAGACCTAATCTGAAAGGTGGATTCACAACGATCGAGTGTGTCGAACGTCAGCCCACTAGCTCAAACTTAAGGGTTCAAAAGTTCTGCCGAAATCACATAGGTCGTCATGTTACAATGAAGTCAATAAACGCCTACTACTGGAGCAAAACAGAATGCTTCGACGCTCGTGGTTCGGCCGCATGACCTCCGAGAAGCTTGGAAGAGACCTAATCTGAAAGGTGGATTCACAACGATCGAGTGTGTCGAACGTCAGCCCAGAAGGTCAAACTTAAGGGTTCAAAAGTTCTGCCGAAATCACATAGGTCGACATGTTACAATTTAGTCAATAAAAGCCTACTACTGGAGCGAAAAGGAATGCTTTGACGCTCGCCTTTCGGCCGCACGACTTCCGAGAGGCTTTGAAGAGAACTCCCCTGAAAGGTGGATTCACAACGATCAAGTGTGTCGAATGTCAGCCCACGAGCTCAAACTTAAGGGTTCCAAAGTCCTGCCGAAATCACATAGGTCGTCATGTTAAAATTTAGTCAATAAACTTCTACGACTGAAGCAAAACGCAATGCTTCGACGCTTGTGGTTCGGCCGCACGACCTCCGAGAAGCTTGGAAGAGACCTCATCTGAAAGGTGGATTCACAACGATCCAGTGTGTCGAACGTCAGCCCACTAGCTCGAACTTAAGGGTTCCAAAGTCCTGCCGAAATCACATACGTCGTCATGTTACAATTTAGTCAATAAAGGCCTACTAATGGAATGAAACGGAATGCTTCGACACTCGTGTTTCGGCCGCACGACCTCCGAGAGGCTTGGAAGAGACCTCATCTGAAAGGTGCATTCACAACGATCGAGTGTGTCGAACGTCAGCCCACGACCTCAAACTTAAGGGTTCCAAAGTTCTGCCGAAATCACATAGGTCGTCATGTTACAATTTATTCAATAAAGGCCTACTACTGGAGTGAAACTGAATGCTTTGACGCTCGCCTTTCGGCCGCACGACCTCCAAGAGGCTTGGAAGAGACCTCATCTGAAAGGTGTATTCACAACGATCGAGTGTGTCGAACGTCAGCCCACTAGCTCAAACTTAAGGGTTCAAAAGTTCTGCCGAAATCACATAGGTCGTCATGTTACAATTAAGTCAATAAAGGCCTACTGCTGGAGCGAAACGGAATGCTTTGACGGTCGCCGCTCGGCCCCACAACCGGCCAAAGACTTGGGGGAGACCTCCCCTGAAAGGTGGATTCACAACGATCGAGTGTGCCGAACGTCAGCCCACTAGCTAAAACTTAAGAGTTCTAAAGTTCTGCCGAAATCTCATAGGTCGTCATGTTACAATTTAGTCAATAAAGGCCTACTACTGGAGCGAAACGGAATGCTTTGACACTCGGCTTTCGGCCGCACGACCTCCGATAGGCTTGGAAGAGACCTCATCTGAAAGATGGATTCACAACGATCGAGTGTGTCGAACGTCAGCCCACTAGCTCGAACTTAAGGGTTCCAAAGTCCTGCCGAAATCACATAGGTCGACATGTTACAATTTAGTCAATAAAAGCCTACTACTGGAGCGAAACGGAATGCTTTGACGATCGCCTTTCGGCCGCACGACCTCCGAGAGGCTTTGAAGAGAACTCCCCTGAAAGGTGGATTCACAACAATCAAGTGTGTCGAACGTCAAACCCACAAGCTCAAACTTAAGGGTTCCAAAGTTCTGCCGAAATCACATAGGTCGTCATGTTACAATTTATTCAATAAAGGCCTACTACTGGAGTGAAACTGAATGCTTTGACGCTCGCCTTTCGGCCGCACGACCTCCAAGAGGCTTGGAAGAGACAGCATCTGAAAGGTGGATTCACAACGATCGAGTGTGTCGAATGTCAGCCTACTAGCTCAAACTTAAGGGTTAAAACGTTCTGCCGAAATCACATAGGTCGTCATGTTACAATTTATTCAATAAAGGCCTACTACTGGAGTGAAACTGAATGCTTTGACTTTCGCCTTTCGGCCGCACGACCTCCGAGAGGCTTGGAAGAGACCTCATCTGAAAGGTGTATTCACAACGATCGAGTGTGTCGAACGTCAGCCCACTAGCTCAAACTTAAGGGTTCAAACGTTCTGCCGAAATCACATAGGTCGTCATGTTACAATTAAGTCAATAAAGGCCTACTACTGGAGCGAAACGGAATGCTTTGACGCTCGCCTTTCGGCCGCACGACCTCCGAGTGGCTTGGAAGAGACCTCATCTGAAAGGTGGATTCACAACGATCAAGTGTGTCGAACGTCAGCCCACTAGCTCGAACTTAAGGGTTCCAAAGTCCTGCCGAAATCACATACGTCGTCATGTTACAATTTAGTCAATAAAGGCCTACTAATGGAATGAAACGGAATGCTTCGACACTCGTGTTTCGGCCGCACGACCTCCGAGAGGCTTGGAAGAGACCTCATCTGAAAGGTGCATTCACAACGATCGAGTGTGTCGAACGTCAGCCCACGACCTCAAACTTAAGGGTTCCAAAGTTCTGCCGAAATCACATAGGTCGTCATGTTACAATTTATTCAATAAAGGCCTACTACTGGAGTGAAACTGAATGCTTTGACGCTCGCCTTTCGGACGCACGACCTCCAAGAGGCTTGGAAGAGACCTCATCTGAAAGGTGTATTCACAACGATCGAGTGTGTCGAACGTCAGCCCACTAGCTCAAACTTAAGGGTTCAAAAGTTCTGCCGAAATCACATAGGTCGTCATGTTACAATTAAGTCAATAAAGGCCTACTGCTGGAGCGAAACGGAATGCTTTGACGGTCGCCGCTCGGCCCCACAACCGGCCAAAGACTTGGGGGAGACCTCCCCTGAAAGGTGGATTCACAACGATCGAGTGTGCCGAACGTCAGCCCACTAGCTAAAACTTAAGAGTTCTAAAGTTCTGCCGAAATCTCATAGGTCGTCATGTTACAATTTAGTCAATAAAGGCCTACTACTGGAGCGAAACGGAATGCTTTGACACTCGGCTTTCGGCCGCACGACCTCCGATAGGCTTGGAAGAGACCTCATCTGAAAGATGGATTCACAACGATCGAGTGTGTCGAACGTCAGCCCACTAGCTCGAACTTAAGGGTTCCAAAGTCCTGCCGAAATCACATAGGTCGACATGTTACAATTTAGTCAATAAAAGCCTACTACTGGAGCGAAACGGAATGCTTTGACGATCGCCTTTCGGCCGCACGACCTCCGAGTGGCTTGGAAGAGACCTCATCTGAAAGGTGGATTCACAACGATCAAGTGTGTCGAACGTCAGCCCACTAGCTCGAACTTAAGGGTTCCAAAGTCCTGCCGAAATCACATACGTCGTCATGTTACAATTTAGTCAATAAAGGCCTACTAATGGAATGAAACGGAATGCTTCGACACTCGTGTTTCGGCCGCACGACCTCCGAGAGGCTTGGAAGAGACCTCATCTGAAAGGTGCATTCACAACGATCGAGTGTGTCGAACGTCAGCCCACGACCTCAAACTTAAGGGTTCCAAAGTTCTGCCGAAATCACATAGGTCGTCATGTTACAATTTATTCAATAAAGGCCTACTACTGGAGTGAAACTGAATGCTTTGACGCTCGCCTTTCGGACGCACGACCTCCAAGAGGCTTGGAAGAGACCTCATCTGAAAGGTGTATTCACAACGATCGAGTGTGTCGAACGTCAGCCCACTAGCTCAAACTTAAGGGTTCAAAAGTTCTGCCGAAATCACATAGGTCGTCATGTTACAATTAAGTCAATAAAGGCCTACTGCTGGAGCGAAACGGAATGCTTTGACGGTCGCCGCTCGGCCCCACAACCGGCCAAAGACTTGGGGGAGACCTCCCCTGAAAGGTGGATTCACAACGATCGAGTGTGCCGAACGTCAGCCCACTAGCTAAAACTTAAGAGTTCTAAAGTTCTGCCGAAATCTCATAGGTCGTCATGTTACAATTTAGTCAATAAAGGCCTACTACTGGAGCGAAACGGAATGCTTTGACACTCGCCATTCGGCCGCACGACCTCCGATAGGCTTGGAAGAGACCTCATCTGAATGGTGGATTCACAACGATCGAATGTGTCGAACGTCAGCCCACTAGCTAAAACTTAAGAGTTCTAAAGTTCTGCCGAAATCTCATAGGTCGTCATGTTACAATTTAGTCAATAAAGGCCTACTAATGGAGTGAAACTGAATGCTTTGACGCTCGCCTTTCGGCCGCACGACCTCCGAGAGGCTTGGAAGAGACCTCATCTGAAAGGTGTATTCACAACGATCGAGTATGTCGAACGTCAGCCCACTAGCTCAAACTTAAGGGTTCAAAAGTTCTGCCGAAATCACATAGGTCGTCATGTTACAATTAAGTCAATAAAGGCCTACTTCTGGAGCGAAACGGAATGCTTTGACACTCGCCTTTCGGCCGCACGACCTCCGATAGGCTTGGAAGAGACCTCATCTGAAAGATGGATTCACAACGATCGAGTGTGTCAAACGTCAGCCCACTAGCTCAAACTTAAGGGTTCAAAAGTTCTGCCGAAATCACATAGGTCGTCATGTTACAATGAAGTCAATAAACGCCTACTACTGGAGCAAAACAGAATGCTTCGACGCTCGTGGTTCGGCCGCATGACCTCCGAGAAGCTTGGAAGAGACCTAATCTGAAAGGTGGATTCACAACGATCGAGTGTGTCGAACGTCAGCCCAGAAGGTCAAACTTAAGGGTTCAAAAGTTCTGCCGAAATCACATAGGTCGACATGTTACAATTTAGTCAATAAAAGCCTACTACTGGAGCGAAACGGAATGCTTTGACGCTCGCCTTTCGGCCGCACGACTTCCGAGAGGCTTTGAAGAGAACTCCCCTGAAAGGTGGATTCACAACGATCAAGTGTGTCGAATGTCAGCCCACGAGCTAAAACTTAAGGGTTCAAAAGTTCTGCCGAAATCACATAGGTCGTCATGTTACAATTTATTCAATAAAGGCCTACTACTGGAGTGAAACTGAATGCTTTGACGCTCGCCTTTCGGCCGCACGACCTCCGAGAGGCTTGGAAGAGACCTCAACTGAAAGGTGTATTCACAACGATCGAGTGTGTCGAACATCAGCCCACTAGCTCAAACTTAAGTGTTCAAAAGTTCTGCCGAAATCACATAGGTCGTCATGTTACAATTAAGTCAATAAAGGCCTACTACTGGAGCGAAACGGAATGCTTTGACGCTCGCCTTTCGGCCGCACGACCTCCGAGAGGCTTTGAAGAGAACTCCCCTGAAAGGTGGATTCACAACGATCGAGTGTGTCGAACGTCAGCCCACTAGCTCGAACTTAAGGGTTCCAAAGTCCTGCCGAAATCACATACGTCGTCATGTTACAATTTGGTCAATAAAGGCCTACTAATGGAGTGAAACGGAATGCTTCGACACTCGTGTTTCGGCTGCACGACCTCCGAGAGGCTTGGAAGAGACCTCCCCTGAAAGGTGGATTCACAACGATCGAGTGTGCCGAACGTCAGCCCACTAGCTAAAACTTAAGAGTTCTAAAGTTCTGCCGAAATCTCATAGGTCGTCATGTTACAATTTAGTCAATAAAGGCCTACTACTGGAGCGAAACGGAATGCTTTGACACTCGGCTTTCGGCCGCACGACCTCCGATAGGCTTGGAAGAGACCTCATCTGAAAGATGGATTCACAACGATCGAGTGTGTCGAACGTCAGCCCACTAGCTCGAACTTAAGGGTTCCAAAGTCCTGCCGAAATCACATAGGTCGACATGTTACAATTTAGTCAATAAAAGCCTACTACTGGAGCGAAACGGAATGCTTTGACGATCGCCTTTCGGCCGCACGACCTCCGAGAGGCTTTGAAGAGAACTCCCCTGAAAGGTGGATTCACAACAATCAAGTGTGTCGAACGTCAAACCCACAAGCTCAAACTTAAGGGTTAAAAAGTTCTGCCGAAATCACATAGGTGGTCATGTTACAATTAAGTCAATAAAGGCCTACTACTGGAGCGAAACGGAATGCTTTGACGCTCGCCTTTCGGCCGCACGACCTCCGAGAGGCTTTGAAGAGAACTCCCCTGAAAGGTGGATTCACAACGATCGAGTGTGTCGAACGTCAGCCCACTAGCTCGAACTTAAGGGTTCCAAAGTCCTGCCGAAATCACATACGTCGTCATGTTACAATTTGGTCAATAAAGGCCTACTAATGGAGTGAAACGGAATGCTTCGACACTCGTGTTTCGGCTGCACGACCTCCGAGAGGCTTGGAAGAGACCTCCCCTGAAAGGTGGATTCACAACGATCGAGTGTGCCGAACGTCAGCCCACTAGCTAAAACTTAAGAGTTCTAAAGTTCTGCCGAAATCTCATAGGTCGTCATGTTACAATTTAGTCAATAAAGGCCTACTACTGGAGCGAAACGGAATGCTTTGACACTCGGCTTTCGGCCGCACGACCTCCGATAGGCTTGGAAGAGACCTCATCTGAAAGATGGATTCACAACGATCGAGTGTGTCGAACGTCAGCCCACTAGCTCGAACTTAAGGGTTCCAAAGTCCTGCCGAAATCACATAGGTCGACATGTTACAATTTAGTCAATAAAAGCCTACTACTGGAGCGAAACGGAATGCTTTGACGATCGCCTTTCGGCCGCACGACCTCCGAGAGGCTTTGAAGAGAACTCCCCTGAAAGGTGGATTCACAACAATCAAGTGTGTCGAACGTCAAACCCACAAGCTCAAACTTAAGGGTTCCAAAGTTCTGCCGAAATCACATAGGTCGTCATGTTACAATTTATTCAATAAAGGCCTACTACTGGAGTGAAACTGAATGCTTTGACGCTCGCCTTTCGGCCGCACGACCTCCAAGAGGCTTGGAAGAGACCTCATCTGAAAGGTGTATTCACAACGATCGAGTGTGTCGAACATCAGCCCACTAGCTCAAACTTAAGTGTTCAAAAGTTCTGCCGAAATCACATAGGTGGTCATGTTACAATTAAGTCAATAAAGGCCTACTACTGGAGCGAAACGGAATGCTTTGACGCTCGCCTTTCGGCCGCACGACCTCCGAGAGGCTTTGAAGAGAACTCCCCTGAAAGGTGGATTCACAACGATCGAGTGTGTCGAACGTCAGCCCACTAGCTCGAACTTAAGGGTTCCAAAGTCCTGCCGAAATCACATACGTCGTCATGTTACAATTTGGTCAATAAAGGCCTACTAATGGAGTGAAACGGAATGCTTCGACACTCGTGTTTCGGCTGCACGACCTCCGAGAGGCTTGGAAGAGACCTCCCCTGAAAGGTGGATTCACAACGATCGAGTGTGCCGAACGTCAGCCCACTAGCTAAAACTTAAGAGTTCTAAAGTTCTGCCGAAATCTCATAGGTCGTCATGTTACAATTTAGTCAATAAAGGCCTACTACTGGAGCGAAACGGAATGCTTTGACACTCGGCTTTCGGCCGCACGACCTCCGATAGGCTTGGAAGAGACCTCATCTGAAAGATGGATTCACAACGATCGAGTGTGTCGAACGTCAGCCCACTAGCTCGAACTTAAGGGTTCCAAAGTCCTGCCGAAATCACATAGGTCGACATGTTACAATTTAGTCAATAAAAGCCTACTACTGGAGCGAAACGGAATGCTTTGACGATCGCCTTTCGGCCGCACGACCTCCGAGAGGCTTTGAAGAGAACTCCCCTGAAAGGTGGATTCACAACAATCAAGTGTGTCGAACGTCAAACCCACAAGCTCAAACTTAAGGGTTCCAAAGTTCTGCCGAAATCACATAGGTCGTCATGTTACAATTTATTCAATAAAGGCCTACTACTGGAGTGAAACTGAATGCTTTGACGCTCGCCTTTCGGCCGCACGACCTCCAAGAGGCTTGGAAGAGACAGCATCTGAAAGGTGGATTCACAACGATCGAGTGTGTCGAATGTCAGCCTACTAGCTCAAACTTAAGGGTTAAAAAGTTCTGCCGAAATCACATAGGTCGTCAAGTTACAATTAAGTCAATAAAGGCCTACGACTGGAGCGAAACTGAATGCTTTGACGGTCGCCGCTCGGCCCCACAACCGGCCAAAGACTTGGGGGAGACCTCCCCTGAAAGGTGGATTCACAACGATCGAGTGTGTCGAACGTCAGCCCACTAGCTAAAACTTAAGAGTTCTAAAGTTCTGCCGAAATCTCATAGGTCGTCATGTTACAATTCAGTCAATAAAGGCCTACTACTGGAGCAAAACGGATTGCTTTGACATTCGCCTTTCGGCCGCACGACCTCCGATAGGCTTGGAAGAGACCTCATCTGAAAGGTGGATTCACAACGATCGAGTGTGTCAAACGTCAGCCCACTAGCTCAAACTTACGGGTTAAAAAGTTCTGCCGAAATCACATAGGTCGTCAAGTTACAATTAAGTCAATAAAGGCCTACTACTGGAGCGAAACGGAATGCTTTGACGCTCGCCTTTCGGCTGCACGACCTCCGAGAGGCTTTGAAGAGAACTCCCCTGAAAGGTGGATTCACAACGATCAAGTGTGTCGAACGTCAGCCCACTAGCTCGAACTTAAGGGTTCCAAAGTCCTGCCGAAATCACATACGTCGTCATGTTACAATTTAGTCAATAAAGGCCTACTAATGGAGTGAAACGGAATGCTTCGACACTCTTGTTTCGGCCGCACGACCTCCGAGAGGCTTGGAAGAGACCTTATCTGAAAGGTGGATTCACAACGATCGAGTGTGTCGAATGTCAGCCTACTAGCTCAAACTTAAGGGTTAAAAAATTCTGCCGAAATCACATAGGTCGTCATGTTACAATTTATTCAATAAAGGCCTACTACTGGAGTGAAACTGAATGCTTTGACGCTCGCCTTTCGGCCGCACGACCTCCGAGAGGCTTGGAAGAGACCTCATCTGAAAGGTGTATTCACAACGATCGAGTGTGTCGAACGTCAGCCCACTAGCTCAAACTTAAGGGTTCAAAAGTTCTGCCGAAATCACATAGGTCGTCATGTTACAATTAAGTCAATAAAGGCCTACTACTGGAGCGAAACGGAATGCTTCGACACTCTTGTTTCGGCCGCACGACCTCCGAGAGGCTTGGAAGAGACCTCATCTGAAAGGTGGATTCACAACGATCAAGTGTGTCGAACGTCAGCCCACTAGCTCAAACTTATGTGTTAAAAAGTTCTGCCGAAATCACATAGGTGGTCATGTTACAATTTAGTCAATAAAGGCCTACGACTGGAGCGAAACTGAATGCTTTGACGGTCGCCGCTCGGCCCCACAACCGCCCAAAGACTTGGGGGAGACCTCCCCTGAAAGGTGGCTTCACAACGATATATTGTGTCGAACGTCAGCCCACTAGCTAAAACTTAAGAGTTCTAAAGTTCTGCCGAAATCTCATAGGTCGTCATGTTACAATTTAGTCAATAAAGGCCTACTACTGGAGCGAAACGGAATGCTTTGACACTCGCCTTTCGGCTGCACGACCTCCGAGAGGCTTGGAAGAGACCTCCCCTGAAAGGTGGATTCACAACGATCGAGTGTGCCGAACGTCAGCCCACTAGCTAAAACTTAAGAGTTCTAAAGTTCTGCCGAAATCTCATAGGTCGTCATGTTACAATTTAGTCAATAAAGGCCTACTACTGGAGCGAAACGGAATGCTTTGACACTCGGCTTTCGGCCGCACGACCTCCGATAGGCTTGGAAGAGACCTCATCTGAAAGATGGATTCACAACGATCGAGTGTGTCGAACGTCAGCCCACTAGCTCGAACTTAAGGGTTCCAAAGTCCTGCCGAAATCACATAGGTCGACATGTTACAATTTAGTCAATAAAAGCCTACTACTGGAGCGAAACGGAATGCTTTGACGATCGCCTTTCGGCCGCACGACCTCCGAGAGGCTTTGAAGAGAACTCCCCTGAAAGGTGGATTCACAACAATCAAGTGTGTCGAACGTCAAACCCACAAGCTCAAACTTAAGGGTTCCAAAGTTCTGCCGAAATCACATAGGTCGTCATGTTACAATTTATTCAATAAAGGCCTACTACTGGAGTGAAACTGAATGCTTTGACGCTCGCCTTTCGGCCGCACGACCTCCAAGAGGCTTGGAAGAGACCTCATCTGAAAGGTGTATTCACAACGATCGAGTGTGTCGAACATCAGCCCACTAGCTCAAACTTAAGTGTTCAAAAGTTCTGCCGAAATCACATAGGTGGTCATGTTACAATTAAGTCAATAAAGGCCTACTACTGGAGCGAAACGGAATGCTTTGACGCTCGCCTTTCGGCCGCACGACCTCCGAGAGGCTTTGAAGAGAACTCCCCTGAAAGGTGGATTCACAACGATCGAGTGTGTCGAACGTCAGCCCACTAGCTCGAACTTAAGGGTTCCAAAGTCCTGCCGAAATCACATACGTCGTCATGTTACAATTTGGTCAATAAAGGCCTACTAATGGAGTGAAACGGAATGCTTCGACACTCGTGTTTCGGCTGCACGACCTCCGAGAGGCTTGGAAGAGACCTCCCCTGAAAGGTGGATTCACAACGATCGAGTGTGCCGAACGTCAGCCCACTAGCTAAAACTTAAGAGTTCTAAAGTTCTGCCGAAATCTCATAGGTCGTCATGTTACAATTTAGTCAATAAAGGCCTACTACTGGAGCGAAACGGAATGCTTTGACACTCGGCTTTCGGCCGCACGACCTCCGATAGGCTTGGAAGAGACCTCATCTGAAAGATGGATTCACAACGATCGAGTGTGTCGAACGTCAGCCCACTAGCTCGAACTTAAGGGTTCCAAAGTCCTGCCGAAATCACATAGGTCGACATGTTACAATTTAGTCAATAAAAGCCTACTACTGGAGCGAAACGGAATGCTTTGACGATCGCCTTTCGGCCGCACGACCTCCGAGAGGCTTTGAAGAGAACTCCCCTGAAAGGTGGATTCACAACAATCAAGTGTGTCGAACGTCAAACCCACAAGCTCAAACTTAAGGGTTCCAAAGTTCTGCCGAAATCACATAGGTCGTCATGTTACAATTTATTCAATAAAGGCCTACTACTGGAGTGAAACTGAATGCTTTGACGCTCGCCTTTCGGCCGCACGACCTCCAAGAGGCTTGGAAGAGACAGCATCTGAAAGGTGGATTCACAACGATCGAGTGTGTCGAATGTCAGCCTACTAGCTCAAACTTAAGGGTTAAAAAGTTCTGCCGAAATCACATAGGTCGTCAAGTTACAATTAAGTCAATAAAGGCCTACGACTGGAGCGAAACTGAATGCTTTGACGGTCGCCGCTCGGCCCCACAACCGGCCAAAGACTTGGGGGAGACCTCCCCTGAAAGGTGGATTCACAACGATCGAGTGTGTCGAACGTCAGCCCACTAGCTAAAACTTAAGAGTTCTAAAGTTCTGCCGAAATCTCATAGGTCGTCATGTTACAATTCAGTCAATAAAGGCCTACTACTGGAGCAAAACGGATTGCTTTGACATTCGCTTTTCGGCCGCACGATCTCCGATAGGCTTGGAAGAGACCTCATCTGAAAGGTGGATTCACAACGATCGAGTGTGTCAAACGTCAGCCCACTAGCTCAAACTTACGGGTTAAAAAGTTCTGCCGAAATCACATAGGTCGTCAAGTTACAATTAAGTCAATAAAGGCCTACTACTGGAGCGAAACGGAATGCTTTGACGCTCGCCTTTCGGCTGCACGACCTCCGAGAGGCTTTGAAGAGAACTCCCCTGAAAGGTGGATTCACAACGATCAAGTGTGTCGAACGTCAGCCCACTAGCTCGAACTTAAGGGTTCCAAAGTCCTGCCGAAATCACATACGTCGTCATGTTACAATTTAGTCAATAAAGGCCTACTAATGGAGTGAAACGGAATGCTTCGACACTAGTGTTTCGGCCGCACGACCTCCGAGAGGCTTGGAAGAGACCTTATCTGAAAGGTGGATTCACAACGATCGAGTGTGTCGAATGTCAGCCTACTAGCTCAAACTTAAGGGTTAAAACATTCTGCCGAAATCACATAGGTCGTCATGTTACAATTTATTCAATAAAGGCCTACTACTGGAGTGAAACTGAATGCTTTGACGCTCGCCTTTCGGCCGCACGACCTCCGAGAGGCTTGGAAGAGACCTCATCTGAAAGGTGTATTCACAACGATCGAGTGTGTCGAACGTCAGCCCACTAGCTCAAACTTAAGGGTTCAAAAGTTCTGCCGAAATCACATAGGTCGTCATGTTACAATTAAGTCAATAAAGGCCTACTACTGGAGCGAAACGGAATGCTTCGACACTCTTGTTTCGGCCGCACGACCTCCGAGAGGCTTGGAAGAGACCTCATCTGAAAGGTGGATTCACAACGATCAAGTGTGTCGAACGTCAGCCCACTAGCTCAAACTTATGTGTTAAAAAGTTCTGCCGAAATCACATAGGTGGTCATGTTACAATTTAGTCAATAAAGGCCTACGACTGGAGCGAAACTGAATGCTTTGACGGTCGCCGCTCGGCCCCACAACCGCCCAAAGACTTGGGGGAGACCTCCCCTGAAAGGTGGCTTCACAACGATATATTGTGTCGAACGTCAGCCCACTAGCTAAAACTTAAGAGTTCTAAAGTTCTGCCGAAATCTCATAGGTCGTCATGTTACAATTTAGTCAATAAAGGCCTACTACTGGAGCGAAACGGAATGCTTTGACACTCGCCTTTCGGCCGCACGACCTCCGATAGGCTTGGAAGAGACCTCATCTGAATGGTAGATTCACAACGATCGAGTGTGTCGAACGTCAGCCCACTAGCTAAAACTTAAGAGTTCTAAAGTTCTGCCGAAATCTCATAGGTCGTCATGTTACAATTTAGTCAATAAAGGCCTACTAATGGAGTGAAACTGAATGCTTTGACGCTCGCCTTTCGGCCGCATGACCTCCGAGAGGCTTGGAAGAGACCTCATCTGAAAGGTGTATTCACAACGATCAAGTGTGTCGAACGTCAGCCCACTAGCTCAAACTTAAGGGTTCAAAAGTTACAATTAAGTCAATAAAGGCCTACTTCTGGAGCGAAACGGAATGCTTTGACGGTCGCCGCTCGGCCCCACAACCGGCCAAAGACTTGGGGGAGACCTCCCCTGAAAGGTGGATTCACAACGATCGAGTGTGTCGAACGTCAGCCCACTAGCTCAAACTTAAGGGTTCAAAAGTTCTACTACTGGAGCAAAACAGAATGCTTCGACGCTCGTGGTTCGGCCGCATGACCTCCGAGAAGCTTGGAAGAGACCTAATCTGAAAGGTGGATTCACAACGATCGAGTGTGTCGAACGTCAGCCCACTAGCTCAAACTTAAGGGTTCAAAAGTTCTGCGGAAATCACATAGGTCGTCATGTTACAATGAAGTCAATAAACGCCTACTACTGGAGCAAAACAGAATGCTTCGACGCTCGTGGTTCGGCCGCATGACCTCCGAGAAGCTTGGAAGAGACCTAATCTGAAAGGTGGATTCACAACGATCGAGTGTGCCGAACGTCAGCCCACTAGCTAAAACTTAAGAGTTCTAAAGTTCTGCCGAAATCTCATAGGTCGTCATGTTACAATTTAGTCAATAAAGGCCTACTACTGGAGCGAAACGGAATGCTTTGACACTCGGCTTTCGGCCGCACGACCTACGATAGGCTTGGAAGAGACCTCATCTGAAAGATGGATTCACAACGATCGAGTGTGTCGAACGTCAGCCCACTAGCTCGAACTTAAGGGTTCCAAAGTCCTGCCGAAATCACATAGGTCGACATGTTACAATTTAGTCAATAAAAGCCTACTACTGGAGCGAAACGGAATGCTTTGACGATCGCCTTTCGGCCGCACGACCTCCGAGAGGCTTTGAAGAGAACTCCCCTGAAAGGTGGATTCA
The DNA here is from genome assembly GCF_024500385.1 of Phyllopteryx taeniolatus. Taxonomy (NCBI): domain Eukaryota; kingdom Metazoa; phylum Chordata; class Actinopteri; order Syngnathiformes; family Syngnathidae; genus Phyllopteryx; species Phyllopteryx taeniolatus. Next base: position 207,370 of record NC_084516.1, read on the forward strand.
CAACAATCAAGTGTGTCGAACGTCAAACCCACAAGCTCAAACTTAAGGGTTCCAAAGTTCTGCCGAAATCACATAGGTCGTCATGTTACAATTTATTCAATAAAGGCCTACTACTGGAGTGAAACTGAATGCTTTGACGCTCGCCTTTCGGCCGCACGACCTCCAAGAGGCTTGGAAGAGACAGCATCTGAAAGGTGGATTCACAACGATCGAGTGTGTCGAATGTCAGCCTACTAGCTCAAACTTAAGGGTTAAAACGTTCTGCCGAAATCACATAGGTCGTCATGTTACAATTTAGTCAAAAATCGCCTACGACTGGAGCAAAACGCAATGCTTCGACGCTTGTGGTTCGGCCGCACGACCTCCGAGAAGCTTGGAAGAGACCTCATCTGAAAGGTGGATTCACAGCGATCGAGTATGTCGAATGTCAGCCTACTAGCTCAAACTTAAGGGTTAAAACGTTCTGCCGAAATCACATAGGTCGTCATGTTACAATTTATTCAATAAAGGCCTACTACTGGAGTGAAACTGAATGCTTTGACGCTCGCCTTTCGGCCGCACGACCTCCGAGAGGCTTGGAAGAGACCTCATCTGAAAGGTGTATTCACAACGATCGAGTGTGTCGAACGTCAGCCCACTAGCTAAAACTTAAGGATTCAAAAGTTCTGCCGAAATCACATAGGTCGTCATGTTACAATTTATTCAATAAAGGCCTACTACTGGAGTGAAACTGAATGCTTTGACGCTCGCCTTTCGGCCGCACGACCTCCGAGAGGCTTGGAAGAGACCTCATCTGAAAGGTGTATTCACAACGATCGAGTGTGTCGAACGTCAGCCCACTAGCTCAAACTTAAGGGTTCAAAAGTTCTGCCGAAATCACATAGGTCGTCATGTTACAGTTAAGTCAATAAAGGCCTACTACTGGAGCGAAACGGAATGCTTTGACGCTCGCCTTTCGGCCGGACGACCTCCGAGAGGCTTTGAAGAGAACTCCCCTGAAAGGTGGATTCACAACGATCAAGTGTGTCGAACGTCAGCCCACTAGCTCGAACTTAAGGGTTCCAAAGTCCTGCCGAAATCACATACGTCGTCATGTTACAATTTAGTCAATAAAGGCCTACTAATGGAGTGAAACGGAATGCTTCGACACTCTTGTTTCGGCCGCACGACCTCCGAGAGGCTTGGAAGAGACCTCATCTGAAAGGTGGATTCACAACGATCAAGTGTGTCGAACGTCAGCCCACTAGCTCAAACTTATGGGTTAAAAAGTTCTGCCGAAATCACATAGGTGGTCATGTTACAATTTAGTCAATAAAGGCCTACGACTGGAGCGAAACTGAATGCTTTGACGGTCGCCGCTCGGCCCCACAACCGGCCAAAGACTTGGGGAAGACCTCCCCTGAAAGGTGGCTTCACAACGATATAGTGTGTCGAACGTCAGCCCACTAGCTAAAACTTAAGAGTTCTAAAGTCCTGCCGAAATCTCATAGGTCGTCATGTTACAATTTAGTCAATAAAGGCCTACTACTGGAGCGAAACGGAATGCTTTGACACTCGCCTTTCGGCCGCACGACCTCCGATAGGCTTGGAAGAGACCTCATCTGAATGGTGGATTCACAACGATCGAATGTGTCGAACGTCAGCCCACTAGCTAAAACTTAAGAGTTCTAAAGTTCTGCCGAAATCTCATAGGTCGTCATGTTACAATTTAGTCAATAAAGGCCTACTAATGGAGTGAAACTGAATGCTTTGACGCTCGCCTTTCGGCCGCACGACCTCCGAGAGGCTTGGAAGAGACCTCATCTGAAAGGTGTATTCACAACGATCGAGTGTGTCGAACGTCAGCCCACTAGCTCAAACTTAAGGGTTCAAAAGTTCTGCCGAAATCACATAGGTCGTCATGTTACAATTAAGTCAATAAAGGCCTACTTCTGGAGCGAAACGGAATGCTTTGACGGTCGCCGCTCAGCCCCACAACCGGCCAAAGACTTGGGGGAGACCTCCCCTGAAAGGTGGATTCACAACGATCGAGTGTGTCGAACGTCAGCCCACTAGCTAAAACTTAAGAGTTCTAAAGTTCTGCCGAAATCTCATAGGTCGTCATGTTACAATTTAGTCAATAAAGGCCAACTACTGGAGCGAAACGGAATGCTTTGACACTCGCCTTTCGGCCGCACGACCTCCGATAGGCTTGGAAGAGACCTCATCTGAAAGATGGATTCACAACGATCGAGTGTGTCGAACGTCAGCCCACTAGCTCAAACTTAAGGGTTCAAAAGTTCTGCCGAAATCACATAGAGTCGTCATGTTACAATGAAGTCAATAAACGCCTACTACTGGAGCAAAACAGAATGCTTCGACGCTCGTGGTTCGGCCGCATGACCTCCGAGAAGCTTGGAAGAGACCTAATCTGAAAGGTGGATTCACAACGATCGAGTGTGTCGAACGTCAGCCCAGAATGTCAAACTTAAGGGTTCAAAAGTTCTGCCGAAATCACATAGGTCGACATGTTACAATTTAGTCAATAAAAGCCTACTACTGGAGCGAAACGGAATGCTTTGACGCTCGCCTTTCGGCCGCACGACTTCCGAGAGGCTTTGTAGAGAACTCCCCTGAAAGGTGGATTCACAACGATCAAGTGTGTCGAATGTCAGCCCACGAGCTCAAACTTAAGGGTTCCAAAGTCCTGCCGAAATCACATAGGTCGTCATGTTAAAATTTAGTCAAAAAACGCCTACGACTGGAGCAAAACGCAATGCTTCGACGCTTGTGGTTCGGCCGCACGACCTCCGAGAAGCTTGGAAGAGACCTCATCTGAAAGGTGGATTCACAGCGATCGAGTATGTCGAATGTCAGCCTACTAGCTCAAACTTAAGGGTTAAAACGTTCTGCCGAAATCACATAGGTCGTCATGTTACAATTTATTCAATAAAGGCCTACTACTGGAGTGAAACAGAATGCTTTGACGCTCGCCTTTCGGCCGCACGACCTCCGAGAGGCTTGGAAGAGACCTCATCTGAAAGGTGTAATCACAACGATCGAGTGTGTCGAACGTCAGCCAACTAGCTAAAACTTAAGGGTTCAAAAGTTCTGCCGAAATCACATAGGTCGTCATGTTACAATTTATTCAATAAAGGCCTACTACTGGAGTGAAACTGAATGCTTTGACGATCGCCTTTCGGCCGCACGACCTCCGAGAGGCTTGGAAGAGACCTCATCTGAAAGGTGTATTCACAACGATCGAGTGTGTCGAACGTCAGCCCACTAGCTCAAACTTAAGTGTTGAAAAGTTCTGCCGAAATCACATAGGTCGTCATGTTACAATTAAGTCAATAAAGGCCTACTACTGGAGCGAAACGGAATGCTTTGACGCTCGCCTTTCGGCCGCACGACCTCCGAGAGGCTTTGAAGAGAACTCCCCTGAAAGGTGGATTCACAACGATCGAGTGTGTCGAACGTCAGCCCACTAGCTCGAACTTAAGGGTTCCAAAGTCCTGCCGAAATCACATACGTCGTCATGTTACAATTTAGTCAATAAAGGCCTACTAATGGAGTGAAACGGAATGCTTCGACACTCGTGTTTCGGCTGCACGACCTCCGAGAGGCTTGGAAGAGACCTCATCTGATAGGTGGATTCACAACGATCGAGTGTGTCGAACGTCAGCCCACTAGATTAAACTTTAGGGTTCAAAAGTCCTGCCGAAATCACATAAGTCGTCATGTTATAATTTATTCAATAAAGGCCTACTACTGGAGTGAAACCGAATGCTTTGACGCTCGCATTTCGGCCGCACGACCTCCGAGAGGCTTGGAAGAGACCTCATCTGAAAGGTGCATTCACAACGATCGAGTGTGTCGAACGTCAGCCCACGAGCTCAAACTTATGGGTTAAAAAGTTCTGCCGAAATCACATAGGTGGTCATGTTACAATTTAGTCAATAAAGGCCTACGACTGGAGCGAAACTGAATGCTTTGACGGTCGCCGCTCGGCCCCACAACCGGCCAAAGACTTGGGGGAGACCTCCCCTGAAAGGTGGATTCACAACGATCGAGTGTGTCGAACGTCAGCCCACTAGCTCAAACTTAAGGGTTCAAAAGTTACAATTAAGTCAATAAAGGCCTACTTCTGGAGCGAAACGGAATGCTTTGACGGTCGCCGCTCGGCCCCACAACCGGCCAAAGACTTGGGGGAGACCTCCCCTGAAAGGTGGATTCACAACGATCGAGTGTGTCGAACGTCAGCCCACTAGCTAAAACTTAAGAGTTCTAAAGTTCTGCCGAAATCTCATAGGTCGTCATGTTACAATTTAGTCAATAAAGGCCTACTACTGGAGCGAAACGGAATGCTTTGACACTCGCCTTTCGGCCGCACGACCTCCGATAGGCTTGGAAGAGACCTCATCTGAAAGATGGATTCACAACGATCGAGTGTGTCGAACGTCAGCCCACTAGCTCAAACTTAAGGGTTCAAAAGTTCTACTACTGGAGCAAAACAGAATGCTTTGACGCTCGTGGTTCGGCCGCATGACCTCCGAGAAGCTTGGAAGAGACCTAATCTGAAAGGTGGATTCACAACGATCGAGTGTGTCGAACGTCAGCCCACTAGCTCAAACTTAAGGGTTCAAAAGTTCTGCCGAAATCACATAGGTCGTCATGATACAATGAAGTCAATAAACGCCTACTACTGGAGCAAAACAGAATGCTTCGACGCTCGTGGTTCGGCCGCATGACCTCCGAGAAGCTTGGAAGAGACCTAATCTGAAAGGTGGATTCACAACGATCGAGTGTGTCGAACGTCAGCCCAGAAGGTCAAACTTAAGGGTTCAAAAGTTCTGCCGAAATCACATAGGTCGACATGTTACAATTTAGTCAATAAAAGCCTACTACTGGAGCGAAAAGGAATGCTTTGACGCTCGCCTTTCGGCCGCACGACTTCCGAGAGGCTTTGAAGAGAACTCCCCTGAAAGGTGGATTCACAACGATCAAGTGTGTCGAATGTCAGCCCACGAGCTCAAACTTAAGGGTTCCAAAGTCCTGCCGAAATCACATAGGTCGTCATGTTAAAATTTAGTCAATAAACTTCTACGACTGGAGCAAAACGCAATGCTTCGACGCTTGTGGTTCGGCCGCACGACCTCCGAGAAGCTTGGAAGAGACCTCATCTGAAAGGTGGATTCACAACGATCAAGTGTGTCGAACGTCAGCCCACTAGCTCGAACTTAAGGGTTCCAAAGTCCTGCCGAAATCACATACGTCGTCATGTTACAATTTAGTCAATAAAGGCCTAGTAATGGAATGAAACGGAATGCTTCGACACTCGTGTTTCGGCCGCACGACCTCCGAGAGGCTTGGAAGAGACCTCATCTGAAAGGTGCATTCACAACGATCGAGTGTGTCGAACGTCAGCCCACTAGCTCAAACTTAAGGGTTCCAAAGTTCTGCCGAAATCACATAGGACGTCATGTTACAATTAAGTCAATAAAGGCCTACTACTGGAGCGAAACGGAATGCTTTGACGCTCGCCTTTCGGCCGGACGACCTCCGAGAGGCTTTGAAGAGAACTCCCCTGAAAGGTGGATTCACAACGATCAAGTGTGTCGAACGTCAGCCCACTAGCTCGAACTTAAGGGTTCCAAAGTCCTGCCGAAATCACATACGTCGTCATGTTACAATTTAGTCAATAAAGGCCTACTAATGGAGTGAAACGGAATGCTTCGACACTCTTGTTTCGGCCGCACGACCTCCGAGTGGCTTGGAAGAGACCTCATCTGAAAGGTGGATTCACAACGATCAAGTGTGTCGAACGTCAGCCCACTAGCTCGAACTTAAGGGTTCCAAAGTCCTGCCGAAATCACATACGTCGTCATGTTACAATTTAGTCAATAAAGGCCTATTAATGGAATGAAACGGAATGCTTCGACACTCGTGTTTCGGCCGCCCGACCTCCGAGAGGCTTGGAAGAGACCTCATCTGAAAGGTGCATTCACAACGATCGAGTGTGTCGAACGTCAGCCCACTAGCTCAAACTTAAGGGTTCAAAAGTTCTGCCGAAATCACATAGGTCGTCATGTTACAATTAAGTCAATAAAGGCCTACTGCTGGAGCGAAACGGAATGCTTTGACGGTCGCCGCTCGGCCCCACAACCGGCCAAAGACTTGGGGGAGATCTCCCCTGAAAGGTGGATTCACAACGATCGAGTGTGTCGAACGTCACCCCACTAGCTAAAACTTAAGAGTTCTAAAGTTCTGCCGAAATCTCATAGGTCGTCATGTTACAATTTAGTCAATAAAGGCCTACTACTGGAGCGAAACGGAATGCTTTGACACTCGCCTTTCGGCCGCACGACCTCCGATAGGCTTGGAAGAGACCTCATCTGAAAGATGGATTCACAACGATCGAGTGTGTCGAACGTCAGCCCACTAGCTCAAACTTAAGGGTTCAAAAGTTCTACTACTGGAGCAAAACAGAATGCTTCGACGCTCGTGGTTCGGCCGCATGACCTCCGAGAAGCTTGGAAGAGACCTAATCTGAAAGGTGGATTCACAACGATCGAGTGTGTCGAACGTCAGCCCACTAGCTCAAACTTAAGGGTTCAAAAGTTCTGCCGAAATCACATAGGTCGTCATGTTACAATGAAGTCAATAAACGCCTACTACTGGAGCAAAACAGAATGCTTCGACGCTCGTGGTTCGGCCGCATGACCTCCGAGAAGCTTGGAAGAGACCTAATCTGAAAGGTGGATTCACAACGATCGAGTGTGTCGAACGTCAGCCCAGAAGGTCAAACTTAAGGGTTCAAAAGTTCTGCCGAAATCACATAGGTCGACATGTTACAATTTAGTCAATAAAAGCCTACTACTGGAGCGAAAAGGAATGCTTTGACGCTCGCCTTTCGGCCGCACGACTTCCGAGAGGCTTTGAAGAGAACTCCCCTGAAAGGTGGATTCACAACGATCAAGTGTGTCGAATGTCAGCCCACGAGCTCAAACTTAAGGGTTCCAAAGTCCTGCCGAAATCACATAGGTCGTCATGTTAAAATTTAGTCAATAAACTTCTACGACTGGAGCAAAACGCAATGCTTCGACGCTTGTGGTTCGGCCGTACGACCTCCGAGAAGCTTGGAAGAGACCTCATCTGAAAGGTGGATTCACAACGATCAAGTGTGTCGAACGTCAGCCCACTAGCTCGAACTTAAGGGTTCCAAAGTCCTGCCGAAATCACATACGTCGTCATGTTACAATTTAGTCAATAAAGGCCTACTAATGGAATGAAACGGAATGCTTCGACACTCGTGTTTCGGCCGCACGACCTCCGAGAGGCTTGGAAGAGACCTCATCTGAAAGGTGCATTCACAACGATCGAGTGTGTCGAACGTCAGCCCACGACCTCAAACTTAAGGGTTCCAAAGTTCTGCCGAAATCACATAGGTCGTCATGTTACAATTTATTCAATAAAGGCCTACTACTGGAGTGAAACTGAATGCTTTGACGCTCGCCTTTCGGCCGCACGACCTCCAAGAGGCTTGGAAGAGACCTCATCTGAAAGGTGTATTCACAACGATCGAGTGTGTCGAACGTCAGCCCACTAGCTCAAACTTAAGGGTTCCAAAGTTCTGCAGAAATCACATAGGTCGTCATGTTACAATTTATTCAATAAAGGCCTACTACTGTAGTGAAACTGAATGCTTTGACGCTCGCCTTTCGGCCGCACGACCTCCAAGAGGCTTGGAAGAGACCTCATCTGAAAGGTGTATTCACAACGACCGAGTGTGTCGAACGTCAGCCCACTAGCTCAAACTTAAGGGTTCAAAAGTTCTGCCAAAATCACATAGGTCGTCATGTTACAATTAAGTCAATAAAGGCCTACTGCTGGAGCGAAACGGAATGCTTTGACGGTCGCCGCTCGGCCCCACAACCGGCCAAAGACTTGGGGGAGACCTCCCCTGAAAGGTGGATTCACAACGATCGAGTGTGCCGAACGTCAGCCCACTAGCTAAAACTTAAGAGTTCTAAAGTTCTGCCGAAATCTCATAGGTCGTCATGTTACAATTTAGTCAATAAAGGCCTACTACTGGAGCAAAACGGAATGCTTTGACACTCGGCTTTCGGCCGCACGACCTCCGATAGGCTTGGAAGAGACCTCATCTGAAAGATGGATTCACAACGATCGAATGTGTCGAACGTCAGCCCACTAGCTCGAACTTAAGGGTTCCAAAGTCCTGCCGAAATCACATAGGTCGACATGTTACAATTTAGTCAATAAAAGCCTACTACTGGAGCGAAACGGAATGCTTTGACGATCGCCTTTCGGCCGCACGACTTCCGAGAGGCTTTGAAGAGAACTCCCCTGAAAGGTGGATTCACAACAATCAAGTGTGTCGAACGTCAAACCCACAAGCTCAAACTTAAGGGTTCCAAAGTTCTGCCGAAATCACATAGGTCGTCATGTTACAATTTATTCAATAAAGGCCTACTACTGGAGTGAAACTGAATGCTTCAACACTCTTGTTTCGGCCGCACGACCTCCGAGAGGCTTGGAAGAGACCTCATCTGAAAGGTGGATTCACAACGATCAAGTGTGTTGAACGTCAGCCCACTAGCTCAAACTTATGGGTTAAAAAGTTCTGCCGAAATCACATAGGTGGTCATGTTACAATTTAGTCAATAAAGGCCTACGACTGGAGCGAAACTGAATGCTTTGACGATCGCCGCTCGGCCCCACAACCGGCGAAAGACTTGTGGGAGACCTCCCCTGAAAGGTGGCTTCACAACGATCTAGTGTGTCGAACGTCAGCCCACTAGCTAAAACTTAAGAGTTCCAAATTCCTGCCGAAATCACATAGGTCGACATGTTACAATTTAGTCAATAAAAGCCTACTACTGGAGCGAAACGGAATGCTTTGACGATCGCCTTTCGGCCGCACGACCTCCGAGAGGCTTTGAAGAGAACTCCCCTGAAAGGTGGATTCACAACAATCAAGTGTGTCGAACGTCAAACCCACAAGCTCAAACTTAAGGGTTCCAAAGTTCTGCCGAAATCACATAGGTCGTCATGTTACAATTTATTCAATAAAGGCCTACTACTGGAGTGAAACTGAATGCTTCGACACTCTTGTTTCGGCCGCACGACCTCCGAGAGGCTTGGAAGAGACCTCATCTGAAAGGTGGATTCACAACGATCAAGTGTGTTGAACGTCAGCCCACTAGCTCAAACTTATGGGTTAAAAAGTTCTGCCGAAATCACATAGGTGGTCATGTTACAATTTAGTCAATAAAGGCCTACGACTGGAGCGAAACTGAATGCTTTGACGATCGCCGCTCGGCCCCACAACCGGCGAAAGACTTGGGGGAGACCTCATCTGAATGGTGGATTCACAACGATCGAGTGTGTCGAACGTCAGCCCACTAGCTAAAACTTAAGAGTTCTAAAGTTCTGCCTAAATCTCATAGGTCGTCATGTTACAATTTAGTCAATAAAGGCCTACTACTGGAGTGAAACTGAATGCTTTGACGCTCGCCTTTCGGCCGCACGACCTCCGATAGGCTTGGAAGAGACCTCCCCTGAAAGGTGGATTCACAACAATCAAGTGTGTCGAACGTCAAACCCACAAGCTCAAACTTAAGGGTTCCAAAGTTCTGCCGAAATCACATAGGTCGTCATGTTACAATTTATTCAATAAAGGCCTACTACTGGAGTGAAACTGAATGCTTCGACACTCTTGTTTCGGCCGCACGACCTCCGAGAGGCTTGGAAGAGACCTCATCTGAAAGGTGGATTCACAACGATCAAGTGTGTTGAACGTCAGCCCACTAGCTCAAACTTATGGGTTAAAAAGTTCTGCCGAAATCACATAGGTGGTCATGTTACAATTTAGTCAATAAAGGCCTACGACTGGAGCGAAACTGAATGCTTTGACGATCGCCGCTCGGCCCCACAACCGGCGAAAGACTTGGGGGAGACCTCATCTGAATGGTGGATTCACAACGATCGAGTGTGTCGAACGTCAGCCCACTAGCTAAAACTTAAGAGTTCTAAAGTTCTGCCTAAATCTCATAGGTCGTCATGTTACAATTTAGTCAATAAAGGCCTACTACTGGAGTGAAACTGAATGCTTTGACGCTCGCCTTTCGGCCGCACGACCTCCGATAGGCTTGGAAGAGACCTCATCTGAAAGATGGATTCACAACGATCGAGTGTGTCGAACGTCAGCCCACTAGCTCGAACTTAAGGGTTCCAAAGTCCTGCCGAAATCACGTAGGTCGACATGTTACAATTTAGTCAATAAAAGCCTACTACTGGAGCGAAACGGAATGCTTTGACGATCGCCTTTCGGCCGCACGACCTCCGAGAGGCTTTGAAGAGAACTCCCCTGAAAGGTGGATTCACAACAATCAAGTGTGTCGAACGTAAACCCACAAGCTCAAACTTAAGGGTTCCAAAGTTCTGCCGAAATCACATAGGTCGTCATGTTACAATTTATTCAATAAAGGCCTACTACTGGAGTGAAACTGAATGCTTTGACGCTCGCCTTTCGGCCGCACGACCTCCGAGAGGCTTGGAAGAGACCTCATCTGAAAGGTGTATTCACAACGATCGAGTGTGTCGAACGTCAGCCCACTAGCTCAAACTTATGGGTTCAAAAGTTCTGCCGAAATCACATAGGTCGTCATGTTACAATTAAGTCAATAAAGGCCTACTACTGGAGCGAAACGGAATACTTTGACGATCGCCTTTCGGCCGGACGACCTCCGAGAGGCTTTGAAGAGAACTCCCCTGAAAGGTGGATTCACAACGATCAAGTGTGTCGAACGTCAGCCCACTAGCTCGAACTTAAGGGTTCCAAAGTCCTGCCGAAATCACATACGTCGTCATGTTACAATTTAGTCAATAAAGGCCTACTAATGGAGTGAAACGGAATGCTTCGACACTCTTGTTTCGGCCGCACGACCTCCGAGAGGCTTGGAAGAGACCTCATCTGAAAGGTGGATTCACAACGATCAAGTGTGTCGAACGTCAGCCCACTAGCTCAAACTTATGGGTTAAAAAGTTCTGCCGAAATCACATAGGTGGTCATGTTACAATTTAGTCAATAAAGGCCTACGACTGGAGCGAAACTGAATGCTTCGACACTCGTGTTTCGGCCGCACGACCTCCGAGAGGCTTGGAAGAGACCTCATCTGAAAGGTGCATTCACAACGATCGAGTGTGTCGAACGTCAGCCCACGACCTCAAACTTAAGGGTTCCAAAGTTCTGCCGAAATCACATAGGTCGTCATGTTACAATTTATTCAATAAAGGCCTACTACTGTAGTGAAACTGAATGCTTTGACGCTCGCCTTTCGGCCGCACGACCTCCAAGAGGCTTGGAAGAGACCTCATCTGAAAGGTGTATTCACAAAGACCGAGTGTGTCGAACGTCAGCCCACTAGCTCAAACTTAAGGGTTCAAAAGTTCTGCCAAAATCACATAGGTCGTCATGTTACAATTAAGTCAATAAAGGCCTACTGCTGGAGCGAAACGGAATGCTTTGACGGTCGCCGCTCGGCCCCACAACCGGCCAAAGACTTGGGGGAGACCTCCCCTGAAAGGTGGATTCACAACGATCGAGTGTGCCGAACGTCAGCCCACTAGCTAAAACTTAAGAGTTCTAAAGTTCTGCCGAAATCTCATAGGTCGTCATGTTACAATTTAGTCAATAAAGGCCTACTACTGGAGCGAAACGGAATGCTTTGACACTCGGCTTTCGGCCGCACGACCTCCGATAGGCTTGGAAGAGACCTCATCTGAAAGATGGATTCACAACGATCGAGTGTGTCGAACGTCAGCCCACTAGCTCGAACTTAAGGGTTCCAAAGTCCTGCCGAAATCACATAGGTCGACATGTTACAATTTAGTCAATAAAAGCCTACTACTGGAGCGAAACGGAATGCTTTGACGATCGCCTTTCGGCCGCACGACCTCCGAGAGGCTTTGAAGAGAACTCCCCTGAAAGGTGGATTCACAACAATCAAGAATGTCGAACGTCAAACCCACAAGCTCAAACTTAAGGGTTCCAAAGTTCTGCCGAAATCACATAGGTCGTCATGTTACAATTTATTCAATAAAGGCCTACTACTAGAGTGAAACTGAATGCTTTGACGCTCGCCTTTCGGCCGCACGACCTCCAAGAGGCTTGGAAGAAACAGCATCTGAAAGGTGGATTCACAACGATCGAGTGTGTCGAATGTCAGCCTACTAGCTCAAACTTAAGGGTTAAAACGTTCTGCCGAAATCACATAGGTCGTCATGTTACAATTTATTCAATAAAGGCCTACTACTGGAGTGAAACTGAATGCTTTGATGCTCGCCTTTCGGCCGCACAACCTCCGAGAGGCTTGGAAGTGACCTCATCTGAAAGGTGTATTCACAACGATCGAGTGTGTCGAACGTCAGCCCACTAGCTCAAACTTAAGGGTTCAAAAGTTCTGCCGAAATCACATAGGTCGTCATGTTACAATTAAGTCAATAAAGGCCTACTACTGGAGCGAAACGGAATGCCTTGACGCTCGCCTTTCGGCCGGACGACCTCCGAGAGGCTTTGAAGAGAACTCCCCTGAAAGGTGGATTCACAACGATCAAGTGTGTCGAACGTCAGCCCACTAGCTCGAACTTAAGGGTTCCAAAGTCCTGCCGAAATCACATACGTCGTCATGTTACAATTTAGTCAATAAAGGCCTACTAATGGAGTGAAACGGAATGCTTCGACACTCTTGTTTCGGCCGCACGACCTCCGAGTGGCTTGGAAGAGACCTCATCTGAAAGGTGGATTCACAACAATCAAGTGTGTCGAACGTCAGCCCACTAGCTCGAACTTAAGGGTTCCAAAGTCCTGCCGAAATCACACACGTCGTCATGTTACAATTTAGTCAATAAAGGCCTACTAATGGAGTGAAACGGAATGCTTCGACACTCTTGTTTCGGCCGCACGACCTCCGAGAGGCTTGGAAGAGACCTCATCTGAAAGGTGGATTCACAACGATCAAGTGTGTCGAACGTCAGCCCACTAGCTCAAACTTATGGGTTAAAAAGTTCTGCCGAAATCACATAGGTGGTCATGTTACAATTAAGTCAATAAAGGCCTACTTCTGGAGCGAAACGGAATGCTTTGACGGTCGCCGCTCGGCCCCACAACCGGCCAAAGACTTCGGGGAGACCTCCCCTGAAAGGTGGATTCACAACGATCGAGTGTGTCGAACGTCAGCCCACTAGCTAAAACTTAAGAGTTCTAAAGTTCTGCCGAAATCTCATAGGTCGTCATGTTACAATTTAGTCAATAAAGGCCTACTACTGGAGCGAAACGGAATGCTTTGACACTCGCCTTTCGGCCGCACGACCTCCGATAGGCTTGGAAGAGACCTCATCTGAAAGGTGCATTCACAACGATCGAGTGTGTCGAACGTCAGCCCACGACCTCAAACTTAAGGGTTCCAAAGTTCTGCCGAAATCACATAGGTCGTCATGTTACAATTTATTCAATAAAGGCCTACTACTGTAGTGAAACTGAATGCTTTGACGCTCGCCTTTCGGCCGCACGACCTCCAAGAGGCTTGGAAGAGACCTCATCTGAAAGGTGTATTCACAACGACCGAGTGTGTCGAACGTCAGCCCACTACCTCAAACTTAAGGGTTCAAAAGTTCTGCCAAAATCACATAGGTCGTCATGTTACAATTAAGTCAATAAAGGCCTACTACTGGAGCGAAACGGAATGCCTTGACGCTCGCCTTTCGGCCGGACGACCTCCGAGAGGCTTTGAAGAGAACTCCCCTGAAAGGTGGATTCACAACGATCAAGTGTGTCGAACGTCAGCCCACTAGCTCGAACTTAAGGGTTCCAAAGTCCTGCCGAAATCACATACGTCGTCATGTTACAATTTAGTCAATAAAGGCCTACTAATGGAGTGAAACGGAATGCTTCGACACTCTTGTTTCGGCCGCACGACCTCCGAGTGGCTTGGAAGAGACCTCATCTGAAAGGTGGATTCACAACAATCAAGTGTGTCGAACGTCAGCCCACTAGCTCGAACTTAAGGGTTCCAAAGTCCTGCCGAAATCACACACGTCGTCATGTTACAATTTAGTCAATAAAGGCCTACTAATGGAGTGAAACGGAATGCTTCGACACTCTTGTTTCGGCCGCACGACCTCCGAGAGGCTTGGAAGAGACCTCATCTGAAAGGTGGATTCACAACGATCAAGTGTGTCGAACGTCAGCCCACTAGCTCAAACTTATGGGTTAAAAAGTTCTGCCGAAATCACATAGGTGGTCATGTTACAATTAAGTCAATAAAGGCCTACTTCTGGAGCGAAACGGAATGCTTTGACGGTCGCCGCTCGGCCCCACAACCGGCCAAAGACTTCGGGGAGACCTCCCCTGAAAGGTGGATTCACAACGATCGAGTGTGTCGAACGTCAGCCCACTAGCTAAAACTTAAGAGTTCTAAAGTTCTGCCGAAATCTCATAGGTCGTCATGTTACAATTTAGTCAATAAAGGCCTACTACTGGAGCGAAACGGAATGCTTTGACACTCGCCTTTCGGCCGCACGACCTCCGATAGGCTTGGAAGAGACCTCATCTGAAAGGTGCATTCACAACGATCGAGTGTGTCGAACGTCAGCCCACGACCTCAAACTTAAGGGTTCCAAAGTTCTGCCGAAATCACATAGGTCGTCATGTTACAATTTATTCAATAAAGGCCTACTACTGTAGTGAAACTGAATGCTTTGACGCTCGCCTTTCGGCCGCACGACCTCCAAGAGGCTTGGAAGAGACCTCATCTGAAAGGTGTATTCACAACGACCGAGTGTGTCGAACGTCAGCCCACTAGCTCAAACTTAAGGGTTCAAAAGTTCTGCCAAAATCACATAGGTCGTCATGTTACAATTAAGTCAATAAAGGCCTACTGCTGGAGCGAAACGGAATGCTTTGACGGTCGCCGCTCGGCCCCACAACCGGCCAAAGACTTGGGGGAGACCTCCCCTGAAAGGTGGATTCACAACGGTCGAGTGTGCCGAACGTCAGCCCACTAGCTAAAACTTAAGAGTTCTAAAGTTCTGCCGAAATCTCATAGGTCGTCATGTTACAATTTAGTCAATAAAGGCCTACTACTGGAGCGAAACGGAATGCTTTGACACTCGGCTTTCGGCCGCACGACCTCCGATAGGCTTGGAAGAGACCTCATCTGAAAGATGGATTCACAACGATCGAGTGTGTCGAACGTCAGCCCACTAGCTCGAACTTAAGGGTTCCAAAGTCCTGCCGAAATCACATAGGTCGACATGTTACAATTTAGTCAATAAAAGCCTACTACTGGAGCGAAACGGAATGCTTTGACGATCGCCTTTCGGCCGCACGACCTCCGAGAGGCTTTGAAGAGAACTCCCCTGAAAGGTGGATTCACAACAATCAAGTGTGTCGAACGTCAAACCCACAAGCTCAAACTTAAGGGTTCCAAAGTTCTGCCGAAATCACATAGGTCGTCATGTTACAATTTATTCAATAAAGGCCTACTACTGGAGTGAAACTGAATGCTTTGACGCTCGCCTTTCGGCCGCACGACCTCCAAGAGGCTTGGAAGAGACAGCATCTGAAAGGTGGATTCACAACGATCGAGTGTGTCGAATGTCAGCCTACTAGCTCAAACTTAAGGGTTAAAACGTTCTGCCGAAATCACATAGGTCGTCATGTTACAATTTATTCAATAAAGGCCTACTACTGGAGTGAAACTGAATGCTTTGACGCTCGCCTTTCGGCCGCACAACCTCCGAAAGGCTTGGAAGAGACCTCATCTGAAAGGTGTATTCACAACGATCGAGTGTGTCGAACGTCAGCCCACTAGCTCGAACTTAAGGGTTCCAAAGTCCTGCCGAAATCACATAGGTCGACATGTTACAATTTAGTCAATAAAAGCCTACTACTGGAGCGAAACGGAATGCTTTGACGATCGCCTTTCGGCCGCACGACCTCCGAGAGGCTTTGAAGAGAACTCCCCTGAAAGGTGGATTTACAACAATCAAGTGTGTCGAACGTCAAACCCACAAGCTCAAACTTAAGGGTTCCAAAGTTCTGCCGAAATCACATAGGTCGTCATGTTACAATTTATTCAATAAAGGCCTACTACTGGAGTGAAACTGAATGCTTTGACGCTCGCCTTTCGGCCGCACGACCTCCGAGAGGCTTGGAAGAGACCTCATCTGAAAGGTGTATTCACAACGATCGAGTGTGTCGAACGTCAGCCCACTAGCTCAAACTTAAGGGTTCAAAAGTTCTGCCGAAATCACATAGGTCGTCATGTTACAATTAAGTCAATAAAGGCCTACTACTGGAGCGAAACGGAATGCTTTGACGCTCGCCTTTCGGCCGGACGACCTCCGAGAGGCTTTGAAGAGAACTCACCTGAAAGGTGGATTCACAACGATCAAGTGTGTCGAACGTCAGCCCACTAGCTCGAACTTAAGGGTTCCAAAGTCCTGCCGAAATCACATACGTCGTCATGTTACAATTTAGTCAATAAAGGAATACTAATGGAGTGAAACGGAATGCTTCGACACTCTTGTTTCGGCCGCACGACCTCCGAGAGGCTTGGAAGAGACCTCATCTGAAAGGTGGATTCACAACGATCAAGTGTGTCGAACGTCAGCCCACTAGCTCAAACTTATGGGTTAAAAAGTTCTGCCGAAATCACATAGGTGGTCATGTTACAATTTAGTCAATAAAGGCCTACGACTGGAGCGAAACTGAATGCTTTGACGGTCGCCGCTCGGCCCCACAACCGGCCAAAGACTTGGGGGAGACCTCCCCTGAAAGGTGGCTTCACAACGATATAGTGTGTCGAACGTCAGCCCACTAGCTAAAACTTAAGAGTTCTAAAGTTCTGCCGAAATCTCATAGGTCGTCATGTTACAATTTAGTCAATAAAGGCCTACTACTGGAGCGAAACGGAATGCTTTGACACTCGCCTTTCGGCCGCACGACCTCCGATAGGCTTGGAAGAGACCTCATCTGAATGGTGGATTCACAACGATCGAATGTGTCGAACGTCAGCCCACTAGCTAAAACTTAAGAGTTCTAAAGTTCTGCCGAAATCTCATAGGTCGTCATGTTACAATTTAGTCAATAAAGGCCTACTAATGGAGTGAAACTGAATGCTTTGACGCTCGCCTTTCGGCCGCACGACCTCCGAGAGGCTTGGAAGAGACCTCATCTGAAAGGTGTATTCACAACGATCGAGTGTGTCGAACGTCAGCCCACTAGCTCAAACTTAAGGGTTCAAAAGTTCTGCCGAAATCACATAGGTCGTCATGTTACAATTAAGTCAATAAAGGCCTACTTCTGGAGCGAAACGGAATGCTTTGACGGTCGCCGCTCGGCCCCACAACCGGCCAAAGACTTGGGGGAGACCTCCCCTGAAAGGTGGATTCACAACGATCGAGTGTGTCGAACGTCAGCCCACTAGCTAAAACTTAAGAGTTCTAAAGTTCTGCCGAAATCTCATAGGTCGTCATGTTACAATTTAGTAAATAAAGGCCTACTACTGGAGCGAAACGGAATGCTTTGACACTCGCCTTTCGGCCGCACGACCTCCGATAGGCTTGGAAGAGACCTCATCTGAATGGTGGATTCACAATGATCGAATGTGTCGAACGTCAGCCCACTAGCTAAAACTTAAGAGTTCTAAAGTTCTGCCGAAATCTCATAGGTCGTCATGTTACAATTTAGTCAATAAAGGCCTACTAATGGAGTGAAACTGAATGCTTTGACGCTCGCCTTTCGGCCGCACGACCTCCGAGAGGCTTGGAAGAGACCTCATCTGAAAGGTGTATTCACAACGATCGAGTGTGTCGAACGTCAGCCCACTAGCTCAAACTTAAGGGTTCAAAAGTTCTGCCGAAATCACATAGGTCGTCATGTTACAATTAAGTCAATAAAGGCCTACTTCTGGAGCGAAACGGAATGCTTTGACGGTCGCCGCTCGGCCCCACAACCGGCCAAAGACTTGGGGGAGACCTCCCCTGAAAGGTGGATTCACAACGATCGAGTGTGTCGAACGTCAGCCCACTAGCTAAAACTTAAGAGTTCTAAAGTTCTGCCGAAATCTCATAGGTCGTCATGTTACAATTTAGTCAATAAAGGCCTACTACTGGAGCGAAACGGAATGCTTTGACACTCGCCTTTCGGCCGCACGACCTCCAATAGGCTTGGAAGAGACCTCATCTGAAAGATGGATTCACAACGATCGAGTGTGTTGAATGTCAGCCCACGACCTCAAACTTAAGGGTTCCAAAGTTCTGCCGAAATCACATAGGTTGTCATGTTACAATTTATTCAATAAAGGCCTACTACTGGAGTGAAACTGAATGCTTTGACGCTCGCCTTTCGGCTGCACGACCTCCAAGAGGCTTGGAAGAGACCTCATCTGAAAGGTGGATTCACAACGATCGAGTGTGTCGAATGTCAGCCTACTAGCTCAAACTTAAGGGTTAAAACATTCTGCCGAAATCACATAGGTCGTCATGTTACAATTTATTCAATAAAGGCCTACTACTGGAGTGAAACTGAATGCTTTGACGCTCGCCTTTCGGCCGCACGACCTCCGAGAAGCTTGGAAGAGACCTCATCTGAAAGGTGTATTCACAACGATCGAGTGTGTCGAACGTCAGCCCACTAGCTCAAACTTAAGGGTTCAAAAGTTCTGCCGAAATCACATAGGTCGTCATGTTACAATTAAGTCAATAAAGGCCTACTACTGGAGCGAAACGGAATGCTTTGACGCTCGCCTTTCGGCCGGACGACCTCCGAGAGGCTTTGAAGAGAACTCCCCTGAAAGGTGGATTCACAACGATCAAGTGTGTCGAACGTCAGCCCACTAGCTCGAACTTAAGGGTTCCAAAGTCCTGCCGAAATCACATACGTCGTCATGTTACAATTTAGTCAATAAAGGCCTACTAATGGAGTGAAACGGAATGCTTCGACACTCTTGTTTCGGCCGCACGACCTCCGAGAGGCTTGGAAGAGACCTCATCTGAAAGGTGGATTCACAACGATCAAGTGTGTCGAACGTCAGCCCACTAGCTCAAACTTATGGGTTAAAAAGTTCTGCCGAAATCACATAGGTGGTCATGTTACAATTTAGTCAATAAAGGCCTACGACTGGAGCGAAACTGAATGCTTTGACGGTCGCCGCTCGGCCCCACAACCGGCCAAAGACTTGGGGGAGACCTCCCCTGAAAGGTGGCTTCACAACGATATAGTGTGTCGAACGTCAGCCCACTAGCTAAAACTTAAGAGTTCTAAAGTTCTGCCGAAATCTCATAGGTCGTCATGTTACAATTTAGTCAATAAAGGCCTACTACTGGAGCGAAACGGAATGCTTTGACACTCGCCTTTCGGCCGCACGACCTCCGATAGGCTTGGAAGAGACCTCATCTGAATGGTGGATTCACAACGATCGAATGTGTCGAACGTCAGCCCACTAGCTAAAACTTAAGAGTTCTAAAGTTCTGCCGAAATCTCATAGGTCGTCATGTTACAATTAAGTCAATAAAGGCCTACTACTGGAGTGAAACGGAATGCTTTGACGCTCGCCTTTCGGCCGCACGACCTCCGAGAGGCTTTGAAGAGAACTCCCCTGAAAGGTGGATTCACAACGATCAAGTGTGTCGAACGTCAGCCCACTAGCTCGAACTTAAGGGTTCCAAAGTCCTGCCGAAATCACATACGTCGTCATGTTACAATTTAGTCAATAAAGGCCTACTAATGGAGTGAAACGGAATGCTTCGACACTCGTGTTTCGGCTGCACGACCTCCGAGAGGCTTGGAAGAGACCTTCTCTGAAAGGTGGATTCACAACGATCGAGTGTGTCGAACGTCAGCCCACTAGATTAAACTTTAGGGTTCAAAAGTCCTGCCGAAATCACATAAGTCGTCATGTTATAATTTATTCAATAAAGGCCTACTACTGGAGTGAAACCGAATGCTTTGACGCTCGCATTTCGGCCGCACGACCTCCGAGAGGCTTGGAAGAGACCTCATCTGAAAGGTGCATTCACAACGATCGAGTGTGTCGAACGTCAGCCCACGAGCTCAAACTTATGGGTTAAAAAGTTCTGCCGAAATCACATAGGTGGTCATGTTACAATTTAGTCAATAAAGGCCTACGACTGGAGCGAAACTGAATGCTTTGACGGTCGCCGCTCGGCCCCACAACCGGCCAAAGACTTGGGGGAGACCTCCCCTGAAAGGTGGATTCACAATGATCGAGTGTGTCGAACGTCAGCCCACTAGCTAAAACTTAAGAGTTCTAAAGTTCTGCCGAAATCTCATAGGTCGTCATGTTACAATTCAGTCAATAAAGGCCTACTACTGGAGCAAAACGGATTGCTTTGACATTCGCCTTTCGGCCGCACGACCTCCGATAGGCTTGGAAGAGACCTCATCTGAAAGGTGGATTCACAACGATCGAGTGTGTCAAACGTCAGCCCACTAGCTCAAACTTAAGGGTTAAAAAGTTCTGCCGAAATCACATAGGTCGTCAAGTTACAATTAAGTCAATAAAGGCCTACTACTGGAGCGAAACGGAATGCTTTGACGCTCGCCTTTCGGCCGCACGACCTCCGAGAGGCTTTGAAGAGAACTCCCCTGAAAGGTGGATTCACAACGATCAAGTGTGTCGAACGTCAGCCCACTAGCTCGAACTTAAGGGTTCCAAAGTCCTGCCGAAATCACATACGTCGTCATGTTACAATTTAGTCAATAAAGGCCTACTAATGGAGTGAAACGGAATGCTTCGACACTAGTGTTTCGGCCGCACGACCTCCGAGAGGCTTGGAAGAGACCTCATCTGAAAGGTGGATTCACAACGATCGAGTGTGTTGAACGTCAGCCCACTAGCTCAAACTTTAGGGTTCAAAAGTTCTGCCGAAATCACAAAGGTCGTCATGTTACAATTTATTCAATAAAGGCCTACTACTGGAGTGAAACTGAATGCTTTGACGCTCGCCTTTCGGCCGCACGACCTCCGAGAGGCTTGGAAGAGACCTCATCTGAAAGGTGTATTCACAACGATCGAGTGTGTCGAACGTCAGCCCACTAGCTCAAACTTATGGGTTAAAAAGTTCTGCCCAAATCACATAGGTGGTCATGTTACAATTTAGTCAAAAAAGGCCTACGACTGGAGCGAAACTGAATGCTTTGACGGTCGCCGCTCGGCCCCAAAACCGGCCAAAGACTTGGGGGAGACCTCCCCTGAAAGGTGGATTCACAACGATCGAGTGTGTTGAACGTCAGCCCACTAGCTAAAACTTAAGAGTTCTAAAGTTCTGCCGAAATCTCATAGGTCGTCATGTTACAATTTAGTCAATAAAGGCCTACTACTGGAGCGAAACGGAATGCTTTGGCACTCGCCTTTCGGCCGCACGACCTCCGATAGGATTGGAAGAGACCTCATCTGAAAGGTGGATTCACAACGATCGAGTTTGTCGAACGTCAGCCCACTAGCTCAAACTTAAGGGTTCAAACGTTCTGCCGAAATCACATAGGTCGACATGTTACAATGAAGTCAATAAACGCCTACTTCTGGAGCGAAACGGAATGCTTTGACGGTCGCCGCTCGGCCCCACAACCGGCCAAAGACTTGGGGGAGACCTCCCCTGAAAGGTGGATTCACAACGATCGAGTGTGTCGAACGTCAGCCCACTAGCTAAAACTTAAGAGTTCTAAAGTTCTGCCGAAATCTCATAGGTCGTCATGTTACAATTTAGTCAATAAAGGCCTACTACTGGAGCGAAACGGAATGCTTTGACACTCGCCTTTCGGCCGCACGACCTCCGATAGGCTTGGAAGAGACCTCATCTGAATGGTGGATTCACAACGATCGAATGTGTCGAACGTCAGCCCACTAGCTAAAACTTAAGAGTTCTAAAGTTCTGCCGAAATCTCATAGGTCGTCATGTTACAATTTAGTCAATAAAGGCCTACTACTGGAGTGAAACGGAATGCTTCGACGCTTGTGTTTCGGCCGCACGACCTCCGAGAGGCTTGGCAGAGACCTCATCTGAAAGATGGATTCACAACGATCGAGTGTGTCGAACGTCAGCCCACTAGCTCAAACTTAAGGGTTCAAAAGTTCTGCCGAAATCACATAGGTCGTCATGTTACAATGAAGTCAATAAACGCCTACTACTGGAGCAAAACAGAATGCTTCGACGCTCGTGGTTCGGCCGCATGACCTCCGAGAAGCTTGGAAGAGACCTAATCTGAAAGGTGGATTCACAACGATCGAGTGTGTCGAACGTCAGCCCAGAAGGTCAAACTTAAGGGTTCAAAAGTTCTGCCGAAATCACATAGGTCGTCATGTTACAATTAAGTCAATAAAGGCCTACTACTGGAGCGAAACGGAATGCTTTGACGCTCGCCTTTCGGCCGGACGACCTCCGAGAGGCTTTGAAGAGAACTCCCCTGAAAGGTGGATTCACAACGATCAAGTGTGTCGAACGTCAGCCCACTAGCTCGAACTTAAGGGTTCCAAAGTCCTGCCGAAATCACATACGTCGTCATGTTACAATTTAGTCAATAAAGGCCTACTAATGGAGTGAAACGGAATGCTTCGACACTCTTGTTTCGGCCGCACGACCTCCGAGAGGCTTGGAAGAGACCTCATCTGAAAGGTGGATTCACAACGATCAAGTGTGTCGAACGTCAGCCCACTAGCTCAAACTTATGTGTTAAAAAGTTCTGCCGAAATCACATAGGTGGTCATGTTACAATTTAGTCAATAAAGGCCTACGACTGGAGCGAAACTGAATGCTTTGACGGTCGCCGCTCGGCCCCACAACCGGCCAAAGACTTGGGGGAGACCTCCCCTGAAAGGTGGCTTCACAACAATATATTGTGTCGAACGTCAGCCCACTAGCTAAAACTTAAGAGTTCTAAAGTTCTGCTGAAATCTCATAGGTCGTCATGTTACAATTTAGTCAATAAAGGCCTACTACTGGAGCGAAACGGAATGCTTTGACACTCGCCTTTCGGCCGCACGACCTCCGATAGGCTTGGAAGAGACCTCATCTGAATGGTAGATTCACAACGATCGAGTGTGTCGAACGTCAGCCCACTAGCTAAAACTTAAGAGTTCTAAAGTTCTGCCGAGATCTCATAGGTCGTCATGTTACAATTTAGTCAATAAAGGCCTACTAATGGAGTGAAACTGAATGCTTTGACGCTCGCCTTTCGGCCGCACGACCTCCGAGAGGCTTGGAAGAGACCTCATCTGAAAGGTGTATTCACAACGATCGAGTGTGTCGAACGTCAGCCCACTAGCTCAAACTTAAGGGTTCAAAAGTTACAATTAAGTCAATAAAGGCCTACTTCTGGAGCGAAACGGAATGCTTTGACGGTCGCCGCTCGGCCCCACAACCGGCCAAAGACTTGGGGGAGACCTCCCCTGAAAGGTGGATTCACAACGATCGAGTGTGTCGAACGTCAGCCCACTAGCTAAAACTTAAGAGTTCTAAAGTTCTGCCGAAATCTCATAGGTCGTCATGTTACAATTTAGTCAATAAAGGCCTACTACTGGAGCGAAACGGAATGCTTTGACACTCGCCTTTCGGCCGCACGACCTCCGATAGGCTTGGAAGAGACCTCATCTGAAAGATGGATTCACAACGATCGAGTGTGTCGAACGTCAGCCCACTAGCTCAAACTTAAGGGTTCAAAAGTTCTGCCGAAATCACATAGGTCGTCATGTTACAATGAAGTCAATAAACGCCTACTACTGGAGCAAAACAGAATGCTTCGACGCTCGTGGTTCGGCCGCATGACCTCCGATAAGCTTGGAAGAGACCTAATCTGAAAGGTGGATTCACAACGATCGAGTGTGTCGAACGTCAGCCCAGAAGGTCAAACGTAAGGGTTCAAAAGTTCTGCCGAAATCACATAGGTCGACATGTTACAATTTAGTCAATAAAAGCCTACTACTGGAGTGAAACGGAATGCTTTGACGCTCGCCTTTCGGCCGCACGACTTCCGAGAGGCTTTGAAGAGAACTCCCCTGAAAGGTGGATTCACAACGATCAAGTGTGTCGAATGTCAGCCCACGAGCTCAAACTTAAGGGTTCCAAAGTCCTGCCGAAATCACATAGGTCGTCATGTTAAAATTTAGTCAATAAACGCCTACGACTGGAGCAAAACGCAATGCTTCGACGCTTGTGGTTCGGCCGCACGACCTCCGAGAAGCTTGGAAGAGACCTCATCTGAAAGGTGGATTCACAGCGATCGAGTGTGTCGAATGTCAGCCTACTAGCTCAAACTTAAGGGTTCCAAAGTTCTGCCGAAATCACATAGGTCGTCATGTTACAATTTATTCGATAAAGGCCTACTACTGGAGTAAAACTGAATGCTTTGACGGTCGCCTTTCGGCCGCACGACCTCCGAGAGGCTTGGAAGAGACCTCATCTGAAAGGTGTATTCACAACGATCGAGTGTGTCGAACGTCAGCCCACTAGCTAAAACTTAAGGGTTCAAAAGTTCTGCCGAAATCACATAGGTCGTCATGTTACAATTTATTCAATAAAGGCCTACTACTGGAGTGAAACTGAATGCTTTGACGCTCGCCTTTCGGCCGCACGACCTCCGAGAGGCTTGGAAGAGACCTCATCTGAAAGGTGTATTCACAACGATCGAGTGTGTCGAACGTCAGCCCACTAGCTAAAACTTAAGGGTTCAAAAGTTCTGCCGAAATCACATAGGTCGTCATGTTACAATTAAGTCAATAAAGGCCTACTACTGGAGTGAAACGGAATGCTTTGACGCTCGCCTTTCGGCCGCACGACCTCCGAGAGGCTTTGAAGAGAACTCCCCTGAAAGGTGGATTCACAACGATCAAGTGTGTCGAACGTCAGCCCACTAGCTCGAACTTAAGGGTTCCAAAGTCCTGCCGAAATCACATACGTCGTCATGTTACAATTTAGTCAATAAAGGCCTACTAATGGAGTGAAACGGAATGCTTCGACACTCGTGTTTCGGCTGCACGACCTCCGAGAGGCTTGGAAGAGACCTTCTCTGAAAGGTGGATTCACAACGATCGAGTGTGTCGAACGTCAGCCCACTAGATTAAACTTTAGGGTTCAAAAGTCCTGCCGAAATCACATAAGTCGTCATGTTATAATTTATTCAATAAAGGCCTACTACTGGAGTGAAACCGAATGCTTTGACGCTCGCATTTCGGCCGCACGACCTCCGAGAGGCTTGGAAGAGACCTCATCTGAAAGGTGCATTCACAACGATCGAGTGTGTCGAACGTCAGCCCACGAGCTCAAACTTATGGGTTAAAAAGTTCTGCCGAAATCACATAGGTGGTCATGTTACAATTTAGTCAATAAAGGCCTACGACTGGAGCGAAACTGAATGCTTTGACGGTCGCCGCTCGGCCCCACAACCGGCCAAAGACTTGGGGGAGACCTCCCCTGAAAGGTGGATTCACAATGATCGAGTGTGTCGAACGTCAGCCCACTAGCTAAAACTTAAGAGTTCTAAAGTTCTGCCGAAATCTCATAGGTCGTCATGTTACAATTCAGTCAATAAAGGCCTACTACTGGAGCAAAACGGATTGCTTTGACATTCGCCTTTCGGCCGCACGACCTCCGATAGGCTTGGAAGAGACCTCATCTGAAAGGTGGATTCACAACGATCGAGTGTGTCAAACGTCAGCCCACTAGCTCAAACTTAAGGGTTAAAAAGTTCTGCCGAAATCACATAGGTCGTCAAGTTACAATTAAGTCAATAAAGGCCTACTACTGGAGCGAAACGGAATGCTTTGACGCTCGCCTTTCGGCCGCACGACCTCCGAGAGGCTTTGAAGAGAACTCCCCTGAAAGGTGGATTCACAACGATCAAGTGTGTCGAACGTCAGCCCACTAGCTCGAACTTAAGGGTTCCAAAGTCCTGCCGAAATCACATACGTCGTCATGTTACAATTTAGTCAATAAAGGCCTACTAATGGAGTGAAACGGAATGCTTCGACACTAGTGTTTCGGCCGCACGACCTCCGAGAGGCTTGGAAGAGACCTCATCTGAAAGGTGGATTCACAACGATCGAGTGTGTTGAACGTCAGCCCACTAGCTCAAACTTTAGGGTTCAAAAGTTCTGCCGAAATCACAAAGGTCGTCATGTTACAATTTATTCAATAAAGGCCTACTACTGGAGTGAAACTGAATGCTTTGACGCTCGCCTTTCGGCCGCACGACCTCCGAGAGGCTTGGAAGAGACCTCATCTGAAAGGTGTATTCACAACGATCGAGTGTGTCGAACGTCAGCCCACTAGCTCAAACTTATGGGTTAAAAAGTTCTGCCCAAATCACATAGGTGGTCATGTTACAATTTAGTCAAAAAAGGCCTACGACTGGAGCGAAACTGAATGCTTTGACGGTCGCCGCTCGGCCCCAAAACCGGCCAAAGACTTGGGGGAGACCTCCCCTGAAAGGTGGATTCACAACGATCGAGTGTGTTGAACGTCAGCCCACTAGCTAAAACTTAAGAGTTCTAAAGTTCTGCCGAAATCTCATAGGTCGACATGTTACAATTTAGTCAATAAAAGCCTACTACTGGAGCGAAAAGGAATGCTTTGACACTCGCCTTTCGGCCGCACGACTTCCGAGAGGCTTTGAAGAGAACTCCCCTGAAAGGTGGATTCACACCGATCAAGTGTGTCCAACGTCAGCCCACGAGCTCAAACTTAAGGGTTCCAAAGTCCTCCCGAAATCACATAGGTCGTCATGTTACAATTTAGTCAATAAAGGCCTACTAATGGAGTGAAACGGAATGCTTCGACGCTCGTGGTTCGGCCGCATGACCTCCGAGAAGCTTGGAAGAGACCTAATCTGAAAGGTGGATTCACAACGATCGAGTGTGTCGAACGTCAGCCCAGAAGGTCAAACTTAAGGGTTCAAAACTTCTGCCGAAATCACATAGGTCGTCATGTTACAATTTAGTCAATAAAGGCCTACGACTGGAGCGAAACTGAATGCTTTGACGGTCGCCGCTCGGCCCCACAACAGGCCAAAGACTTGGGGGAGACCTCCCCTGAAAGGTGGATTCACAACGATCGAGTGTGTCGAACGTCAGCCCACTAGCTAAAACTTAAGAGTTCTAAAGTTCTGCCGAAATCTCATAGGTCGTCATGTTACAATTTAGTCAATAAAGGCCTACTACTGGAGCGAAACGGAATGCTTTGACACTCGCCTTTCGGCCGCACGACCTCCGATAGGCTTGGAAGAGACCTCATCTGAAAGGTGGATTCACAACGATCGAGTGTGTCGAACGTCAGCCCACTAGCTCAAACTTTAGGGTTCAAAAGTTCTGCCGAAATCACATAGGTCGACATGTTACAATGAAGTCAATAAACGCCTACTACTGGAGTGAAACCGAATGCTTTGACGCTCGCATTTCGGCCGCACGACCTCCGAGAGGCTTAGAAGAGACCTCATCTGAAAGGTGGATTCACAACGATCGAGTGTGTCGAACGTCAGCCCACTAGCTCAAACTTATGGGTTAAAAAGTTCTGCCGAAATCACATAGATGGTCATGTTACAATTTAGTCAATAAAGGCCTACGACTGGAGCGAAACTGAATGCTTTGACGGTCGCCGCTCGGCCCCACAACAGGCCAAAGACTTGGGGGAGACCTCCCCTGAAAGGTGGATTCACAACGATCGAGTGTGTCGAACGTCAGCCCACTAGCTAAAACTTAAGAGTTCTAAAGTTCTGCCGAAATCTCATAGGTCGTCATGTTACAATTTAGTCAATAAAGGCCTACTACTGGAGCGAAACGGAATGCTTTGACACTCGCCTTTCGGCCGCACGACCTCCGATAGGCTTGGAAGAGACCTCATCTGAAAGGTGGATTCACAACGATCGAGTGTGTCGAACGTCAGCCCACTAGCTCAAACTTTAGTGTTCAAAAGTTCTGCCGAAATCACATAGGTCGACATGTTACAATGAAGTCAATAAACGCCTACTACTGGAGTGAAACCGAATGCTTTGACGCTCGCATTTCGGCCGCACGACCTCCGAGAGGCTTGGAAGAGACCTCATCTGAAAGGTGGATTCACAACGATCGAGTGTGTCGAACGTCAGCCCACTAGCTCAAACTTATGGGTTAAAAAGTTCTGCCGAAATCACATAGGTGGTCATGTTACAATTTAGTCAAAAAAGGCCTACGACTGGAGCGAAACTGAATGCTTTGACAGTCGCCGCTCGGCCCCACAACCGGCCAAAGACTTGGGGGAGACCTCCCCTGAAAGGTGGATTCACAACGATCGAGTGTGTTGAACGTCAGCCCACTAGCTAAAACTTAAGAGTTCTAAAGTTCTGCCGAAATCTCATAGGTCGTCATGTTACAATTTAGTCAATAAAGGCCTACTACTGGAGCGAAACGGAGTGCTTTGGCACTCGTCTTTCGGCCGCACGACCTCCGATAGGCTTGGAAGAGACCGCATCTGAAAGGTGGATTCACAACGATCGAGTGTGTCGAACGTCAGCCCACTAGCTCAAACTTAAGGGTTCAAACGTTCTGCCGAAATCACATAGGTCGAAATGTTACAATGAAGTCAATAAACGCCTACTACTGGAGCGAAACAGAATGCTTCGACACGCGTGTTTCGGCCGCACGACCTCCGAGAGGCTTGGAAGAGACCTCATCTGAAAGGTGGATTCACAACGATCGAGTGTGTCGAATGTCAGCCCACTAGCTCAAACTTTAGGGTTCAGAAATTCTGCCGAAATCACATAGGTCGTCATGTTACAATTTATTCAATAAAGGCCTACTACTGGAGTGAAACCGAATGCTTTGACGATCGCATTTCGGCCGCACGACCTCCGAGAGGCTTGGAAGAGACCTCATCTGAAAGGTGGATTCACAACGATCGAGTGTGTCGAACGTCAGACCACTAGCTCAAACTTATGGGTTCAAAAGTTCTGCCGAAATCACATAGATGGTCATGTTACAATTTAGTCAATAAAGGCCTACGACTGGAGCGAAACTGAATGCTTTGACGGTCGCCGCTCGGCCCCACAACAGGCCAAAGACTTGGGGGAGACCTCCCCTGAAAGGTGGATTCACAACGATCGAGTGTGTCGAACGTCAGCCCACTAGCTAAAACTTAAGAGTTCTAAAGTTCTGCTGAAATCTCATAGGTCGTCATGTTACAATTTAGTCAATAAAGGCCTACTACTGGAGCGAAACGGAATGCTTTGACTCTCGCCTTTCGGCCGCACGACCTCCGATAGGCTTGGAAGAGACCTCATCTGAAAGGTGGATTCACAACGATCGAGTGTGTCGAACGTCAGCCCACTAACTCAAACTTAAGGGTTCAAACGTTCTGCCGAAATCACATAGGTCGACATGTTACAATGAAGTCAATAAACGCCTACTACTGGAGCGAAACAGAATGCTTCGACGCTCGTGGTTCGGCCGCATGACCTCCGAGAAGCTTGGAAGAGACCTAATCTGAAAGGTGGATTCACAACGATCGAGTGTGTCGAACATCAGCCCAAAAGGTCAAACTTAAGGGTTCAAAAGTTCTGCCGAAATCACATAGGTCGACATGTTACAATTTACTCAATAAAAGCCTACTACTGGAGCGAAACGGAATGCTTTGACGCTCGCCTTTCGGCCGCACGACTTCCGAGAGGCTTTGAAGAGAACTCCCCTTAAAGGTGGATTCACAACGATCAAGTGTGTCCAACGTCAGCTCACGAGCTCAAACTTAAGGGTTCCAAAGTCCTCCCGAAATCACATAGGTCGTCATGTTACAATTTAGTCAATAAAGGCCTACTAATGGAGTGAAACGGAATGCTTCGACACTCGTGTTTCGGCCGCACGACCTCCGAGAGGCTTGGAAGAGACCTCATCTGAAAGGTGGATTCACAACGATCGAGTGTGTCGAACGTCAGCCCACTAGCTCAAACTTTAGGGTTCAAAAGTTCTGCCGAAATCACATAGGTCGTCATGTTACAATTTATTCAATAAAGGCCTACTACTGGAGTGAAACCGAATGCTTTGACGCTCGCATTTCGGCCGCACGACCTCCGAGAGGCTTGGAAGAGACCTCATCTGAAAGGTGGATTCACAACGATCGAGTGTGTCGAACGTCAGCCCACTAGCTCAAACTTATGGGTTAAAAAGTTCTGCCGAAATCACATAGATGGTCATGTTACAATTTAGTCAATAAAGGCCTACGACTAGAGCGAAACTGAATGCTTTGACGGTCGCCGCTCGGCCCCACAACAGGCCAAAGACTTGGGGGAGACCTCCCCTGAAAGGTGCATTCACAACGATCGAGTGTGTCGAACGTCAGCCCACTAGCTAAAATTTAAGAGTTCTAAAGTTCTGCCGAATTCTCATAAGTCGTCATGTTACAATTTAGTCAATAAAGGCCTACTACTGGAGCGAAACGGAATGCTTTGACACTCGCCTTTCGGCCGCACGACCTCCGATAGGCTTGGAAGAGACCTCATCTGAAAGGTGGATTCACAACGATCGAGTGTGTCGAACGTCAGCCCACTAGCTCAAACTTAAGGGTTCAAACGTTCTGCCGAAATCACATAGGTCGACATGTTACAATGAAGTCAATAAACGCCTACTACTGGAGCGAAACAGAATGCTTCGACGCTCGTGGTTCGGCCGCATGACCTCCGAGAAGCTTGGAAGAGACCTAATCTGAAAGGTGGATTCACAACGATCGAGTGTGTCGAACGTCAGCCCAGAAGGTCAAACTTAAGGGTTCAAAAGTTCTGCCGAAATCACATAGGTCGACATGTTACAATTTAGTCAATAAAAGCCTACTACTGGAGCGAAACGGAATGCTTTGACGCTCGCCCTTTCGGCCGCACGACTTCCGAGAGGCTTTGAAGAGAACTCCCCTGAAAGGTGGATTCACAACGATCAAGTGTGTCCAACGTCAGCCCACGAGCTCAAACTTAAGGGTTCCAAAGTCCTCCCGAAATCACATAGGTCGTCATGTTACAATTTAGTCAATAAAGGCCTACTAATGGAGTGAAACGGAATGCTTCGACACTCGTGTTTCGGCCGCACGACCTCCGAGAGGCTTGGAAGAGACCTCATCTGAAAGGTGGATTCACAACGATCGAGTGTGTCGAACGTCAGCCCACTAGCTCAAACTTTAGGGTTCAAAAGTTCTGCCGAAATCACATAGGTCGTCATGTTACAATTTATTCAATAAAGGCCTACTACTGGAGTGAAACCGAATGCTTTGACGCTCGCATTTCGGCCGCACGACCTCCGAGAGGCTTGGAAGAGAACTCCCCTGAAAGGTGGATTCACAACGATCAAGTGTGTCGAACGTCAGCCCACGAGCTCAAACTTAAGGGTTCCAAAGTCCTGCCGAAATCACATAGGTCGTCATGTTAAAATTTAGTCAATAAACGCCTACGACTGGAGCAAAACGCAATGCTTCGACGCTTGTGGTTCGGCCGCACGACCTCCGAGAAGCTTGGAAGAGACCTCATCTGAAAGGTGGATTCACAGCGATCGAGTGTGTCGAATGTCAGCCTACTCGCTCAAACTTAAGGGTTAAAACGTTCTGCCGAAATCACATAGGTCGTCATGTTACAATTTATTCAATAAAGGCCTACTACTGGAGCAAAACGGATTGCTTTGACATTCGCCTTTCGGCCGCACGACCTCCGATAGGCTTGGAAGAGATCTCATCTGAAAGGTGGATTCACAACGATCGAGTGTGTCAAACGCCAGCCCACTAGCTCAAACTTAAGGGTTAAAAAGTTCTGCCGAAATCACATAGGTCGTCATGTTACAATTAAGTCAATAAAGGCCTACTACTGGAGCGAAACGGAATGCTTTGACGCTCGCCTTTCGGCCGCATGACCTCCGAGAGGCTTTGAAGAGAACTCCCCTGAAAGGTGGATTCACAACGATCAAGTGTGTCGAACGTCAGCCCACTAGCTCGAACTTAAGGGTTCCAAAGTCCTGCCGAAATCACATACGTCGTCATGTTACAATTTAGTCAATAAAGGCCTACTAATGGAGTGAAACGGAATGCTTCGACACTAGTGTTTCGGCCGCACGACCTCCGAGAGGCTTGGAAGAGACCTCATCTGAAAGGTGGATTCACAACGATCGAGTGTGTCGAACGTCAGCCCACTAGCTCAAACTTTAGGGTTCAAAAGTTCTGCCGAAATCACAAAGGTCGTCATGTTACAATTTATTCAATAAAGGCCTACTACTGGAGTGAAACCGAATGCTTTGACGCTCGCATTTCGGCCGCACGACCTCCGAGAGGCTTGGAAGAGACATCATCTGAAAGGTGGATTCACAACGATCGAGTGTGTCGAACGTCAGCCCACTAGCTCAAACTTATGGGTTAAAAAGTTCTGCCGAAATCACATAGGTGGTCATGTTATAATTTAGTCAATAAATGCCTACGACTGGAGCGAAACTGAATGCTTTGACGGTCGCCGCTCGGCCCCACAACAGGCCAAAGACTTGGGGGAGACCTCCCCTGAAAGGTGCATTCACAACGATCGAGTGTGTCGAACGTCAGCCCACTAGCTAAAATTTAAGAGTTCTAAAGTTCTGCCGAAATCTCATAAGTCGTCATGTTACAATTTAGTCAATAAAGGCCTACTACTGGAGCGAAACGGAATGCTTTGACACTCGCCTTTCGGCCGCACGACCTCCGATAGGCTTGGAAGAGACCTCATCTGAAAGGTGGATTCACAACGATCGAGTGTGTCGAACGTCAGCCCACTAGCTCAAACTTAAGGGTTCAAACGTTCTGCCGAAATCACATAGGTCGACATGTTACAATGAAGTCAATAAACGCCTACTACTGGAGCGAAACAGAATGCTTCGACGCTCGTGGTTCGGCCGCATGACCTCCGAGAAGCTTGGAAGAGACCTAATCTGAAAGGTGGATTCACAACGATCGAGTGTGTCGAACGTCAGCCCAGAAGGACAAACTTAAGGGTTCAAAAGTTCTGCCGAAATCACATAGGTCGACATGTTACAATTTAGTCAATAAAAGCCTACTACTGGAGCGAAACGGAATGCTTTGACGCTCGCCTTTCGGCCGCACGACTTCCGAGAGGCTTTGAAGAGAACTCCCCTGAAAGGTGGATTCACAACGATCAAGTGTGTCCAACGTCAGCCCACGAGCTCAAACTTAAGGGTTCCAAAGTCCTCCCGAAATCACATAGGTCGTCATGTTACAATTTAGTCAATAAAGGCCTACTAATGGAGTGAAACGGAATGCTTCGACACTCGTGTTTCGGCCGCACGACCTCCGAGAGGCTTGGAAGAGACCTCATCTGAAAGGTGGATTCACAACGATCGAGTGTGTCGAACGTCAGCCCACTAGCTCAAACTTTAGGGTTCAAAAGTTCTGCCGAAATCACATAGGTCGTCATGTTACAATTTATTCAATAAAGGCCTACTACTGGAGTGAAACCGAATGCTTTGACGCTCGCATTTCGGCCGCACGACCTCCGAGAGGCTTGGAAGAGAACTCCCCTGAATGGTGGATTCACAACGATCAAGTGTGTCGAACGTCAGCCCACGAGCTCAAACTTAAGGGTTCCAAAGTCCTGCCGAAATCACATAGGTCGTCATGTTAAAATTTAGTCAATAAACGCCTACGACTGGAGCAAAACGCAATGCTTCGACGCTTGTGGTTCGGCCGCACGACCTCCGAGAAGCTTGGAAGAGACCTCATCTGAAAGGTGGATTCACAGCGATCGAGTGTGTCGAATGTCAGCCTACTCGCTCAAACTTAAGGGTTAAAACGTTCTGCCGAAATCACATAGGTCGTCATGTTACAATTTATTCAATAAAGGCCTACTACTGGAGCAAAACGGATTGCTTTGACATTCGCCTTTCGGCCGCACGACCTCCGATAGGCTTGGAAGAGATCTCATCTGAAAGGTGGATTCACAACGATCGAGTGTGTCAAACGTCAGCCCACTAGCTCAAACTTAAGGGTTAAAAAGTTCTGCCGAAATCACATAGGTCGTCATGTTACAATTTATTCAATAAAGGCCTACTACTGGAGTGAAACCGAATGCTTTGACGCTCGCATTTCGGCCGCACGACCTCCGAGAGGCTTGGAAGAGACCTCATCTGAAAGGTGGATTCACAACGATCGAGTGTGTCGAACGTCAGCCCACTAGCTCAAACTTATGGGTTAAAAAGTTCTGCCGAAATCACATAGGTGGTCATGTTACAATTTAGTCAATAAATGCCTACGACTGGAGCGAAACTGAATGCTTTGACGGTCGCCGCTCGGCCCCAAAACAGGCCAAAGACTTGGGGGAGACCTCCCCTGAAAGGTGCATTCACAACGATCGAGTGTGTCGAACGTCAGCCCACTAGCTAAAATTTAAGAGTTCTAAAGTTCTGCCGAAATCTCATAAGTCGTCATGTTACAATTTAGTCAATAAAGGCCTACTACTGGAGCGAAACGGAATGCTTTGACACTCGCCTTTCGGCCGCACGACCTCCGATAGGCTTGGAAGAGACCTCATCTGAAAGGTGGATTCACAACGATCGAGTGTGTCGAACGTCAGCCCACTAGCTCAAACTTAAGGGTTCAAACGTTCTGCCGAAATCACATAGGTCGACATGTTACAATGAAGTCAATAAACACCTACTACTGGAGCGAAACAGAATGCTTCGACGCTCGTGGTTCGGCCGCATGACCTCCGAGAAGCTTGGAAGAGACCTAATCTGAAAGGTGGATTCACAACGATCGAGTGTGTCGAACGTCAGCCCAGAAGGTCAAACTTAAGGGTTCAAAAGTTCTGCCGAAATCACATAGGTCGACATGTTACAATTTAGTCAATAAAGGCCTACTAATGGAGTGAAACGGAATGCTTCGACACTCGTGTTTCGGCCGCACGACCTCCGAGAGGCTTGGAAGAGACCTCATCTGAAAGGTGGATTCACAACGATCGAGTGTGTCGAACGTCAGCCCACTAGCTCAAACTTTAGGGTTCAAAAGTTCTGCCGAAATCACATAGGTCGTCATGTTACAATTTATTCAATAAAGGCCTACTACTGGAGTGAAACTGAATGCTTTGACGCTCGCATTTCGGCCGCACGACCTCCGAGAGGCTTGGAAGAGAACTCCCCTGAAAGGTGGATTCACAACGATCAAGTGTGTCGAACGTCAGCCCACGAGCTCAAACTTAAGGGTTTCAAAGTCCTGCCGAAATCACATAGGTCGTCATGTTAAAATTTAGTCAATAAACGCCTACGACTGGAGCAAAACGCAATGCTTCGACGCTTGTGGTTCGGCCGCACGACCTCCGAGAAGCTTGGAAGAGACCTCATCTGAAAGGTGGATTCACAGCGATCGAGTGTGTCGAATGTCAGCCTACTCGCTCAAACTTAAGGGTTAAAACGTTCTGCCGAAATCACATAGGTCGTCATGTTACAATTTATTCAATAAAGGCCTACTACTGGAGTGAAACTGAATGCTTTGACGCTCGCCTTTCGGCCGCACGACCTCCGAGAGGCTTGGAAGAGACCTCATCTGAAAGGTGTATTCACAACGATCGAGTGTGTCGAACGTCAGCCCACTAGCTAAAACTTAAGGGTTCAAAAGTTCTGCCGAAATCACATAGGTCGTCATGTTACAATTTATTCAATAAAGGCCTACTACTGGAGTGAAACTGAATGCTTTGACGCTCGCCTTTCGGCCGCACGACCTCCGAGAGGCTTGGAAGAGACCTCATCTGAAAGGTGTATTCACAACGATCGAGTGTGTCGAACGTCAGCCCACTAGCTCAAACTTAAGGGTTCAAAAGTTCTGCCGAAATCACATAGGTCGTCATGTTACAATTAAGTCAATAAAGGCCTACTACTGGAGCGAAACGGAATGCTTTGACGCTCGCCTTTCGGCCGCACGACCTCCGAGAGGCTTTGAAGAGAACTCCCCTGAAAGGTGGATTCACAAGGATCAAGTGTGTCGAACGTCAGCCCACTAGCTCGAACTTAAGGGTTCCAAAGTCCTGCCGAAATCACATACGTCGTCATGTTACAATTTAGTCAATAAAGGCCTACTAATGGAGTGAAACCGAATGCTTTGACGCTCGCATTTCGGCCGCACGACCTCCGAGAGGCTTGGAAGAGACCTCATCTGAAAGGTGCATTCACAACGATCGAGTGTGTCGAACGTCAGCCCACGAGCTCAAACTTATGGGTTAAAAAGTTCTGCCGAAATCACATAGGTGGTCATGTTACAATTTGTCAATAAAGGCCTACGACTGGAGCGAAACTGAATGCTTTGACGGTCGCCGCTCGGCCCCACAACCGGCCAAAGACTTGGGGGAGACCTCCCCTGAAAGGTGGATTCACAACGATCGAGTGTGTGGAACGTCAGCCCACTAGCTAAAACTTAAGAGTTCTAAAGTTCTGCCGAAATCTCAAAAGTCGTCATGTTACAATTCAGTCAATAAAGGCCTACTACTGGAGCAAAACGGATTGCTTTGACATTCGCCTTTCGGCCGCACGACCTCCGATAGGCTTGGAAGAGACCTCATCTGAAAGGTGGATTCACAACGATCGAGTGTGTCAAACGTCAGCCCACTAGCTCAAACTTAAGGGTTAAAAAGTTCTGCCGAAATCACATAGGTCGTCATGTTACAATTAAGTCAATAAAGGCCTACTACTGGAGCGAAACGGATTGCTTTGACGCTCGCCTTTCGGCCGCACGACCTCCGAGAGGCTTTGAAGAGAACTCCCCTGAAAGGTGGATTCACAACGATCAAGTGTGTCGAACGTCAGCCCACTAGCTCGAACTTAAGGGTTCCAAAGTCCTGCCGAAATCACATACGTCGTCATGTTACAATTTAGTCAATAAAGGCCTACTACTGGAGCGAAACGGAATGCTTTGGCACTCGCCTTTCGGCCGCACGACCTCTGATAGGCTTGGAAGAGACCTCTTCTGAAAGGTGGATTCACAACGATCGAGTGTGTCGAACGTCAGCCCACTAGCTCAAACTTAAGGGTTCAAACGTTCTGCCGAAATCACATAGGTCGACATGTTACAATGAAGTCAATAAACGCCTACTACTGGAGCGAAACAGAATGCTTCGACGCTCGTGGTTCGGCCGCATGACCTCCGAGAAGCTTGGAAGAGACCTAATCTGAAAGGTGGATTCACAACGATCGAGTGTGTCGAACGTCAGCCCAGAAGGTCAAACTTAAGGGTTCAAAAGTTCTGCCGAAATCACATAGGTCGACATGTTACAATTTAGTCAATAAAAGCCTACTACTGGAGCGAAACGGAATGCTTTGACGCTCGCCTTTCGGCCGCACGACTTCCGAGAGGCTTTGAAGAGAACTCCCCTGAAAGGTGGATTCACAACGATCAAGTGTGTCGAACGTCAGCCCACGAGCTCAAACTTAAGGGTTCCAAAGTCCTGCCGAAATCACATACGTCGTCATGTTAAAATTT
Organism: Phyllopteryx taeniolatus; assembly: GCF_024500385.1. Taxonomy (NCBI): domain Eukaryota; kingdom Metazoa; phylum Chordata; class Actinopteri; order Syngnathiformes; family Syngnathidae; genus Phyllopteryx; species Phyllopteryx taeniolatus. The sequence continues at coordinate 244,891 of NC_084516.1, forward strand.
AGTCAATAAACGCCTACGACTGGAGCAAAACGCAATGCTTCGACGCTTGTGGTTCGGCCGCACGACCTCCGAGAAGCTTGGAAGAGACCTCATCTGAAAGGTGGATTCACAGCGATCGAGTGTGTCGAATGTCAGCCTACTAGCTCAAACTTATGGGTTAAAAAGTTCTGCCGAAATCACATAGATGGTCATGTTACAATTTAGTCAATAAAGGCCTACGACTGGAGCGAAACTGAATGCTTTGACGGTCGCCGCTCGGCCCCACAACAGGCCAAAGACTTGGGGGAGACCTCCCCTGAAAGGTGGATTCACAACGATCGAGTGTGTCGAACGTCAGCCCACTAGCTAAAATTTAAGAGTTCTAAAGTTCTGCCGAAATCTCATAGGTCGTCATGTTACAATTTAGTCAATAAAGGCCTACTACTGGAGCGAAACGGAATGCTTTGACACTCGCCTTTCGGCCGCACGACCTCCGATAGGCTTGGAAGAGACCTCATCTGAAAGGTGGATTCACAACCATCGAGTGTGTCGAACGTCAGCCCACTAGCTCAAACTTAAGGGTTCAATCGTTCTGCCGAAATCACATAGGTCGACATGTTACAATGAAGTCAATAAACGCCTACTACTGGAGCGAAACAGAATGCTTCGACGCTCGTGGTTCGGCCGCATGACCTCCGAGAAGCTTGGAAGAGACCTAATCTGAAAGGTGGATTCACAACGATCGAGTGTGTCGAACGTCAGCCCAGAAGGTCAAACTTAAGGGTTCAAAAGTTCTGCCGAAATCACATAGGTCGACATGTTACAATTTAGTCAATAAAAGCCTACTACTGGAGCGAAACGGAATGCTTTGACGCTCGCCTTTCGGCCGCACGACTTCCGAGAGGCTTTGAAGAGAACTCCCCTGAAAGGTGGATTCACAACGATCAAGTGTGTCCAACGTCAGCCCACGAGCTCAAACTTAAGGGTTCCAAAGTCCTCCCGAAATCACATAGGTCGTCATGTTACAATTTAGTCAAAAAAGGCCTACTAATGGAGTGAAACGGAATGCTTCGACACTCGTGTTTCGGCCGCACGACCTCCGAGAGGCTTGGAAGAGAACTCCCCTGAAAGGTGGATTCACAACGATCAAGTGTGTCGAACGTCAGCCCACTAGCTCGAACTTAAGGGTTCCAAAGTCCTGCCGAAATCACATACGTCGTCATGTTACAATTTAGTCAATAAAGGCCTACTAATGGAGTGAAACGGAATGCTTCGACACTCTTGTTTCGGCCGCACGACCTCCGAGAGGCTTGGAAGAGACCTCATCTGAAAGGTGGATTCACAACGATCAAGTGTGTCGAACGTCAGCCCACTAGCTCAAACTTATGGGTTAAAAAGTTCTGCCGAAATCACATAGGTGGTCATGTTACAATTTAGTCAATAAAGGCCTACGACTGGAGCGAAACTGAATGCTTTGACGGTCGCCGCTCGGCCCCACAACCGGCCAAAGACTTGGGGGAGATCTTCCCTGAAATTATATGATGGCGCCTACCAGTGTGGTCGCCTCGGTAACGCGCTCTCTAGTATTGTCTTTGTTTTTGTGTTTTTCGTCCGTCTTTGGAGACCTTACACGACTCACTTACACAAGGGGAGACCTGCTAACCATCAAGGAGTCTACTCCAGACTTTCTGTCACCAACTTTCGAATATCCGCTCAGTTTTTTCCCAGAGTTACTCACCGGAGCGGCGTCCGCGGTTTTCGGCGCATGGAGACGGAAGCGGCGCCACAGAGGGAAGCGAGCCGGCATTCAGGTGAAACTCCGCAAGAGAGGACACAGATTGGCGTTCCCGTCGATCCACCTCGCGAACGTACGCTCCCTACCCAACAAAATGGACGAGCTTCATCTTCTGTTAAAGACAAGTAAAGACTTCGGACGTTCCGCGGCCATGTGCTTCACGGAGACCTGGCTCTGCGACGCTGTACCTGATGCCGGCATTATGCTTCCCGGTTTCCACATCCATCGAGCGGACCGCGACATGGAATCATCGGGGAAAACAAAGGGCGGCGGGATATGCCTCTATATCAACGAAAAATGGTGTACGGACGTCACGGTGATCAGCACACACTGCAGCCCGCATTTGGAGTCGCTATTCGTAAATTGTAAACCATTCTACTCGCCACGTGAGTTCGCATCATTCATTCTCGCTGCCGTCTATATTCCGCCTCAAGCTAACACGAACGCCGCATTGCTAACGCTCGCCGATCAAGTCAACGAAATTGAAAAAAAACACCCCGACTCACCCCTCATTATTCTCGGGGACTTTAACAAAGCTAAACTCAACCACGAACTCCCTAAATACAAGCAGCACATCGACTGTCCTACCAGGGAAAATAATACTTTAGACCACTGCTACACCACGGTAAAAAACGCATACCGTGCTATACCTCGTGCAGCCTTGGGCTCGTCTGATCACTGCTTAATTCACTTAATACCGACGTACAGGCAAGAACTTAAATGTGCGAAGCCTACAGTGAAAACAGTCAAAAAGTGGACAAATGAAGCCAAGATGGAACTTCAAAGCTGCTTAGACTGCACAGACTGGAGTGTCTTTGAAAATTCAGCTGGCAGCCTGGATGAATATACGGACACTGTCACATCCTATATCAGTTTCTGTGAAGAGGTCTGTGTTCCAACAAAATCATTTCGCACATTCAACAACAATAAGCCGTGGTTCACTGCTAAACTTAAGCAGCTTCGCCAAGCTAAGGAGGACGCATATCAGAGCGGGGACAGGGCCCTGTATAATCGAGCTAGAAACCAGCTGACCAAAGAAATTAACATTGCAAAGAGGATCTATACAGCAAAGTTGGAAAAACAGTTTAGCGCAAACGACTCTAAATCAGTCTGGCATGCATTCCAGTCGCTGACTAATTACAAGCGACGATCCCCCCAAGCTGAGAACAATAGCACACTAGCCAACGACTTGAATACCTTCTACTGCAGATTTGAAAAGGACAGTTTCACACCACACACCAACCCGGCCCCACCCGCGACCACAATCACACCTCTGACCTCTGCGTTAACCATCCATGAACAGGATGTGAGACGCATCTTCAAACAACAAAAGATTAACAAAGCGGCAGGCCCGGACCACGTGTCTCCATCCTGCCTCAAAGTCTGCGCGGACCAGCTCGCGCCAGTCTTCACTCAGATCTTCAACAGATCACTGGAAATGTGCGAAGTTCCATCCTGCTTCAAACGCTCCACCATCATCCCAGTCCCCAAGAAACCTGCAATCTCGGGTCTGAATGACTACAGGCCTGTCGCTTTGACATCTGTGGTCATGAAGTCCTTTGAACGTCTTGTGCTGGACCACCTCAAGAGTGTCACAGGTCCCCTGCTGGACCCCCTGCAGTTTGCCTACCAAGCGAACAGATCTGCGGATGATGCAGTCAACATGGGACTGCACTTCATCCTAGAACACCTCGACAGTGCAGGGACCTACGCGAGGATCCTGTTCGTGGACTTCAGCTCAGCGTTCAACACCATCATCCCTGAACTCCTTTCATCCAAGCTTCTCCAGCTCAGCGTCTCACCTGCCATCTGCCAGTGGATCTACAGCTTTCTGACGGGCAGGACACAGCAGGTCAGGCTGGGGGAGGCCACCTCATCCACACGCAGCATCAGCACTGGGGCGCCCCAAGGTTGTGTCCTCTCTCCGCTGCTCTTCTCTCTCTACACGAACGACTGCACCTCAGCGAACCCGACTGTCAAACTCCTGAAGTTTGCAGATGACACCACTGTCATCGGCCTCATCAAGGACGGTGACGAGTCTGCATATCGACAGGAAGCGGAGCGGCTGGAGCTGTGGTGCGGCCGACACAACCTGGAGCTGAACACGCTCAAGACTGTAGAGATGATCGTGGACTTCAGGAGGCATCCTTCGCCACAGCTGCCCCTCACGCTGTCCAGCTGCCTTGTGTCAACCGTCGAGACCTTCAAGTTCCTGGGAATTACAATCTCCCAGGACCTGAAGTGGGCGACTAACATCAACTCCGTCCTCAAAAAGGCCCAGCAGAGGATGTACTTCCTGCGGCTTCTGAGAAAGCATGGCCTGCCACCGGAGCTGCTGAGACAGTTCTACACAGCGGTCATCGAATCAGTCCTGTGTTCTTCCATCACAGTCTGGTTTGGTGCTGCTACAAAAAAGGACAAACTCCGACTGCAACGGACAATCAAAACTGCTGAAAGGATTGTCGGTACCCCCCTACCCACCCTTGAGGACTTGCACGCTGCCAGAACTAAGACAAGGGCGTGCAAAATCCTCTCGGACCCTCCCCACCCCGGTCACCAGCTCTTCCAGCTCCTTCCCTCAGGTAGGCGCTACCGATCAATGCAAACTAGAACTAGTAGACATTCCAACAGCTTCTTCCCTCTTGCAATCAACTTCTTGAACAGCTAACTTACAATTCCATTACAACAAGCTGGCAATTTTTTGACTTGAGTTCGTTGTCACATTTCTGTATTCTGTATTATGTATTACTCGTGCACTCACTGTAGTTGTCTCGCCGTGCTGCACTATTTGCATATAGTGGCCACTCATGCCAGAGTAGTATCTGCTTCATTTGCACACTGATTGAGGAGTATCTGTAACATTTGCACAACCATTGTCCCAGATTATCGCAGTACTCGTCACTTTAAACCGCATACACTCCTTGAAGTCTCAGTGCCCTTTGCACAATGGTCATTGCACCGGACTATTGCGTCATTAGCCATTCGAACTGAGGACTCTGCATCTTTTTGCACAATTGTTGTTTGTTGTTGTTTTTTGTCAATGTCTTTATGTCTCCAAAGTGTTCTGTAAATTGACTGTCTGTTGTACTAGAGCGGCTCCAACTACCGGAGACAAATTCCTTGTGTGTTTTGGACATACTGGGCAAATAAAGATGATTCTGATTCTGATTCTGATTCTGATTCTGATCTAGTGTGTCGAACGTCAGCCCACTAGCTAAAACTTAAGAGTTCTAAAGTTCTGCCGAAATCTCATAGGTCGTCATGTTACAATTTAGTCAATAAAGGCCTACTACTGGAGCGAAACGGAATGCTTTGACACTCACCTTTCGGCCGCACGACCTCCGATAGGCTTGGAAGAGACCTCATCTGAATGGTGGATTCACAACGATCGAGTGTGTCGAACGTCAGCCCACTAGCTAAAACTTAAGAGTTCTAAAGTTCTGCCGAAATCTCATAGGTCGTCATGTTACAATTTAGTCAATGAAGGCCTACTACTGGAGTGAAACTGAATGCTTTGACGCTCGCCTTTCGGCCGCACGACCTCCGAGAGGCTTGGAAGAGACCTCATCTGAAAGGTGTATTCACAACGATCGAGTGTGTCGAACGTCAGCCCACTAGCTCAAACTTAAGGGTTCAAAAGTTCTGCCGAAATCACATAGGTCGTCATGTTACAATTAAATCAATAAAGGCCTACTTCTGGAGCGAATCGGAATGCTTTGACGGTCGCTGCTCGGCCCCACAACCGGCCAAAGACTTGGGGGAGACCTCCCCTGAAAGGTGGATTCACAACGATCGAGTGTGTCGAACGTCAGCCCACTAGCTAAAACTTAAGAGTTCTAAAGTTCTGCCGAAATCTCATAGGTCGTCATGTTACAATTTAGTCAATAAAGGCCTACTACTGGAGCGAAACGGAATGCTTTGACACTCGCCTTTCGGCCGCACGACCTCCGATAGGCTTGGAAGAGACATCATCTGAAAGATGGATTCACAACGATCGAGTGTGTCGAACGTCAGCCCACTAGCTCAAACTTAAGGGTTCAAAAGTTCTGCCGAAATCACATAGGTCGTCATGTTACAATGAAGTCAATAAACGCCTACTACTGGAGCAAAACAGAATGCTTCGACGCTCGTGGTTCGGCCGCATGACCTCCGAGAAGCTTGGAAGAGACCTAATCTGAAAGGTGGATTCACAACGATCGAGTGTGTCGAACGTCAGCCCAGAAGGTCAAACTTAAGGGTTCAAAAGTTCTGCCGAAATCACATAGGTCGACATGTTACAATTTAGTCAATAAAAGCCTACTACTGGAGCGAAACGGAATGCTTTGACGCTCGCCTTTCGGCCGCACGACTTCCGAGAGGCTTTGAAGAGAACTCCCCTGAAAGGTGGATTCACAACGATCAAGTGTGTCCAACGTCAGCCCACGAGCTCAAACTTAAGGGTTCCAAAGTCCGCCCGAAATCACATAGGTCGTCATGTTACAATTTAGTCAATAAAGGCCTACTAATGGAGTGAAACGGAATGCTTCGACACTCGTGTTTCGGCCGCACGACCTCCGAGAGGCTTGGAAGAGAACTCCCCTGAAAGGTGGATTCACAACGATCAAGTGTGTCGAACGTCAGCCCACTAGCTCGAACTTAAGGGTTCCAAAGTCCTGCCGAAATCACATACGTCGTCATGTTACAATTTAGTCAATAAAGGCCTACTAATGGAGTGAAACGGAATGCTTCGACACTCTTGTTTCGGCCGCACGACCTCCGAGAGGCTTGGAAGAGACCTCATCTGAAAGGTGGATTCACAACGATCAAGTGTGTCGAACGTCAGCCCACTAGCTCAAACTTATGGGTTAAAAAGTTCTGCCGAAATCACATAGGTGGTCATGTTACAATTTAGTCAATAAAGGCCTACGACTGGAGCGAAACTGAATGCTTTGACGGTCGCCGCTCGGCCCCACAACCGGCCAAAGACTTGGGGGAGATCTTCCCTGAAAGGTGGCTTCACAACGATCTAGTGTGTCGAACGTCAGCCCACTAGCTAAAACTTAAGAGTTCTAAAGTTCTGCCGAAATCTCATAGGTCGTCATGTTACAATTTAGTCAATAAAGGCCTATTACTGGAGCGAAACGGAATGCTTTGACACTCACCTTTCGGCCGCACGACCTCCAATAGGCTTGGAAGAGACCTCATCTGAATGGTGGATTCACAACGATCGAGTGTGTCGAACGTCAGCCCACTAGCTAAAACTTAAGAGTTCTAAAGTTCTGCCGAAATCTCATAGGTCGTCATGTTACAATTTAGTCAATGAAGGCCTACTACTGGAGTGAAACTGAATGCTTTGACGCTCGCCTTTCGGCCGCACGACCTCCGAGAGGCTTGGAAGAGACCTCATCTGAAAGGTGTATTCACAACGATCGAGTGTGTCGAACGTCAGCCCACTAGCTCAAACTTAAGGGTTCAAAAGTTCTGCCGAAATCACATAGGTCGTCATGTTACAATTAAATCAATAAAGGCCTACTTCTGGAGCGAATCGGAATGCTTTGACGGTCGCTGCTCGGCCCCACAACCGGCCAAAGACTTGGGGGAGACCTCCCCTGAAAGGTGGATTCACAACGATCGAGTGTGTCGAACGTCAGCCCACTAGCTAAAACTTAAGAGTTCTAAAGTTCTGCCGAAATCTCATAGGTCGTCATGTTACAATTTAGTCAATAAAGGCCTACTACTGGAGCGAAACGGAATGCTTTGACACTCGCCTTTCGGCCGCACGACCTCCGATAGGCTTGGAAGAGACATCATCTGAAAGATGGATTCACAACGATCGAGTGTGTCGAACGTCAGCCCACTAGCTCAAACTTAAGGGTTCAAAAGTTCTGCCGAAATCACATAGGTCGTCATGTTACAATGAAGTCAATAAACGCCTACTACTGGAGCAAAACAGAATGCTTCGACGCTCGTGGTTCGGCCGCATGACCTACGAGAAGCTTGGAAGAGACCTAATCTGAAAGGTGGATTCACAACGATCGAGTGTGTCGAACGTCAGCCCAAAAGGTCAAACTTAAGGGTTCAAAAGTTCTGCCGAAATCACATAGGTCGACATGTTACAATTTAGTCAATAAAAGCCTACTACTGGAGCGAAACGGAATGCTTTGACGCTCGCCTTTCGGCCGCACGACTTCCGAGAGGCTTTGAAGAGAACTCCCCTGAAAGGTGGATTCACAACGATCAAGTGTGTCGAATGTCAGCCCACGAGCTCAAACTTAAGGGTTCCAAAGTCCTGCCGAAATCACATAGGTCGTCATGTTAAAATTTAGTCAATAAACGCCTACGACTGGAGCAAAACGCAATGCTTCGACGCTTGTGGTTCGGCCGCACGACCTCCGAGAAGCTTGGAAGAGACCTCATCTGAAAGGTGGATTCACAGCGATCGAGTGTGTCGAATGTCAGCCTACTAGCTCAAACTTAAGGGTTAAAACGTTCTGCCGAAATCACATAGGTCGTCATGTTACAATTTATTCAATAAAGGCCTACTACTGGAGTGAAACTGAATGCTTTGACGCTCGCCTTTCGGCCGCACGACCTCCGAGAGGCTTGGAAGAGACCTCATCTGAAAGGTGTATTCACAACGATCGAGTGTGTCGAACGTCAGCCCACTAGCTCAAACTTAAGGGTTCAAAAGTTCTGCCGAAATCACATAGGTCGTCATGTTACAATTAAGTCAATAAAGGCCTACTACTGGAGCGAAAAGGAATGCTTTGACGCTCGCCTTTCGGCCGGACGACCTCCGAGAGGCTTTGAAGAGAACTCCCCTGAAAGGTGGATTCACAACGATCAAGTGTGTCGAACGTTAGCCTACTAGCTCGAACTTAAGGGTTCCAAAGTCCTGCCGAAATCACATACGTCGTCATGTTACAATTTAGTCAATAAAGGCCTACTAATGGAGTGAAACTGAATGCTTTGACGGTCGCCGCTCGGCCCCACAACCGGCCAAAGACTTGGGGGAGACCTCCCCTGAAAGGTGGATTCACAACGATCGAGTGTGTCGAACCTCAGCGCACTAGCTAAAACTTAAGAGTTCTAAAGTTCTGCCGAAATCTCATAGGTCGTCATGTTACAATTTAGTCAATAAAGGCCTACTACTGGAGCGAAACGGAATGCTTTGACACTCGCCTTTCGGCCGCACGACCTCCGAGAGGCTTGGAAGAGACCTCATCTGAAAGGTGTATTCACAACGATCGAGTGTGTCGAACGTCAGCCCACTAGCTCAAACTTAAGGGTTCAAAAGTTCTGCCGAAATCACATAGGTCGTCATGTTACAATGAAGTCAATAAACGCCTACTACTGGAGCAAAACAGAATGCTTCGACGCTCGTGGTTCGGCCGCATGACCTCCGAGAAGCTTGGAAGAGACCTAATCTGAAAGGTGGATTCACAACGATCGAGTGTGTCGAACGTCAGCCCAGAAGGTCAAACTTAAGGGTTCAAAAGTTCTGCCGAAATCACATAGGTCGACATGTTACAATTTAGTCAATAAAAGCCTACTACTGGAGCGAAACGGAATGCTTTGACGCTCGCCTTTCGGCCGCACGACTTCCGAGAGGCTTTGAAGAGAACTCCCCTGAAAGGTGGATTCACAACGATCAAGTGTGTCGAACGTCAGCCCACGAGCTCAAACTTAAGGGTTCCAAAGTCCTGCCGAAATCACATAGGTCGTCATGTTAAAATTTAGTCAATAAACGCCTACGACTGGAGCAAAACGCAATGCTTCGACGCTTGTGGTTCGGCCGCACGACCTCCGAGAAGCTTGGAAGAGACCTCATCTGAAAGGTGGATTCACAGCGATCGAGTGTTTCGAATGTCAGCCTACTCGCTCAAACTTAAGGGTTAAAACATTCTGCCGAAATCACATAGGTCGTCATGTTACAATTTATTCAATAAAGGCCTACTACTGGAGTGAAACTGAATGCTTTGACGCTCGCCTTTCGGCCGCACGACCTCCGAGAGGCTTGGAAGAGACCTCATCTGAAAGGTGTATTCACAACGATCGAGTGTGTCGAACGTCAGCCCACTAGCTAAAACTTAAGGGTTCAAAAGTTCTGCCGAAATCACATAGGTCGTCATGTTACAATTTATTCAATAAAGGCCTACTACTGGAGTAAAACTGAATGCTTTGACACTCGCCTTTCGGCCGCACGACCTCCGATAGGCTTGGAAGAGACCTCATCTGAAAGGTGTATTCACAACGATCGAGTGTGTCGAACGTCAGCCCACTAGCTCAAACTTAAGGGTTCCAAAGTCCTGCCGAAATCACATACGTCGTCATGTTACAATTTAGTCAATAAAGGCCTACTAATGGAGTGAAACGGAATGCTTCGACACTCGTGTTTCAGCTGCACGACCTCCGAGAGGCTTGGAAGAGACCTCATCTGAAAGGTGGATTCACAACGATCGAGTGTGTCGAACGTCAGCCCACTAAATCAAACTTTAGGGTTCAAAAGTCCTGCCGAAATCACATAGGTCGTCATGTTATAATTTATTCAATAAAGGCCTACTACTGGAGTGAAACCGAATGCTTTGACGCTCGCATTTCGGCCGCACGACCTCCGAGAGGCTTGGAAGAGACCTCATCTGAAAGGTGCATTCACAACGATCGAGTGTGTCGAACGTCAGCCCACGAGCTCAAACTTATGGGTTAAAACGTTCTGCCGAAATCACATAGGTGGTCATGTTACAATTTGTCAATAAAGGCCTACGACTGGAGCGAAACTGAATGCTTTGACGGTCGCCGCTCGGCCCCACAACCGGCCAAAGACTTGGGGGAGACCTCCCCTGAAAGGTGGATTCACAACGATCGAGTGTGTCGAACGTCAGCCCACTAGCTAAAACTTAAGAGTTCTAAAGTTCTGCCGAAATCTCAAAAGTCGTCATGTTACAATTCAGTCAATAAAGGCCTATTACTGGAGCAAAACGGATTGCTTTGACATTCGCCTTTCGGCCGCACGACCTCCGATAGGCTTGGAAGAGACCTCATCTGAAAGGTGGATTCACAACGATCGAGTGTGTCGAACGTCAGCCCACTAGCTCAAACTTAAGGGTTCAAAAGTTCTGCCGAAATCACATAGCTCGTCATGTTACAATTTATTCAATAAAGGCCTACTACTGGAGTGAAACCGAATGCTTTGACGCTCGCATTTCGGCCGCACGACCTCCGAGAGGCTTGGAAGAGACCTCATCTGAAAGGTGCATTCACAACGATCGAGTGTGTCGAACGTCAGCCCACGAGCTCAAACTTATGGGTTAAAAAGTTCTACCGAAATCACATAGATGGTCATGTTACAATTTAGTCAATAAAGGCCTACGACTGGAGCGAAACTGAATGCTTTGACGGTCGCCGCTCGGCCCCACAACAGGCCAAAGACTTGGGGGAGACCTCCCCTGAAAGGTGGATTCACAACGATCGAGTGTGTCGAATGTCAGCCTACTCGCTCAAACTTAAGGGTTAAAACATTCTGCCGAAATCACATAGGTCGTCATGTTACAATTTATTCAATAAAGGCCTACTACTGGAGTGAAACTGAATGCTTTGACGCTCGCCTTTCGGCCGCACGACCTCCGAGAGGCTTGGAAGAGACCTCATCTGAAAGGTGTATTCACAACGATCGAGTGTGTCGAACGTCAGCCCACTAGCTAAAACTTAAGGGTTCAAAAGTTCTGCCGAAATCACATAGGTCGTCATGTTACAATTTATTCAATAAAGGCCTACTACTGGAGTAAAACTGAATGCTTTGACACTCGCCTTTCGGCCGCACGACCTCCGATAGGCTTGGAAGAGACCTCATCTGAAAGGTGTATTCACAACGAGTGTGTCGAACGTCAGCCCACGAGCTCAAACTTATGGGTTAAAAAGTTCTACCGAAATCACATAGATGGTCATGTTACAATTTAGTCAATAAAGGCCTACGACTGGAGCGAAACTGAATGCTTTGACGGTCGCCGCTCGGCCCCACAACAGGCCAAAGACTTGGGGGAGACCTCCCCTGAAAGGTGGATTCACAGCGATCGAGTGTTTCGAATGTCAGCCCACTAGCTAAAATTTAAGAGTTCTAAAGTTCTGCCGAAATCTCATAGGTCGTCATGTTACAATTTAGTCAATAAAGGCCTACTACTGGAGCGAAACGGAATGCTTTGACACTCGCCTTTCGGCCGCACGACCTCCGATAGGCTTGGAAGAGACCTCATCTGAAAGGTGGATTCACAACGATCGAGTGTGTCGAACGTCAGCCCACTAGCTCAAACTTAAGGGTTCAAACGTTCTGCCGAAATCACATAGGTCGACATGTTACAATGAAGTCAATAAACGCCTACTACTGGAGCGAAACAGAATGCTTCGACGCTCGTGGTTCGGCCGCATGACCTCCGAGAAGCTTGGAAGAGACCTCATCTGAAAGGTGGATTCACAGCGATCGAGTGTGTCGAATGTCAGCCTACTAGCTCAAACTTAAGGGTTAAAACGTTCTGCCGAAATCACATAGGTCGTCATGTTACAATTTATTCAATAAAGGCCTACTACTGGAGTGAAACTGAATGCTTTGACGCTCGCCTTTCGGCCGGACGATCTCCGAGAGGCTAGGAAGAGACCTCATCTGAAAGGTGTATTCACATCGATCGAGTGTGTCGAAGGTCAGCCCACTAGCTCAAACTTAAGGGTTCAAAAGTTCTGCCGAAATCACATAGGTCGTCATGTTACAATTTATTCAATAAAGGCCTACTACTGGAGTGAAACTGAATGCTTTGACGCTCGCCTTTCGGCCGCACGACCTCCGAGAGGCTTTGAAGAGAACTCCCCTGAAAGGTGGATTCACAACAATCAAGTGTGTCGAACGTCGAACCCACGAGCTCAAACTTAAGGGTTCCAAAGTCCTGCCGAAATCACATAGGTTCGTCATGTTAAAATTTAGTCAATAAAGGCCTACGACTGGAGCGAAACTGAATGCTTTGACAGTCGCCGCTCGGCCCCACAACCGGCCAAAGACTTGGGGGAGACCTCCCCTGAAAGGTGGATTCACAACGATCAAGTGTGTCGAACGTCAGTCCACTAGCTCAAACTTAAGGGTTCCAAAGTCCTGCCGAAATCACATAGGTCGTCATGTTACAATTTTGTCAATAAAGGCCTACTAATGGAGTGAAACGGAATGCTTTGACACTCGTGTTTCGGCCGCACGACCTCCGAGAGGCTTGGAAGAGACCTTATCTGAAAGGTGGATTCACATCGATCGAGTGTGTCGAACGTCAGCCCACTAGCTCAAACTTAAGGGTTCAAAAGTTCTGCCGAAATCACATAGCTCGTCATGTTACAATTTATTCAATAAAGGCCTTCTACTGGAGTGAAACCGAGTGCTTTGACGCTCGCATTTCGGCCGCACGACCTTCGAGAGGCTTGGAAGAGACCTCATCTGAAAGGTGGATTCACAACGATCGAGTGTGTCGAACGTCAGCCCACTAGCTCAAACTTAAGGGTTCAAAAGTTCTGCCGAAATCACATAGCTCGTCATGTTACAATTTATTCCATAAAGGCCTACGACTGGAGCGAAACTGAATGCTTTGACGGTCGCCGCTCGGCCCCACAACCGGCCAAATACTTGGGGGAGACCTCCCCTGAAAGGTGGATTCACAACGATCGAGTGTCTCGAATGTCAGCCCACTAGCTAAAACTTAAGAGTTCTAAAGTTCTGCCGAAATCTCATAGGTCGTCATGTTACAATTTAGTCAATAAAGGCCTACTACTGGAGCGGAACGGAATGCTTTGACGCTCGCCTTTCGGCCGCACGACTTCCGATAGGCTTGGAAGGGACCTCATCTGAAAGATGGATTCACAACGATCGAGTGTGTCGAACGTCAGCCCAGTAGGTTAAACCTAAGGGTTCAAAAGTTCTGCCGAAATCACATAGGTCGTCATGTTACAATTTAGTCAATAAAGGCCTACTACTGGAGCGAAACGGAATGCTTTTACGCTCGCATTTCGGCCGCACGACCTCCGAGAGGCTTTGAAGAGAACTCCCCTGAAAGGTGGATTCACAACGATCGAGTGTGTCGAACGTCAGCCCACTAGCTCAAACCTAAGGGTTCCAAAGTCCTGCCGAAATCACATAGGTCGTCATGTTAAAAATTTTTCAATAAAGACCTACTACTGGAGCGAAACTGAATGCTTTCACGGTCGCCGCTCGGCCGCACGAATACCGAGAGGCTTGGAAGCGACCTCATCTGAAAGGTGGATTCACAACGATCGAGTGTGTCGAACGTCAGCCCACTCGCTCAGACTTAAGGGTTAAAACGTTCTGCCGAAATCACATAGGTCGTCATGTTACAATTAAGTCAATAAAGGCCTACTACTGGAGCGAAACGGAATGCTTTGACCCTCGCCTTTCGGCCGCACGACCTCCGACAGGCTTTGAAGAGAACTCCCCTGAAAGGTGGATTCACAACGATCAAGTGTGTCGAACGTCAGTCCACTAGCTCAAACTTAAGGGTTCCAAAGTCCTGCCGAAATCACATAGGTCGTCATGTTACAATTTTGTCAATAAAGGCCTACTAATGGAGTGAAACGGAATGCTTTGACACTCGTGTTTCGGCCGCACGACCTCCGAGAGGCTTGGAAGAGACCTCATCTGAAAGGTGGATTCACATCGATCGAGTGTGTCGAACGTCAGCCCACTAGCTCAAACTTAAGGGTTCAAAAGTTCTGCCGAAATCACATAGCTCGTCGTGTTACAATTTATTCAATAAAGGCCTACTACTGGAGTGAAACCGAGTGCTTTGACGCTCGCATTTCGGCCGCACGACCTTCGAGAGGCTTGGAAGAGACCTCATCTGAAAGGTGGATTCACAACGATCGAGTGTGTCGAACGTCAGCCCACTAGCTCAAACTTAAGGGTTCAAAAGTTCTGCCGAAATCACATAGCTCGTCATGTTACAATTTATTCCATAAAGGCCTACGACTGGAGCGAAACTGAATGCTTTGACGGTCGCCGCTCGGCCCCACAACCGGCCAAATACTTGGGGGAGACCTCCCCTGAAAGGTGGATTCACAACGGTCGAGTGTCTCGAATGTCAGCCCACTAGCTAAAACTTAAGAGTTCTAAAGTTCTGCCGAAATCTCATAGGTCGTCATGTTACAATTTAGTCAATAAAGGCCTACTACTGGAGCGGAACGGAATGCTTTGACGCTCGCCTTTCGGCCGCACGACTTCCGATAGGCTTGGAAGGGACCTCATCTGAAAGATGGATTCACAACGATCGAGTGTGTCGAATGTCAGCCCAGTAGGTTAAACCTAAGGGTTCAAAAGTTCTGCCGAAATCACATAGGTCGTCATGTTACAATTTAGTCAATAAAGGCCTACTACTGGAGCGAAACGGAATGCTTTTACGCTCGCATTTCGGCCGCACGACCTCCGAGAGGCTTTGAAGAGAACTCCCCTGAAAGGTGGATTCACAACGATCGAGTGTGTCGAACGTCAGCCCACTAGCTCAAACCTAAGGGTTCCAAAGTCCTGCCGAAATCACATAGGTCGTCATGTTAAAATTTTTTCAATAAAGGCCTACTACTGGAGCGAAACTGAATGCTTTCACGGTCGCCGCTCGGCCGCACGAATACCGAGAGGCTTGGAAGCGACCTCATCTGAAAGGTGGATTCACAACGATCGAGTGTGTCGAACGTCAGCCCACTCGCTCAGACTTAAGGGTTAAAACGTTCTGCCGAAATCACATAGTCATGTTACAATTAAGTCAATAAAGGCCTACTACTGGAGCGAAACGGAATGCTTTGACCCTCGCCTTTCGGCCGCACGACCTCCGACAGGCTTTGAAGACAACTCCCCTGAAAGGTGGATTCACAACGATCAAGTGTGTCGAACGTCAGTCCACTAGCTCAAACTTAAGGGTTCCAAAGTCCTGCCGAAATCACATAGGTCGTCATGTTACAATTTTGTCAATAAAGGCCTACTAATGGAGTGAAACAGAATGCTTTGACACTCGTGTTTCGGCCGCACGACCTCCGAGAGGCTTGGAAGAGACCTCATCTGAAAGGTGGATTCACATCGATCGAGTGTGTCGAACGTCAGCCCACTAGCTCAAACTTAAGGGTTCAAAAGTTCTGCCGAAATCACATAGCTCGTCGTGTTACAATTTATTCAATAAAGGCCTACTACTGGAGTGAAACCGAGTGCTTTGACGCTCGCATTTCGGCCGCACGACCTTCGAGAGGCTTGGAAGAGACCTCATCTGAAAGGTGGATTCACAACGATCGAGTGTGTCGAACGTCAGCCCACTAGCTCAAACTTAAGGGTTCAAAAGTTCTGCCGAAATCACATAGCTCGTCATGTTACAATTTATTCCATAAAGGCCTACGACTGGAGCGAAACTGAATGCTTTGACGGTCGCCGCTCGGCCCCACAACCGGCCAAATACTTGGGGGAGACCTCCCCTGAAAGGTGGATTCACAACGATCGAGTGTCTCGAATGTCAGCCCACTAGCTAAAACTTAAGAGTTCTAAAGTTCTGCCGAAATCTCATAGGTCGTCATGTTACAATTTAGTCAATAAAGGCCTACTACTGGAGCGGAACGGAATGCTTTGACGCTCGCCTTTCGGCCGCACGACTTCCGATAGGCTTGGAAGAGACCTCATCTGAAAGATGGATTCACAACGATCGATTGTGTCGAACGTCAGCCCACTAGCTCAAACTTAAGGGTTCAAAAGTTCTGCCGAAATCACATAGGTCGTCATGTTACAATTAAGTCAATAAACGCCTACTACTGGAGCGAAACGGAATGCTTTGACGCTCGTGTTTCGGCCGCACGACCTCCGAGAGGCTTGGAAGAGACCTCATCTGAAAGATGGATTCACATCGATCGAGTGTGTCGAACGTCAGCCCACTAGCTCAAACTTAAGGGTTCAAAAGTTCTGCCGAAATCACATAGGTCGTCATGTTACAATTAAGTCAATAAACGCCTACTACTGGAGCGAAACAGAATGCTTCGACGCTCGTGGTTGGGCCGCACGACCTCCGAGAAGCTTGGAAGAGACCTCATCTGAAAGGTGGATTCACAACGATCGAGTGTGTCGAACGTCAGCCCAGTAGGTCAAACTTAAGGGTTCAAAAGTTCTGCCGAAATCACATAGGTCGACATGTTACAATTTAGTCAATAAAAGCCTACTACTGGAGCGAAACGGAATGCTTTGACGCTCGCCTTTCGGCCGCACGACCTCCGAGAGGCTTTGAAGAGAAATCCCCTGAAAGGTGGATTCACAACGATCAAGTGTGTCGAACGTCAGCCCACGAGCTCAAACTTAAGGGTTCCAAAGTCCTGCCGAAATCACATAGGTCGTCATGTTAAAATTTAGTCAATAAATGCCTACGACTGGAGCGAAACGGAATGCTTCGACGCTTGTGGTTCAGCCGCACGACCTCTGAGATGCTTGGAAGAGACCTCATCTGAAAGGTGGATTCACAACGATCAAGTGTGTCGAACGTCAGCCCACTAGCTCAAACTTAAGGGTTCAAAAGTTCTGCCGAAATCACATAGGTCGTCATGTTACAATTTATTCAATAAAGGCCTACGACTGGAGCGAAACTGAATGCTTTGACGGTCGCCGCTCGGCCCCACAACCGGCCAAATACTTGGAAGCGACCTCATCTGAAAGGTGGATTCACAACGATCGAGTGTGTCGAACGTCAGCCCACTCGCTCAGACTTAAGGGTTAAAACGTTCTGCCGAAATCACATAGGTGGTCATGTTACAATTTAGTCAAAAAAGGCCTACTACTGGAGTGAAACGGAATGCTTCGACGCTCGTGTTTCGGCCGCACGACCTCCGAGAGGCTTGGAAGAGACCTCATCTAAAAGGTGGATTCACAACGATCAAGTGTGTCGAACGTCAGCCCACTAGCTCAAACTTAAGGGTTCAAAAGTTCTGCCGAAATCACATAGGTCGTCATGTTACAATTTATTCAATAAAGGCCTACGACTGGAGCGAAACTGAATGCTTTGACGGTCGCCGCTCGGCCCCACAACCGGCCAAATACTTGGAAGCGACCTCATCTGAAAGGTGGATTCACAACGATCGAGTGTGTCGAACGTCAGCCCACTCGCTCAGACTTAAGGGTTAAAACGTTCTGCCGAAATCACATAGGTCGTCATGTTACAATTAAGTCAATAAAGGCCTACTACTGGAGCGAAACGGAATGCTTTGACCCTCGCCTTTCGGCCGCACGACCTCCGACAGGCTTTGAAGAGAACTCCCCTGAAAGGTGGATTCACAACGATCAAGTGTGTCGAACGTCAGTCCACTAGCTCAAACTTAAGGGTTCCAAAGTCCTGCCGAAATCACATAGGTCGTCATGTTACAATTTTGTCAATAAAGGCCTACTAATGGAGTGAAACGGAATGCTTTGACACTCGTGTTTCGGCCGCACGACCTCCGAGAGGCTTGGAAGAGACCTCATCTGAAAGGTGGATTCACATCGATCAAGTGTGTCGAACGTCAGCCCACTAGCTCAAACTTAAGGGTTCAAAAGTTCTGCCGAAATCACATAGCTCGTCATGTTACAATTTATTCAATAAAGGCCTTGTACTGGAGTGAAACCGAGTGCTTTGACGCTCGCATTTCGGCCGCACGACCTTCGAGAGGCTTGGAAGAGACCTCATCTGAAAGGTGGATTCACAACGATCGAGTGTGTCGAACGTCAGCCCACTAGCTCAAACTTAAGGGTTCAAAAGTTCTGCCGAAATCACATAGCTCGTCATGTTACAATTTATTCCATAAAGGCCTACTACTGGAGCGAAACTGAATGCTTTGACGGTCGCCGCTCGGCCCCACAACCGGCCAAAAACTTGTGGGAGACCTCCCCTGAAAGGTGGATTCACAACGATCGAGTGTGTCAAACGTCAGCCCACTAGCTAAAACTTAAGAGTTCTAAAGTTCTACCGAAATCTCATAGGTCGTCATGTTACAATTTAGTCAATAATGGCCTACTACTGGAGCGAAACGGAATGCTTTGACGCTCGCCTTTCGGCCGCACGACCTCCGAGAAGCTTGGAAGAGATCTAATCTGAAAGATGGATTCACAACGATCGAGTGTGTCAAACGTCAGCCCACGAGCTCAAACTTAAGGGTTCCAAAGTCCTGCCGAAATCACATAGGTCGTCATGTTAAAATTTAGTCAATAAACGCCTACGACTGGAGCGAAACGGAATGCTTCGACGCTTGTGGTTCAGCTGCACGACCTCTGAGATGCTTGGAAGAGACCTCATCTGAAAGGTGGATTCACAACGATCGAGTGTGTCGCATGTCAGCCTACTAGCTCAAACATAAGGGTTAAAATGTTCTGCCGAAATCACATAGGTGGTCATGTTACAATTTAGTCAAAAAAGGCCTACTACTGGAGTGAAACTGAATGCTTTGACGCTCGCCTTTTGACCGCACAAACTCCGAGAGGCTTGGAAGAGACCTCATCTGAAAGGTGGATTCACAACGATCAAGTGTGTCGAACGTCAGCCCACTAGCTCAAACTTAAGGGTTCAAAAGTTCTGCCGAAATCACATAGGTCGTCATGTTACAATTTATTCAATAAAGGCCTACTACTGGAGTGAAACTGAATGCTTTGACGCTCGCCTTTTGACCGCACGAACTCCGAGAGGCTTGGAAGAGACCTCATCTAAAAGGTGGATTCATAACGATCGAGTGTGTCGAACGTCAGCCCACTAGCTCAAACTTAAGGGTTCAAAAGTTCTGCCGAAATCACATAGTTCGTCATGTTACAATTTAGCGTTTCTAAACGTTTCGCTCCTACTACTGGAGCGAAACGGAATGCTTTGACGCTCGCCTTTCGGCCGCACGACCTCCGAGAGGCTTGGAAAAGACCTCATCTGAAAGATGGATTCACAACGATCGAGTGTCTCAAACGTCAGCCCACTAGCTCAAACTTAAGGGTTCAAAAGTTCTGCCAAAATCACATAGGTCGTCATGTTACAATTAAGTCAATAAACGCCTACTACTGGAGCGAAACAGAATGCTTCGACGCTCGTGGTTCGGCCGCACGACCTCCGAAAGGCTTGGAAGAGACCTCATCTGAAAGGTGGATTCACAACGATCGAGTGTGTCGAATGTCAGCGTACTAGCTCAAACTTAAGGGTTCAAAAGTTCTGCCGAAATCACATAGGTCGTCATGTTACAATTTATTCAATAAAGGCCTACTACTGGAGTGAAACTGAATGCTTTGACGCTCGCCTTTTGACCGCACGAACTCCGAGAGGCTTGGAAGAGACCTCATCTAAAAGGTGGATTCATAACGATCGAGTGTGTCGAACGTCAGCCCACTAGCTCAAACTTAAGGGTTCAAAAGTTCTGCCGAAATCACATAGTTCGTCATGTTACAATTTAGCGTTTCTAAACGTTTCGCTCCTACTACTGGAGCGAAACGGAATGCTTTGACGCTCGCCTTTCGGCCGCACGACCTCCGAGAGGCTTGGAAAAGACCTCATCTGAAAGATGGATTCACAACGATCGAGTGTCTCAAACGTCAGCCCACTAGCTCAAACTTAAGGGTTCAAAAGTTCTGCCAAAATCACATAGGTCGTCATGTTACAATTAAGTCAATAAACGCCTACTACTGGAGCGAAACAGAATGCTTCGACGCTCGTGGTTCGGCCGCACGACCTCCGAAAGGCTTGGAAGAGACCTCATCTGAAAGGTGGATTCACAACGATCGAGTGTGTCGAATGTCAGCGTACTAGCTCAAACTTAAGGGTTCAAAAGTTCTGCCGAAATCACATAGGTCGTCATGTTACAATTTAGTCAATAAAGGCCTACTACTGGAGCGAAACTGAATGCTTTGACGGTCGCCGCTCGGCCCCACAACCGGCCAAAGACTTGTGGGAGACCTCCCCTGAAAGGTGGATTCACAACGATCGAGTGTGTCAAACGTCAGCCCACTAGCTAAAACTTAAGAGTTCTAAAGTTCTACCGAAATCTCATAGGTCGTCATGTTACAATTTAGTCAATAAAGGCCTACTACTGGAGCGAAACGGAATGCTTTGACGCTCGCCTTTCGGCCGCACGACCTCCGAAAGGCTTGGAAGAGACCTCATCTGAAAGATGGATTCACAACGATCGAGTGTGTCGAACGTCAGCCCACTAGCTCAAACTTAAGGGTTCAAAGGTTCTGCCGAAATCACATAGATCGTCATGTTACAATTAAGTCAATAAACGCCTTCTACTGGGGCGAAACAGAATGCTTCGACGCTCGTGGTTCGCCCGCACGACCTCCGAGAAGCTTGGAAGAGACGTAATCTGAAAGGTGGATTCACAACGATCGAGTGTGTCGAACGTCAGCCCAGTAGGTCAAACTTAAGGGTTCAAAAGTTCTGCCGAAATCACATAGGTCGACATGTTACAATTTAGTCAATAAAAGCCTACTACTGGAGTGAAACGGAATGCTTCGACGCTCGCCTTTCGGCCGCACGACCTCCGAGAGGCTTTGAAGAGAACTCCCCTGAAAGGTGGATTCACAACGATCAAGTGTGTCGAACGTCAGCCCACGAGCTCAAACTTAAGGGTTCCAAAGTTCTGCCGAAATCACATAGGTCGTCATGTTAACATTTAGTCAATAAACGCCTACGACTGGAGCAAAACGGAATGCTTAGACGCTTGTGGTTCGGCCGCACGACCTCCGAGAAGCTTGGAAGAGACCTCATCTGAAAGGTGGATTCACAAAGATCGAGAGTGTCGAATGTCAGCCTACTAGCTCAAACTTAAGGGTTAAAATGTTCTGCCGAAATCACATAGGTCGTCATGTTACAATTTAGTCAATAAAGGCCTACTACTGGAGTGAAACGGAATGCTTCGACGCTCGTGTTTCGGCCGCACGACCTCCGAGAGGCTTGGAAGAGACCTCATCTGAAAGGTGGATTCACAACGATCGAGTGTGTCGAACGTCAGCCCACTAGCTCAAACGTAAGGGTTCAAAAGTTCTGCCGAAATCACATAGGTTGTCATGTTACAATTTATTCAATAAAGGCCTACTACTGGAATGAAACTGAATGCTTTGACGCTCGCCTTTTGACCGCACGACCTCCGAGAGGCTTGGAAGAGATCTCATCTGAAAGGTGGATTCACAACTATCGAGTGTGTCGAACGTCAGCCCACTAGCTCAAACTGAAGGGTTCAAAAGTTCTGCCGAAATCACATAGTTCGTCATGTTACAATTTATTCAATAAAGGCCTACTACTGGAGTGAAACTGAATGCTTTGACGCTCGCCTTTTGACCTCATCTGAAAGGTGGATTCACAACGATCGAGTGTGTCGAACGTCAGCCCACTAGCTCAAACTTAAGGGTTCAAAAGTTCTGCCGAAATCACATAGTTCGTCATGTTACAATTTATTCAATAAAGGCCTACTACTGGAGTGAAACTGAATGCTTTGACGCTCGCCTTTTGACCTCATCTGAAAGGTGGATTCACAACGATCGAGTGTGTCGAACGTCAGCCCACTAGCTCAAACTTAAGGGTTCAAAAGTTCTGCCAAAATCACATAGGTCGTCATGTTACAATTAAGTCAATAAACGCCTACTACTGGAGCGAAACAGAATGCTTCGACGCTCGTGGTTCGGCCGCACGACCTCCGAAAGGCTTGGAAGAGACCTCATCTGAAAGGTCGATTCACAACGATCGAGTGTGTCGAATGTCAGCGTACTAGCTCAAACTTAAGGGTTCAAAAGTTCTGCCGAAATCACATAGGTCGTCATGTTACAATTTAGTCAATAAAGGCCTACTACTGGAGTGAAACGGAATGCTTCGAGGCTCGTGTTTCGGCCGCACGACCTCCGAGAGGCTTGGAAGAGAGCTCATCTGAAAGGTGGATTCACAACGATCGAGTGTGTCGAACATCAGGCCACTAACTCAAACTTAAGGGTTAAAAGGTTCTGCCGAAATCACATAGGTCGTCATGTTACAATTTAGTCAATAAAGGCCTACTACTGGAGCGAAACTGAATGCTTTGAAGGTCACGGCTCGGACGCACGAAGTCAGAGAGGCTTGGAAGAGACCTCATCTGAAAGATGGATTCACAACGATCGAGTGTCTCGAACGTCAGCCCACTAGCTCAAACTTAAGAGTTCAAAAGTTCTGCCAAAATCACATAGGTCGTCATGTTACAATTAAGTCAATAAACGCCTACTACTGGAGCGAAACAGAATGCTTCGACGCTCGTGGTTCGGCCGCACGACCTCCGAAAGGCTTGGAAGAGACCTCATCTGAAAGGTCGATTCACAACGATCGAGTGTGTCGAATGTCAGCGTACTAGCTCAAACTTAAGGGTTCAAAAGTTCTGCCGAAATCACATAGGTCGTCATGTTACAATTTAGTCAATAAAGGCCTACTACTGGAGTGAAACGGAATGCTTCGAGGCTCGTGTTTCGGCCGCACGACCTCCGAGAGGCTTGGAAGAGAGCTCATCTGAAAGGTGGATTCACAACGATCGAGTGTGTCGAACGTCAGCCCACTAGCTCAAACTTAAGGGTTAAAAGGTTCTGCCGAAATCACATAGGTCGTCATGTTACAATTTAGTCAATAAAGGCCTACTACTGGAGCGAAACTGAATGCTTTGAAGGTCACGGCTCGGACGCACGAAGTCAGAGAGGCTTGGAAGAGACCTCATCTGAAAGGTGGACTCACAACGATCGAGTGTCTCGAACGTCAGCCCACTAGCTCAAACTTAAGGGTTCAAAAGTTCTGCCGAAATCACATTGGTCGTCATGTTACAATTTAGTCAATAAAGGCCTACTACTGGAGCGAAACGGAATGCTTTGACGCTCGCCTTTCGACCGCACGACCTCCGAGAGGCTTGGAAGAGACCTCATCTGAAAGATGGATTCACAACGATCGAGTGTCCCGAACGTCAGCCCACTAGCTCAAACTTAAGGGTTCAAAAGTTCTGCCAAAATCACATAGGTCGTCATGTTACAATTAAGTCAATAAACGCCTACTACTGGAGCGAAACAGAATGCTTCGACGCTCGTGATTCGGCCGCACGACCTCCGAAAGGCTTGGAAGAGACCTCATCTGAAAGGTGGATTCACAACGATCGAGTGTGTCGAATGTCAGCGTACTAGCTCAAACTTAAGGGTTCAAAAGTTCTGCCGAAATCACATAGGTCGTCATGTTACAATTTATTCAATAAAGGCCTACTACTGGAGTGAAACTGAATGCTTTGACGCTCGCCTTTCGGCCGCACGACCTCCGAGAGGCTTGGAAGAGACCTCATCTGAAAGGTGATTCACAACGATCGAGTGTGTCGAACGTCAGCCCACTAACTCAAACTTATGGGTTAAAAAGTTCTGCCGAAATCACATAGGTCGTCATGTTACAATTTAGTCAATAAAGGCCTACGACTGGAGCAAAACTGAATGCTTTGACGGTCGCCGCTCGGCCCCACAACCGGCCAGAGACTTGGGGGAGACCTCCTCTGAAAGGTGGATTCACAACGATCGAGTGTTTCGAACGTCAGCCCACTAGCTAAAACTTAAGAGTTCTAAAGTTCTGCCGAAATCTCATAGGTCGTCATGTTACAATTTAGTCAATAAAGGCCTACTACTGGAGCGAAACGGAATGCTTTGACGCTCGCCTTTCGGCCACATGACCTCCGATAGGCTTGGAAGAGACCTCATCTGAAATATGTATTCACAACGATCGAGTGTGTCGAACGCCAGCCCACTAGCTCAAACTTAAGGGTTCAAACGTTCTGCCGAAATCACATAGGTCGTCATGTTACAATTAAGTCAATAAACGCCTACTACTGGAGCGAAACAGAATGCTTCGACGCTCGTGGTTCGCCCGCACGACCTCCGAGAAGCTTGGAAGAGACCTAATCTGAAAGGTGGATTCACAACGATCGAGTGTGTCGAACGTCAGCCCACTAGCTCAAACTTAAGGGTTCAAAAGTTCTGCCGAAATCACATAGGTTGTCATGTTACAATTTATTCAATAAAGGCCTACTACTGGAGTGAAACTGAATGCTTTGACGCTCGCCTTTAGACCGCACGACCTCCGAGAGGCTTGGAAGAGACCTCATCTGAAAGGTGGATTCACAACGATTGAGTGTGTCGAACGTCAGCCCACGAGCTCAAACTTAAGGGTTCAAAAGTTCTGCCGAAATCACATAGTTCGTCATGTTAAAATTTAGTCAATAAACGCCTACGACTGGAGGGAAACGGAATGCTTCGACGCTTGTGGTTCGGCCGCACGACCTACGAGAAGCTTGGAAGAGACCTCATCTGAAAGGTGGATTCACAACGATCGAGTGTGTCGAATGTCAGCCTACTAGCTCAAACTTAAGGGTTAAAATGTTCTGCCGAAATCACATAGGTCGTCATGTTACAATTTAGTCAATAAAGGCCTACTACTGGAGTGAAACGGAATGCTTCGACGCTCGTGTTTCGGCCGCACGACCTCCGAGAGGCTTGGAAGAGACCTCATCTGAAAGGTGGATTCACAACGATCGAGTGTGTCGAACGTCAGCCCACTAGCTCAAACTTATGGGTTAAAAAGTTCTGCCGAAATCACATAGGTCGTCATGTTACAATTTAGTCAATAAAGGCCTACGACTGGAGCGAAACTGAATGCTTTGACGGTCGCCGCTCGGCCCCACAACCGGCCAGAGACTTGGGGGAGACCTCCTCTGAAAGGTGGATTCACAACGATCGAGTGTTTCGAACGTCAGCCCACTAGCTAAAACTTAAGAGTTCTAAAGTTCTGCCGAAATCTCATAGGTCGTCATGTTACAATTTAGTCAATAAAGGCCTACTACTGGAGCGAAACGGAATGCTTTGACGCTCGCCTTTCGGCCGCATGACTTCCGATAGGCTTGGAAGAGACCTCATCTGAAATATGTATTCACAACGATCGAGTGTGTCGAACGCCAGCCCACTAGCTCAAACTTAAGGGTTCAAAAGTTCTGCCGAAATCACATAGGTCGTCATGTTACAATTTAGTCAATAAATGCCAACGACTGGAGCGAAACTGAATGCTTTGACGGTCGCCGCTCGTCCCCACAACTGTCCAGAGACTTGGGGGAGACCTCCCCTGAAAGGTGGATTCACAACGATCGAGTGTGTCGAACGTGAGCCCCCTGGCTCAAACTTTAGGGTTCAAACGTTCTGCCGAAATAACATAGGTCGTCATGTTACAATTTAGTCAATATACGCCTACTACTGGAGTGAAACGGAATGCTTCAACGCTCGTGGTTCGGCCACACGACCTCCGAGAGGCTTGGAAGAGACCTCATCTTAAAGGTGGATTCACAACGATCGAGTGTGTCTAACGTCACCCCACTAGTTTAAACTTAAGGGTTCAAAAGTTCTGCCGAAATCACATAGGTCGTCATGTTACAATTTAGTCAATAAAGGCCTACTACTGGAGCGAAACGGAATGCTTTGACGCTCGCTTTTCGGCCGCACGACCTCCGAGAGGCTTGGAAGAGACCTCATCTTAAAGGTGGATACACAACGATCGAGTGTGTCTAACGTCAGCCCACTAGTTCAAACTTAAGAGTTCAAAAGTTCTGCCGAAATCACATAGGTCGTCATGTTACAATTTAGTCAATAAAGGCCTACTATTGGAGCGAAACGGAATGCTTTGACGCTCGCTTTTCGGCCGCACGACCTCCGAGAGGCTTGGAAGAGACCTCATCTGAAAGGTGGATTCACAACGATCGAGTGTGTCTAACGTCAGCCCACTAGTTCAAACTTAAGGGTTCAAAAGTTCTGCCGAAATCACATAGGTCGTCATGTTACAATTTCGTCAATAAAGGCCTACTACTGGAGCGAAACTGAATGCTTTCACGGTCGCCGCTCGGCCGCACGAAGTCCGAGAGGCTTGGAAGAGACCCCATCTGAAAGGTGGATTCACAACGATCGAGTGTGTCTAACTTGAGCCCACTAGCTCAAACTTAAGGGTTCAAAAGTTCTGCCGAAATCACATAGGTCGTTATGTTACAATTTAGTCAATAAAGGCCTACTACTGGAGCGAAACTGAATGCTTTCACGGTCGCCGCTTGGCCCCAAGAATACCTAGAGGCTTGGAAGAGACCTCATCTGAAAGATGGATTCACAACGATCGAGTGTCTCGAACGTCAGCCCACTAGCTCTAACTTAAGGGTTCAAAAGTTCTGGCAAAATCACATAGGTCGTCATGTTACAATTAAGTCAATAAACGCCTACTACTGGAGCGAAACAGAATGCTTCGACGCTCGTGGTTCGGCCGCACGACCTCCGAGAGGCTTGGAAGAGACCTCATCTGAATTGCGTTCTGTCCACGCAATTCAGAAAGTGTTGTGTAGCTATAAAATGTTTCCACCTACTAATCGATGATTTAAAGGGGGACAGTTTAAGGGTTTATGCCAATTGGCCAACCTCACCAACATCACACAGTGTCACTACAATATGTACAATATTTTCTACATATTTTGTTTGCAAATTTCTGAATTTACTTGAATATTTTTACAGTGTGTTTAAAAAGTGTTTTTAATAAGTTTGTGTTTAAAACATGATGGAGGAGGGCTAATACTTTTTTTATTATTATTAATTACGTGGTCTTTTGCAAATTTTTACCTATTGCAGGTGGGTCTTGAATGTCCATCCATCCATTTTCTGAGCCACTTCTCCTCACTTGGGTCGCGGGCGTGCTGGAGCCTATCCCAGCTGTCATCGGGCAGGAGGCGGGGTACACCCTGAACTGGTTGCCAGCCAATCGCAGGGCACATAGGAACAAACAACCATTCGCTCTCACAGTCATGCCTACGGTCAATTTAGAGTCTCCAATTAATGCATGTTTTTGGGATGTGGGAGGAACCCGGAGTGCCCGGAGAAAACCCACGCAGGCACGGGGAGAACATGCAAACTCCACACAGGTGGGTCCGGGGATTGAACCCGGGTCCTCAGAACTGTGAGGCTGACGCTCTAACCAGTCGGCCACCGTGCCGCCGGGTCTTGAATGTATTCCCGCAATAAATGGGGATTCACAGTACAAGTGAAACCCCATTTACCATTTTTTCAATTTTTCTGTCAAAATACACGAAGAATTACAGCGCAGTTAATATCCACTTGTCACAAGCTGGTCCAAATCATCACGCAAATACAGAGTACTGCATTTGTTACCATGATGACTGGGGCGGAGCTAGTGCATGGAACTAAGAAAATTGTAAACAGCGTTTCCAACTTTGGCTTTCCCACCTCTAGCGACATTTTTTCAATAAATTCACACTTGAAGGCTGAGCAGGCACCCCAGAGACCCAACTATTTGTATCCAAACAATAAAAAGTAAATTTTCCATAGTTTTTCCGCTTTACTAAAATTGATCAAACCTTAAAACTGTTTTTATCAAGTGTCTATCAGTTTTGAATAGTCGGAAGCTGTAATGCAACAGAAATCTAAATGTATGTTCCATAGAACACCCTATTTACTTAGCATCTTCAGAAACCTCTATTTAGTATATCCCTGGCCAATCTGATCATGTTACAATTTCTTGAGATAACAGAGTATTCGGATCTCCTTATGTCCTTGTCTGTTTTGACAGTGTTGACAAATTAGATTTTCCCTCTTCCCTCATTCAAAGAATGAGGACCTGTATGTCTTTCAACTCCAGAAAATGAAGAAACCAAATCAGGTCAACGGCCGCTAACAAGTTCCAGCGAAGGTACTATTTACACCCTAGTAATTCCTTGTCAGTCAATTTTAAGAAGCAGGTTAATGAATACTTTTTTAAATATCCCTCTCAGAGCTTCTCGCCCATACCAGCAGTCAAACGAACGACGGGAAAATTTGAAATCCCAGGTAGGTTTCATTTACAAGGTTCCCATGGAGGTGGATTGCTTCCAATCCAATTCAACTTTATTAACAAAGCAAACAATAGAATGAAAACAAATATTTCAAAATGAAAAAATTTTTTTTAATACTGTGCGTGTGTGGGTGCGCACATAGAAGTGAATCAACTGTAAGTAAAGTGACCAGCAGAGAGACCTGTTTGGACGTACTAATAAGATATTCTGGTGTGCCGACCTTGGTCACCGGGAGGTAGTACTGTACAGTATAATATAGTCATGTGGACAAACGAAGAAGAATAGACTTCTTCTGCTGTAATACTAACTCAATAAGTCGCTATAATACTCGTTGTTTTTTGAAGGGGTTGAAGAATATATGCCTTGTGATTATTGTTATTTTATCTGCATGTGTTTAAATATCCGTTGCTTAAAGGGTTATAAAATTGTGACTGTTGGTGCTAACGTTAGCATGTCAATGGTGTTTTTCTTTTATTTGTAGTTTTTTCTTTACATCAAGCTAGCAGACTTTGAGGTATGTGCTGAAGGAACCTGTGTTTAAAATCTCCTATTACTCTCGTGGTTCCCAGCGTGCTCGTTTTCGTGAAAGAACTACGTTCATAACAATGTATTAAAAACCAACCAATTTATTCCTGACAGAGGAGTCTATACATTTTGCAGAGCTCTGGGTTCGTTACTATCCCTATCTTATCCTTAGCAGATAGAGTAGTGGAACAAAACTATCTGATTCTACCCCAGACTTATACAATGTTTCAAACGGGCCAGTATGGAATCGCTGTCATCTGATTGGTCCGTGGTCTAATCTGACGTCATCGTTGTTCTGCAGAATGATGACCATTTGAGCTGGCTCCAGGTGTCGCCTCCAGACGGCGTCCCACATTCCTGAATTCAATGCCTATAGTGGCTCCCCGCAGTCCTCTTCTTCCTTGACATCTGTTCTTTATTGTCTCCAGATACACCCTGATGGGGGGGGGGGGCTTTCCTGCAATAAACTCCTACCCACTTATCTGATTATACTGCAATACACATCCTTGCTTACCTTCCAAACTAGTTACACCATGAAACTCTATATTATATTATATTACATATAGAATTACATTTCCTTCAATGAGCTTTCTTTTTAAAACCAATATACACGTTGCAATCACATGTTCAGAACAAGTTGATGATACAATTTCAAAAAGTTACACATTGTACACAAACATTTTATCTTCATCAATAAGTGATTCATGAGTCTACTTAAGCTTTGGCTTTAAGCTCCAAATGGATAACGTGGTTACCATGGTAACACGTTGGCCAAGCGCATCAGTGGACACAGGAGCAGGGACGCCACAGCCATGGATCACATCGATGGGCGTGCATTTTTACATTACATATTTAATAGTTCACAAATAAAAATTCATATTCTTCACCTAATTTGACGTAAACGCGTATACACGCACATTTCCCCCATCAAGGAGTCTGTAAAGTGTGAGCCCAGACACAGTAAACTTGAAATGAACGCCACATTGCACACACCACTGGAGTGTGTCGCTCTACTTGGCACAACACCACAAAAGCCTTGAAGGCAAAAAGGCAGAAGCGCACACTGGATGCAGAAACAGCACCCGGCTACAGTGGAGCTTGGCAATGCTCGACCGTGAGCGGAAACAAGCATGTTTCTGCACGCGCTATCATTTTGTATGCCCCTCACAGCAAGCATCAGCTTAGACTAAACATGCTTATGCAAACGACGAATTTGCCCATTTGGCCAACTTGATTTCTTGATTGATCCTATTGTGTTTATGAACGCACGGGGGGGGATGGTTGGGGGGACCTGGGGGGTGTTGGGGGATTGGACAGCAAACCCACGAGAGCAAGACGATAAGAACAATTGGGAACTACTGGCAAAGCAAACATTCACATTGGTGCATTACATCTAGAGTCAGCTGATCATGAACCACCCCCATGACCTCTTTAGTTGAGGTCACGACAAGCCAAACAAACTCAAAACCACTTGAGCACCTTGCATGTGCACATCATTATCAGTATTATTATCAATAGTATTATTAACAGCTCAACACACAAATACATTCAATGTTTTTCTTTTCTGTTCAACGTCCAAGATTTCTGCACATCGGCTTCTGGTGTCATTGAAGGTTGCATGGCGTAGAAAC
Organism: Phyllopteryx taeniolatus; assembly: GCF_024500385.1. Lineage (NCBI taxonomy): Eukaryota > Metazoa > Chordata > Actinopteri > Syngnathiformes > Syngnathidae > Phyllopteryx > Phyllopteryx taeniolatus. Next base: position 275,695 of record NC_084516.1, read on the forward strand.
AAGGTGTCCCCGAAAAGTCTCATTTCAGTCTGAAGGCGGTTTCCATCGTGTTGTTTCTAAAAGATGGCTGTGCTCTGCTGCATACAAGCAACGTGTAGACACTGTTTATGACAAAGTGACATAATTATAGGCTTTTTCATTTGCACAGCAGGCCAGTGGAGGAGCAATGCAAGTGACACCGCTTCGAAAAATAAATGTACAGTAAGGAAACCCAAAACAGCTAATCCTTGCCGCCTACGCCACAGTCAGGACAGCGGGTGCCGGCAGATAAGAGGACGGCATCTCCTCACTCGCGGCGGTCAAGCTTAGGGGCCGGAAAAGATCATCAGTTGCCTGGCGATTCTGCTTCAGGAGTCGTACACTTGACATCCCATGTTCCTAAAGCGGCACGACCACAAGCGATTACAAACTCCAAATGCGCGCTCACACAAAAACCACGCTGTATCCTATAGGTTGGATATCATTGGCGTTGGGTGGAATACTTGCATGTCCAAAACCATTACTTTTCAGGAAAACAAAATAACTACGTCTTTATTAACACTGCATCATCAAAGAGCAAGCAATTTACAACGCTCAGTCATTTGGAAGAATAACAGTCCCATGTGGACTGAACAACAGTATCAATTGGTGAAAAAATATTTATTGAACAGATTTAGGTAAGTCACGGATGGTGTAGTGGTGCACTCGCCTGACTTTGGTGCGGGCAGCGTGGGTTCAGTTCCCACTCAGTGACGCTGTGAATGTGAGTGCGAATGGTTGTCCCTGTCTATATGTGCCCTGCGACTGACTGGCGACCAGTTCAGGGTGTAGTCCACCTTTTGCCCAAAGTCAGCTGGGATAGGCTCCGGCGCAGCGTCACGGGACCTTTACCGGAATAAGCGGTGTTGAAAATGGATGGATAGACGGACCAAATTTGGACATGGAAGGATTTTGGCCCGATGCCCGCAATATGTACTCTATATACACGTGCGCACAAAAATGATTTACAAAAGTTCGTCTACAAACAGTACATCTTTGACAACTGGCCACAACTTTAGGACCAATTATCATTTATAAAATATATTTTGGATTGAAAATGTCAGAGAGGTATTCATTTATTAAAAAATCACTACGCATGCTACTTTGTGTTGAAAACAATCGGAGCTGGCACGCTGACATCGAATTGTGTTAATGTTGCAACCTACATCGGCAGTGTGCAAGCACACATGTTCTCAGGACAAAGGCTATTTCGGTGGGTGAGGCTCTCAAAAAGGAAAGGAGAATAAATTTGTGGACAATATGGAAAGGGGGGAAAAGGAATGCTGTGTGAAAGCAGCTTCAAGTAGCTGGCCATGCAGCTGCAAATTTTACCTCACCAGGCCACTAGAGGGAAGCAAAGTAACCTGCTCAAAACAACAGTCCACATTCCGATTTGTCTGCTAGATGACTTTGGGTGTGTTTTATCGGCTGTTCCAACCTGAGAGCGAGCTGTTTGACTTCTGCTTGGGGAGCTTTTCTTTCTCCCTCTTCACCTTGGGCATCTTAAGCTTTATGCTGCTTTTACTACTGGGACGCACCAACCCCTGGATGCACACACAATCACACGTGGCACAACGCACACAAGCACGCACGCCAGAGTGTTTCGCAATCCTTACCTTCTCAGCACAGTGCATTAGTGGACAGATCCAGTGGATGTCATCCAGCTTGTAGAGCTCAGCACTCAGGCTGTTCAGGGTTAAGCGGAGCCCCTCTTCCTCAGGGAACTCGGACTGAGGAGGATAAGAAGAAGGGTGCGTGAGAGATCAGATGGCCAAAAAGTGGCAGCAGCTAGTGGCGAGAGAGGTTACCAGATGTTTTCCATCCAGAAGCATGGTTGTCTCCGCCTGGAGAACTTTGCTGCTGTTGACAATTTCCACGGCTGTGCTGCGACTCAAAAACTGAAAATCAACAACACTGGTTTGAGTGATTTATCCAAAACCTACAAAACATGTATTTTTGGGAAAAAAAGTCAAACATTTGGGGTTAGTGCTACATCAATAGCAGAGTTGTGGCGCACTTTTCTTTTTCAATCCATGACATGTCAGGCCACATGTTCTCTGGACTACAGTAAAGTAGTCCTGTAACATTAGTCGAGCCCTGCACTCACTTTATCCGCGTACATCAGAATATGGTACAAAAATGGTATGAAATTCACACAACACACCGCGCTGTAAAAGCTGTATCACGGGTACTTCGCATTGATGCACTCTGGGATGGTTTGGGGTTGACACGTAACAGCGTCCCCGCACATCTCATGTACAAATGTGCACTGAGTGGGTCCAACTGGCCGTCTGTAGTCCCGTCTGGACCCATCTGCCTACACTTGGTGTCCCTAACTCAGGGCTGGACAGCTTGGCCTCGGTCAGCACCATGGCGCTGGCGTTAACAGCGTGTGCCAGCTCCTGCTCCACCAGCTTGTGGGTCTTGGCGGCCTCGCGGATCCTGGGGATGAGTGAAAACAAGAAGGGATGATATATCAAGTGTTATAATAAAAACAATGGTATGTCAAGTTCGGACATCATTCTGTTGGATATACATTGATTTATATGGACATTACAAATCATTTGGCCATTATGGGGTTAATTTCTACAATGAAACACTAAATGTTAGTGGTGTAAAAAGAAAAGTAAATACAATGACAGCAGAGGTTATATAAGGATGTGCACTCATTTTGGCTCAGTTCGAGTTGGTTCACTGGAGTGCGAACATCGCGAACCTGCTGTGCTGTGACTGTGTGCCATTGGACCTGAGGAAGGCTCAAGGAGCCCAAACGTTGTCTGGGCACACAGAATTGGACCGGAAGTCACAGCCTATTTCAGATTTGGCCATTTTTTTGTTTTTTGGGGGGTTTTGTAAAAAATATGTTTTTGGTTTTTTTGCAATTATATAAAAATACATGATCAATACAGATCTAACCTAATAAATAGCACAATTGAAAACGACCATTATTATTTATATAGCAAAGGCGAAGCCACCACAATAAATAAATAAATAAATACATATTACTGGATAAAAGATAAATATACACACAAATTAAAAACACAAAAATGTGGAATGGACAGTGGACCCAAGTCCACTATGGACGATGACGCCAACAGGCGCGTCACCAGGAACGGGAACGGGAGGACGGAGGGGAGCGTTGGGGGAAGGACCGTGCACCCCCCTCCCGATCCTGGAAGGGGGATTACGTCCCTGTGTCCGGGAGAGGGAGGGCTCGGTTCCCCTCACCAAACCTAACCCAGACACTGCAACACAAAGAAAAACAATTGGAAACACAGGGCCATGACAGTGTTTATTATTTTTGAGTATAGCTAAAACGACATTCTTACTTCATACCTACTCTAATGAATAGTACAATTAAAAAATAATTATTATTTATATATCAAAGGCGACTCCATTATAATAAATAAATAAATAAACAACCTAAAAAACACTAATATGTGTAAGGGAGTGTGGACCCTAGTCTGCTATGGACGACAATGCCGGCTGGTGCGTCACAGAGAGAGAGAAAACAGAGACGGTGGGGAGCATTAGAGAAAGGACCGTGCACCTCTCTCCCGATCCTGGAAGGGGGAGTACATCCCCGACTCCTGGAGACAGAGGGCTTGGTTTCCCTCACCTAAGCCTAACCGAGTATCAAAGTATCTGTATTCTATTACAATACCAGACTTATATGACATCATCATGTGACATAATATGAACTCACTTACACATGGAAAAACACAACAATCACAATACTTTCCCCACATTAATTGATAGCCCCCTTAAAAGAAAAGCAGAAACAGAGCTGGAACCATTTCTGTTTGTGAAGATTATAAACAAGAAATGGCTGTAAGACATCAAAGCAAATGAGGAAATGTGTATTTCCTGTGCACACACTCTGACTTGATTGGCCCCCAAAGTCAAAAGTGTTTCACTTCCTGTTGGCATGGCAGCAGAATCCCAGTCAGAACTCCTGGTCCCAGCCCGACTCCTCATCTGGGGGCGGCTCCTCTGCGTCTACAGGGAAGTCGTCAAAGTTGCTGTTGTCCAGCGGGCCATCCACCTGATGGCAAAAGCACACGGCACTGATGACGGCCTGAAAACCAACACAGGAGGCACTGATGGCAGAATTATTTCAACATGTCTTTGATGGTGTGGTTAATTCAATACTGCTTACAAGTGTGCAATCAAAACACTAGCAAAACCCATTGTAGCTGGCAATAAAATGTGCGAATTCAATACACCTCTGATGGCAGCATGAAACCAACATGACACAAATGTGCCTTTGACAGCTGAGTTCAACAGCCTTTGATGACGCACGCGTTGCCACCACTCACCCTCGGCGTGAATGGAGAATCCATGGTTCCCTGGCGGAGGCCATCCCAGTTGAAGCCCTCAAACCACCTGATTGGAGGAGGACATATTGCCACGATGACAAAGACGACCAAGATGCGTGTCATGTGTCTCACTTGTGCTTCTGGATGTCCTTCACACCGTTCTTCTGGTTCCCAAGACGCTCCGAGGGGTTGTCCCTGACACACACAAACTCATCCATTCATTATTAAGTATTGCCACTGCAGCAGACATTTTTAAGATTTCAGTTGTAAAGTATTCTGTTTATCTTCCAAAATGTAACAGATGCTATCTCATTCCTTACAATTTATTGTGCGACTCATGAAGACCAGGGATCAGCGACCCTAACTAAACAGAGACAGGGACAGAGTGGCAGAGTAGACACACACATACACACAAGGCGAGATGCGAGGAGATGGCAGTTGCGTGTCTTTGACACATTAACTGTTCAATTTGACAATAACGAGGTTATCAATCGACTATGGCTTGCCTCCATGTCATTGTGTAAGCAAACAATACTGTATGTTGTCCTTTTACTTTTACAGAATGATATGGTGGTGAGGCTGCTCATCAGCAAGCATTAGCACACATAGATAGCACTCGTTCATTTCCTATATTTCAGAATAGACTTGCCTATTTAGCAGGTGACCTTCCTTACCAGTCTTATATTTAGCCATACATTGCCACATGGTTTTAGCACCGCTGCTGCTTTGCTACATGAACCCAATCTGTTGATTTTAGCAAGAGTTATGTGTCAAAACCACGTGAGTGGCAATCAGTCATCCTCAAGCAACAACCGTCATTGCCCAGCGGCCAAGTCGATGAATTGATTTGTCGACTAATTGGTTCAACCCCTACTGCTTCTGTGTTGCGTCATCACCTTATTGTGTGTGGGGCATGCAGTCGACTGTCACGATGAATTAAAAAGGGCTGCTTCGTTTAACAATATCAAATATATATTTGTAGAAAATGGCCAATCGCAATATTTAGTAACTGATTTTGGCTCCTGAACCTCAGCGTACAACGTCAGTACATTAAGGCAGGAAGACATCACCTTAATTTTGACACACGATTATAAGATGCCATCTGTGAGGTCGTGAGTAATGGTACTTTTTAACATCATTCGTGTAGCAGATAGCAAACGCTTTATCCATCGTTTACGTTTACAAACGCAATTGTGAGATTTTGAGAATTGTTTGTCTTGATTTGACTCCCAGCAGCATGAAATGTGATTTGAATCATAAGCAGTTGAGTTGAGTATAAACATTCCATGTGTTTGACCTGTGAGTAAAGAGAGTACCAAGTTGAGGTTATTTTATATTAATATATGATTTTAAACCCATTTTATCAAATTTGTAGACAACATTCAAGCTGACGGGTGTGGTCTTCTCCGCCCCTCTTCGACACGCCCCTGGGGTACTTAACCCTGGCACTCGTGTGTTTTGCTCGCGTGTTTTTTCTCTCCTCTCGTTTTGCTGGGAGCCCGCCAGCCAGGCTGGCCATGGGACTACCCCTCACCCTTTTGCCCTTTCTTTATTCGGGCACACGGCACACGGCTCAGTAACCGCGAAAGCCGGGATAAAACAGACTTGGCTTCCTGAGCCACTTCCAGAGAGAAAACTACCACCCACCAGCTTGAGCCTCCGGTCGTGAGTATACACAGCAACCTTTCCAGACGACAATATTAGTGCCTAATAATTTCGGGGAAATTACTAGCCTCAGACAAAGTCTCAACTTTGTCCTCTCTTTTTCTCTCCCGTCCGCACCGGATGCAGTAAACACTCACGTTTCCAACTTTACTCAAACACACGATGTTCTATTCCCCTTTTTGTATGCAGTTTCTCCTTCTTTTCACCATTATTAGTGTTATTTTTTTCTTTAGTTCGACCCGCTGGAATGGTGGGCGACTGGTTAGCACATTAACTTATTTATTATTTATTGATTAACTATATCACTTATTAAGCGCCACGGTGACCGACTGGTTAGAGCGTCTGCCTCACAGTTCTGGGGACCGGGGTTGCTTGTTTCTATGTGCCCTGCGATTGGCTGGCGACCAGTTCAGGGTGTACACCGCCTACTGTCCGAAGATAGCTTGGATAGGCTCCAGCAGCCCACGACCCTAGTGAGGATAAGCGGTAAAGAAAATGGATGGATAGTTAGACCCTTTTTGTGTGTTTCCCTCTAGATCCCTTGTAGATGTCATTAAATATACTATAAAATTACATTCTTGGTTGTATTTTGTGTGTGTTCTGAGTTTAAGTAAACCTCTATCATCTAGAACGCAAAATTTCATAAAGTGTAACAACCTTCAGATTACGGGACGGATAAAAAGGTTTCTCGTAATTTTTCCTAAATTTTATACCGATACAAAGGGACGTGGTGCCCTTTTCGAGACATATTAGTTTGATTTGAACAATTAAACTTAAAATGACGGTAAACCGGAAGTAACGCGTCGCTTATTCTTTTCTCGTAAATTAATTACATTTTTATTTGACCCATATACGCTACAGTGTCACACATCAGCATTTGTGACACATAATTTGAGTGACAGAAATTTAAATTTTATTATACTATTGTTGGAACAAGGCGGCACGGTGGACGACTGGTTAGAGCGTCAGCCTCACAGTTCTGAGGACCCGGGTACAATCCCCGGCCCCGCCTGTGTGGAGTTTGCATGTTCTCCCTGTGCCTGTGTGGGTTTTCTCCGGGCACTCCGGTTTCCTCCCACATCCCAAAAACATGCATTAATTGAAGACTCTAAATTGCCCGTAGGTGTGACTGTGCGTGCGAATGGTTGTTTGTTTGTATGTGCCCTGCGATTGGCTGGCAACCAGTTCAGGGTGTACCCCGCCTCCTGCCCGATGACAGCTGGGATAGGCTCCAGCACGCCCGCGACCCTACTGAGGAGAAGCGGCTCAGAAAATGGATGGATGGATGGATGTAGGAATAACATAATCTTTCAATTTAGAATTAGATCCCCAAAATAAAAAAAGCCACAGCAGAGGGACAGAAGAGCCACATGTGGCTCTGAAGGCACAGGTTGCTGACCCTTGGTGTAGACCTACTCACCATGACATCACATTTACTTCCAGCTGCAGGAAGATGTCCCCCCCCCCCCATGACACCACGAGTGAATAAAAGCTCCCATGTCTTTTGATCAAAGCAGAGGCATTGAAAAAAAAAAACGGGCTTCACTTAAATTATGATTTTGGCCTTCTCTACCACTGAGCTTTGGATGTGCAAATTGTTCACTGTACCCGAGCGTCATGTCACTTTTTCTGTTGTAATTTCACACACTTTTGCAACCTATTGTTCCATGTCTCATGCTCCAGGTATCATCACCAACTGTACTCATTTCCTATGGATCTGGAGTTTCCCTTGCTGATTTGTTTGTTTGTTTGATTTCTCACTCTCACTCTCCTCTTCTGCTTTCTAACCCAACCAGTCAATGCAGACGGCCACCCCACACTGAGTCTTGGGTTTGCTTGAGGTTTCTTCCCAAGAGGGATTTTTCCCTTGCCTCTGTCGCCACTTGCTCATGTGGGGTTCAGTTGGTGTTTTAATGAGTGCGGAGATGTGGTCTTAGACCTGCTTCATGTCCAAACTGCCCTGAGACATCTACTGTTCTGATTTGGTGCTATATGGATAAAGTTGAATTGATTTGAAGTGTCAGTGGAAAAGAATATATTACAGTATGTGAGGTAAACTGCTTGGAAGGGAAATGGAACACTTAGTTAGACAGTTGGCTACTGTCTTGTGAAATTACCTTTGTGTTGCTCGCCTTAATGGCACAGACATGCTCTTTTGAAGCTGAAATGGATAGCGCGCTGTAAAGCTGACGTTAGCTAAGCATCTAGCCATAATGTTTTGGGCAGCTGTGGCCCTATGGTTAAGGTCATCGCCTTCCACCACGGGGGACCCAGATTCAAGACCCCGACCATCCACTAACATCCCCCGGACCCACAGCTGTGGTGTCCTTGAGCAAGACACTGATACCCCGAACTACTCCCTGGGCGCTTCAACTGCCCCCTGCTCCAGTGTGTTCCACTAACAAGTGTGTCTGTTCACTGTGATGAGTAAAATGCAGAGAACAAATTTCCTGTGCATGCATGCATGTTCATGACAATAAAGCTGATTCTTCTTCTCTTCAAAATGACTCCATGACTACCCAGGCAAACATTTTCCACATGCTTGGGAGAAAATGACTCCCACAAACCTAATGATGGAGGTTTGGTATGATATACAGTATTTTAAAAACGTGCTTACCAAGAACGTGAGGATGAACATGATAACTGAGTGCTCAATGAATATAGCAAGATCCATTTGTAAAACTGCAAACGGTACAGCCACAGAATTTCACTTAAAACTTGGCACTGAGGAAAGTCCCTTACCCAAAGTGCTAACTTTTGTAATGTGTACCTGTCATAATAATGGTGTTTTCCAGATAAAAGGCAAGTCCAATCTGAGATACTATAGAAATATTTCACTGCATGGTGTACCCTTGCTTACGGCAGAGTTCCACGGCAGAAACGTAACTCAAATTTGTACACAAGACACAACATGCTGTTCCCGGTCGCTATTCCATTTGTATGTAAAATACTTGTTTAATATAAAAGAAACCAGTGAAACATGGTAAGTATGCTGTTTGCAGCAAGACCATATATTCTTGGGCCACTGCACAAACGACTTCATTACATGCCATTTGTAACCTCCACACATTGTAAGTCGGTAATGTCATAGACCAAGGGACCCCCTGTCATTTTTTACAGCCGGTCCACAACCCACTTCTGGGTCTATAGAAACATCTTCCAACTGTGGAATGTTTCTATTGCCTCTACTGCACCCTTTGTACTTTTTCATGCCCATATTTATTTTATGCTGTTAGCGTTTGAAAATGGCTGTGCAGCTCTCTGTTCCCTTGATTAGCCCGCAGGGAGAAATACTGTGAAATTTTCAGATTCTCAATCTGACTCTTTGCTGGGCCACAACCTGCAGAGTCTCTTGATGAGGTTGGCGGCACTCTTGGTGATCTTTTTGGGAAACTCCACCATGTCGATGCCCCTAAGGATGATGTTGTACGTCTTCATTGGGTCCGAGCCAGAAAACGGCGGACTGCGGGACCAGGAAGTGAATGATGTGTTGATACTAAAATGCTCACACGCCAGCGGCCGTGTTGTCATGCAAACCTTCCGCTGAGAAGCTCAAAGACCAGAATCCCCAGGGACCAGCAGTCAGCCGAGCTGTCGTGACCTTTGTTGAGGATGATCTCCGGGGCCACATACTCGGGAGTCCCGCAGAAGGTCCAGGTCTTCTTCCCCAGGCCCACTTTCTTAGCAAAGCCAAAGTCCACCTAACAGCCAACATTGTGTCACTTCTTGTCACCGTCACCCCACCTTCTATGACAAAAGTCTTGGAGACTCACCAGCTTGGCGTAGCCTCTGTGGTCCAGGATGATGTTCTCCGGCTTGAGGTCTCGGTAGATGATCCCTTTGCAGTGGAGTTCTGCCAGAGCTTCAATGACGCACGCCGTGTAGAACCTCGTTGTCCCGTCGTCAAACGAGCCCCTGGCAGAATACGGAACTGACAAGATGGTCTCTCAAAGCAAAGCAAAGCAAATTTATCAATAGAGTGCATTTCATACACAAGATAACCCAATGTTTTAAAAGATCAAAAGCATTTAAAAATAAATAACACAATAACCCAGATTAAAAACATTTCAAACGAAGAGAAGACTAAAAATACAATAACATCACCGTGCAGTGCAAGGAAGATCATTTCAACAGGAAAATGCTGTAAAGAGCATGAGAAATATAAGAACTTTTAGCCTGGACTTAAAAACATTCACACTTGGGGCTGACGTCACATCTGTTGGCAACTTGTTCCATTTGTGTACACCATAGTAGCTAAATGCTGCTGCTTCACCATGTTTGCTATGGACTCTGTGCTCCCCTATTTGACCTGAGTCTGTAGATCTCAGAGCCCTACTAGGTTTATATTCCATTAACATTTCATTCATGTATTCGGGACCTAAACCATTAAGTGATTCATAGACCAGTAGCAGAACTTTAAAATCTATTCTAAAGTTGACTGGGAGCCAGTTTAGAGACTTGACAATTGCAGTAAGATGTTCGGCCCTCTTTGTTCTGGTCACAATCCAAGCTGTAGCATTCTGAATGAGCTGCAGCTGTTTAATGCTCTTTTTGGAGAGTCCAGTCAGAAGACGGTTTCAGTTGTCAAGTCTACTTGAGATAAAAGCATGGATGAGCTTCTCCTGGACTGCTTGGCACATGCAAGCCTTCACTCCGGATATGTTCTTCAGCTGCTAGAAGGCTGATTTAGTCATTCATTTTATATGACTATTGAAAGTCAGGTCGGAATCTATCAGTACACCAAGGTTTCATGCTTGGGCTTTTTTTTTTTTTTTTTTTTTAAAGAATGACACCAGGTCTTTTCTTTACTGTCAAAAACAATTATCTCAGTTCTGTTGTGGTTTAATTGAAGAAAGCTTTGGCTCATCCAGCAATTTGATGTTTTAGACAGTGACACAACAACTCAATTTAACTCAACCGATCCAATAACCCCCTCTGCCCTCGTGATCAGCATTCCTGCCTCGCCCCAGCAACCCATCCGATTGCTGCTCGCCCTGTGACGCTCCCGAACTGTGTACACGTAATCTCACTTGGTATATTAAACAAAACATCCACTCTAACCATACGTCTCCTGTTCGCTTTTGGGTCCACATCTGCAGCAAAAAAGACACACACTAACCTAATTAACACTGACATTATAACAATCTTGTGTCTTGTAAAACTAGGAATAATTAGGAGTGCTCTGATCAGTGTTTTATGCTGCTGATTCTGGCATTGATAATCCATGAGTGAGAGCTGCCAATCACTGCCAATACTGAACATATAGATTAGCTGTACATTTCTTGATTTATTTATGGTGAGTGTTAACGCCTATATGATCTGACAAGTTTGTCTGGGTTTGATTCGCAGCTCTTGCACGCCTGCTCAGTATGAAGGGGGAGGAGGTGCTACAATAGGATTTGCTGATTATGGAGGGGATATTATTTTGATTGATGGGGAAATCATGATTAATAAACACAATTATTCATTTGTGTCAAAACTTTGTATTTATTCAATTACCAAAACTACTATAAATATAACTTGAAATAAAAAACAGAAAAAAAATTAATAAGTAAAATAATATATTAAAATAATAATTTTTAAAAAACAACAATAAATACATTTGTGGCTAAAACATGCTAACGCTTTTACCCAAGAATGCATTGTCTATTATATTCGTCTGGAAAATACTCTCATTAGTCTGGCATTCTGGCATTTAGCAAATAGAAATAATTTTGGTAATACTAATTGACCTACAACAGGAAACATTTAGTCTGCGCCTTGGCCTCTTAGGGGCCGTGTGGTGCGATGCATACATGGAGCAACTAATTGACTGTAAACTTAAAAAAAGAGTAGAAGAATGTTGTAAGAATGTGATATAAGGATAACTTATTTTTTACAGATTAGAAAGAATAAATGCCTGTGAATTTTGTAATATTACCGTCTGCATCTGTTCCTGCGGCGTTTGTGTGCGAATATTCATTATTTGAAGGTAAATCTGTCACGTGGTTACTCTCACCTGTCTCGTAGGAGCGTCCACAGCTCGCCGCCAAGACAAACCTCCAACAGCATGTACAAATACTTTGCGTCACGGAAGGTCCGATACAACCTGCAGCAAGTGAGTGGGAGAGTCACACCCACATTAACTGTCATTCAAAATCAGTGGCGGGAAGCAACCAAGTACAAAGATTGTGTTCCTGTGCTCAAGTCAATTTTTCATATAAGTGTAATTTACTATTTAATGGCTTTTTACTCTCGTGTAAACGTGTATCTGTACTTTGTAGTCCTTTACTTTGTCACAATATGCTAGTTGCTTTATTCAACCTCCGCAGATAAAAAAGATGTCAACAGAGAGGAAAAGTCAACCGTAATCGAACTACAACATAAGGTGGGGAAAAACAATATTGTAGAACGTAAACAAGGAATCATTAACAATGTTGACGCAACATAGTTGGAGAAGAACGATATTCCCCATCCAAGAGAACTGTGAGGCAGATGTGCTAACCAGTCGTCCACCGTACCACCCCTAGTGATTCAGTACACTCAAAAGAATTTCCGTGCCCATCACTACGAGCAGATATGTTGCGCCGATGTTTCTCAAATGTTTCCGAAGGGAGTGGAGGCATGAGTGTTGTACAATGGCAATGTCCTCAATAAAAAGATGTCTTGCTGTCTGGTAAACCCCCTTATACATAATACGACATCGGGTAGGATGTTTGCCTTTATTTCTGACCGGATCCTGGTTCGTCAGTCTGCTGTGTTGTTGATTGACTGTATTCCGTTTCACATCACAATTCACGGAGTCATGACTGAGAAAAGTGGGCTTTCCCCACACACGTGAATATTCTTTTGAGGGGCGGGGGTTAAGGCTTTTAATGATCTTAGTCCATCTCATTTATAAGATATGCATTTAACTTAGGAGGCATGCAAAACTGTCTTCAGACCTTTTCAGGTCTTTTATCAGTTCCTAAAGTGAGAATAGAAACTTGTGGTGAGGCCTCCTAACCATATTAAGCTCTACACTTATGAAACAACCTGATGATGAAGCGGCTGTGGACATCCATCATGATGCGACGTTCCGACAGGATGTGTTCCTGCTGTCTGGTGTCAACGATGTGGGACTTCTTCAACACTTTGAGGGCGAACGAGCGCCCGGCGTCGCTCTTCAGCTGAACCTTAACGCATCATCACCCCATATCACAACATATCATAGCACGTCACCACGCCTCAAAGAGCACAGGCGCCCACCAGCTCAACGCGGCTGAAGCCGCCCACTCCCAGGGTGCAGACCACATTGAAGTCGTCAAGCATCACGCTGGAGAAAAAGTCGGCCTCCGCCAGACGCCTGTGCGCATGCGTTAGCTCGCTGTTAGCTCAACATACCAGCGCTGGTTAGCGACATCCGGCACTCACTTGGCTTTGACTTCATCGTCATCGCTCTGCTTGTTGTTGGCTTCCTCCAGGCCGCCAATAAGCTGCTTGAAGGACCTGCGGAACATAGTGGTGTGAAACTGACATGAAATCCACACGCAGCTAATGACGGCCCGAAACAAAGACCCTTTTGACTCGCCTTGGATGGAGGTAATAATTCAACACACCTTTAGCACAGGCCTATGCTTAAGATGGCGCCTACCAGTGTGGTCGCCTCGGTAACGCGCTCTCTAGTATTGTCTTTGTTTTTGTGTTTTTCGTCCGTCTTTGGAGACCTTACACGACTCACTTACACAAGGGGAGACCTGCTAACCATCAAGGAGTCTACTCCAGACTTTCTGTCACCAACTTTCGAATATCCGCTCAGTTTTTTCCCAGAGTTACTCACCGGAGCGGCGTCCGCGGTTTTCGGCGCATGGAGACGGAAGCGGCGCCACAGAGGGAAGCGAGCCGGCATTCAGGTGAAACTCCGCAAGAGAGGACACAGATTGGCGTTCCCGTCGATCCACCTCGCGAACGTACGCTCCCTACCCAACAAAATGGACGAGCTTCATCTTCTGTTAAAGACAAGTAAAGACTTCGGACGTTCCGCGGCCATGTGCTTCACGGAGACCTGGCTCTGCGACGCTGTACCTGATGCCGGCATTATGCTTCCCGGTTTCCACATCCATCGAGCGGACCGCGACATGGAATCATCGGGGAAAACAAAGGGCGGCGGGATATGCCTCTATATCAACGAAAAATGGTGTACGGACGTCACGGTGATCAGCACACACTGCAGCCCGCATTTGGAGTCGCTATTCGTAAATTGTAAACCATTCTACTCGCCACGTGAGTTCGCATCATTCATTCTCGCTGCCGTCTATATTCCGCCTCAAGCTAACACGAACGCCGCATTGCTAACGCTCGCCGATCAAGTCAACGAAATTGAAAAAAAACACCCCGACTCACCCCTCATTATTCTCGGGGACTTTAACAAAGCTAAACTCAACCACGAACTCCCTAAATACAAGCAGCACATCGACTGTCCTACCAGGGAAAATAATACTTTAGACCACTGCTACACCACGGTAAAAAACGCATACCGTGCTATACCTCGTGCAGCCTTGGGCTCGTCTGATCACTGCTTAATTCACTTAATACCGACGTACAGGCAAGAACTTAAATGTGCGAAGCCTACAGTGAAAACAGTCAAAAAGTGGACAAATGAAGCCAAGATGGAACTTCAAAGCTGCTTAGACTGCACAGACTGGAGTGTCTTTGAAAATTCAGCTGGCAGCCTGGATGAATATACGGACACTGTCACATCCTATATCAGTTTCTGTGAAGAGGTCTGTGTTCCAACAAAATCATTTCGCACATTCAACAACAATAAGCCGTGGTTCACTGCTAAACTTAAGCAGCTTCGCCAAGCTAAGGAGGACGCATATCAGAGCGGGGACAGGGCCCTGTATAATCGAGCTAGAAACCAGCTGACCAAAGAAATTAACATTGCAAAGAGGATCTATACAGCAAAGTTGGAAAAACAGTTTAGCGCAAACGACTCTAAATCAGTCTGGCATGCATTCCAGTCGCTGACTAATTACAAGCGACGATCCCCCCAAGCTGAGAACAATAGCACACTAGCCAACGACTTGAATACCTTCTACTGCAGATTTGAAAAGGACAGTTTCACACCACACACCAACCCGGCCCCACCCGCGACCACAATCACACCTCTGACCTCTGCGTTAACCATCCATGAACAGGATGTGAGACGCATCTTCAAACAACAAAAGATTAACAAAGCGGCAGGCCCGGACCACGTGTCTCCATCCTGCCTCAAAGTCTGCGCGGACCAGCTCGCGCCAGTCTTCACTCAGATCTTCAACAGATCACTGGAAATGTGCGAAGTTCCATCCTGCTTCAAACGCTCCACCATCATCCCAGTCCCCAAGAAACCTGCAATCTCGGGTCTGAATGACTACAGGCCTGTCGCTTTGACATCTGTGGTCATGAAGTCCTTTGAACGTCTTGTGCTGGACCACCTCAAGAGTGTCACAGGTCCCCTGCTGGACCCCCTGCAGTTTGCCTACCAAGCGAACAGATCTGCGGATGATGCAGTCAACATGGGACTGCACTTCATCCTAGAACACCTCGACAGTGCAGGGACCTACGCGAGGATCCTGTTCGTGGACTTCAGCTCAGCGTTCAACACCATCATCCCTGAACTCCTTTCATCCAAGCTTCTCCAGCTCAGCGTCTCACCTGCCATCTGCCAGTGGATCTACAGCTTTCTGACGGGCAGGACACAGCAGGTCAGGCTGGGGGAGGCCACCTCATCCACACGCAGCATCAGCACTGGGGCGCCCCAAGGTTGTGTCCTCTCTCCGCTGCTCTTCTCTCTCTACACGAACGACTGCACCTCAGCGAACCCGACTGTCAAACTCCTGAAGTTTGCAGATGACACCACTGTCATCGGCCTCATCAAGGACGGTGACGAGTCTGCATATCGACAGGAAGCGGAGCGGCTGGAGCTGTGGTGCGGCCGACACAACCTGGAGCTGAACACGCTCAAGACTGTAGAGATGATCGTGGACTTCAGGAGGCATCCTTCGCCACAGCTGCCCCTCACGCTGTCCAGCTGCCTTGTGTCAACCGTCGAGACCTTCAAGTTCCTGGGAATTACAATCTCCCAGGACCTGAAGTGGGCGACTAACATCAACTCCGTCCTCAAAAAGGCCCAGCAGAGGATGTACTTCCTGCGGCTTCTGAGAAAGCATGGCCTGCCACCGGAGCTGCTGAGACAGTTCTACACAGCGGTCATCGAATCAGTCCTGTGTTCTTCCATCACAGTCTGGTTTGGTGCTGCTACAAAAAAGGACAAACTCCGACTGCAACGGACAATCAAAACTGCTGAAAGGATTGTCGGTACCCCCCCTACCCACCCTTGAGGACTTGCACGCTGCCAGAACTAAGACAAGGGCGTGCAAAATCCTCTCGGACCCTCCCCACCCCGGTCACCAGCTCTTCCAGCTCCTTCCCTCAGGTAGGCGCTACCGATCAATGCAAACTAGAACTAGTAGACATTCCAACAGCTTCTTCCCTCTTGCAATCAACTTCTTGAACAGCTAACTTACAATTCCATTACAACAAGCTGGCAATTTTTTGACTTGAGTTCGTTGTCACATTTCTGTATTCTGTATTATGTATTACTCGTGCACTCACTGTAGTTGTCTCGCCGTGCTGCACTATTTGCATATAGTGGCCACTCATGCCAGAGTAGTATCTGCTTCATTTGCACACTGATTGAGGAGTATCTGTAACATTTGCACAACCATTGTCCCAGATTATCGCAGTACTCGTCACTTTAAACCGCATACACTCCTTGAAGTCTCAGTGCCCTTTGCACAATGGTCATTGCACCGGACTATTGCGTCATTAGCCATTCGAACTGAGGACTCTGCATCTTTTTGCACAATTGTTGTTTTTTGTCAATGTCTTTATGTCTCCAAAGTGTTCTGTAAATTGACTGTCTGTTGTACTAGAGCGGCTCCAACTACCGGAGACAAATTCCTTGTGTGTTTTGGACATACTTGGCAAATAAAGATGATTCTGATTCTGATTCTTTAATGGTGCGAGGTGTGTTTATTACGTGTTTTTTTACGTATTATGTAGACGCATAAACAGTCAGCTTTAGGCTGCGATTATCTTTGTGAGCTCCAAAGAACCACAAACAACTACTGGTACGTGATTGACAGCTGAAGGGGAGCACTCAGCGGACACAACCGCACAGTCCTGCAGCAGGAGGGCATGCTCTATTTTTGGGAGCCTTATTTTATATACCTGCGGAATTTTTATTGATTTAAATTCAGCGGACTTGTTAACAACACTCTTCTCTGCGGTGTGTTACATTTACAAGACATTTATTGGCCGCTTTATTGGGCTTCTAAGGGCCTATCTCACTGGACTGGAGACGAGGTGGCAGATTTTCAGAGATCAAAGGTCTCGGAGTCATCTCGGAGATGTCATGGAGGCCAATTGTGACTGTGACTGAGACAGCGCTGGCCAGGTGTAATCATCAAGACACCTTCACTCAGTTTACTCCTGTGTGCCTAGGCATATGTAAAGCCTGTTGTCCATATGC
Source organism: Phyllopteryx taeniolatus (assembly GCF_024500385.1). Lineage (NCBI taxonomy): Eukaryota > Metazoa > Chordata > Actinopteri > Syngnathiformes > Syngnathidae > Phyllopteryx > Phyllopteryx taeniolatus. Next base: position 293,233 of record NC_084516.1, read on the forward strand.
ACGAGGAGAAGTCGTGGGATGTCGTCACAGAGACATCTCTGCGACGTCGCCCTAGTAAGCGCAAGCATTATTTTGGTCTTGTGAGTCTCTGCGATCGATAGGTTGTTGCGGCGACCTCTCTGCCAGTGAGCAGAGGTGGGTAGTAATGCGCTACACTTACTCCGGTACATTTACTCAAGTAATATTTTTGATAAATTGTACTTGTCAGAGTAGTCTGAATGCACCGTACATTTGACTTTTACTTGTGTATTTATTTGAAGAAGAATCGATACTTTTACTCCGTTACAATGATCGACATGCCACTCGCTACTTTTATATATCCATTATTTCGCGCGCCATCTGTTTTTAGACTTTATCTTCGACTTCTGCATAGGGCGCCGTTGTGGCAATCTAACTTTTTTAGGAGTGTAATTTGACTCCAATTCACCAATCAGACAGCACATGACTCCAATTCACATGACCGCACAAAAACCCTTCGTGGGCCAATCAAAGTTACTCATTATGAGGAAAAAAAACAGCCGCGCCAGTGTTTACTTTACAGACCCCGAAAAACAACAGCTTTGTCATGCAGCGTAGTCTTAAATTGTGACCACCAAAATGTGGATATTTCATCCCACTTCTAACTTGAGAAAAAACCTGGTGGTAAGTTGCAGATGTTTTGCCCATTGTTTTGGCTGGACATCTGGCAACATTAGCCCTGTTTTAGCGCTGTAAGTCACTGTAAAACATGCTTCGTTGGGGATACGTGTCATGCTGTAGTCTCTGTCTCTCTTGCACACACGTACACACACACACACACACATACATACAAATATCAATAAATCTGGTCAGCAAACAGCTTCTTCATTCAGTCATTGAAGTGAATAAATATAATAATGTTTTCTGTAAGGACCTATGCATGTGTTGTTAGTTTGGGACACTTCAAAACTGAAATGGTGGCAGGTGTGTGTGGACTCCCATATATTATTATATTTTTTTTTTATTTGACATTCATGCTCTGATTTTACTGATTTTACTCACAAGTTGCTCATTGCTGGAAATGTTTTTCCCTGAGTACTTTCTTACTCTTACTCGAGTAAATATTTAGAGGACTACTTTTTACTTTTACTCTAAAGTTATAGTATACTTGAATATACTTGAATACAATATTTGGCTACTCTACCCACCTCTGCCAGTGAGATGGGCCCTTTACACGCCGTGTGCAACCATCACACCTTTGATGGGAGCGTGAACATGACAAAGAAAAGAAGGCGATGTCACTCACTCTCTGTCCACCACCAGACAGGTGACGGCGCCGACTGCTGTCACGCTGGCCGTGCGCACGTCCTCCCTAAAAACGGTAGCCGGCAGGAAGTTGGAAAGGGTGACGATGCGGATGGTAACGCGGCGCCACATTCGTGTGCGTTCACCCTTTCAGCGCTTGCTCGCCAAACCAGTCGCCTTTGGACAGCATCACCTTCTCACCACTGGAGGTGCTCTGCTGCGACACGGTCACCTGCGCACCAGGTCAGAAGAGTTTGGGATTTTTAGTAGTAGTAGTTTTTTTTTTCCATTTTGCCTTTTTTTTCAAATTGAATTTTAATTAGATTTTACAGCATTTGACTTCATTTAAACTGTTTTCATTTATTGTGAAGGCTTTGTTTTAGTTTAGTTTTTAGTTTTATAATTGTTTGTTCTACTTTTTTTTTGTATGTATGGATTACTTGGGTTGTTCCCAACATCTGGTACAATTTTCATGTCAATAGCACCTTGGGAAATATATTTAATGTGAAAAATGGTGAGGTGTTAAATACTTATTTCAGCCGCTGTATATTAAATAAATTTGCAGACAAATTCATAGAGTGGGCTAAACCAAGTTTTGCGTGGGCTTGAGCTACCCAAAATAGGACTGGACTCGCCACTGCTCCCAACATTAGCCGTCGCCATTGTTCTTGCCGTTTTTTTGTTTACCCATCAGGACAGATCAACGCGTTACGTCACGCTCACAATAGTGATTAGTTGAATTATGTTTTTATTTGGTTTCCAAGACAATCACGGTTCAGTCAGCATTTTCTAAACTCTTGTTTTTATTTTAATTTCATTAATGAGAATGTATTTTCAATTTTTATTTCCATTATTGAGTTGGTTTCCGTTAAATATAACAACCGTAGTGTGGCCCACATGGACATGCCCCCTTCACATGTGGACAGGAAGTAGACAGTGCTCACCTGACCCTCACTGATGATGAAGAAGGTGTCCCCTGTGGCACCCTCCCGGATGATATAATCACCATCGCTGTAGTGAGTCTGACACACACACAAACGCACGCACAGACGCAAGGGTCACATGACCAGACACGGCGTCCCTTTGATTAACACGTGTCCGGCGGGTCTGGACTCGCCTCCTCCAGAACGTCCGCCAGCTTGCTGAGAATGTCCTCAGGAAGGGCCTGGAAGGACGGAACGCTAGAGGCGGGACGACATGGCGTCAATATGACATCATCATCTGACAGTGGGTACGTTCGAAAATTGAATCTGACGCTGTCACTGCGCTCTGAGAGTGCAGTGTTTAAAGAGGCAGAGCGCACTCCATTTTCTATGAATTTACAAACAAGCGTGTTGGCACTTGGCAGGGATATGTCAGTGCATCCGCCATACTGAATGCGTCAGTTCTGCCTGTGAGCATCTCAGTCTGCCTGACGCTCCGGCTGCTCTGAGTGTGGCGCTCTGAATAACTGAGAAAAAAAAAAATGTACCGGCATTACCTGATAACTAGCAACCCTTTATTGCTCAGTGACTGTTTTTCTCAATGTCTTTATGTCTCAAAAGTGTTCTCTGTCAATTGTCTTCTGTCGTACTAGAGCGGCTCCAATTACCGGAAACAAATTCCTTGTTGGCGGCACGGTGATCGACTGGTTAGAGCGTCTGCCTCACAGTTCCGAGGACCGGGGTTCAATCCCCGGCCCCGCCTGTGTGGAGTTTGCATGTTCTCCCCGTGCCTACGTGGGTTTTCTCCGGGCACTCCGGTTTCCTCCTACATCCCAAAAACATGCATGCAGGCTAATTGAAGACTCTACATTGCCCGTAAGTGCGTATGTGAGTGCGGATGGTTGTTTGTTTGTATGTGCCCTGCGATTGGCTGGCGACCAGTTCGGGGTGTACCCCGCCTCCTGCCCGATGATAGCTGGGATAGGCTCCGGCACGCCCGCGACCCTAGTGAGGAGAAGCGGCTCAGAAAATGGATGGATGGATGAAATTCCTTGCGTGTTTTTTGGACATACTTGGCAAATAAAGATGATTCTGATTCTGAACGGCACACTCCAACAATGTTCTGAGTTTCTGAACGTTCCGGAGTGCAGAGAGCGCGCTCGGAGTGAATTTCCGAACGTACCCATCATGAACGTTACCTCCGCAGGAAGTCGGTGTATTGGGAATGTTTGATGAGGCCGGTCCTCATCATGATGGTTTGAAACCCCTGACGGTCGATGGCCCACAATTTGATGTCGGTCAGCGCTGCGTGCAGACACGCGCACGCACGCGCACATACACACACACGCATGCGCGCACACGCACACACACGCATGCGCGCACACGCACACAAACACGCACCCACACGCAGAACCCCAATTACACACGACGGTTCTGGAGGATGATGTCTCGGTTGGACCGAGGTGATGTGGACGTATTTTATGCTAGTTTTTGGGATGCTGCTGTGTGTGTGCGTGTGTGTGTGTTTGTGTGTGCGCATGTGTATTTTGTTTGTGTGTGCGCATGCAGGTGAGTGTGTGTGTGTACCTGTCACCGTGGCCGTGCGAGTGCAGTTGTACAAGATGGCGAGCTCTCCAAAGACTTTTCCAGGTCCGATGGTGCACAACTTTTTTCCTTCTTTGGTTACCTCCACCATACCCTCTGATGGCATAAATTTACTGCATTTAATTGATGAATATTCTATTATATCATAGTCCACGTCCACTGTCAGAGGTGGGTAGTAACGCGCTACATTTACTCCGTTACATTTACTCAAGTAACATGTTGGATAAATTGTACTTGTGAGAGTAGTTTGAAGGAACCATACTTTTTATTTTTACTTTCGTATTTATGTCAAGAATAATCGATACTTTGACTCCATTACAATGATCGACATGCGCACTATGGGGGGCACAAGCCAGTGCAAACTGTAGGCCGGTCCCAAGCCCGGATAAATGCAGAGGGTTGCGTCAGGAAGGGCATCTGGCTTAAAACAAATATGAGCGTTCATCCAAAGAATTCCATACTGGATCAGTCGTGGCCCGGGTTAACAATGTCCGCCACCGGTGCCGTCAACCTGCAGGGCGCCGTTGGAAATTCAGCTACTGTGGGTCGAAGTCGAAGAAGAAGAAGAGGTGGAAAGTGGGTTCTTTGGCAGAAAGAGAAGAGGAAAGCACAGAGCAAATCTCAGCAGTTGGTTAACATGGTGATTAGGAGAAAGGTTGCTATATGGTTGATATATTCTGTGTCCAGGAGACCAGGTGGAAAGGCAGTAAGGCTAGAAGTTTAGAGGCAGGGTTTAAATTATTTTACCATGGTGTAGCTGGGAAGAGAAATGGAGTCGGGGTTATTTTAAAGAGTTGGCTAAGAATGTCTTGGAGGTGAAAAGAGTATCAGATCGAGTGATGAGGCTGAAACTTGAACTTGAGGGTGTTATGTGTAATGTGATTAGTGGCTATGCCCCACAGGTAGGATGTGACCTAGAGGGGAGAGAGAAATTCTGGAAGGAGCTAGACGAAGTAGTTCTGAGCATCCCAGACACAGAGAGAGAATCGTGATTGGTGCAGATTGTAATGGACATGTTGGTGAAGCAAATAGGGGTGATGAAGAAGTGATGGGTAAGTACGGCATCCAGGAAAGGAACTTGGAGGGACAGATGGTGGAAGACTTTGCAAAAAGGATGCAAATGGCTGTAGTGAACACTTTTTTCCAGAAGAGGCAGGAACATAGGGTGACCTACAAGAGCGGAGGTAGAAGCACGCAGGTGGATTACATCTTGTGCAGACGATGTAATTTGAAGGAGGTTAGTGACTGTAAGGTTATGGTAGGGGAGAGTGTGGCTAGACAGCATAGGATGGTGGTGTGTAAGATGACTCTGGTGGTGGGGAGGAAGATTAGGAAGACAAAGGCATAGCACAGAACCATGTGGTGGAAGCTGAGACAGGACGAGTGTTGTTCAGCTTTTCGGGAAGAGGTGAGACAGGCTCTCGGTGGACAGGAGGAGCAACCAGAAGCCTGGGCCGCTGCAGCCAAGGTGATCAGAGAGGCAGGCAGGAGAGTACTTGATATATCTTCTGGCAGGAAAGGAGAGAAGGAGACTTGGTGGTGGAACCTCACAGTACAGGAAATCATACAAGGAAAAAGATTAGCTAAGAAGAAGTGGGACACTGAGAGGACCGAGGAGAGGCGAAAGGAATACATTGAGATGCGACACAGGGCAAAGGTAGAGGTGGCAAAGGCCAAACAAGAGGCATATGATGACATGTATGACAGGTTGGACACTAAAGAAGGAGAAAAGGATCTATACAGGCTGGCCGGACAGAGGGATAGAGATGGGAATATGTTGACTCGTGCCAGCAGTGTGCTAGCTAGATGAAAAGAATACTTTGAGGAGTTGATGAATGAGGAAAATGAGAGAGAAGGGAGAGTAGAAGAGGCAAGTGTGATGGACCAGGAAGTGGCAATGATTAGTAAGGGGGAAGTTAGAAAGTCATTAAAGAGGATGAAGAATGGAAAGGCAGTTGGTCCTGATGACATTCCTGTGGAGGTATGGAAGCATCTAGGAGCATCTAGGAGTTTTTGACCAGCTTGTTCAATAGAATTCTAGCACGTGAGAAGATGCCTGAGGAATGGAGGAAAAGTGTGCTGGTGCCCATTTTTAAGAACAAGGGTAATGTGCAGTGCTGTGGGAACTATAGAGGAATAAAGTTGATGAGCCAAACAATGAAGTTATGGGAAAGAGTAGTGGAGGCTAGACTCAGGACAGAAGTGAATATTTGCGAGCAACAGTATGGTTTCATGCCTAGAAAGAGTTCCACAGATGCATTATTTGCCTTGAGGATGTTGATGGAAAAGTATCGAGAAGGTCAGAAGGAGCTACATTGTGTCTTTGTAGATCTAGAGAAAGCCTATGACAGAGTACCCAGAGAGGAACTGTGGTACTGCATGCGCAAGTCTGGAGTGGCAGAGAAGTATGTTAGAATAATACAGGACATGTACGAGGGCAGCAGAACAGAGGTGAGGTGTGCTGTAGGTGTGACGGACAAATTTAAGGTGGAGGTGGGACTGCATCAGGGATCAGCCCTGAGCCCCTTCCTGTTTGCAGTGGTGATGGATAGGCTGACAGATGAGGTTAGACTGGAAGCCCCGTGGACCGTGATGTTTGCAGATGACATTGTGATCTGCAGTGAAAGCAGAGAGCAGGTGGAGGAACAGTTAGAAAGATGGAGGCATGCACTGGAAAGGAGAGGAATGAAGATTAGCCGAAGTAAAACAGAATATATGTGCATGAATGAGAGGGGTGGTGGGGGAAGAGTGAGGCTACAGGGAGAAGAAATAGCAAGCGTGGAGGACTTTAAATACTTGGGGTCAACCGTCCAGAACAATGGTGAGTGTGGTCAGGAAGTGAAGAAACGGGTCCAAGCAGGTTGGAACGGGTGGAGGAAGGTGTCAGGTGTGTTATGTGACAGAAGAGTCTCTGCTCGGATGAAGGGCAAAGTGTATAAAACAGTGGTGAGGCCAGCCATGATGTACGGATTAGAGACAGTGGCACTGAAGAGACAACAGGAAGCAGAGCTGGAGATGAAGATGTTGAGGTTCGCTCTCGGAGTGACCAGGTTGGATAAAATTAGAAATGAGCTCATCAGAGGGACAGCCAAGGTTCGATGTTTTGGAGACAAAGTTAGAGAGGGCAGACTTCGATGGTTTGGACACGTCCAGAGGAGAAATAGTGAGTATATTGGTAGAAGGGTGATGAGGATGGAGCTGCCAGGCAAGAGAGCTAGAGGAAGACCAAAGAGAAGGTTGATGGATGTCGTGAGGGAAGACATGAGGGCAGTTGGTGTTGGAGAGGAGGATGCAGGTGATAGGCTGACATGGAAAAGGATGACGCGCTGTGGCGACCCCTAAAGGGACAAGCCCAAAGGAAAAGAAGAAGAACAACAAGATCAACATTCCGCTCGCTACTTTTAGTTATCCATTAGTGTATCCGCAATCTATTTTTAGACTTCATCATCGACTTCTGCATAGGGCTCCATTGCGGCCAATCCAATGTGATCACTATGGTCATTTGACTCCAATTCACCAATCAGACGGCACAAGGCAGTCACATGACCGCAGACATACCCTTCGTGGGCCAATCAAAGTGATTCATTTTCGGGGAAAAAAAACAGCCATACGAGTGTTTACTTTACAGACCCTGAAAAACAACAGCTTTGCCATGCAGCTCTTAAATTGTGACTGCCCAAACTTGGATATTTCAGTCCACTTCTAACTTGAGAAAACGCTAAGTTGCAGATGTGTGTCTCTCTCTCTCTCTCTGTCTCTCTCTCTCTCTCTCTCTCTCTCTCTCACACACACACACAGAGACACGCATGAGGTCGCACGCACATACACACACATGCACTCGCACACACACACACTCAAGTCTGGTCAGCAAACAGCTTCTTCAATCAGTCATTTCAATGAATAAAGCAAATCATGTTTCTGTAGGCCCCAGTACAGGTGTTCTTGGTTTTTGGGCATTTTAAAATTGAAATAGTGACCAGTGTGTGTGGATTTCCATATATATATATATTTTTTTTTTAAATCTGCGATTGGCTGGCGATCATTTCAGGGTGTACCCCGCCTCTCGCCCAGAGTCATCTGGGATAGCCTCCAGCACGCCTGCGACCCTAGTGAGGGTAAGCAATGTGGAAAATGAATGAATGAATGAATTATTTTTTTAATTTTATTTGATGTTGATGCCCTGATTTTTTATTTTTATCAGAAGTTACTCATTAGTTACTCCTTACTTGAGTAGGTTTTTGTCTGAGTACTTTCTTACTCAAGTAAATATTTGGAGGAATACTTTTTACTTTGACTTGATTCATATTATTATAAAGTACCGGTACTCTTACTTGAGTACAATATTTGGCTACTCTACCCACCTCTGTCCACTGTTTTCATGAAGTGACAAGTTGCTAAAATGCTCGCATCAAATGAATAGGAAGTACACTTGAATTAGATTAGACCTACAATATAATTTTCCAGCTTTATTGTGAAGGCCACAATGCTTTGAGTCACACCAATATAATATTACAGGTATATCTCATGCCTGTATGCAAAGGATAACCCTAAACTCCATCAGGACCCTGGAGTAGGAGGAAAGGGCTGTGAAAATGTGATCAGAAGCCAGTACCTCCTTTCTCCAAGCAAGCTTTGAGGGTACAGATTGGCCCTGTTTCGATGATGTCTGTGATGATATTAATGAACGTGGGGACATTGTATCATCATACATTTCATTCTGTGTGAACTTCTTAATCCCAACTAAAAAAGTGCTCACTTACCCCAAAAATAAACCCTGGGTTACGGAAATTTGCTATCAATAAAAAGAAAAGGAGACACCCAGGAGAAATAAATAGTCTCCAAAGAGGTTATGGATGTAGTAAAGAAGGCCAAAATTAAGTATAACAATAAAAGTGAAAGTCAGTCTTGAAGTCGTGACCCCCGTGCTATCTGGAGCAATATACAATCCATGGAAATTAATCAGTCTACTACTGTGACGAAGTAGGATGTTCAGGTAAATGGCGTGGATAATGTGGACTTGGCAAATGGTGTCACTGCATTTTTCTCTTGTTTTTAAAGATTTGATTTCATGAGTAATCTCTTTGAGTTGAGTTAATCTCGCACACCACAGAATGATCTGACAATATCTTAGAAAGAAAACATGCGCAAAGCTGCTGGCCCTGACTCAATCTGTGGATGCACACTGTGCTGCTGGCCGAGGTCCTCCATGTTGGACTTGAGCTGTCCACGTGCAGTGGACCAGAAGAAGAAAGAAGAAGTGGAAGCAAAAGCTGTCACTAACCCTCAAGAACGTAGACGCTGGATCCGTCGTCGCCCTCCTGGATGACGCAGCATCCTCTGTCCAGGCTGGTGGGCCGCATGCAGTCCAGGATGGTGAGGATCTGGACAAACAGAACCGTGACAACATGGCTGTCAAAGTCGGGACAAAATAGACGGCGGAGTGGTTCTCACCTGTCCATGTTCCAGGTGCTTCATGAAGTCATTGTCCATCAGCGCCCTCTGGATCAGCTCACTGGACCTGCACACAAACATGCAAACATTATTTTGTTCTGATGGGGCCTGGACAGATTCTCCGGGGCTGTGTTGGGAAAACAAGGACGGAATAGTTTGACTGCGATTGCTCAATCAGCCACCGTAGGCCCAAATAATGTGTGGTAATCCTATTATAATAGCGGCATGTTTTTATGAAGGCGTATTGTTACGCTAAAGTTGCCCCAACTTGGCCGAGTGTTGCCGAGCAGACTGGGAGGCATGTTATTGCTGCGAGTTGTAAATAAAAGCTTGCATTGTTGAAGGAGCCTTGCATCAGTTGATGTCTTTTGACACAACTTAGGACAGAAAGTTCTGAGTGGCAGACATTTGATTTAGAAGGCGAGAAGCATGATAAAATTCAAGAAAGCCCGTAGCAAAGTACAAAAATGGCTCCATCTCTCCCTCCTCACCGTCTACCAAACACCATCAAGAGTCCTTGTCAGGGCTGCAATTTCAGCACCCTGAGTCCAGCCCTTGAGTGTGTGTGTGTGTGTGGGTGTGTGTGTGTGTCATGAGTGATTTGCAGGATTGACGTGTTGGAGTCTAGCAGCTGCATCTCATCATCCTAATTACGCCTGACTACTCTTAAGACACTGGACACTGTGCGACTCCCACTCGTTGCCAGACTATCACCGCTCTACGTCGAGTTCGTAGCCTAGCCACCTTGTCCATCTTTTGCTTCCCGAAGACCTCATAATTTTATCTCTAACCTATTCTTGCTCTTTTTCCCCAGTCTGCCATCTGCCCTTGCTCCCTGCAAACCAGCACTCACCTCCTGCTGCCCACCGACAATCCTGACTCCTACCCAGCCAGACAGGTCCTCCTTGAAACCCTGTCTATCCCAGATCTAGTTCTCGGAACCCCTTTCTGTTTGCTTCCAATCTCCAATGAACAATCATTCACAAACTGCCCTCCCTCTCCTCTCTGCATCTGGGTATAACTCGCAACCCTAATGCTGACGGTCATCAATAAAGGCAAAAGTGATTTTAAATGTTCATCTGTCCACTTCCATCCATCCATCGATCCATTTTCTTCCACTTATCTGAGGTCGGGTCACGGGGGCATTAGCTTTAGCAGGGAACCCCAGACTTCCCTCTCCACAGCCACTTCCTCCAGCTCTCCCGAGGGGATCCTGAGGGGTTCCCAGGCAAGCAGAGAGAGGTCCAGCGTCCCCGTGGTCTCCTCCCGGTGGGACGTGCCTGGAACACCTCACCAGGAAGGCGTCCTGGAGGCATCCTAAACAGATGCCCGAGCCACCTCATCTGGCTCCTCTCAATGCGGAAGAGCAGCGGCTCTACTCTGAGCCCCTCCCGGATGACCGAGCTTCTCACCCTATCTCTAAGGGAGAGCACGGACACCCTGAGGAGGAAACTCATTTCGGCCGCTTGGATCCGGCATCTTGTTCTTTTGGTCACGACCCACAGCTCGTGACCATAGGTGAGGGTAGGAATGTAGATTGATTGGTAAATAGAGAGCTCCTTCTTCACCACAATGGATCAATACAAAGTCCGCATCACTGCAGATGCTGCACCGATCCGCCTGTTGATCTCCAGTTCCATTCTTCCCTCACTCGTAAATAAGACCCCAAGATATTTGAACTCCTCCACTTGGAGAAGGATCCCTCACTGGAAACGAGTCCAACTTACTGCCGTAAATGTGGACCAAACTCTGAAACCGGTCGTACAGGGACCGAACAGCCTGTATCAGGGGGTTCGGTCCCCCATACTCCCGAAGCACTACTCCACAGGACTCCACGAGGAACACGGTCGAACGCCTTCTCCAAGTCCACAAAACACATGTAGACTGGTTGGACAAACTCCCATGCACCCTCGGGGACCCTGCCACTGTTCCACGGCCAGGACAAAAACCACACTGCTCCTCCTGAATCTGAGATTCGACTTCCTGACGGACCCTCCTCTCCAGCACCCCTGAATAGACCTTACCAGGGAGGCTGAGGAGTGTGATCCCCCTGTAGTTGAAACACACCCTCCGGTCCTTTTTAAAAAGGGGGAGCACCACCTCAGTCTGCCAATCCAGAGGCACAGTCCCCGATGTCCACGCGTTGTTGCAGAGGCATGTCAACAATTGCGCCCAGAACTGTTTCAAGCCTCCATTGTGGTGGTAATGACATTTCTCTAGGGTATCTGACAAAAAGACCAAATAAAAAAAAAAATCTTAAATCAATATCTATGGACATGAACAGATTCTGACTCACAGAAAGGTGACAATTAAGGTAAGGTAGGTATATATAGTTTTTGTGACATTTTATTTTTGAGAAAAACGAAAATCCGAAGTGCCCGAAACCAAATAAACACCCATATATTCTTTTCAGTTTTCTGTTTAATAAAAACAAAACAAAAAAAACCCCAGTATTTTTTGTTAATCGTTTTGGGTGTCTGGGGCAGATTAATTTGAGTTAGATGATTTCCGATGGGAAACATAACTTTAGTGTTCATACAATTCAGTTTTAGTCAGACTTTCTGGAATAGATTAATCAGGAAAACCAAGGTTCCACTGTAAAGGAATTAGGGTGGAAGAAATTATTCAGAATCATTCATGCACTCCCTTCTCCCTAGCCACTATATAGGGATTTATAGGGAACTATCTCAATCCACTGTACAAACGTCTTTACATAGTGATTAGAGAGTTAGGCAATGGTTCCCAACACAGCCTGGATCGGGCGTCTCACTCTTTGGTCTTGCAGTAGCTGGTGAGCGTGACATCAGTGAGCTGGGCCGGGTCTAAAGCGGTGGGTTCTGCAGAGATTGCCTGTCTCTTGATACGCTGAGGCTCGTCCAATGACACTGGCGTCATCGGTGGAGCATCACCTGCTGGACATAAAGAACCACAACCTCAAGCTAAGTGGACCGCTGCAGCTCAACACCTAACCAGAACATTTTATACCCGACTAACACATTGGTGGAAATCTACAGCCTGACTACTAATAAAGTCGTATGTTAGTTCGTTGGCTCATTTGGTGGTCCATTCAACCTTTTGTTTTTTTGGTTGGTTGGTTAGTTCCTTGGTTTGTTGGTTTATTAATTGGCTCGTTGGTTGGTTGGCTCGTTGGTTGGTTGGTTAGCTCTACAATTCATCTATTGTTTGAGTCAGTGGTTCTTTCTTTGGCTTGTTCGTTGATTCATTTGTTGGTTGGGTTCCCACAGTTACATTGTAAAAGTAACTTACTTTACTGATTACTTGAGCTTAAAAGAAACTTAGTTACTTTTCTGATTACTTGATTTCAAAAGTAACTAAGTTAGAAAAAAGTTACTTAGTTACTTTCAGCAGCTGCCAAGTGGCAGGAATATCACTTATCCACAGTACAAAAAAAAGCATTATCTTAACTGTACCCATCCATCCATTCATCCATTTTCTTCCGCTTATCCGAGGTCGGGTTGCGGGGGCAGTAGCTTTAGCAGGGACGCCCAGACTTCCCTCTCCCCAGCCACTTCATCCAGCTCTTCCGGGGGGATCCCGAGGCGTTCACAGACCAGCCGAAGGATGTAGTCTCTCCAGCGTGTCCTGGGTCGTCCCCGTGGTCTCCTCCCGGTGGGACGTGCCCGGAACACCTCACCAGGGAGGCATCCGAATCAGATGCCCCAGCCACCTCATCTGGCTCCTCTCGATGTGAAGGAGCAGCAGCTCTACTCTGAGATCCTCCCGGATGACCGAGCTTCTCACCCTATCTCTAAGGGAGAGCCCGGACACCCTGCGTAGGAAACTCATTTCGGCCGCTTGTATCCTGGATCTTGTTCTTTCGGTCACGACCCACAGCTCGTGACCATAGGTGAGGGTAGGAATGTAGATCGACCGGTAAATCGAGAGCTCCTTCTTCACCACAATGGACCAATACAAAGTTTGCATCACTGCAGATGCTCCACCGATCTGCCTGTCGATCTCCCGTTCCATTCTTCCCTCACTCTTGAACAAGACCCCAAGATACTTGTACTCCTCCACTTGGGGCAGGATCTCATCCCCGACCTGGAGAGGGCACGCCACCCTTTTCTGACAGAGGACCACGGTCTCAGATTTGGAGGTGCTGATTCTCATCCCAGCCGCTTCACACTCGGCTGCGAACCGCTCCAGTGAGAGTTGGAGGTCACGGCTTGATGAAGCCAACAGAACCACATCATCTGCAAAAAGCAGAGATGCAATACTGAGGCCACCAAACCGGACCCCCTCTATGCCTCGGCTGCGCCTAGAAATTCTGTCCATAAAAATTATGAACAGAATCGGTGACAAAGGGCAGCCTTGGCGGAGTCCAACTCTCACCGGAAACGAGTCCGACTTACTGCCGGATATGCGGACCAAACTCTGACTCCGATCGCACAGGGACCGAACAGCCCGTATCAGGGGGTTCGGTACCCCATACTCCCGAAGCACCCCCCACAGGACCCCCGAGGGACACGGTCGAACGCCTTCTCCAAGTCCACAAAACACATGTAGACTGGTTGGGCGAACTCCCATGCACCCTCGAGGATCCTGCCAAGGGTGTAGAGCTGGTCCACTGTTCCACGGCCAGGACGAAAACCACACTGCTCCTCCTGAATCTGAGATTCGACTTCCCGACGGTAGACCTTACCGGGGAGGCTGAGGAGTGTGATCACCCTGTAGTTGGAACACACCCTCCGGTCCCCTCTCTTTAAAAGGGACTCTCTTAACTGTACCCATTACTTGGTAATGTATGCCACACAAGTTACAGAAAGATGTCATCAACATGAACCAATAACTTAATGAGTGTCGTTGAAGCCACATTGAAGCAACTTAGTGCAGACTTGACATGCCAACACAGTACAGTAAGTACCTAAATGTTACTGGCATCACAGTTCGTTGGTTGGATCATTCGTTGGTTCGTTCATTGTTTTTTTTGTTCATTGGTTGGTTAGTTAGTTATTCAGTTATTTAGTCTTACTTCACTTTGGGCTGTTTGGAATCATGGATGCTATGAATCTTACTATAAACGATCCACCCTCCAGAAACACAATGGTACACCATGGAAAATGTGATCCTCAAAATTGCCTTTTCCAATAATGACTTTCTTGAGGCCTCCGATTGTCTGACACGCTCTTATACTCATTTCTTTTGACATACACGTGAGCATGTTTTCATGTCGACCTTTCTGTGGTTTGGTATGTTTTTTTTAAGTGATTCACACCTGCGTTTGGCACCTCGGCGGCAGTGTTGTCAGCACCAGGCGCAGAACTGCGCTGACCATCCAGCTCAGCCTGCAGATGTCTAATCAGGAGCTCTTTGGTGTCCAGCTCCAACTCCAACTCGTCAATCAATGCGTCTCGCTCTATCAGCTCCTTGATCTTCAGCTGCAGCGCCACTTGCAGGTCACGCAGCATGCCGCCACCGTCGCCCCTCTTTGGCACCGCCATCAGCGCGTGGATGTGCACTGCACACACACACACATGCACACGCTCACACGCATACGCAGCCACATATGCGCACACACATGTAGTTGAATCCACTCACTGCAGCATCCAAGCTGACTTTTGGGACACACGAGTGGTGAGAAGTAACAGCGAAATGTAAATACTTTATTGCTGTACTCAAATAGAGTTTTAAAGTGTCTGTAATTGACTACATATGCTCCCACACATAGTTGTGATTTGCAAATTAATCTATTATTATTATTATTATGTTTTACCCTATCCTACGGTAAGTTTTATCTTAACTATCTCTACTTCTACGGAAGTACAAAGTGTGAGTACTGTAGCCTCCTCCGGGACATCCTTTGATGTTTTAGTTGTATTGTGTTTTCTTTTGAAAGAGTAATAAACACACTTGCCTTGTGAGGTCGCAATGTTATTAAATGAAGCCTCTAAAGGAAGTTCTGTTGCGTCCTGATTCTTCCTCAGATGATGAGCCTTCAAACGTTGACAAAGACCAACAAAATCAAGCACCGGACGGCCACACTGCACCCACACAGCTGATTTTGACAGCACCTCTTCACAATAAAAGTCACGAGTTCCCAAGCGACAAATGTTCATATTGATAAACAGGAAGAGCAACGATTTAAACTATGAATTCATACACGTCCCAAAATATGTGACTCTTGAAAACGTGTACAGAGAAATCCCTGCAAATAACTTGCGCAAAATTTTAATTTGCAATTCCCTTCCAAATGTTCAAATACTATTACTTTGTACACAAATAACTTAAAACTAACAAAAGTATTTATACACTGCAATACATTGGTGACTTATCAGTCATGAATTAAAAGGAGTTTACTGTCTTATAACCTTTGGACTTTTTTCCCCTTGTTTGTTAGATTTGTTTTTGTTCTTTACTAACAAAATGTCAAATTTATGTTTATATACCAATTTTCTGCATAAATATATATTTCCATCCATTTTCTTTTACCGCTTATCCTCACTCGGGTCGCGGGCTGCTGTAGCTTATCCCAGATATCTTCGGGCGGGAGGCTTGAGGCACCCTGAACCAGTCACCAGCTAATCACAGGGCACATAGTAACAAACAACCATTCACACTCACATTCACACCTACGGGCAATTTAGAGTCTTCAATTAATGCATGTTTTTGGGATGTGAGAGGAAACCTGAGAAAACCCACCCAGGCAAGGGGAGACCATGCAAACTCCACACAGGCGGGGCCAGGATTTCAACCCCGGTCCCCAGAACTGTGAGGTAGATGTGCTAACCAGTCGGCCACCGTGCCGGCTAAATATATATTTATATATCAAAATTTAAATACAAATTTTGGGGAAAAAATCCTGCAAACTCCTTTATCGATATTACTAATTTTATAAGTTCGCCTTCTTTTTTTCTCTGCTGCTTGGAGGCAGCAGCACACAATGACGGTGCTCAAATTCTCCAGACGAAGAAGACCCGCAAAGCAAACAACAGGGCTGCGCCCGAACGGGACAAGCAGGCGAGCCAATTCGAGTTGTATTCTTTTCATTTGATCAGAGGTGGGTAGTACGCTCTACATTTACTCCGTTACATTTATTCAAGTAACATTTTCCATAAACTTAAAATGCACTATACCTTTTACTTGAGTATTTATGTGAAGAAGGATCGACACTTTTACTCGTTACAATGATCGACATCCCGCTCGCTACTTTTATTTATGCATTCCTGCGTGTGCGTATCTATTTTTAGACTCCATCTTCTACTTCCGCATAGGGTGCCCATTGCGCCAATCAGACGACACAAGGCAGTCACAGGACTTCTCACGTAGCCTTCGCGAGCCAATCAATATGACTCAGGAAAAGAAAAACAGCCGCACAAGTGTGTTTACTTTCCAGACTGTGAAAAACAACGGCTTTGTCATGCAGCGCTTAAATTGTGACTGCTCAAATTATTTCAGGCCACTTCTAACTTGAGAACACACCTTGCAGTAAGTTGCAGATGTTTCTATTGTTGTTTTGGCAGTGATATGGCAAAATTAGCTCTATCATATGGTGCCGCGCGCACACACACACACACACACGCAGTCTGGTCAGCAAAAAGCTTCTTCATGAAGTCATTTCAGTGAATAAAGCAAATAATGTTTCTGTAGGGCCCAATGCACGTGTTGGTTTTTGGGCAGTTTAAAATTGAAATGGTGGCAGATGTGTGCCGACTGCCATGTTATTTTTTTATTTTATTTGATGCTCATGCTCGGATTTAAAAATAAATAATCAGAAGTTACTCCCAAGTTACTCTTTACTTGAGTAGTTTTTTCATTGAGTACTTTCCTACTCTTACTTAAGTAAATTTTTGGATGACTACTTTTTACTTTTACTTGAGTCATATTATTCTAAAGTAACAGTACTCCTACTTCAGTACAATATTTGGCTACTCTACCCACTTCTGGTCTTAATGCCCAGCGCTAGTCTCCTCACATTCGACCTCGTCGTCTTGATCATAGTCCACCTTCAAACTTGCTTTTGTTGAAAATTTGACCAAATGCTTTGTTTGAAGTAAACAATGCCGACACCCCAAAAATTTGTTCACTATTAATATACAGAGGTACCGTCCGTGACTTGCAAGTTTTTCCAGTTACGAACTATCACTGGTTTTGTTGTTGTTCGGCCACAATGTACTTAGATGCCCTGGCGTGTGGGCATGGAGAGCCACAGGAGCAGTTTCTTCAACGGTGTAAGCAGTTAAATACAAAATTAGAACACGCAAGGAGCTGCTGTAGGCCACAACTCGACGAACCGGCCAACCAGATTCCGGCTTCTGACTGAACTCGCTGGGCCACGACCGTGAAAGGCACACATCCAGCACTAGGACACTGCAGTACTTATAGGTTATTACTTTTCCATGATGTTTTTATAAGTTACATTTGTCTTTATTAAAATGTCACAAAAATATCTCGAAACCAGTTAAGTCTGATGAATGTCGTTTCTGTTTTTCAGTCAAAGTCTTTGACAAACTTTTTTTTCTGATTTTACCGATTGTTGTCCCTCAAGGAAAAAGTAACCTCCCACTCCGATGTAAACTTTGTGTTGCACCACACACATTTGCAGGCATGTAAGAAGAGCTAAAGTGTGCTGCAACTGCATCTCTTGAGCTGAGCTCAAGGGCCCACACACTAGAAGTCTCTCCAACAACAAGTTTCCCTTTTTTTACATTTTTGTCCACAGTTGGACTCAAACCTGTGTGCTCCGGGTCTTTTAGAGAGGTTGAGGAAATGCTGAAGGAAAACGATTGATGTTAGAAATTCGAAATGGGGAGTATAAACTGCAGCAGAGCTGTAAATTTAATTCTATTGTTAGCAAAAAATAAATAAAAAATGTTCAAGCTTCAAATAGATTTTCACTTGAACTTTCAAACTTGTACGAGGCAATACAGGACATTAGAGGGGGTTAAAAATTATAAAAGATGTGAAGTTCTCAATGTTTCGGTTCAGACAGAGAAATTTGAACATTGTGTTTTCGATTAAGATATTTTGCATACATCCATCCATCCCTCTTCTGAGCCGCTTCTCCTCACGCGGGTCGCGGGCGTGCTGGAGCCTATCCCAGCTATCATCGGGCAGGAGGCGGGGTACACCCTGAACTGGTTTCCAGCCAATCGCAGGGCACATACAAACAAGCAACCATTCGCACTCACAGCCACACCTACGGGCAATTTAGTCTTCAATTAACCTAGCATGCATGTTTTTGGGATGTGGGAGGAAACCGGAGTGCCCGGAGAAAACCCACGCAGGCACGGGGAGACCATGCAAACTCCACGCGGGCGGGGCCTGTCCTAAGAACTGTGAGGCTCGCTAGGCTACAATTCGTTTTGTTGACTGCTTGTGAGCCGTATCGTATTAAAAGTATGTGAACGGACCTCAAGCAAGCCTTGAATTAAAGTCCTCTCCCGAGCACCGGTGACCACCAGCACACGTTTTCCCCCCATGTTGTTCTTATAATACACACAACGCGATCGATTGTTGTTGTCGTCCTGGCCGTGGTAACGAGTGTATGCGGTCTCATTTGAGTTGAGAAGACAAAGCCCAATGATCGTAAAAGACGGGATGCGGTGGTATCGGAATACAAGATTTTATTGCAGTAGTCTGACATAGTCCAATCGTGAAAGAGCAAATTTGTCGTCGTCCGACATTACGCGTTGTCTGTCCCACACTGCCGACATGTTTTTTTTTTTTAATAACTATTGGCTGTCAGATATTTACAATACTAAGTCAAAAGATGCGCAACAAGCCTAAAAATAAACCAGCTTTTGGATTTAAATATACTGTACACGATGGCGACGCAGAGTAAATTTCTCTTGCGGAGCCGATCAATGACATCATTGTTCGGATCTGCAAATTATGACATTAAAGCCGATCAGCATATAATGCTAATTATCGTACGATACCGATCAGGCTGATGAGATCGGTGTAAATTGTAGTTACAATGTGTGTAATAACTTTATTTAAAAGGTACATTTTGGGTGTTGGACTTTTCTTTCGATTAAATAAAACAAATCTTTATTTTGTCACATAACTATGTTCATCTTTTTTTGTCAACAACAACCCCAATCAACAGGGGGCGCTGTGACAAAAATGTCAAATAGTTGACATGCCCACATGACAAGCTATGCTATGCTACTAGAAAAGGATGTCTTGTATGTATAACTCTCAGTCTGCTTGTGACCATGACCACCACCGACTCCTCCCTTGTCCGACACACCTCCTCCCGTCTTCGCTCGCCTTCCCGGCAGCCTTCAGAAGTCGTCATCGTCGCAAATGTCTAAGTAGACGTCAAAGGCTTCTCGGTTGCAGTTTCCCTCGGGCGTGAAGACGTACTTGTGGAAGGTTCCGTCCACGCAGATGGCTGCGGGTGACACGACAAAAAACATCAACGACGTTTACGCGTTTCCAGAAGACGGCGAGGAGCAAGTGGCGGCTGACCGATGACGGAGTTGACGTTCTTGGATGTGTTCTTCCCGAAGGCGCAGATGCACGCGCACTCGGCCGGCACGGTGAAGCTGGCCAGCGACCACTGACTGTCCACGTACTGACCGATCACAGGGCCCACCTTGCCAACGCGCGCCAACCTGACACACACACGCGCATACACGGTCAAGGCGGCACGGGGTTGAGGGCGCGGGCCGGTGCGGTCTTACGCGGAGCGGCGGTTGAGTTTGGTGTCTTTCAGCGCAAAGATGTGGACTGTCCCTTTGTCGCTGGATGCGCACAAGAACGACGAATCGTGACTGAAGTTGATGCTGCATACAGGAAGGAAGTGGACACGGTCGGCAGCAAGTTAGAAGCGGTCAATGGGAGCGGGCGGGTGTGCGGCACTTACCAGTAGAGCGTGGCGGGGTCTGTGCCTCGCCGCAGCTCCACCAGTTTGTCGCGGCTGCTGGTGTCGAAGAGCCGGATGAGCGTCCCCTTGCGAGATGCGGAGGCGGCCACACTGCCCGGCTGGTTGAGCGCCACGCAGGCGATCTCGCTCTGGTGAGCGTTGATGGTGAACGGAGCCGCTGACGTTCCAGGTTTGGTGTTGGACAGATCCTGGAGGAGGGGAGGGGACGGGTGGGACATCGTTCCCGACAGGAAGTGCGGCTCAGCCAGCCGCACTTCCTGTCGGGAACGACAGGAAGTGCGGCTGGCTGATATGGACTTCAGTGACATCAGTCAAGCCAAGTTTGAATAATTTCTGCTGATATCAAACAAGCTTTTTCCAAGGCATTAACATGCATCGATTTACACAGAAATAATGGGAATGATTACAGTGCTGTGAAAAACTATTGGTCCGTTCTCAAATTCTTATATTTTTGCATAGATTCCCCACTTTAATGTTTAAGCTCATCAAGCAAATGTAAATATCAGACAAATATAACCAAAGTGAACTTAAAATGCTGTTTTTAAGTGGTGATTTCATTCATTAAGGAAAAAAACTTCGAATTATTGGCCCTGTGTGGAAAAAGGAATGGCCCCCTAAACCTAAGAACTGGCTGGGCCATCGTCAGCAGCAACAACTGAAATCAAGCGTTTTCTGGAACTGGCAATGAGTCTTCGCATCTCTGGATATATTTTGGCCCACTCTTCCTTGCAGAATTGTTTGAATTCAGACAAAATGAAGGGTTTTGGAGCATGAACGGCCTTTTGAAGGTCATGCCACTGCATTTCAATCGGATTCAAGTCTGGACTTTGATTAGGCCGTTCCAAAACCTTCATTTAGTTTGTTTTTTTTAAGCCATTCAGACGTTGACTTGCTGGTGTATTTTGGATCATTATCCTGCTGCAGAACCAAAGTGCGCTTTAGCTTGAGGTCACGAACATTTCCTTCAGGATTTTCTGTTAAAGAGCAGAATTAATGGTTCCATCAATCAAAGCAAGTTTTCCAGGTCCTGAAGGAAAAAGCAGCCCAAGACCATCTCACTACCACCAGTTGACTGTTGGTGTAATTATCTTTATTTTTGGAATGCTGTGCTACATTTACGCCAGATGTAACGAGACGCACTTTCCAAAAAGCTCAACTTTCATCTCGTTTGTCCATATAATGTTCTCCCAAAAGCTCTGAGGAATCATTCAGATTTTTTTTTTCTTTTTGCAAAAGTAAAACAAGCCTTTGTTCCTTTTGCTTAGCAGTGATTTTGGCCTTGGAAATCTGTCATGGATGCCATTTTTGCCCAATCTCTCCCTTATTGTTCTGTCATGAGTAGCATTACCTCCAGTTGCACACTGACTGTGGAGTATCTGCAACATTTGCACAATCAACATTGTCCCAGATTATCGCGCTACTCGTCACTTTAAACCGAATCCACTCCTTGAAGTCTCAGCGCCCTTTGCACAATGCTCATTGCACCGGACTACTGCAATATTAGTCATTCGAACTGCTCTAAGTGCTAGAGGACTCTACATCTTTTGCACAATTGTCAAAAAAAATGTATTACCAGATAACTATAAACCCTTTATTGCTCAGTGACTGTTTTTGTCAATGTCTTTATGTCTCCAAAGTGTTCTCTGTCAGTTGATTGTCTGTTGTCGTACTAGAGCGGCTCCAACTCCGGAGACAAATTCCTTGTGTGTTTTTTTGGACATACTTGGCAAATAAAGATGATTCTGACGAACTCTGACCTTAACTGAGGCAACGGAGGCCTGCAGTTCGTTACCAGTTGTCCTGAGTTCCATTGTGGCCTCCTGGATGAATCATTCCTGGTCTCTTGGGGTAATCTTTGTAGGCTGGCCACTCCTGGGAAGGTTCACCAGTGTTCCATGTTTTCTCCATGTGAGGATAATGGCTCTCTCTATGGTTCACTGGAATCCTAAAGCTTTCGAAGTGGCTTTTATAACTCTTTCCAGACTGATCAATGTCAATTACTTCATTTCTTGACTGATCGTTTCATTTTGTTGCAACTTTATTACGTCTTTTGTCTGACTTGATTTCGTCGGGACAGTATGTGTTTAAGTGATTTCTTGATTGAACAGGTCCGGATGTAATCAGGCTTGGTTGTGATCATTGAAAATTCATAAAATATTGTGATTAGCCACAATTAATTAATGATTTAAAAAGGGGGGTGATTTATTTTTCACACAGGGCCACGTAAACGTTGAGTAGGTTTTTCCCCTTAATAAATAAAATCATTTAAAAACAGCATTTGAAGTTCACTTGGGTTATATTTGTTTAGTTAGTTACATTTGTCTGATAATCTTAAAGTGGGGAAACTGCAAAAATATAATTTGAGAAGGGGGCCAATACTTTTTCACTGTATTTTGTCTCTACAGATGATTTATTAGTTTTTCCTCTTGGAAATGGTCAGTGCAATGGAAATGTCCATCCATCCATTTTCTGAGCCGCTTCTCCTCACTAGGGTCGCGGGCGTGCTGGAGCCTATCCCAGCTGTCATCGGGCAGGAGGCGGGGTACACCCTGAACTGGTTGCCAGCCAATCGCAGGGCACATACAAACAAACAACCATTCGCGCTCACAGTCATGCCTACGGGCAATTTAGAGTCTCCAATTCATGCATGTTTCTGGGATGTGGGAGGAAACCGGAGTGCCCGGAGAAAACCCACGCAGGCACGGGCAGAACATGCAAACTCCACACAGGCGGGGCCGGGGATTGAACCCAGGTCCTCAGAACTGTGAGGCTGACACTCTAACCAGTCGGCCACCGTGCCGCCTGCAATGGAAATGTATTTATTGAAATTTTTATGAAATTATTATTGTCCGAGCTGAGTGGAATGATGTTGGCGACAAGAAGTAGAAAGATGAAAGTCAAGTGTGTGGACGTTACAACCAACTGCAGACTTCCACATTTGTGTCCCGGGAAGACGAGCAGCTGCTTCTCCAGACTGGTACACAAGTCACACAGACCTGCTGGGAACAGCGGCGGTTGTTACAAAATGGCCGACGGGGGGAATATGGTGTCAAGGACTGAGTGGGCGAGACCTTTGGGGTTGTCGCGCGTGTCAAACTCAAACAGCTTGACCGGCTTGTCGGGAAAGCTGTACACGTAGATCCGGTTCTTCAACACCATGACGATCCTGGAGAGACAAACTCCAATTAAGGGGGCCAAAAACACCAGTAATTGACACCCCCACCCTGACCCTGAAGTTTAGAAATGAAGAGTTCCAACACAAAAGCCGCCAAGCGCTATTATTTTATTGTTGGATACGGCCTTTCCTAACCCGCAAAACCAAACAGGTACTACATAAAACTGGTCGGGACAAAAAAGGTTGATTGCAGAACCCACCAAGTGCCAGAAACATTTTACTGCGTCATCCCCACTGAAGCCAATCACGAACCTGCATGTATTATCGCCATGACCATTTCTTCACTCGTCAAACATGTTTGAGGCAGTTATTTCTCGCTAACTCGCTGCTTCGATTGTGCTTGAAAGTGTGCAATGTCAGTACTGTTGACCTGACACTTCAGTTGGGTGAGAAAAAACAAGGAGAAGCTACTCTTCAACGTGCGAGTGAGCAAATTTGTCTTCTGCAACTCTTGAATACACAAAAACACAACTTTTTTGATGCTCCTTTGTATTTTTGACATTTTATTCTTTGTAGCACTGTAGAGTATGTGAATTACTAAAACTATATAAATAATGTATATTCAATTAAGTGGAACAGTGGACGACTGGTTAGAGCGTCAGCCTCACAGTTCTGAGGACTCGGGTTCAAATCCAAACTCGCCTGTGTGGAGTTTGCATGTTCTTCCCGTGCCTGTGTGGCTTTTCTCAGAGTACTCCGCTTTCCTCCGACATCCCCCAAAAAAATCCATGCTAGGTTCATTGAAGACTCTAAAGTACCCGTACGTGGAAATGTGATTGCAAACGGTTGTTTGTTTATGTGCCCTGCGATTGGCTGGCGACAAGTTCAGGGTGTACGCCCCCTCTCGCCCAGAGTCAGTAGGGATAGGCACCGGCACGCCCGCAACCCTCGTGAAGATGAGCGGTACGGAAGATGAATATTCAATAAAGTATATTTGAAATGAGTAATTCATTTTACATACAATCTGGTCAAAAACTATTTGAATCGACAAAAACAACTGAGGGGCCACAGGGGAGCTGAGACCCGGCCGACTTCTTGGGACCAGAGTCTAAAGAAACTGCCCTAAAAAAAGAGACGAAAGTCCCATTTTTATTTAATTTCCAAAATTAAAAATTGGTTTTAATGAGCACGTCCGCAGATTCCACGAGGAAGTCTTGGCTGATGTTGGTCACAATCAAGAGCGTCAACACGATCTTCAGGAAGAACAGAACGGACTGTTTGCAAGCAATGTGACTTTTCGTTCCGTTTGAATGGTTAGCAATAAGGGTTATTTGTGGCTTACTTGTCGTGTCGCATGCGGACGCCCAGCACCGGTTTGGTGAACGTGAACTCCAACACCAGTTTATCTTTGGCGTCCCGACACTCCCGCGCATCGTCCCAGATCAACACTGAAACCAAATACACCCGGCCACAAGTGCAGGCTCGTGGTCGTCATCGTCATCATTATCAACAAGGGTTCAAGTCACCCACCTGATATGTCAGAGAATTTGGGATTGACTCCACCCCCGACCACGGCCAGTAGGTTGGAGCGATGCAGCATGGAGCACGACGCCACGCTGCCCACCTGCTCGTGATCTGGAAAGGAGGAAATGACGTGCCCACGTCAGGGAGCGCAGGTTAAGAGGGTGGCAAGACGGCGACATGCTCACCCAGGTGGCCTTTCTCCATCAGAGGCTCGACGTTGTAGATCCTCACACCAGACTCCATGGAGCAACAGAAGCAACCTGGGGGGGGGAAAAAGCACTTTTTAACACTACAGCAGCATGAGGCAAATGTTTGTGCTCAAGGGCCACGTTTGACTTTTGAAAACAGACAGACAGGTCACCTGATTTGGAGATTAGCGTTAGGGACCATCTCTTGTATTATTCTGTATAATTAATGGACCTTCTATTCCATCAAATGTAAATAATGAATTTATGTAACTTATCACTATACTCATTGTTTGAAAATAGTTATTTACATTCAATAAATTTAGATAAATGACTGAAAATCAATACATTTTTATTAACACATTTTCGGAACGGCTAAATAAACGACCAAATCTCTTTGTCATGTAAATTACGATTAAAAGGATGGACCGAGTTGTGTGTTGGCCATTCAACTTCATCAGGTCTGAATGTTTTTATTCTTAAAACGAGCTCAATCTCATTTCTTTAATGTGAATAAGCACACTGTAGTTAAATTAAACCTTACATTTTTAGGTTCAGGATTACACGTTGAAGTATGGACGTGCATTATCGGCCAGAATGAGTAGGAAGGTGGAAGTTACTGTGGTGCTGAAAGTGAAATGTGAAGGGGCAATTTAAAAATGTAAAATGAATCTTACTGTGGTCCTGGTTAAACTGCAGACTGTTGACTCCTCTCTGTTGGGCCATGCTTGGACGTATAAACTCTCGACCTTCTCCGGACCAAAAAACAAACGAAACTACACTAAACTACGTTAAGATAACCTAGACTAAGCTGCTGTTAGCTGCCTAACTTTGTCCACCGTGCCAATAGAAAGCAGCAAAAGACTCCAAAGACGTCGCAACCCGACTTTTTGTTTGTGTGTGCTTGTGGTAAACTGTCCACACGACGTTTGGTTTGTTTACGGCGGGTGACGTCACTGTGCCGACGTCCGGTTCGCAGGCACTTCCGGTTCTTTTTTTACGAAACTTTTCCCCAACCAAAAAAAAACATTTATAGATGAATAAATATACGCCACGCATGCAGTAAACGTTTCTTAAAAATTACATTTACTTTTTAACCGGACGACGTGGAATTCCAATCCCGTGGTCTGTTCATCATGCGCACACGCAGGCAGGCCGCGCGGCGGCGCGCTTTCATCAAGTACCGTGTTGGGTCAAAGCGTCGCGGTAATATTCCGAGTAAATGTGATGGGTATTACCGTACATCCGTGTACTTTGTACCACCAAATGAGCACACTTACAAACTTCAAGACAAGATAAAAAAAATAAAAAATAAAAAGTATAGTGGTACCTTGAATTAAGAGTTGAATTCCTCGTGACTATGCTCGTAACTCTTTCTACACTTGGCTCCTTTTTATTGCTATTTTATTTATTAATAAAATTTCGTTTAATCTCTAAATGTTAAATTGTCTTATGTTGGAGTTGTATGTGCAGCACTTTGTTGCAGCTGCGGTTGTTCTTAAAGTGATATTTAAATAAAATGTCCTTGTTTATAAATTATAAATAAAATCGACTTACGATGGATTTATAATTTATAAATTTACTTGATTTATAGGTAAAATTGACGAGATGAGGCGGCACGGTGGACGACCGGTTAGAGCGTCAGCCTTACAGTTCTGAGGACCCGGGTTCAATCCCCAGCCCCGGCTGTGTGGAGTTTGCATGTTCTCCCCGTGCCTGCGTGGGTTTCCTCCCACATCCCAAAAACACGCATGGTAGGTTAATTGAAGACTTTGAATTGCCCGTAGGTGTGACTGTGAGCGCGAATGGTTGTTTGTTTGTAAGTGCCCTGCGATAGGCTGGCAACCAGTTCAGGGTGTACCCCGCCTCCTGCCCCATGATAGCTGGGATAGGCTCTAGCACGCCCGCGACCCGCGTGAGAAGCGGCTCAGAAAATTCATTCCCATTCAAAATGAAAATTCAGCTCATTCAATTCACCTTGGGGTTGATTTTCAACATTTAAAAAATTCCTTATTTCTCACCAAAATTTTCTACCTTTTTGACCCACAAAACTCCTGTACTAGGACATATTCAACATTATTCCCTCCAACATTTCTCATCTTATTCAAAGCTTTCAACTACAAAACCTTTTCGACAGTCCAAATATTCCATCACACCAAGAATTAAACTATTTCCACCGGATTTTTCTACCTTTTGACCCACAAATTTCCCATATTAGTCTACATTATACCCTCCTGCTTCAACATTTCTCAACTGATTCAAACTGTTTCAACTTCGTGTTCAGCTCATTCAAGCCATCCTGTGAGCTATTCCAAATTGCTAAAAATTCCCTAGATTTTCAAAATTAAAGCCTGAAACTCAAAATGTTTACAAATATACCTACAATTTCCTTATTTCTCAACCGATTCGAACATTTCAACTTAGTGTTCAGCTCATTCAAGCCATCCTGTGAACCGGCGAGGTGGCCAGAGTTGGAAGAGCAACTCGAGCAATGGATGAATGATCAAAGAACAGCCGGGAGAAGCGTCTCTACAGTCACCGTTCGACTGAGGGCAATAACGCTTGCAGAAGAAATGAAAATCGAACATTTTCAAGGAGGTCAGTCTTGGTGCTTTTGTTTTATGAAGCGTCGCCATCTATCCATCTGGGCAAGGACTACCGTGGCGGAGCAACTTCCGGCGGATTACAAGGAAAAGCTGGCCATCTTCCGCTCCTTCTGCAGTAAAACGACAAACGCATCCAGCCCGACCACGTCACCAACACGGACGACGTGCCGCTCACTTTCGACATCCCGGTGAACCGCACTGTAGAGAAGGGGACCACCACGGTAGCGATACGCACAACGGGGCACGAGAAGTCGGCTTTTACTGTTGTGCTTGGTTGCCATGGTAATGGACAGAAACTGCCACCAATGGTAATTTTTAAGAGGAAGACTCTGCCTAATGAAAAGTTTCCAGCCGAAGTCATCGTTAAGGCCAATCAAAAGGGCTGGCTGGACGAGGAGAAAATAAGAGTGGCTGAGTGAGGGGTACGTAAAGAGACCAGATGGGTTTTTTCCACGTCACTGTCCCTGTTGATCTGTGACTCCATGTGCACCCATCTCACAGCCGCTGTGAAAAACCAAGTGCAACTAAGACTGGGAGGTACCGCTGGGCGAGTTACACCACCATATGTGAATGCTTGGGCTAAGGTATCTGCTTTGACTGTTCGAGCTTTTGCGAAACCCAGCATAATTTCGGATTATAAAATTGCAGTCTAGTTTAGAAATTACTTGAATTTATAAAATTCACTGTATTGTATCAAATCAATTTATCCTATTAAATGCCCCCCCCATTTGTCACTCTAAGAAAAATAGCACCACATTGTATATACACAAAATGTAAAGATATTTAGTTGTATAAAGTGAAAGTACTGTATGCATTTGTGTTGGTGAGCTTGGCATGGTGAGCTGGATTCTTAGTTTGCACGTGAGCATCTGGAAACGAGTTGCAGCCTACAGCAGCAGCTTGCAAGTGTTTTCATTTTGTATTTGTCCCAATCAGTAAACTGCTGAAAGTACATGGGCCACTGTGGCGCTAAGGCATTTGACCATAATTGGCATGCCCAAACCCGGAAAACAGGTTAGCTGACTTCCTGTGTATGCTACTCTAACAAGGACGACTACAGTTTGAAGCCAAACTTGCCATTTTTTTTATTGCTGTGTCTTCACACAAATGTACGTCATTTATGCAAATATTGTAAACACAAAGCCTCAACATCAAATTTTGTTAAAAACAAAAAACAAAGACATTGAAGTTTCTTTGTCATGATCCCCTTCGCCATTCACCCCAATCGGATGGAATTATTTAGACCGGTTTTGACAGATTAAGATCGCTCCTTTAACGCGAACCCTCCATCCCACCCGGTAGGTAATTTATCTGAAACTCGCTCATTACTCAAAATTTGGCTCAGAAATAAATAAAAAAAAAATCAGGTGGGGAAAAAACCCAGATCAAGGTACCATTGTAGTGATGCCACAAAAAGGTGACCGATTTTATTTCAATACTGTCATCTGTTCAGCTGGTGTTTCTGGCGCCCTCCAGCAGGGACCGGGTGGTATTGCGGGGGAGGGCGATGGCATCTTCCAGCTGCGCAATAAAGGGTGGCGCAGATTTGTCTGCAGGTTCCAACCACTTGGGTGCCACCACTCTGCCCATTTGGTCTGGTAAAGATGGAAGACTAGTCAAGCGCACGTTTGTGGGTAGAATCTGAGTGTTAGCAATGTTAGCGGCTAACTCAAAAAAGAACATACCACATTTGTAGAGCAGACGAACTCTTCGGACGTCTGTGTGAGTCATGCCGACGCGCTGACCCATGTTACTGGCCTCCACTTTGGGCACGATGGTGGGCTTCCCATTTGCCGAGAAGAAAGTCCTGCGACCGCCGCCGACACACAATCAGCCAAACCGCCACCGTGATAACTTTAGCTTGCGTGGTGCGTGCGATACCTGCCGTAGTGCATGATGGAGGTCAGGTCGTACGCGAGCTGGAACGTTTCCCCAATTTGCTTCCGGAAGTTTTTATGATGCCCTTGAAAACAAAGCAGAGGCTGTGCTGGGAAGCACTCCCTATAAATTACATTGTGCTTTCACGAGTATCGGCTAGCCCATATATCGAGGGCTCTAAATGCATCCCAAAATGCATTGACAAAAGCAGTCTGCATTTGAATCATTCCCTTATTCCTGACTCCCTAATCACTATAGAGGGATTTTTATTATTACGTGGACTCGTGGATAGTTTGTTAAAAGTCCACTCAAAATCCCTCTTTAGTGATTAAGCAATGACTGATCAGAATCATTCCCTACTCCACAATCACAAAAGGAATTTTAAATGCTGGACTATATCGTGGACCTAGATAGGGCTTTTTCGGGAACCATCTTGTGATTCTGGAGTAGGGAAGGAGTGAATATTCAGAACACTCAGAATCATAGGGTCCTTCCCTACAGTGATGTTTTTAGTGGAACTATATAGTCCACTAAAAGTCCTAGATGCTGATTAGGAAATGATTGTCAACACAGCCAGAAAGTTACAACTGTCGACTGAGTGAGACGTTGGCGAGAAACTTTCCCGACCTTGCATGATGTTACCGGACACAATGCTGATGTATTTCCCGCGGTCCATCCTTGTGTGCTCGTGGTAGAATCCCAGCGCATGGAGGACCTCGTGGACGATGTTGCCGAACCTGCAGTTGCTGCCCATGTGCACATCCTGCTTGCCGCCTATGAAGCCCACGTAGGACGCACACCTGCGTCATCACATGGAACGACTCCAAATAAACCACAGGTGTCAAAACCAAGGTCCACGGGCCAGATGTTGGCCATGAAAGCTTGCATCAAAGTTTCCCTTGACTTCGGTTCAAAATGAGCTATAAAATGATTAGTCATTCACTATATGGTTTCACAAAACCCACCATAAGTGAAGAGTTCATTGAAAAGGGCTACATATGAAAATCCAAAATGTTGATTTGCCAGAGTCCCATTCATTCCAACAGGCTACCTTCCCTAGCATTAGCTGAAGATAGTAGACGAATGTCATCAGGTCAGTCACTGCCACTTCCTCTCAAAGAAGTAGTAAAAG
This sequence comes from Phyllopteryx taeniolatus, assembly GCF_024500385.1. Taxonomy (NCBI): domain Eukaryota; kingdom Metazoa; phylum Chordata; class Actinopteri; order Syngnathiformes; family Syngnathidae; genus Phyllopteryx; species Phyllopteryx taeniolatus. The sequence continues at coordinate 323,767 of NC_084516.1, forward strand.
ACAATAGCCAGGTGAGATCCTCTGAATAAATAAAAACCACAGAAGTCTCAGACCAATTAACATTTTCCCAATGTGGGTCACCGGATTTGGATGAAGTATTGGCGTAGGTTCTATGGACATTCGCCCATACCTACTCCACACCTCCCTCACATCGGTCTGGGTTTGCAACTGCGACCTGCCCCAAATAGTATAGCAGCTCACATGTATAAAATAGAGAAACTTTTCTTACCCAAAGCCGTCTTTGAAGAAGAGGTAGTCCACCTCGGTGGTACGCTTGTGGAAGGACAAGCAGGTGTGGGAATAGATCATGTTCAGCGCCATCTCAATGTCATTGGTGCGGAAGCCTTTCGCACAGAAGGGTTTCGCATTTAGCTCACCGTTAAACATTTGCGCACACACGCGATCTCTCACCCAAATTGGAATCAATCTTGTACGGGATCTTTGTGGAAGGCCACAGTCTGTCCACTGCGTTACGGTTACTCTGCACGGGAAAAAACGAGATCTTATTTCACCTCCTAAACAAATGGCATCCACACATCAGTGCATAAGCATCAGAAATCACTTCTATGAGACGCAAAGACTCACTTGCAGAAGCATGTCACCCTCCGCCACTGCATCATCCATCAAGCCTGTCGACACAGCACAACAAACAGCATTTTTTCATCGCGGCACACCCTCGAAATGAAACCATCCCAAAATTCTAACAGTATGCACAGGCTGCGCATATTGATAAAAAGCATCACCTCTCTGCCCATCGGTGTTTTTCAACCGTTGCGCCGAAGTACATTAGAAAATCCAGAGCACACCAAATACGTCTGAAATAATGCTCATCTCAATTTACTCCCAAATGTACTTCACCAGTGTGAAATGTAGGCCACAAAGCTGTTGTATGAATGGCCAACAGGTGGATCCAATGGCTCATTGTGCCTTCTGCCATCTAGTGGTCACGCATTCAATTGTTCTGCTTCTCGCTATGTCACTGGCATGGATGAAGCTAGATCACCTGATGATTCATCTATGGAAAAAGATTTACACTTCACAAACCTAATGCCAAAATGTCTTTACCGTTAGGTGTCCGAGCTGAAGTTTCATGATTTGCAACGTTTTCTGAAGATGCTAATGACATTTTTGGATACATCGGATTTCTCTCCTATTGCTTAATTTGCCTTTTCCATGGAAACTAACAAATTAATCTTGGTGTCGAAAGAAGGCCTCTCTTTTCCTTCTTTTTGAGATGTCACTCAAGCTGTCTTGACCGTTAATGGCATTGGAGAGATTCTCATGTTGCAATAAACCAGAGGGATCTGTGCACTGAAGTGCCAGTATGAGACTGCTATTTTGCATTCACACAATAGCAGAAAGCAAAATGCTGTTATTTCTGAGATATGAATGTATGAATTTGTGAAAGTGTGGGAATTGCTGCATGTCTTTCCCATTATTGGGATTGTATAAAGACATGCACGTGAGGAGTTTCAAGTCTATTTAGTATCATTTAAGCACTTTGAACTACAGAGTTTGAAGGGCATTTCCATCAAATTTCATGTTGCCAATTGAAACTAGCGTCAAGAGGAATTTGTTGAAACTTTCCAGGGGTTGCTACGGAGCTTTAAGGGACTGTGGTTGCAACCTTTAAAAAAGGATACCTAGACTTGCAAAAACCAATGAGTTTGTGCATGTTGATCCCCAAAAAGGCTACATAGTCATCAACAGAATTACAAAAAAGAAAGGGCCTACCAATAATCATCCTTGTCATCATTATTATTATTAGAAAAAGAAGAAGTGCGCACTGGCCTGCTAGCGTCTCCGGGTTGTTCTCGGTGTACTCGAGTGCTTTGATGAGGATGTCTGCATTGGATTGATGACAATTGATCGTGGATAATGCTGACGAAAAGTGACATGCTAACTCTACCTTTGTCTTTGGCTGGTGACGGAGCACAGCGGCCTGAAACAAAACACACATCAAAAGAAAACGCTCAAGAACAAGTTCATGTTGTGGATGTTTACCATGCTGACGGGTTGCACAGCAGAAAAGTGCAGCAAAGAGCAGCAACATGGTGGCACTGGCTCATTAGCGCTGAAGCACATCACCTGGGCGACATCTTCTTAAATAAGATCATTTGCTAATTAACTGGATTGGGAGCCTTCTGCCGCCCGATGACTGGAGGACTGCACTGCAATTGTCAATCGAAAAACACTGTTCACTCCGCCCTAATTATGCGATAGGGACTTTTATACAGTGGACCTAGATAGTTCTCTTAAAAATCCCTTTGTTGTGATTCAGGAAGGAATGAGTAAATGATCCAAAAGTCAGCGACTTGTGTTGGAAATCAGTGATCGTTTCCTACTTCCCTCATTTTAGTTTGCGTGTGTGTGTGTGTGTTTGAGTGACAGGAGGGGATGGATTTGATGGAAATCACTGAGTTGCATTTCACTGTATGAAAAGTGCTTTATAAATAACATTTTGCTTTGAATCACTGCGCAACCGTCCCTTGCCATATTGGAGTTCACATTTTGCATTCTCACCATATCACAGATTTTTCAATCGGAGATATCTAATTTTGTATCGCAGATTTGTGTCGTTGTGTCTACATTGTGTCTTTGTCGATCTAGAGAAAGCCTATGACAGAGTACCCACAGAGGAACTGTGGTACTGCATGCGCAAGTCTGGAGTGGCAGAGAAGTATGTTAGAATACAGCAGGACATGTACAAGGGCAGCAGAACAGTGGTGAGGTGTGACAGACAAATTTAAGGTGGAGGTGGGACTGCATCAGGGATCAGCCCTGAGCCCCTTCCTGTTTGCAGTGGTGATGGATAGGCTGACAGATGAGGTTAGACTGGAATCCCCGTGGACCATGATGTTTGCAGATGACATTGTGATCTGCAGTGAAAGCAGGGAGAAGGTGGAGGAACAGTAGAAAGATGGAGGCATGCACTGGAAAGCAGAGGAATGAAGATTAGCCGAAGTAAGACAGAATATACGTGCATGAATGAGAGGGGTGGTGGGGGAAGAGTGAGGCTACAGGGGGAAGAGATAGCAAGAGTGGAGGACTTGAAATACTTGGGGTCAACAGTCCAGAGCAATGGTGAGTGTGGTACGGAAGTGAAGAAACAAGTCCAAGCAGGTTAGAACGGGTGGAGGAAGGTGTCAGGTGTGTTATGTGACAGAAGAGTCTCTGCTCGGATGAAGGGCAAAGTTTATAAAACAGTGGTGAGGCCAGCCAGGATGTTCGGATGAGAGACAGTGGCACTGAAGAGACAACAGGAAGCAGAGCAAATGAAGATGTTGAGGTTCGCTCTCGGAGTGACCAGGTTGGATCAAATTAGAAATGAGCTCATCAGAGGGATGGCCAAGATTCGATGTTTTGGAGACAAAGTTAGAGAGAGCAGACTTGGATGGTTTGGACACGTCCAGAGGAGAAATAGTGAGTATATTGGTAGAAGGGTGATGAGGATGGAGCTGCCAGGCAAGAGAGCGAGAGGAAGACCAAAGAGAAGGTTGATGGATGTCGTGAGGGAAGACATGAGGGCAGTTGGTGTTGGAGAGGAGGATGCAGGAGATAGGCTGACATGGAAAAGGAGGACGCGCTGTGGCGATACCTGAAGGGACAAGCCCAAAGGAAAAGAAGATTACAATCCAAGTGACTCCCAGAGGAGTATAGGCCATCGAGGACTCTTCTTCATCCAGCACAGCCAGCTTTGGGTTATCCTCTCCGCTTCTCTCCAGTTGCTATCGCGTCTCTTCAGCTCTGCCTAGGCGTCCTGCCTTCTGCTGTTTTGGGGCCATACTCTCTTCCATTTTTCCTTCCGAGTGTGCAATGTGTCTGCTACCCAACTGCACATCTATGGTAAACATCATTAACTAACTTAATATAACGTAACACCACCAGTTAGAACAAATTGTAATCCGTCCACTGATGGTCAAGGGCAGACAGCTGCTGGTGCACTTTCAGTCGCTTAATTGAGAAAACGGTAAGAAATGAAAACACGTAACATCGCGTGTCGCTCACCAGGCCAGGCCCTGCCTTTCAAATCCACATGCACTCAAAGTCAGTGTACATTGTGAGGATGCCAACCCCAAGTGGACAAAAATAATGCCTGCAGCTCACATGCATATTTTGTATTGGTATTATGCGTAAAGGTTTAAAATATATACAAATAATAAAATGAATACATGGTCACCATCAATCGAGAAAAAACAAAGGACTACAGTATGGGGATTTAGAGTACCTTCTGTTTAGTACCACATTGTGCCACAACATGCAGCAATGAGCTCTACTGGAAGACATGCAGCAAGATTAAGAGAAGAGAAGCAGAGGCGGAGAAGGTCCCAAACTAAGCTCCAGTAATGTTCATTGTTCCCACGTTTGTTAGATGCAATGTTTGTATGTGTTGATTCTTTGTTTGTGATAATCTAGGACTTGTTTGAAGGTTATAATTAGACAGGGACCTGTTTCAAACGCTCCACCATCACTCCAGTCCCCAAGAAAGACACACTTAATGTTGAAGTAAAAAAGTAACAACAATCAAATACACTTTTTTACTCAGGAAAATAACAAAAATTGTGTGCCGACAGTGAAGCCGTGCATTTCTTTCCATTTACTGTGGATTGTTTGACAATGACCTCCCAGTCATTTTCCTCAATATGTTAGAAAGGGGGCGGCGCGGTGTCCGACTGGTTAGCACATCTGCCTCACAGTTCTGAGGACCCGGGTTTAAATCTATCAATCAAATACACTTTTTACTAAGGAAAATTTTAAAAAATAGCATGGCGACAGTCAAGCTGTGCGTTTCTTTGGACTTTTATATTTAGTGTGTAAGTTAATTGAAGACTTTAAATTGTCCGTAGTTGTGAATGGTTGAGTGTCAATGGTTGTTTGTTTATATGTATATATGGCAACCAATTCAGGGTGTACCCCGCCTCTTGCCCAAAGATAGCTGGGATAGGCTCCAGCTCGCCCACGACCCTATAAGTGGTATGGAAAATGAATAAATGTTAGAATTGGACCTATCTGCATAACTGGTAAAATGCTATTGGACAGCTGCGCTGATGCTTCGTCACGCAATCACCTATAAATGATCGCATGCTAAAATTGGTGACTCAATAGTAACTATGACCATAATTTCTCGTGTATAATGCGCATTCCCCCCCCCCCCCCCCAAAAAAAATTGTCAAAAGTCAATAGTGCGCATTATACATAGGTACAGGGGCAAACGGAAAAAAACTTTCACATTTTATAAATGTATGCAGCCATCTAGTGGTTATGAAAAAGCTGTACACTTTCATTCCAAAATGCCACCACCACCTAGTGGTTATAAAAAAGGTGAAGCCTACACTTTCATTCCAATATGATAGGGGTACGTATGACTGTATATATGTACAGTTGTGCTCATAAATTTACATAACCTGGCAGAATTTGTGAAATATTGTATTTTTGTTTTGAAATATGACTGATGACTGAACAGCAACCATCATTAATTTCTTTATGGTTATGTTTTGTTTAATGATAATGCTTTGCTGAAATGCTTGACCCTTTAATTTGAATCCCATTAAAATAAAATTGAATATGGCCCTCATGTTTTGTATAAAGAATTGTACCCATCTTAAAAATTCTGCCTGGGTAATCAAACATATGAGCACAACTGTGTGTTTTCTAATTTACTAAATAAAAGTAGGGCTGGGAATGTCAAAACAAGAGCCAAGTCAATAAAAAAGAATGAAAAAGAAAGTTTTACGTGTTCAAATAAAGTGCTTAACTTCATAATAATAATAAAATACAGATAATACTTCGTTTTGATCATAAGGGTAGAAGCAAAATCATGCATTGTAAAAATGCATTACACATAGGTAGAAGGGTTTTCCAGAATTTTGAGGTCAACTTTGGGGATGCGTATTATACATGGGTGCGCATTATACACGAGAAAATACAGTATTGGTTTGAAGAGGTAATTGTAATCTGATTACCCTCCTGGACGTGTTACATTGCTCGTTACTCAAAATGGCGGCCAATTTGGAGTTACGCGTTACCGGCATCACTGGTCGTGACATCATGTAGTTGGTGGACCAATCCCAGCTTCGCCTCGGTGTGTGTTGCTACATTGTGAGAGTGTCGTTTCTGCGCGACTCAGTGTAAGATACAGTATGTACATGTGTACATATAATGCCACTATATGTTTGTGAGAAGAACTAGGTGCGTATCTGTAATGGAACATGGCAAACAAAAACGCTTATGCAGTGTTGTGTAAATATGCAGCTAAGATGGAAGCCCTCAAAGGTGGTAAAAGTACTCATCAGTAGCTAGATAGATAGATAGATAGATAGATAGATAGATAGATAGATAGATAGATAGATAGATAGATAGATAGATAGATAGATAGATAGATAGATAGATAGATAGATAGATAGATAGACAGATAGATCGGTAGATGCCAAATTATTAATAATATGAAGAATATGAACCTAGTCTTTTGTTTTCGATTGAGAACTAAAGTGGATGTGTGGTGAGCAGAATGTTGCCAGCCGAGTGAGGGAAGGAAGGCGATAATACGCAAAATGTTGCCAGTTGTCTCGTGGGGAAGGTTCCTTTTTCTTTCTTTAGCAAGCGCCTCTATCAGCAGAGAGGAAGGAAGGAAGGAAGGAAGGAATGAAGGAAGGAAGACTGGGACTGGTTGGAGGCGGTCTTCCTTAATTCCTGCTGGCGACGTCAGATGAGCGACCACGGTGGTGAAAGTCATGTGCGCGGCGATGAAGAGAGGAGCTCTTCATCATCAAATGCGGCGCATCCATGGAGAAAGAGGCCTAGGTTAGGCGGCACTCGCACACACTCCAACCTTTTGTGCGTGTGCGTTGCCGGCAGGAAGCATGTGACCGCCGCCTTTATGTCGCACGCCATCTACGGCCAACGCAGTCTTCAAATTGGGTGTTTCTCGTCCCTTAAATGTCACTAAAGTCAGATGCAACATAAAACACAACCATTACAACCCGGGACTTTCAAATTGTAATCTCGCGATCACAGCGCGCATGACGTCAAGTTTTCAGATTTCAGTTTTTGTGAGTTGCACACAACCACACGGCATGGTTCAAATCTTCTCCCCATTTAGTCCAGTTACTGCGTTTCAGCATCTGCTCCCGCCCGTCTTCACATCTTCAACGGGATTCGCCGAATGGAAGTTGGCCGACTCCATGTCGAGATAAAGCTCCTCGCGGTGCATCATCAACAAGTAACAAGTCAAAAAGCGCAGATATTCTCCTCTAAAAAAAGAATAGAGGTGGGAAAGTACAAATAAAGGAGAAAGTTAACGGAGATGTTGTAAATGAACTGCCGATTCACAAGCACACACAACAACAACAAATGCCAATATTCTCTGCCCGAAAATGACACGGCTAAAATGCTGTAAATCGTGCAAAATGGCAAACGCAAAACATAAAAAGCGAGGAAAAAGGGCAAATAAAGTAGAACGTTCGCTGAATTTTTGTAACAGGCTGCCGACTCCCAGAAGTTTTGATGATGACGACGAAGAAGTTGCAAACCATCCCATACGCCATGTTGTCAATCGGGTTTTATGCGCTTCGACATCATTCACATTCATGCGTCATGTCGTCATATCATCACGGCACGTCGTCGTCGTCACACTATCGTCACATCTTGTCATTCCGTTGGACCGTTGCATCATCACACATCATGCCATCGTCGCTTACAGTAGTGCAGTTGTATTATTCATTCATATCATTGTTTTCCCATCATTGCGTCGTCTCGCTGTGATGTCATCGTATCACGTATCGTCACGTTATAGCTTTGTCTCATCATTCCGTCGTCACGCCATGCCAGCATATTATCGGATCGTGTCATGTTATTGTCAGATCTTGTTACGCCGTTAAATCATCGTGCCATCATGTTAGCGTGACATGTCACCAAATCCTCATGTTGCCATGTTAGGTCATTGCATACTGAAGTAACTTGACAAGTAAAGGTATAATCATGTTATCATATCATGCCATCCAATAATCATGTCACATTGCCACGGTCCCAAATGAGAACGTGTTGCATTCGTCATTTGTCATCTGACTTCAACGTGACTTCCTTAATTTAAAATCAGGCAAGTTGCACAAAATATCCAAAAAGTTAAGATGATCTCTTTTTTTGTGTGTGCCTGTGGGCAAATTTATGACCGCACCACATTTCACCACATCCTGCATGCACGCACGCACTCACACACACACGCCCACACGCACGCACGTACACACACACACACACACACAATGTACACTGTGTGCTTGTTGACAAAGTGTGTATTTTATTGTGAGTCAAGCGTAGTTGCTCTGTCTTCAATATGTCAGTAAGCAAATGTCGTTCCTGGAGCCTTTGTCACGAAGAAGACACAAAGTAGGATGCAGTCATACAGTCTCACAACAGATGATGCAAGAAAAAGCACAAATCAATTAAATCGAAATAAAAATGGAGTCTTACTGGAAGGTTTCAAATGCTTTTAAAGACATCTCTTAACTTCAAATGTTTGTGTAAAGATGCACGTCATGTTCATTATAATATGTACACCCCACAGTCGATAATATGACGACCTTTTGTACAATGTGCAACACAAAGGGCATAAAAAAAAAATATTTTGAGTTTTGATCGATTAAATATGTGGTGAGGCTTTATTTTCACCTTTATAAGGAGTCAAGTTGTTTTCCTGCTGCATGCCATTCATTATATTATTTGCAGAACAAATATGTTTGACGCAAATATGTTTTGCTTTAGTGACAGCTCAAATTATAAAACAACCAAAACAAGACAAGTAAAAATTTTTTTAAATCACTCCATCCACTGCATCTTTTCACACGTTCTACTTCCTACCGCCACACATACTCTGTTTCTAGCAGACATATACACACGCTGTAGGAGTGTGAGGTGCCTAAACTTGTCCGACTTCCAACGGGTTGCCATTTCCCTCTCTCATCATCAACACGGCAAGCCGAGATTCGGCGCCTAATCTTTATCTTCTACTCAAAGATTGTGCTGATCCCAAAACCAAAGCCATGCAACGCCACCATCTGCAGGGATCTGGTACTCATGGCGGCTGTTTACAAAACTGGACTTCGAGCTGGGCGAGAACGTCTTCCACGCCTACCCGTTGAAAAACGAACTTGACTAATAAATTACGCACACTAAATGTTTGGATTAAAAATGCCCACGGCAGTGAAGGACTTAAATCCCCAGTATGATGAACACATTTTTGTATTTGTTGCTTAAAGCAGAAAACAGTGTACATGTGTACACTTCATGTGTAAACAAAACCTCCATATTTAGAAGAGTCGCAGAAGCAGACACAAATGTACATGTGAAAAAAACTTTCAAATATATATATCTTTTTTTGAGGAGAGAATTTTCCTGTGAAGATTTGAGGTGGCCCCTCCTTGCAGGATGTCGGGGGCGAGGCCTGCTATCGTGGAGCCGCAGAGACATATAAAGTCAGAACCGAGACCACGACAGCCTCCATCCCTCCCTGTGCCACGGCCGCCACCTCCATCCTCTGATCACACCTCACAGGCAAAAGGAAAAAGAACTGCATCCATCCATCCGTCCGTCCGTCTGTCATCATCCATCCGTCTGTCCGTCATCCGTCCGTCTGTCCGTCATCACCCATCTGTCCGTCCATCTCCCTAGTTGCTATCCAGCATGGCGGTGGACAAGTCCAAAGTGGCTTTGGGCTTCATGATGGCTGGAGTTCTCATGGCTCTGTCAGGAGTCATCCTCATCTTTGTGGGCCGGGCCGTCATGAACGACCAGATTGTCAAGGTACGTGTGCCTGTGTGTGTGTGTGAGTGTGCGCCTGTATGCGTGTGTGTATGCGTGTTCGTATGTGTGTGTGTGTGTGTGTGAGGGAGAAAGAAAGAGAAGCACTTCAGATGATTGAAAGTGTAAAGTATGGGAGTGAATAATGCAAAACAAAGTTATCAGGCTTGTAACTCATTGATTGATTTCAAACTGCACTTAGCTTTTATTATTTTTTTTATTTTTATTGTTTTAGTGTAGTTGTTTTTTTAGAGTTAGGGGCTATGAACCATTATAATAAAATAGTATCATTGTTATTGTCAAAGTTATTGGTAAAAAAATTATTTGGTTAGTTATTACAAATCTAATTTGTTGATTGATTGAAAACTGTAATTAGCTATTCTTATTTTATTTAGTTGTGTTTTTGTATCATTTGTATAACAATAATAAAATATATTAAATGATGTTATTAAACACAATAGACTTTTACAATCACTCTTGTTTATTTGTTTTATAATTCACATAGCTTTTATTGTTTGTTTTGTGTTTTTATTATTTACGTTATACTTTGAATGCTAAAATTTTATTATTATTATTGTTAGAATACTAAATGGTATGACTAAAGGGACTGTAAAGAAGGATATTCACACCGTAGGGAAGTGTTGTTGAAAAGCCTGCCAAATTTGAATGTATAAAAAAAATTGCCAAGTATATAAAATGAGGCTCCAAAATAATGAACAATAGAGACCACCCGCCCTCCAACTGTAGGAATTTGTGGGCATGTCCGGTGAAACGAGCCCTGCTCGACCTCCACCTCTCAGTCAAATCTGTTTGTCCATACGGTATGCTCAAGGGTCTGTAGTGAGCTACAGGCTGAAAACGAGGTTCCGCTGTGTTTAATCAACAGTTCACTTTTCCTCGTTGGCTTGTTAGCTCGTGGGCTAGCGAACATAATAAAACGTTAACTTTCCCGTAAGTTTCTCTGCTGTGTGGACCCACACACAACAACACTTAGCGAGGGCTTTTTGACGACCTCGCCGAGGGTCTAGTGAGCTCGTTAAGTCGCTAGCTCATTAGCTCGCGGGCTAGCAAGCATAATAAATAGTTAACTTTTCCTTAAGTCTCCCTGTTGTGTAGATCTCCGCGCGGCACATGAGCGACACTGGAGTACTGGACGGACCCAATGCCGGTCTGTCGGTCCGCGAGCCCGCCAGCAGGGAGTGGAGCCATCCAAATTGCCATCGGCTCGCTCTGTGCGCCGTGTGAAGCATAACACTTCATGGTAGATGTATTTTGTGGGTTGTAGGGTTAGCTTGTTGGCTAACTGCACACTGTAGTGGTAGAAATGGGCCAATGTTTTTTTTTAGCTCACATTTGCGGCGAATAGCCACATGTAAAATGATGGCACACGTTGCTTATATTGAGGGTGGAAATTCTATACAACTAATAGTATTGTCAATGCTACTAATAAACACATTACTGTATTTGTATGCAATAGGTCATGAGTAAGTGCTCAAAATGTTGGTTTGGTGGGTAGACAAAAGTTTTGATGACTCAACATTCAAGATCAACACAAGTAAACATGAAAACCTTATGAACCTTGTCCACGCCAACTGACTCGTGTTTGCTTTTTGTTCAACGAGCGCAATGAACCGAACTCCAAGCACCCTAAAAACTAAAAGACGACGCGGACTACATTTCCCAAAATGCCACGCGAGAAGGAGGATGAGGAGGAGCAGGTTTGTCTATAAATTAGATGGTGAACGCACAGACGCCTCATACGTCTCCGTTGGAAAAGTGTCTTTTGCAATGTCTCAACAACGGCGGCGAGTCCCTCTCGGGACACTTTAAGGGACGCGGACGCGAGGAAGCCCTGCGGACGCGGAAGTGCATTCAGCTGGCCCGTGTGGCAGCCAGCAGCTAGCAGGTTAACAGTTAGCTCCCACCAAAACAACGACAAAAGTGTCGATGGGGGTGAATAAAAGAAAAGTGGTGGTAGGTTTCATGGTCATGGGGGTCCTAACGCTGGTGTTCGGGACCGTCGTGACCATCGTGGGTCCACTGATTATCGACGACCAGATCGTCAAGGTGAGTTCCGACGGACCTTGAACGCCGCACAGGTGTTCGAAGGCCAGCCGGCCGGCCGACGACACGTGAACGCACCAAATCAACCCACGAAACCATGACACGAAAACCAAATTCCAACACCAATCTCTCGTCTTTCACCACCTGATTACTTTATCATTCATTTGTACGTGTTTTTACATCATTTGTCATTGAATAAATCAGTAATTTGGGCGTGAACGTCATATTTTCAATAATTGTTTCTTGTGGGACATTAAAAACAACAAATGGAAATGGAACGACATTTATTTTCACTGATAAATGTAATCAAGTAATTTCTTTGCTGGTGATTATTGGACAACTGTCTTCTTCTTTTCCTTTCAGCTTGTCCCTTTCGGGATCGCCACAGCGCGTCATCCTTTTCCATGTCAGCCTATCTCCTGCATCCTCCTCTCCAACACCAACTGCCCTCATGTCTTCCCTAACGACATTCTTCAACCTTCTCTTTGGTCTTCCTCTAGCTCTCATGCCTCGCAGCTCCATCCTCATCATTCTTCTACCAATATACTCACTCTCTCTCTTCTGGACGTGTCCAAACCATCGAAGTCTGCTCTCTCTAACTTTTTCTCCAAAACATCAAACCTTGGCTGTCCCTCTTATGAGCTCCTTTATAATTTTCTCCAACCTGGTCACTCCGAGAGCGAACCTCAACATCTTCATTTGCTCTGCTTCCTGTTGTCTCTTCAGTGCCACTGTCTCTAATCCGTCCATCATGGCTGGCCTCACCACTGTCTTCTAAACTAGCAGAGACTCTTGTGTCACATAACACACCTGACACCTTCCTCCACCCGTTCCAAGCTCTTTGGACCTGTTTCTTCACTTCCGTACCACACTCACCATTGCTCTGGACTGTTGACCCCAAGTATTTCAAGTCCTCCACTCTTGCTATCTCTTCCCCCTGTAGCCTCACTCTTCCCCCACCACCCCTCTCATTCATGCACGTATATTCTGTTTTACTTCGGCTAATCTTCATTCCTCTGCTTTCCAGTGCATGACTCCATCTTTCTAACTGTTCCTCCACCTTCTCCCTGCTTTCACTGCAGATCACAATGTCATCTGCAAACATCACGATCTGCGGGGATTCCAGTCTAACCTCATCTGTCAGCCTATCCATCACCACTGCAAACAGGAAGGGGCTCAGGGCTGATCCCTGATGCAGTCCCACCTCCACCTTAAATTCATCTGTCACACCTACAGCACACCTCACCGCTGTTCTGCTGCCCTCATACATGTCTTGTATTATTCTAACATACTTCTCTGCCACTCCAGACTTGGGCATGCAGTACCACAGTTCCTCTGTGGGTACTCTGTCATAGGCTTTCTCTAGATCTACAAAGACACAATGTAGCACCTTCTGATCTTCTCTGTACTTTTCCATCAACATCCTCAAGGCAAATAATGCATCTGTGGTACTCTTTCTAGGCATGAAACCATACTGTTGCTCGCAAATACTCACTTCTGTCCTGAGTCTAGCTTCCACTACTCTTTCCCATAACTTCATTGTTTGGCTCATCAACTGTATTCCTCTATAGTTCCCACAGCTCTGCACGTCACCCTTGTTCTTAAAAATGGGCACCAGCACACTTTTCCTCCATCCCTCAGGCATTTTCTCACCCGCTGGAATTCTGTTGAATTGGACAACTGTAATTAGGCTTAATGAAATATGCATTGCCAATCATATTAATTTTTTTTCAAAATCAGTCAGTCATCATCAACCCCCCCCCCCCCCCCCAAAAAAAAAAACAAGCACATGCTACTTTATCCAATGTTAAATAAAACATCAACCAAAAAGTCATTGTGTATATACCAGTTTCTTACTCCATAGTATTTGTATTTTTAGACAGTCTGTGCTCTGTGTGCTGCTGTAACTTGAATTTGCCCTCTTGGATGAGTTGATCTCTATTTATTCACCACATATAAAAAACACATTTAGATTCGTTACTGTAGTTTGGGTGTGTCACTCCATTGCGAATGCGTGTGTACAAAATGTGCGTTTTCAGCATAAAATGTACTCTACACATGGAAACAAAATGGAACATGTAAACTATGTCGTTGGCCCCCCAGAACACAGTGATCGACCCCAAGAACGAGGTGTCGTACACCATGTGGAAGGACATCCCGGTGCCGTTCTACATGTCGGTCTACTTCTTCAACATCCTCAACCCAAAGGAGGTCCTGAACGGCGAGAAGCCAATGCTGGAGCAGCGAGGACCTTATGTGTACAGGTCAGAGTTCGGCGCTGCCGCAACGCTCACCTTTGAACTTTGCACACTTAAAGACATGGAGATAAATACAACTTTCTGGATGGAATTGAGTCCAGACACCTGCCGAGAAAACACTGAACAGGAATTATTGTCCAAATATTCCACTGCATATGCATTAAAACCCCAGTAAAAGCAATCAAATCTGAAAGTTCAACGTGACTCTTTATATTTCAAGTGACAGTACACAAGCTGGAGGCTTATTTTAGCAGGTCATTTACATATTGTGTCAAACAAATCTAACGTTACATGAGAGCGGTCGAAGATGCAATAAAGTCAAATGATACAATCAGTGCAGATTCATTTGCCGTACCTTGAATGAATTCATGAGAATTTGTTGTTCAAAATACATTTAAAGAACATCCATCCATCCATTCTCTGAAGCGCTGCTCCTCCTTGAGGGTCACTTTAGGGTATGCTGGCGCCGATTCCAGCTGACTTTGGGCGAGAGGCGGGGTACACCCTGAACTGGCTCCTGGCCAGTCCCAAAAGGTTAATACGTCCCAGGTTTTCCCACATATACATTTGTGGCGGGCCGCCACAAATAGAATTTGGCTTTTGCTGTGCTGAGATTGTGCCGCGATGTGTTCCTTTTGTGTGTGCTAATTATCCATACCACCGATTTTCTTTCTGATACGATACTGAAAATACAGTCCCTCCAATGACTGGAGTATCAATATTTACTTTTGAGAATCGATCTTCTGGTATCAGCGAGATCGACATTTCAGAGAGTATCGATCCTTCACCAGTGACGTTGCTCCAGCCGGCGTAAAGACGTCTCGCCACAGCACACTGTTTTTGTTTGTATTTGTGTGTATTTTCGAGTTTGCATGTTCTCCCTGTGCCTGTGTGGGTTTTCTCCGGGCACTTCGGTTTCCTCCCACATCCCAAAGACATGCGTGGTAGGTTGATTGAGGACTCTAAATTGCCCGTAGGTGTGAATGTGAGTGCGAATGGTTTGTTTGTTTATATGTGCCCTGCGATTGGCTAGCGACCAATTCAGGGTGTACCCCGCCTCTCGCCTGAAGATAGCTGGGATAGGCTGCAGCACGCCCCCGACCCACGTGAGGATAAGTGATACAGAAAATGGATGGATGGTATTTTCGCTTGGAAACGCCACTCCGTGTTGGGTGCTGCGAAAAGACGAGAAGTGAACAAAGCTGCAGCACCCAGCACGGCGAGTCCCCCCCTCCCCCGACCCTCCGCTCATGCGTGTAAACTAACTCTGTTGACTCATTTGTACACAATTATACAGTTTTAAAGTTCTGTAAAAAACCTTTGTGAAACAAATAAGGATATTCAGTATATGCGACTGTTAAGTCTCATGACTTGACCTTGACGTGTGGTGTGTGCGTGCACAGGAAGCAGTGTCAGAAGGACAACATCACGTTTCATCCCAACAACACGGTGACCTACCGAGAATACCGACGCTACTTCTTCGAGCCGAGCATGTCGGCCGGAAACGAGTCTGACGTGGTCACCATCCCCAACATGCTGGTACTGGTAAGATGGACTTTTTGACTACATCAGACTATAACTCTCTGCATTTGAAAACAATGTGTACTTATTACTCAAAATAGGCTCGTTACTTTTTTCAACCTCCGTGGATGACGACATGACATAAAAAAGACGGAACGAGAGAAGGAGGTGGTCAACCTTTTGACTGATGGGTGCTCTATATAAAAATCCCAACGTTGCTTTGTTCAGAATCATTCACTCATTCCTGACTCACGAATCACTACAAAGGGACCAATCTAGGTCCACTATTCAAAAATGCCGATGTACTGTAATGATTAGGCAGTGCTTAATTTTCCAGTGGTACTATGTAAAAAAAGTGCAAATACCTGGTTACTGTACTGAAGTAGATTTTTCAGGTCTCTGAACTACACGAAACTTTTTCAAACAACTTTTTACTGTCCAGAATCAGAATCAGCTTTATTGGCCAAGTATGTTACCAGACACACAAGGAATTTGTCTCCAGTAGTTGGAACCACGCTAGTATGACAACAAACAGCCAGTATGACAAAATATACATTTAGGACATAAAAACATGAGTGTGGAGAGTTATTGAACAATGAAAGTGTACCACTAGTCTGGTGATTAGGGTTGTGCATCGTTTGAATTTGAGCGATTCCGGTTCCTTATTTCGATTCCGGTTCCAAATGATTCTCCATTCTTTTAGGGGACTGGGTCAAAAACGTTTACATGGTGTAAATAAAGGGTGTCCAAATTATGAACATCCATTTTCTTAGCAGCCCGCAGCATAGACTAAAATGAACATTTGACTCGTGGTTCTTTATAACCAGTATCAATATCAAACCTATGAACGAAAAGGCGTGTGTGGAAATAACCCAATTGACTTAATATTCCTTAATTGTTTCAACAAAAAGTTAAATATAGCATTGTACAAATAGTTATTTGGGACTGTTTCATCACGTCAAATGGTTTAAATGTGCAAGTTTTAACTGGACTTCCTGTTTTAAGCTTGTATCCTTTTATTTTGGAGGGAACACACCGGAACTCACCATTTTGACACGAAAAGCAACTTCACACGGCACCAGTGATTTAAAATTTAATTTTTTTTCATTTATTTTTTATTTATTTTATTTTTTTAATGGATGGAACCACATGCTATAAAACGCTGATTCCTTTCCCGATTTTGACCGAGTAGACTCGCCTGGCCGTGAAAGGGCGCCTATCGCTCGGTAGGAACTGGAGAGCTTTTAAATAATTTTTTTTGTTTTGGTTTGTCAGAGAGACTTCTGCCTCGGACGCTGTGACCCCCAGATCTTTTCTTCAGGCTGAATCTGATAAAGATTTTTTAGTTAATGTGATACTTGACGTTCATGATCTGATTGCGACTAATAAATTCAGAAGTTAGTCACCAGTTCGTACTTGACTTAATGTTGGATTTATCTTACCCAACATTATAAAAAATAGACACAAAAGGAATGAAGACGCTGGTTTCTTTTTCTCATGAGGAGGGCGTATGGGAGATTGTTCAGATCACAGCCTCTCAACACGCTCTCAACAATCCCCCCCCTCGCTCCTGCTTTTATTTGAAATAGGAGGGATTTACAAATCATAATGTTCTAAGCAATAAGACACAACACAAAATATTTGATAATAAGAGGGTTTTTCCCAGACATAGTATTCTAAACAATAAGACACAACACAAAATATTGGACCAACACCTGTCACGTCCCCGACCACATCCGATCACGTCCTTGGTCCAGGCGCCCTTCCATCGGATGATGTTGAGTCATCTTTTCGAAGGCGAGACATCTAAAATCGTCCATAATACTAATGCAAGCTAAGCAAATAAATGATAACTTCTAGAATATATTTAACGCTTAATTTTCCACTGAATACTTAGTTTTACTCTTACTCAAGTCATTATTCAGAGGACTACTTTTTACTTTGAGTTGAGTCAGATTATTCTAAAGGAACAGTATTCTTCCTTGAGTATATTTTTGGGCTACTCTTGCCACCTCTGCTTGTACCGAATTACAGAGCGGGAGTACTTTTGCCACCTCAGTTGGGGCCCTTTTGATTGATTCATGTGGCGTCCCTCAGGGTGCAGCGGTGATGATGGAGAACCTCCCATTCGCAGTGCGGCTGATGATCAGCGCCACGTTCAAGGCGTTCAAGGAGGGGCCGTTCCTCACCAAGACAGTGGGCGAGCTCATGTGGGGCTACGAGAGCGGCCTGGTGGACTTCCTCAACAAGTACCTGCCCGGAATGCTGCCCTCCTCCGGGAAGTTCGGACTCTTCAGCGAGGTGAGCGTCTGCCCCCACACCAGCCCCCCTCACCCGGGGGCGAGTCAGCGTGGCTGACTCACTCTGGTTGTGCAGTTCAACAACTCTGACACGGGTCTGTTCACCATCTTCACGGGCCGGGATGACATCCGCAACGTGCACAAGGTCAACTCCTGGAACGGCCTCACCAAGGTACCCGAACGCTACATGCTAATGTTAGCTCGGCTGAGCTCTCTGTGACATATTTGCATGTAAGTGAAAAAAGACAAATTTAAAGTGTGAAAAAAAACTTGATTCTGAGTATTTGGACAATTTTAAGTCAAACAAGTTCTCAGTATGATTAATCGATTATCAAAATAGTTGTTGATTAATTTTGATGATGGATTGGCTGTCGATTAATCGACGAATTGTTGCACCTCTAGTCCAATTCCTGATACTAGTGATCCTTGCTGGCACTTAATCAGCTGGCGCGCGTGCTTACTGTGTCGCATGTTTTGCGTGAAGGTAGCATTCGTGTTCATGTTTTAAGCTGCTTGCTGATAAAACATTTGGGGTCGCTGCATGCAGAGATACAAAAATGAGATTAAATGCCTTCTTTTCTTGAGCACTTTATTTTTGGGTGTATTTAATGAAGGGGCATACATAGTTAAGAGCTTGTCTGTTTATTGGTTATCCTGCTTGCATTTTCCTTTGTTTATTTAACCTTGCCCACAGAGTGCCTGTGAGCAAAAAGTCGTTCGTAGAAGCCCCTCGTAAATACTAAACACTTGTGTGTTTATTCTTCTGCGCACACAATGAACCCATCAATGTTTGTTTCCTCTTCCTGCAAACGCACTGAGCAGCTGTGCATTGACGAGCAAACAATACAAGTGAAGAAGCCTAACAGAGCAGTTAGCATAAGCTGCCTGGAAAACGACATCGTGTTTTATTTATTTATTTAATTTGTCACATATATTTTATGTAACCGCGGCACGGTAGATGACTGGCGGACGACTGGCGTCTGCCTCACAGTTCTGAGGTTGCGGGTTCAATCCCCGGCCCCGCCTGTGTGGAGTTTGCATGTTCTCCCCGCGCCTGCGTGGGTTTTCTCCGGGCACTCCGGCTTCCTCCCACAAAACATGCATGCTAGGTTCATTGAAGACTCTGAATTGCCCATAGGTGTGAATGTGAGTGAGAATGGTTGTTTGTTTCTATGTGCCCAGCGAATGGCTGGCAACCAGTTCAGGTTGTACCCCGCCTCCTGCCCGATGATAGCTGGGATTAGGGTCCAGCACTCCCGCGTCCCTTGTGAGGATAAGTGGCTCAGAAAATGGATGGATGGATATTTTATGTGTGTATAACTTGCTTAGACCTGGTTCACACACAAGGATTTTTCATATCTTAAAAGATGATTTATCTGTGACCCACAAAGATAAAAAATAAGACATTTAGAGTTTCGGTCGTATTTTGTGTGGTGTGCGTCAATAATCTCGACAACACCCCCATCAAGATTCTCTTCTGCCGCAGAACTCGCAATCTCGCGAGATCACACGTGATCCCACAAAAAGGAAGACTGGCAGACACCTCTGGGTGTGCGGCTATCTTTGCCGAGTGATGCTGAAGGGAATGGAGGTGGAAGGGGTATAGATACATAAAAAAGGCTTGCTCTGGAAACTATTTTCGCCGTGTGGGGAAGCCACTTTTAGACAAAAATCACATCGGGGAGGACACGTTTGTTTAGATTTGCGAGACATCGGCTTTCCTCACACACACACAGACTTTTGGTTGTCAATATTGAATGCGTTCCATATATAAGATTGTCTGGCGTGTGACATTCTTAATCGGGAACGGGCAAAATTGGGACAAAAACAGCCCGATTGTCTTCAGTCGCGGGTGCGCTTTACTCAAACTGCCCAAGAAAAACTTGATAAATATGACAAATATACACGTCCCACCTATCTATTCATGCTAAGACGTGTTGGTTTGGTTGTAACAGGTTTTGCTCTGACCGACCAATCCGAGCAAGCAATTTCATTTTAAGTAAAAAAATCACTTGTACTGCAGGAGAACAAGATTTGAAAATTGGAGTGGTTTTGAAACGGTGTATTTTATAAAGCGCGGTAGACGTCGAAAGCGGCAACCGGCCCACGCCTTGCAGCAACACATGTAAACCGACAATTATATCTTTATCCTCTGCGAAAAACACTAATATTACTGCAGCTAATTGGGACAGTTGTGAAAACCTTCTTCGTGTGTCTTTCTGTATTGTCCTTCCCCCTGGTGGCCAAGGCACACTCAGCAGAATGAGCGCAATTTGTGTCTGGAACGGCTTCGTGGCGTCCCCTTTTTTTCCCTGGGGGGGTTCATGTTCAATGTCGTCCCTGGGTTTCACGTGATCACAAAGCGTCGTGACGTCGTCTCTTTGCAAACGGCATCATTTGTTTGTGTTTCAGTTGGACTACTGGCGGACGCCTCAGTGCAACATGATCAATGGCACGGCGGGCCAGATGTGGCCCCCCTTCCTGACCCCGCGCTCAACGCTGCCCTTCTACAGTCCCGACGCTTGCAGGTTCGTAAGCACACGCCGCCGCGCCCGACGCACCTCACCCTCTTCTTCGTCGTCTTCTTGTGCTTTTTCTTTGTCGTCTTTTCTTCTTCGTATTCTTCATTCGTCTTCTGCTTCATCTTGATTGTCTCCGTCTTCTTTGTCTGCTTCATTCGTCTTTTTCTATGTCATCTTCATTCTTTGCCTTCTTCTGTTTCTTCTCTTTCTCCTTCTTCGTCTCCTTCATTTTCTTCTTGGTTTTGTGGGCGGCAGGTCCATGGAGCTGGTGTACCAGCGCCCGGGCAGCATGAAGGGCATCCCCTTGTACCGCTACGTGGCACCCAAGACGCTGTTCGCCAACGGCAGCGACTACGCCCCCAACGAGGGATTCTGTCCGTGCCGCCAGTCCGGTCTGCTCAACGTCAGTAGCTGCCGTCAGAGTCAGTAACGGGCGCCGCACGCGTGGATTTGCTTTTTGTTTCTTTTGCCACATCCAAGATGCTAAGTGGAAAAAAATGGCACAGTTAAGGTAGCGAGAAGTGTTACGGGAATCAGGAATTACCATGTCCGCAATCATTCATCATTCCCGCCTCCCAAATCACTACAAAGGGATTTTTAGTGGAGGTTTTAGGGTGCGATCTCGGTCCAATCTTGTCACGTTGCTATTCTAATGCTCTCAAATGTGGGCAAGTGGAGCCACAGCTGCCGTTTATTGAACAGGACAAATAGTCAAACAGTCAAATACAAAGTGAGAACACTAAGAAAGAGCTGCGCTGCTGTAGGCCACAACTCACACCCAGATACTCACCCGCATACGAACCGGCCAAGCAGACTCTGGCTCTTGATGTCACTCTCTCGGCCACGCCCCTTATAGGCACGCACACGAATACTACAGTGCGTACAGTAAGGACACTTTCTAAAGCCAGTTTATTTGTTTGCATTCTCTGATATTTTACTGGGGTTTAAAGAGTAAAATTAAAAACTCATTAAAATTGTGTTTGTGGGGCTGGAATGACTGCGATTGGCTGGCAACCAGTTCAGGGTGTAGCCCGCCTCCTGCCCGATGATAGCCGGGATAGGCTCCGGCACTCCCGCGACCCACGTGAGGAGAAGCGGCTCAGAAAATGGATGGATGGATGGAAGGGGCTGGAATGAATTACCAGCATTTCAATTTGTTTTTTCCTTTTTTCCTTTCAATTTTTTTCATTTTTCATCAGCTTTTCATTTCATTTAAATGGGCAAACTTAATTTGACGTCCGAGTAAATTGAGTTACAAGCCTTGTCCCCCAATTAGTTAAACTCCTAATTTAATAAGCGATGATCAACTTGAGTTCCCTCTAAAATTGAACGAGACGAGTGGAATTTGTTTTGCATGTGACAAGGACGGCTCCCGTGGACAGTAATCACGCCGAACATCCCCGAAGACACGGCGGCCGTTTTTTAGCTGACGTAAAAACGCTGGTCATTGATGCACCCTAGGACAAGGTGGCCTCGTCTCAGTTCCACATAAGAAAAGGCTGTGCTCGAGCTGCATAACACGGACCAGGATGGTCTTGCCGTTTGGAATTGGTGATCATTTCAGATGCTCGTTTCTTAACGATTGCGTTTACATCACGACGATTAAAAATGATTAACAATCAATCTTTTGATAATCCATTCATCGTTTCGAGACCTTGTTTAATGTAAAATTGTCCAAATCCTCGGAATTTCAGCGTCTCAATAGTGAATATTCTCCGATTTCTGCCGTCCTCCATGTTTGCAGACTGATTATCTTTGTATTGAATCAAAATAAGAACTTTGCAAACAACTGCTTTTAATTTGGAAAACAACGATCAACATTTCTGCCCATTTTCTGACGGATTACGGCCCAAACAGGAACTGAATCGTCAATTTGGAATAGTGTCCTGTTTTTGAATAGAGGGGACAGAAATTCAAAACTCAATTAATTGAAAAAAATGGACAGATTAATCAATTATTAAAATATCTGAAATTGCAGTCTTACTTTGCTTAGCAAAGTACATGTTTTGACAAAAGAGATATTTTTCCAAGCGAAAACACTTGATTTCACATTATCTGTCAAGAAAAAAACGTTTATTTCTGAAGTGTGGAAGTTTGCTTAATTACAAGAGAAAAAGAAGCAGAAGAAAATTGATTGAAATCAGAAATGGTACTTTTGTACCATTAATGTTTTTGAAGGCTACATCTGTACGTAGAGTGCCCGCCGCCCTCTTGACGTTTTTTTCTTTTTCTTCAGATTCTCCCGTCTTCATTTCGCACCCTCACTTCTTCAACGCTGACCCCGTCCTGCTGGACTTTGTGCACGGACTCCATCCAAATGAGGACCAGCACGGACTCTTCATAGACATCCACCCTGTGAGCGCACACACACACACGTGCGTGCACACACACAGGGTGACAGTTGAATTTTGATAAGATTTTATAAGATAAAGCGTTTGTTTTATGGCACTGGGTGAAAATGTGTCAGGAGATAAATTGTCGATGTTGTGCGTCAACATGCAGACTTTGCGTTTTGTGTCAGGGTCACTTTTTTTTTTTTAAATCATCATTAGGTAAACAGACTGCTGGTCAAAGTTCATGTCAGGAATCAGGAATTGTTTCTTTTCCATGTAATGATGTACATAATAGGAATTTTTGAGACAATGTAAGGGTTGTGTAAGTACATGCGCATGTGTTTGGTTACATGAATATGGTGCATATGTTCCCCTGCCTGGGTCCCCCGCAGGATGGGCTCGCTGGCTTGGCCCCCGCACCCTGTGGGCGGAGTGGGCCGGGCCCACCCTTCCTCGATGTGCCGGCTCAGCGACTCCGTACTCCGGTTGACTAACTTATTAGTGAGTGAACACCATACCACGGTGTACGTGGTATGGTGTTCACTCACTAATAAGTTCCTTAGACACGCTGTAGGCTTGAATTGCTTGTGCTGGAACAACTAACAATAACACAGGTTGGATTAAGATATCAACTCACAGTTTCTTACAGGTGTTTAGACGCTATAAAAGCATCCCACCGCACCACTCGTCAGTAGCGCTGCCTTGCTCATTTCCCACATCCTGTCCCGTCCTCTCTCATCTTGTTCTCTTGGTTAGTTGTTGCACGTCCTCACCGGGTCCCCCCGTCCACAAATAAGAACACGATTTGACTGTTGCAACGTTACTTGTGCTCAAATATCTAGACCAGGGGTGCTCAATGCGTCGATCGCGATCGACCAGTCGACCGCAAAGGTAGTATTGGTAGATTGCGTGACATTAAAAGAAAAAAAGACATCAGCCTATCATCCATCCCGTCGCTTGATTGATATACAAATATAATGGATGACATCAGAATTTTTCTGACACTTGGGTCACGCACATGCGCAAACAATGGCGCAAAAAGGTAACTGCAGATGCGCAACCAACAGCACTTCAGTGCAAGTCATCGCAGTAAACTCAGGTCATGACAAAAAACTTTGTTAATTATGTTGTGTTGTGCAAGATTGGCTCTTGCGGTGATGCAAGTTACATCAACATACATTGGTGCTGAGCTGTGTCGGCGGCCCAGAATTTTAGCTCACTGGTAGCGCTCTCAAACCGGAGACACCCCCCAAAAAAAGGTAGATCGTGGGAGGTTGGCTTCATGAAAAGTACATCTTGGGGCAAAAAAGTTTGGGCACTACTGATCTAGACTGTCATAACTATTGTTCAGCAGTGGTTCGCACCCGTATTCCCCTTGTCCGTCCCTCTCTCAGTCCCCTAAAGCCTTTTTCTGTCCAGCTGTATTTTCGATAAACATCAGAATAATTAAAACATTCAAAAACAGGCAGAGGGAGTATTTCAAACTCGCCTGTTGCACAGCAAAACTGTTCCACCACAAAAGGCATACAGATCCACCATTCGGCATGTCCATGCAGCTGAACAGGACAGATTATTGGAAAAAAAAAAAAAAATATGGTGCAGACAAAACGGGACGGTGAAAACAACAACCAGTGAGCACCTTTCTACAGACACGTCAACTTCAACACAGTAAGCTGAGCTGCTGAGCTGCTGTCAGCATGTCACACTTTGTGGTGCCTTGTTGGAGACACACACACACACACAATGATTATTGACCTGTGTGTTGCAGATAACATAATTGGATAATAGGTTTACAGCCCCATTAAACCTTGACGACTTCAATGAAACGTTGATCATTAAAAGAAGTTATTTCCCTCATGATGATGATGAAGTGTCAGAACTATTCTATTGTTTTTAAGTCACATTTGAACATTTCTGAGAGACCTTGTAAAATGAATTCTGAGATTTGTTTTCAAATCCATTCTACTGGAAATGTGCAAGGACTGACAACTATGTTGTGCTGAATTGTGGAGATTTCGCATTGAACTGTTTTTGACCATTTGAGTTTTCCAGTTTTTCCTCTTAAGTGTGTGTGTGTGTGTGTGTGTGTGTGTGTGTGTGTGTGTGTGTGTGTGTGTGTGTGGGAGGGGGGTGACTTTGGTAAAACAGTGCCCAGTGCTGCACTTGGGATTCCAGGCATGAGTAGGCCTTCCCCCACTACGTAAAACCTGAGCAGCTCTGTTCGGATCAGTGGCTATCTGGCGCAATTGCTATACACTTAGCTTTTATTACGTGGCCCATTTCTACCAGTACAGCGTTAGCCAGCTAGGTATGTCTACACGCCGAAACTTCATCTTCCCTGATGCCCCAATTTACAGAACACCTCTGTGTCCACCGTGTCCAAGAGCGGGGAGGACGTATCAAATTTTCACCCGCTTCAAACCTGATTTCATATGCAGGGTTTACAACCGACCTGGCTTACAGACAATTCAATATTTTTTACCGGGAAAAGGGCTTCGGTTTACACACTATTTTCGGTTTACAAATGTCTTGGCCTGGCCGCGGAAGCCCCAGAACGTTGTGCGTTTTCTCGCGCTGCATAAACATCCTTGGCTCTGGGTATAATCACGATTACATTGATCCATATCGTAATCGCGATTATTAATCACGATTATTCCTCGTTAGGGAAAAATCTTTAAGAATAAATGATATATAATAACAACAAAATAAATGTATCCCAAAAAAATTCTACTTTACCAATTGAATAAATATTACAAAGTGCAATCATGAATTGCATGGAAGCAAATACAGTTCATGCATAAAAAGCAATAACATTAAAAGTTTTCATTTGAAAATCCCCCTCGTTAATATATTGAATTGTCAAGGATGATACGTCTCCGTTGTTCTTCTTGAGCATTGGTCAGTCGTGTATGGACTCAAACTGCAAAGAACTCGACAGTTGTGATTTCCCTCTCCGTTTACTTTTTTTATTGTGGTCAGGCTAACCGAAAAGTTGAAGTCAAGGCAGCTGCTGCAACGATTGTGAATAGTGTCTTACCGTGACACACTGCGAGAGAGCCAACTTCCAAATAATAGCTTCATATATTAATACATTGGACGTCATTGCCATTTTAGGCTTTTATTTGGAAGTTGGCACCGGAACGGCGTGCCGCTTGCCCCCTGGTGGCTGGCTGATTGGTTGCGAGCACTGCTGCAAATGAAGCACTTTTCATATGCAACAGTGCCCGCATTTGAAATGTCAAAAATTGCGGACGATCAGGCTCATTGAATCGTGCCTGCCAAAATCGCGATCATGTTTAAAAATTCAATTGATTGTGCAGCCCTAGCTCAGTGCTTCAGGTATCTTTGTTTTACACCGTTTTTATTTTTAACCACACACCGATCAAAATAAGGTTAATACTCTACAATGTTCTGCTGCTGGAATGGATTAATTGCTTTTTCATTCATTTCAAAGGGAAACATGACCTCAGTTTGCGAACGTTTCCGTTTGAGAACAAGGGCGCTACGGAACAAATTAAATTTGTAACCCAAATTTCAACTGAACTTGGACATGTTTTTTATTCATTCAAATAAGGTATATCTTATTAAAAAAAAAAAAAAGTATATCTGTATTGTCATTGTACAGGTACAAAGAAATTTTGACATAACAAGCCTGCAGATGCCTAAAAAAAGCACAAAATACACAATATGTAAGATATTAATTTGGTAGGTTTGTTAACAACACTCTTCAGCCTACCCGAAATATTTTAAGCACTAAAAACGGTGAACTTTGATTTTTAAACAAAACCTTTTCCCCATAGAGAGTAATGGATTATTCCAGTCCTGCTGTTTCTTATGGGGAACTAAAGTCACACGTCATGTTTTTCAAGATGGCCATTCGAGCGGTTGGCCTAGTTGC
Organism: Phyllopteryx taeniolatus; assembly: GCF_024500385.1. NCBI lineage: Eukaryota > Metazoa > Chordata > Actinopteri > Syngnathiformes > Syngnathidae > Phyllopteryx > Phyllopteryx taeniolatus. Next base: position 350,455 of record NC_084516.1, read on the forward strand.
TAAAAATATGGCGGCTAAATTGTTGTCCAAACCACGTGTGCTTTTGTAAACAAGCGCCTCTCATTTTGCAGCTTTATTGTTAGCATCACCGGTGCGCATCAGCAAGGACGCACTTTGGACTGTATTTTGTTTGTTTGTTTGTTTAGTTTGGTTTCCTTTTTTAATCGTCCTGAGCGTTAAACTCTAGCGCGAATGCTATTGCCAGTGTTAGCCGACGTGTTTAGCAGCTCGCGCTGAATGTAATGGCGAGTGAAACGTGTGCGGTTGGCCGTCAAAACAGGAAATGGTAATCATGCGCCAGTCCCGGGCTTCCTGTCTCAAGATTGTGCGGGGACCGGTCGGCTGATGAAAGCCAGCTTTTGTGTACGTCTCATGTGCGTCATTAACCCTTCGCCTTGACGCTCATGTGCTTTTGTGTTTTCAGCAAACTGGCGTCCCGCTCAACGTGTCCATCCGCCTGCAGCTCAATCTCTACATCAAGCGAGTGTCAGGAATTACGTATGTGCGACCATTCCGCTGTTCCCTAAGCACTTCTGTCCGCCGCCGACTTCTAAGACTTCCTGTTTGCGACCTTAGCTCCTAATGCCCGCATTCTTCTTCTTCTACTTGTGGCAGCGAGACGGGAAAGATCCCCGAGACCATCATGCCCATGATCTGGTTTGAGGAGGTGAGTGGTCCACCACAGGAAGTACTTCCCGACTTCCTGTCACCACAGGAAGTGCTTCCTTACTTCGTGTCCGCACGTTTCATACAAGTCGGCTGTGTTGGGAATCGTTCACTTGTCGCCTGCTCCCTGATCGCCATACAGTCGACAGTCATTTATCGGGGATACATTCCAGACGGAAAATCCACAATATAGACAGAGTAGTTTTAGCTTTCCCCCTCCCCGTTTAAACACATTACAACTTCTTAAAAGACACTTTTTCAAGCATTCCTTAGTTGTCACTCCCGGGCTGGCACAGTTCTCCGAATAACAGGCAAATGGTGCTTGCTTCAAGGGTGCTTTGTAAGTTTACTGGAAAACTGACACAAAGCAAAATAGATTTGCATCATTTCGTCTAACCAAAATCCACTAGCTTGATGCTGACATATAGTGCAAAACTCTATAGATGGGCTGGCAGAAATGAACATAGATGTTCCAGTAATTCTAACCCTTTAAACAACTGCTACTTGAGCACACATGGAGCAGCAACACATACAAACAGCAACACATACAAACAGCAGACAAGATTTACAGGTAGGAACGCGGCGGCATCAGATTCAGACAGACTATGACAACCGTGAACAAAAATATTTAGTTTCACAGTATCACTCGGTGTTGAAATTACAGCTATAAAATGTATTCTTTTGAAATGTTTGGGTAAATGATAACCTTTTTCCATTGAATGCGCTCCATAGGTATGTTGGTAAAGGTAAAAAGAAAATAGTTTTTCAAAATAAAATAAAAATGTACTCCAACTGTTAGAAAATTAGTGGCTACCGTAATTTCTCATGTATAATGTGTACCCATGTATAATAAGCACCCCCAAAGTTGACCTCAAAATTCTGGAAAACCCATCTACCTAACCCTAACTATGTACAATGCATTTTTACATTGCGTGATTTTGCTTCCACCCATATGATCAAAATGAAGTATTATCTGTATTTTGTTAGTTTTTTTCAAATAATTATTCTGAAGTAAAGCACTTTATTGGAACATGTAATACTTTGTTTTTATTTACTTGCTCTTATTTTGAAATTCACAGCCCTACTTTTATTTAGAAAATGAGAAAACACACAGCTTTTGATCATATGTTTGATTACCCAGGCAGAATTTGCAAGATGGGTACAATTCTTTAAACTGTCGAGCATTTCAGAACAGCATATCATTAAACAAAACATAACCATAAATAAATTAATAATGGTTGTTGCTCAGTCATCAGTTGTATTATTATTATTATTATTATTATTATTATTTTTTTTTTTTAAATATAAAAAGTAATTCTGCCAGGGTATGTAAATTTATGAGCACAACTGTACATATAGGCAGTCATACGTACCCCTGTCATATTGGAATGAAAGTGTAGGCTACACCTTTTTTATAAACTCTAGGTGGCGGTGGCATATTGGAATGAAAGTGTACAGCTTTTTCATAACCTCTAGATCAGTGATTCCCAACCTTTATTGAGCCAAGGGACATATTTTACATTTGAAAAATCTCACGGCACACCAAACAAGAATGTCACAAAATTTGGATTCACAAGTCAATTATACACTTTCTGCCATCTAATAGAAGAGCATTTATTTGTTCTGTCTGTCTTTATATGCCGCTGGCATAGATAGATGAACAAAGATACATTATTTGTTGTCAATGAATAATATTTTGACCAATTAAGTGAAATTTGATAATTTCCCACGGCACACCAGAAGAGCTCTCACGGCACACTGGTTGGGAATCACTGCTCTAGATGGTGGCATACATCTATAAAATGTGAAAGTTTTTTTCCATTTTCCCCTATACCCATGTATATGCCCACTATTCATTTTTGACAATTTTTTTGGGGGAAAAAAATGTGCATTATACACGAGAAATTACGGTACTTTGTGACATAACATCAGTGCATAATCGAACGGATGTTAGCCAAGCTAGTTAGCTGGTTATGAGCCTTGGTAGCCAGTCTGTCGTACAGCATTTATCTATCCCAGCTTTGATGACTCAGAAAAACAAAAAAATCTCATACCGTTGGTGAGAAGTTTTAGCTGTTTTGAAACCATGACTTTTTAAAAGCACTGTACACCTTGAAAGTGGTAACAGGCCTAAGCCGACGCACAGACATGTACGGTGGTCTCTCGCTATTCAGAGGGGTTGAGGACTGGGCTCGACTGGAAATAGCAAAAATCCAGAAATAATTGACGCAGTCATTATCATTATTATCGTTATAACTGCCATGAAAACATGTTTTCCTTATGGAAAAAATAAATAACCTTCTGGTTAAAAAAAAGAACACAAATAAGCAGGGGATCGGAAAAAAAGTACTCTGACTAAGTGGGCGTTTCTGCGAATAACAGGTATGTTCTCAAATAAAATCTGCAAATAGGTGAATTCTGAACCACAAATATGTAAGTGTCCACTGTATAATGACTATTACTGTAGTTTACTTTATTTGGAGACCTAGGCCTCTTCTCTGCTGTCCAGTACAGCTCAGTGCTGCCTGGCAGGTGGTGGCATGAAGTGGTATTAAACTAAAAATGCGCAACTCTCTTTGGGACTGGCCCGTATACTGTAAAACTCCCCCAAAAACGATCACTTAAAAATCTGCAATATAGCGGGGGTTTACTGTATCGCTTTTCTAGTGACCATCCGTTGTTGACTATTTTTCAAGACATTCCAAAAGCAGTAGAAAATGGCCCCAACACTATATAGTGGATACGAGGGAAGGCTTCCCAACACAGCCCAAGCTGACTTGCATTTGAATGTTTTCGGTGGTGACCGAGAAGACATTTGCGTGACTTCCCGTACTCAGAGCGGCTACATCGACGGTCCCATCTTGCGCACGTTCTACACCAACCTGGTGGTCCTGCCCGGCGTCATGGAGGTCATGCAGTACGGGTTCATCGCGCTCGGAATCGTCACCATTGTCGTCGCCGCGCTTGTCAGGCGCAGACACAGAAAGGTAGCCGTCCGCACCTTGCGCTTGCCTCTGTGTGTGTGTATCAGTCAATGTCTGTGTTTGGGTACCACGCCACCCAAAAAAAGGCTACCAGCATCAACCGGTTGTCTTGGCCTATCTCACCAGCATCCTTAAAATGCTAACATTCGCTGTACAACGTCAACGACAGAATGACGTTCACGTTAGTGAAATAGTGTACACAGACTTCCTGGAACGCGAGCCTCGCTCAGTTGTAACGGGAGAGTTGTAGTTGTTCGCGGTGTGGCTAAGGCTACAGGCAAAGCTAAGCTAGCACTTTGATGTAGCTTGAGTGTTGTCGGAAAACCCACAGCTGGCGTATAAATCCATCAATCAATCAGCTGAGGTCATTGAAGGCAGAGCGACATCGGTGGCATGTCTTTTCGGACCACCAGCCGTTTGCCTCAGATCCGGAGTGTGTGTGTGTGTGTGTGTGTGTGTGTGTGTGTGTGCGTGCCTGTGCCAGTGTGTATTTGCAGAGCAGTGCTTTTAAGATGAGTGTGTAGTTTGTTTGAGAAGCTTCTCCCTCATCAGAATCCTCTTTATTTTGCCAAGTAGGTTAAAAACACACAAGGAATTTTTCTCCGGTAGTTGGAGCCGCTCGAGTACGACAAGAGACAGTCAATTGACAGAGAATGCTTTCGAGACATAAAGACATGGAGAAAAACAGTCACTGAGCAATAAAAGGTTGCTAGTAATCTGGTAATGCTGGTAGAATTGACAATTGTGCAAAAAGATGCAGAGTTCTCTATCAATGAGAGCAGTTTGAATGACTAATAGAGCAATAGTCCATTGTGCAAAGGGTGCCGAGACTGCGAGTTAATGGCAAGAGGGAAATCAACTCCTCATGATAATAGTAATCAATATAGTGAATTCACGTTTATCGTGTGGGAGGGGTACTTTTTTTTTTTAAAGATAGTTTGACCCTTTCCATATTTAAACTTATCAAAACACACATTTAAACTTATCAAAACACACATTCTCACTCTGGTTAGCACAGTTCTCCAAATAAGAGGTGACGTGTGCTAGCTTCAAGTAGTTGCCACTCCCAGTTGAAGTTTACTGGAAAATTGAACCATAAAACAAATGAGACTTCAACATTGTATATTTATACACCAGACTTTACACTGATTTTTATCAGCCTGATCGGTATTAGCCGATAATTAGCATTTTATGCTGATTGGCTTTAATGTCCTAATTCGCCGAGCTCCGCAAAAGACATTTACTCCGCGTTGCCATTGTGCTGAGTATATTTGAATCCAAAAACTAATTTATTTTTAGCCTTATCGCGTATCTTTTGACATAGTACTGTAAATATCTGGCGGCCAATAATGGTTTAAAAAAAAACCAAAACATTGGCGGTGTGGGACAGACAACACGTCTGAGACAGATAACACGTAATGCCCGGATCAGACTACAAGAAAAATTTGCTCTTTCACGATTGCACTTTGTCAGGCTACTGCAATAAAATCTTGTATTCCGATACCACCGTTTTTCCCGTTTTTTTACTATCATTGGGCTTTATCTTGTCAACTCAAATGCGACCGGATACACTCATTACCGTGACGACGACAACAAAAATGTTATGTAGCTAGCCAGCTAGCTCTAACGGTTGTACCTAAACATGCCGCCGTTCTGTCGAATCATGCTCTCAAGTTTCGGTGTGGGTGAAGTAATTTAATTACAGTAAGTTAGCATCCATTATTTCTGTCATGTTGTAATGTTGGTTTGAATCCACGATCTGACTCGAGCAGTGATTTCCAACCTTTATGGAGCCAAGGAACATATTTTACAATTGAAAAATCTCACGGCACACCAACAAACAAAAATGTCACAAAAAGTGGATACATTCATTAATGTATGTACTTCCTGCCATCAAATAGAAGACCATTCATTTGTTCTGTCTGTCACTATGCCTCACTGGTATGAATAGAGGAACAAAGATACATTAACAGATGAACAAAGCGGCAGGCCCAGACCATGTGTCCCCATCCTGCCTCAAAGTCTGCGCGGACCAGCTCGCTCCAGTCTTCACTCAGATCTTCAATAGATCTCTGGAACTGTGCAAAGTTCCATCCTGTTTCAAACGCTCCACCATCATTCCAGTCACCAAGAAACCTGCAATCTCGGGTCTAAATGACTATAGGCCTGTCGCTTTGACATCTGTGGTCATGAAGTCCTTTGAATGTCTCGTGCTGGACCACCTCAAGAGTGTCACAGGTCCCCTGCTGGACCCCCTGCAGTTTGCCTACCAAGCGAACAGGTCTGCGGATGATGCAGTCAACATGGGACTGCACTTCATCCTAGAACACCTCGACAGTGCAGGGACCTACGCAAGGATCCTGTTTGTGGACTTCAGCTCAGCGTTCAACACCATCATCCCTGAACTCCTTTCATCCAAGCTTCTCCAGCTCAGCATCTCACCTGCCATCTGCCAGTGGATTTACAGCTTCCTGACGGGCAGGACACAGCAGTTGAGGCTGGGGGTGGCCACCTCATCCACACGCAGCATCAGCACTGGGGCGCCCCAAGGTTGTGTCCTCTCTCCGCTGCTCTTCTCTCTCTACACGAACGACTGCACCTCAGCGCACCCGACTGTCAAACTCCGGAGGTTTGCAGATGACACCACTGTCATCGGCCTCATCAAGAACGGTGACGAGTCTGCATATCGACAGGAAGCGGAGCGGCTGGAGCTGTGGTGCGGCCGACACAACCTGGAGCTGAACACGCTCAAGACTGTAGAGATGATCGTGGACTTCAGGAGGCATCCTTCGCCACAGCTGCCCCTCACGTTGTCCAGCTGCCTTGTGTCAACCGTCGAGACCTTCAAGTTCCTGGGAATTACAGTCTCTCAGGACCTGAAGTGGGCGGCCAACATCAACTCCGTCCTCAAAAAGGCCCAGCAGAGGATTTACTTCCTACGGCTTCTGAGAAAGCACGGCCAGCCACCGGAGCTGCTGAGACAGTTCTACACAGCGGTCATCGAATCAGTCCTGTGTTCTTCCATCACAGTCTGGTTTGGTACTGCTACAAAAAAGGACAAACTCCGACTGCAACGGACAATCAAAACTACTGAAAGGATTGTCGGTACCCCCCTACCCACCCTTGAGGACTTGCACGCTGCCAGAACTAAGACAAGGGCGTGCAAAATCCTCTCGGACCCTCCGCACCCCGGTCACCGGCTCTTCCAGCTCCTTCCCTCAGGTAGGCGCTACCGATCAATGCAAACTAGAACTAGTAGACATTCCAACAGCTTCTTCCCTCTTGCGATCAACTTCTTAAACACCGAACCTACAATTCCATTACAACATGCTGGCAATGTTTTGACTTGAGTTCGTTGTCACATTTCTGTGGGGCCAATTATATATTACTCGTGCACTCACCGTAGTAGTCTCGTTACGCTGCACTATTTGCATATCTGTGGTTGCATATCCAATACTGGCCACTCATGCCAGAGTAGCATCTGCTCCATTTGCACACTGATTGAGGAGTATCTGCAACATTTGCACAATCGACATTGTCCCAGATTATCGCACTACTCGTCACTTTAAACCGCATACACTCCTTGAAGTCTCAGCGCCCTTTGCACAATGGTCATTGCACCGGACTATTGCAATATTAGTCATTCGAACTGCTCTAAGTGCTAGAGGACTCTGCATCTTTTTGCACAATTGTCAAAAAAATAAATAATTTACCGGCATTACCAGATAACTAGCAATCCTTTACTGCTCAGTGACTGTTTTTTTTGTGTCAATGTCTTTCTGTCTCCAAAGTGTTCTGTTGTCGTACTAGAGCGGCTCCAACTACCGGAGACAAATTCCTTGTGTGTTTTTGGACATACTTGGCAAATAAAGATGATTCTGACATTATTTATTGTAAATATAATTTTTTGAGCAATTAACTGCACAAGTATATACAGTAAATGAACAGGTTTAAATAGACACATTGCTCCATCTTGTGATCGGCTCGGTGATCGGTTATCCATCCATCCATCCATTTTCTGAGCCGCTTCTCCTCACGAGGGTCACGGGCGTGCTGGAGCCTATCCCAGCTGTCATCGGGCAGGAGGCGGGGTACACCCTGAACTGGTTGCCAGCCAATCGCAGGGCACAGAGAAACAAACAACCATTCGCACTCACAGTCATGCCTACGGGCAATTTAGAGTCTCCAATTAATGCATGTTTTTGGGATGTGGGAGGAAACCGGAGTGCCCGGAGAAAACCCACGCAGGCACGGGGAGAACATGCAAACTCCACACAGGCGGGGCCGGGGATTGAACCCGGGTCCTCAGAACTGTGAGGCTGACTCTCTAACCAGTCGTCCACCGTGCCGCGTGATCGGTTATCGTTTTTTTAAACTCGCTGATCGGTGATCGGCCCCAATAATCCTGATCGTGTAAAGCCTATTAAAAACCAAAATGGTCAACCAAACCGTATCATTTAATAATCAATTGAGTAACGAGTGTGCATGACGGCCTGCCGCACCTCCTGTTGTGATCTTTTCTTCATGTCTGAGAGGCTGTGCTCATCTTCTAGGTGTCCATTAATGAGCCCGCTCGTGGCCACGCCGCCCCGGAGAAATGCGTGCCGGCTAAAGCAGGTGGGTGCGCGCACACACACACGCACACGTATTAGAATGTTACACATTGGTGAGCGGTCAGGGACAGCAAGCAAGATATATTTACAACCTCAATTCAAATATTTGTTCCATGCCATTGTTTTTATTTATTCCCAATTGTGTGGATGTTAGATTTTCTGTCCAATCAGATTTCAGTTTGTGTGTGTTGCCAAGTCAACGTAACCTGCCCGTCGTGGCCTTCAAATCTGTTCTACTGGCCCACAGGCCATCTAGCAAATGAGCTTTGGACACTTTCGAGAACCAATCGCATTTCAAATTGGTGAACCAGCTAGCTGCAACGGCTGCAAAGTACACGGACCATTTGTTTTTCCTTCTTCCTTCTGATGTAGGAGAACAAAAAATGGGAAATGACCCAACAGTATATTAGGTTATTTTTTTGATGTATGTAAACAAAAAACTGGAAGCGAGTACTCTCCCATTTTTTTATCTCCATTGTCAAGTTGGCATAGCCGTCTAAAGAAATTTTTAGAATTCCCGGAGAACGGCGGCTTCGAAATAGATGCACAAGCTAATGATATCAACAGTGGGGAGCCATAGATATGAACACGAAATACGCCAGAGCCTGGCTAACCGACATGCCTACGTGGCGGCCGTGTTTGACATGTCGTCGTTCCAGGCTGCGACCAAATTGGTCGCGTACGTGACCTTTTTTTCCAGCTTGTGCGATTTAAAAACTTCATCTTGTTGCACTTGGCAAATGCATGTTTTAATGGCTGAAAGTCGCCTTGTTTTCCACTGCAATCTCCTCCACTTGCACGCTCCCTGAGAGAGCGAGAGAGCGAGAAAGATATGTTTCAATCGTTCTTATGAATTCCATTTGGATTAAAAGTGACTGCTGCAACATAATGAACTTCTTCTTCCGGAGAGGACACACGCTATTATCACAGCACCGTCGCGTACACGCGCACCACATATGAGCAGTGGCCACCACATACCTATCGTGTTGCTGGCCCGCTACTTATTCCTTTTAAATGACAAGTGTGAACCGTCAACTTAGAATTTGTAAGATGTGTACAATTCTTTAGTATGCTCTAATATCTTTATATCAGTGGCATTAAAAAAAACATCAACACTACTACCATTTATCGAAGTTTTGGGAAAATATATCTTTCTAAAAGATTTGCTATTGTGGCAGCCCTAAACACATAATATATTAAGGGGGTGCAACCGATTGCAAAAATCGATCGCGTCGCTCGCCCCCGAGTTACATCGACGAGCTTTAACGAGCCCGACTTGTTCACAATGAAGATTTTGTTTAGGAAACATCCAGAAACTTGAGCACTTTGCAAGCGATGATAAATCCAGAGAAGGCGAACAGACGTGTTTTCATCGGCGGGGACGAGCCGCTTCCTGTGTGCAAATGTGACGGAAATGAAGACAAAACAAGAGCAGATGTGCTCATGCGTAGCACGTCTGGAATTGTTCCCAGGAATGTTTTGCGAAATTCAACACCCGACGCCACGGACATTTGGTTGGCGTGTCCGTCGTGCCGAGACCCACAAAAAAAGTCTCAAGAAGCCATGCCTGAAAACACACAGGAAGTCGGCCATTTTGTTTTGAAGTGACCCTTTTTCCACATTTCCACGCATTCCATAAAGACGGACGAACTCCTACAGATTTGATCCAAATGCAAGCACGTATGCTGGACAGACGCCAATTACCGAGAATTTGAGTTTTGGTGTGGGCGACTCATGCTAGCAAATAAGCAATAAGCAATAAGTCAACGCTACAAGGTCAGTAGAAGACCAAATTTGGACTTAACAAATATGAAATGTGGTAGACATGACCGAAAAGACACGGAAGTATGCCATTGTGGTGGATAAAAAGACTTGTTCTGATATAGCTTACTTGAAACAAATGCTTGAAGACAGTTACTAAGCAGTTTATTATCGTTGCAAAGAGGTCGTACAGTTCCACATTTGGAAGGTATGCAAATGATCCGATCCATACACAAACTACGGACAGACACAATCAGGTGGTCAAAGAAAAATTAAAGTGGCCTCAGATTCCTCTGGTGGAAATGCACGGTCGGCTTCACACCTTCACCTTTCGCGATTGTTCTTGAACAGGCAGACTGCACTCACTGCATGTGTGTTCTCATTAAACCAACTGTTCCCATTCACTATTAAAGAATATGAATCATCTTTATTTGCCAAGTATGTCAAAAACACACAAGGGATTTGTCTCCGGTAGTTGGAGGCGCTCGAGTACGACAACAGACAGCCATTTGACAGAAAATACTTTTGAGACCTGAAAACATAAAAGCACAGCATGGAGAGTCACTGAGCAATGAGAGGTTACCGGTAATGTTGATACAATTTTTTTCCATTTTTTTTTTACTATTGTGCGAATTAGGCCGAGTCCTCTAGCAATTTAGAGCAGTTTGAAATGACTGCAGCGATAATCTGGTACAGTGACCATTGTGCAAATGGTGCAGAAACTTCAAGAAATTTAAGCGGTTTAAAGTGACTAGTAGTGCGCTAATCTGGAACAGTGTCAGTTGTGCAAATGGTGCAGATACTTAACAAGCACAAGAGAGGTCAACAACAGAAATGCAAATTCAGTGAGTGCACCAATAATGAATAATTGGCCCGACAGAGATGTGACAACAATCTCAAGACAAAATTGGGAGCATGTCACAATGGAATTGTTAGTTAACTGTTGAAGAAGTTAACAAGAGGAAAGGAGCTGTTGGAATGTCTGCTAGTCTGCTAGTTAGCTACAAAACACTAAAACCGGTTGTACAATACCATATAGAATTTTCAATTACTGTCGTCTCTCATCGTTCCAAAGCACCCCTGCAATAGACGAAATCGGTGAAGTATAGACCAAGTATTTATACATATTTCAAAGCTTCATACATACACTGTATTACCAACAATCAATATATGCATGTGAGTTACAGGTATTGTTTTTGTTCACTTGAAGTCGTCATCCTCACGTTCTACGCTATAGTTACTGTGACGTTCAATGTGTAGCTAACTCTCAAAGCCAGGCCTGGCCTGTTGAGTGATTTACGAATAAGAACGTATGGTTGGCTGGCTATTTTTTGGCTTTAGCGTTAGCCACTGTGTATGCAGAATGATGGCATCAGTTGAGGCCGTCAGGAAGAATAGAGGAAGTTTGCCGTATTTTTTATTTATTTTTTCCCAGTAAAGTGATTGAAAGAGCACCAGTGGCTGTTTCTATCCTCCCTCTAGCCCAACCACCTGTTATGGATTATAATTTGTTGTAACGAGCAGTGGTAGGCTACATTCAATTAGCTTTACTTTATCGTAGATTTGCAGTTGAATAACAAGCCACTTTGACTTTGCACTAGGCAGATTTCTCTTTCAATCTTTTTTTATGAAGTGTGAAATGATCCCAACTGTGGCCAATATCTGTCTCTGACAGACTTTTTCCTCCTGGCTTGCGCTTATTGCTTATTGCTGTGTGGAAAATAATATAGCATATAATCCGCGATATAAATAGAAAAAAACAATCTTGAATGCACTGAACCCGCAAAAAGTGAACCTCGATATACATAGCGAGCGATAACTATCCACCATTTTAGTGTGAGGCGGCCATTTCCAGAGATCCTTCTTCTGCTATCCACTTCGAAGGCTGCTCGAGGTTCAACTACGTGTCAGTTACACGTTAAGGCTTCTTTATACTCGCGCGGACAGCGACCGCGGTGACATCACTGCGGCTGTCCCACGCGTAGTTTGCCTTAATACTTGAGCGCAACCCACCCGCGCAGTTTTGAAAATGTGCTGCAGTTCACCTCCAAGTCGGGGGTGTCGCTCCGGCTGCTATTGGCTAGGACACCACAGAGTAGTTTCCTCTGCATGTTTTAGGCCATTTCCGCTAGCCGTTTTTCCTTTCCTATCAGTAACAAGGAACAAAGCGTGGAACAGTGTCTGCTCGAACAAATGGACCTAGATGACCAGAGGATACGTTTAGTTATGCTGCAAAATCGTTCGAGAAGGCGGTGGCGTAGATGGTATGTAGAACCAAGGGGCACGCTAAGTACATCATCACAGCATGTGACAAAAACAGACCAATCACGAGACACGATCTCTGCGACGTTCGACGCGCAGCAACAATTTTTGGCGTGTGCGCGTCACGCTACGCAGAGGGGCCGCACGGGCCAATTCGTCGGTCACGTGATGCAATGCGGGCGTTGTCGGCCGCACGACCGCGGGAGTATAAACAGGCCTTTCGTCATACTGCGCTGCAAATATACCATTATTTTCGGAATCGATTGAACAGACTTATTTTTCTGGTTGGGTCCGTAACATCCGTCAGAAAATCGGCAGAAATGTTGATTGCTTTTTAGTAAAAGCTGATGTTTTCAAATTTGATTTCGATGAAATAAAAAGATGATCCGTCTCCTTTCATGGAGGACAGCAGAAATTGGAGACTATTTACAGTTGACAGGCTGAAATCAGAGGATTTGGACCATTTTAAGTTCAACAATGTCTCTAAACGATTAATCACTTGTTGATTAATCAGTTAATTGTGGCTCCTCTGGTGCGGGCACGTGACCTTGTGAAAACCTCCTTATTGGCCGCTTTGTCATCTTTGACAGAAAAGTGAAGCTGACGGCGGCGGCTCTTCATCGGACCCTTTCACCTACGAAAGACAACCGCTACCACCAGCCCACACTCACTGACACACGCACATGCAATCCCGCCTCCCAGCATCCTGACGCCCGACCGTGCTTTGTCGCCGTAGAAACGTTCATGAAGCCGGCCGCCGACACCCCCCCCCCCGTATCACGATTGGGTGAGGGCGGAAGTTGAGACCGTCGTCGGCAAGGGGGCGGGGTCACGCCATTTACAGGAAATCTCCCGGACATGCTCGCATGTGAATTTGACTGTTGTTTCTTTTGTAAGAAATGTTCATGTGGATTACTTAGTTTGTGGACGAATCACAATAAACGTGTTGCCATCCCAACACCACGCCCGCGCTTGTGGGTGTGTGCGTGTGTGTGTGTGTTCATAGAATTCTGTTTCTGATGAAGATCAATAAACGTTAAATGTACAGAAGATGTTGGAGTTCGCCCTCGTTATCAACATTGACACACACACACAAACAAACACACAACTTGTAAATCAAAGTCTGTGTGTTATATCACAAGTAGCAAAATATTTTCCAGAATTTTTCAGTGTTTCATTCTTGTAAACTGAAGTAATGACGTCAGATGTGTTGTCATGTGACCACAGCAGTGCCCTCAAATTTACAAGGTACCGCTGTGGTTCATTCGGCATGATGAAGAAAACACTTTTATTAAAACAAAACGAAAAAATAATAATCAATCCAAGTATATGTGTTGTTTAAAGAAACATACAAATATGGATACAAGGATAATAATGTAACAATATAGTAATGTGAAAGTAAATAATGTATCTTGTTTTTTTAAAAAAAACTTCACCAGGATACTTGTTTTCAATGGGCTTTTATTTTTCAACCAGTAACATCGGTTCCGTGTGTTGCAATTTGACAGGGAGAGGTCATTGTAGTGAAACAAACGGCCTCTAGATGTCGCTAATGTCTCGACAATGGGAAATCGTAGGGACGACTAGGAATACAAAAACCAAAAAGTGCAAATGATTCATCGTTTAATTGATGTCTAAATGAATTTTATATCATGTTGTAGTCGTTTTTAGTACAGTTTGAATATACACATTTATTTTTAAATGTATTATCCTCGTACTCACTCAATGGAAAATGCTGTTATATATTTTGTCCTAATCCTTTCAGATTAGCTAATGAATGTAAAATGCATCATAATTCTCATTCAAGGGTTTTGTTTTCATTGCAATTATGCTTTGCGTCCGCGACATACAGAAGAATCCAAATGCAGTTTCTCAATTTGTATATACAGTGACGCACATTACACACAAGGTAAAGCAAAGCAAAGCAAATATATTTATATAATTTCATACACAAGGTAATTCAATGTGCCTTAAATGATGTCAAAGCATTTAAAAACAAAGAGGAAAAAAATTAAATAAAAATACAATTAAAACAGCCTACAGTGCAAGAAATATAATTTAAAAGTAGAAATGCTATAAAAAGCATGGGAAAGAAGAAGAGTTTTTAACCTGGTCTTAAAAATATGCACACCTGGGGCTGACGTCACTTCTGTTGGCAATTTATTTGTGTGCAGCATAATAGCTAAATGCTGCTTCACCGTGTTTGCTTTGGATTCTGTGCTCCACTATTTGACCTGAGTGTGTCAATCTCCGAGCCCGACTGGGCTTATATCCCATTAGCATTTCATTCATCTATTCAGAACCTAAACCGTTTTGTGATTTATAGACCAGTAGTAGAACTTTAAAATCTATTCTAAAGGTGACTGGAAGCCAGTGTAAAGACTTTAGAATTGAAGTAATATGCTCTGACCTCTTTGTTGTGGTCAGAACCCAAGCTGCAGCATTCTGAATGAGCTGCAGCTGTTTAATGCTCTTTTTAGGGAGTCCAGTCAGAAGACCATTACAATAGTCAAGTCTACTTGAGATAAAAGCATGGATGAGCTTTTCCTGGTCTGCTTGACACATGCAAGCCTTCACTCTGGATATGTTCTTGAGATGGTAGAAGGCAGTTTTAGGAATTGATTTCATAAGATTGTTGCAAGTCAGGTCGGAATCTATCAGAACACCAAGGTTTCGGACTTGGTCTTTGGTTTTTAAAGAGAGTGACTCCAGGTATTTACTCACAGCAATCCTCTTTTCTTTATTGCCAAAAACAATTATCTCAGTTTTGTTGTGGTTTCATTGAAGAAAATTTGGCTCATGCAGATATTTATCTGTTTAAGACAGTGACACAACACCTCAATTGAACTGTAGTCATCTGGAGACACTGCTAGATATAACTGTGTGTCATCTGCATAGCTATGATAGTCAAAATTAAAGTTCTGAATAATTTGACCCAAGGTTAGCATATACAGGCTGAACAGGAGGGGTCCAAGAACTGACCCTTGAGAGACTCCATAGGTTATTGCCATTCGATGAGATTGAACACTTCCAATGGTTACAAAATAACTCCTTTCCTCCAGGTAGGACCTGAACCATTTCAGGACTGTTCCATTTAGTCCTACCCACGTTTCCAACCTGTTCAGCAGTATATTATCATCTACTGTATCAAAAGCCGCACTGAGGTCCAACAACACCAGAATTATTCAACCTTATATCATTTAGCACTTTGATAAGAGCAGATTCTGTACTGTGATGAGTTCCGAACCCTGATTGAAATTTCTCAAAAAGTCCATTTAAGTTCAAGATATTACTGAGTTGATTAAAAATCACTTTGTCAACAATCTTGGCTATGAAAGGGACATTTGAGATGGGTCTATAGCTTGCTAACATGGAAGCGTCCAGCCTTCTATTTTTTTAGCTGAGGCTTAATGGCAGTTACGTTAAGAGCTTTAGGAAACTCGCCTGACTGAAGTGAGCAATTGATTATTTGCTGCAAATCATCTAGCACAGACTTCGCAATAGCTTTGAAAAAGTCAGATGGTATTGAGTCAATACCGCTCGTTTATGGTTTCTGCTGCTGAACTGTTATCTCTACAGTTTTCTGGTCAACTGTATCAAATTCTGACATGGTAATAGAGTTTTTCCTGGGTGGCTTCAGATGTAGTATCATTTTATCATTTTGCTGATTTGTGATAATATTTAACCTGATGGATTGTTTTTTTTCACTAAAATAACAAGCAAATTCATTGCATTTATCTGCTGTTAGGTAACTCAATGTGCTTTGCGTGATTAAAAGCGTTGAAAAACAAAGTACAGAAAAATAAAAGACTGCATAATAAAATTACAAAAAACGTACAGTGGAAAAAATATCATTTGAAAATTGAAAATGCTCTAAAATGCTCAATCATAAGCATGAGAAAAACCTTAACCCTTCTTAACCTGTACTTGAAAACATTGACACTTGGAGCTGACTTGACTTCTGTTGGCAACTTAATCCATTTGTGTCCAGCATAACAGATGTGTGCTGCATCACCATTTTTGCTTTGGACTCTGTGCTCCACTATTTGACCTGAGTCTGGAGATCTCCGAGGCCTACTGGCTTTATATGCCATTAGCATTTCTTTCGTGTAGCCAGGACCTAAACCATTTTGTGATTTATAGACCAGTAGCAAAATTTTAAAATCTATTCTAAAGCTGACTGGGAGCCAGTGTAGAGACTTTAGAATTTGGAATAATATGCTCAGATCTCTTTGTTCTGGTCAGAACCCGAGCTGCAGCGCACTGAATGAGCTGCAGCTGTTTAATGCTGTTTTGGGGGAGTCCAGTCGGAAGACCGTTACAATAGTCAAGTCTACTTGAGATAAAAGCAATGGACGAGCTTCTCCAGTTTTGCTTGGCACATTACATTTGATTACATTTTGATTAATTAATTTGAAATGAATACATTAAAAGGGACCCTTTAATAATTCCTCGGAATAAGGGGATTCAAACCATACTGTAGATACTTTTTAAAAATCTGATACAAACTAATAGATTGCACCACAAGGTGGTGCTTGGAGGTCATATTTGTTAAAAGAGGTCATGTTTGAGACTACGGCAGAATGGCACATGACCAGAGAGAGCCAATCACAAGCGTTGGCTTTGCAAGTAGGAAGTGATATGAAAACAAATCTGAGCTTTTGCGGCTATTTTGCGAATAAAACTGTGATCATGGAAATTTCCAAAAGCAACTCCTATCATGACACATTTTCTCCCAGTAATGTAATAGATTCCAATTACATACATTTTGTGATTAAATTGCATAATCTGGTTACATGTAATGAGTTACTTGCCAACAATGGATGTAATCGTGTTTGTCTTTGTGTTTGTTTCATTGGAAAATGGAAACATCAGCAAAATGGAAGGTGGACGTCGATGGATGCCCTGCAGTTACACACACACACACTCGCGCGCGCGTGTTGTTCAGGCAGTCTGTGTGAGCGCTCAGTTGTGGTTTGTTGTCGGGTGAGCACACTTCGTGAGTCTACTCCTCTTGATTTCTTTGACGTTGACGCATCTTTGTCTTTTTCTTCTTAAGGTGAGCATGAACAACTTTTCTATTTCATACCTAAAACTTGTACGTGGGTCATTTCGAGTCAACTGCTTTCCTTGCAAATATTTTAATGTGTGCGTGTGGCTCATCTCTCATTGCCGCGGTCGTCCAAGGAGCTGATGCGTTGCGTTGCCGTGGTTACTGTGACACCCGTCACATCCATGCAATGCAAACACCTTGCGTTCCTTCAATGCCTCACAAGTGCTTCTGACGCTCACCGTTTTTTTGTTTTGCGCTTCCCCTTCTGCTTCCGTGTGTGCGTGTGCGCGTGCGTTGCAGGCCGAAGAGCGTCGTCGCCCTCGGCGGAAGGTCGGCCGACAGCGAGCGAACATAAGTGAAGCCTGAAGTGATGGAAACGTGCGTGTGACCTTCACAGTCAGTGATCAGGCTTCCTGATCTGCTTAGCCAACCAAATGACATCTATTGATTAGCACCGCTCTCGCAGAAAGTCACGGCGGAAAGCGGGCGGGAGGCCGCATTGCGCTTTCCACCAATCGGCACGGCGACCGATGATGACAGTGACCAATCGTCACCTCACAAAGCTACTTTGGGACAAGATACTTCCTCCATGTTGCCTTATGCCCTATTTCTCCTATAATTCAAGGAAGACAATCCAAATGGTCTCTTCATTAGATTTTGTCTTCATAAACCTATCTACAATCAAGTGAGTCAAAATTCCTGGCCCACACTATAGTTGTTCGGGATTTAATACTGGCAAGCAACAAATGTTATGGTGCCCAAAACCTTTGCGCAGTGCACTACTGTCAAGTGTACACATACAGTCAAAAGTCCTGCTAATACAATAGAACAAAGTAAAAGAATGAAAAGGACAAAAGTGTACTCGAGTTGAATCGATCAAACGTGGGGGCAGGGCTTGGTGGGAGGGTTGCCATCAAGTTGTCCTGCGGCGACTCATCGACTCGTTGCGGCTACACGTGTCACGTGTCCATCTTCTTCAGGATGGATCCGTACGAGTGGCAGCACGCCAGGGACAGAGGTCACCACCGCTATGACAACGACGACGAGGGTGAGCGCGCACACACACACACAAAGGCTAATGGGTATACAGTAATTCATATGTTACATAAATCATGTTACATTTATCACATTGTGAATTGCTGTTTTCCATTATGTTACAGATATATTTTGCATGTTCCAAACATGACAAAGGGATGATACATGTTTTACATACAGTAGATATGTTACATAGTATGTTGCATAGATCTGAAGGGAGTCACAACAAGCATGTGTTACGCGTCTTACATATGGTAGGTTTGTTCCCTGCTTGATTATGTTACATGTGGAAGGAAAAAGTATGTGAGCCCTTTGGAATTTCTTCAATTTCTGCATGAATTGGTCATCAAATGTTTTCTGATCTTTATCTAAATCAGGAGAACAAACTGTCTGCTTAAACCAATAGATGTGTTATTCTCAATAAAGATATGAAAAGATACAATTGTTTGTCACGTAGCAGTTTAAGCAGACCCTGCTTGTTTATTCATGTGATTTAGATGAAGATCAGACTACAACCCCAATTCCAATGAATTTGGGACGTTGTGTTCAACAAATAAAAACGGAATACAATGATTTGAAAATCATTTTTAACCTATATTTAATTGAATACACTATAAAGACAAGATATTTAATGTTCAAACTGATAAACTTGATTGTTTTTAGTAAATAATCATTAAATTAGAATTTTATGGCTGCAACACGTTCCAAAAAAGACTGACAAAGTTGAGGAATGCTCATCAAACACCAGTTTGGAACATCCCACAGGTGAACAGGCTCATTGGGAACAAGTGGGTGCCATGATTGCTTCCCTGATTGCTCAGTCATTCACAAGCAAAGATGGGGCAAGGTTCACCTCTTTGTGAACAAGTGTGTGAGAAAATAGTCCAACAGTTTAAGGACAATGTTCCTCAACGTACAATTGCAAGGAATTTAGGGATTTCATTATCTACGGTCCATAAAAGGTTGAGAGAATCTGGAGAAATCACTGCATGTAAGCGGCAAGGCCGAAAACCAACATTGAATGCCCGTGACCTTCGATCCCTCAGGCGGCACTGCATCAAAAACCGAAATCAATGTGTAAAGGATATCACCACATGGGCTCAGGAACACTTCAGAAAACCAATGTCAGTAAATACAGTTTCCCGCTACATCCGGAAGTGCAACTTGAAACTCTACTATGCAAAGCAAAAGCCATTTATCAACAACACCCAGAAACGCCGCCGGCTTCTCTGGGTCCGAGCTCAAGATGGACTGATGCAAAGTCAAAAAGTGTTCTGTGGTCTGACGAGTCCACATTTCAAATTGTTTTTGAAAATTGTGGACGTTGTGTCCTCTGGGCCAAAGAGGAAAAGAACCATCCGGACTGTTATGGACGCAAAGTTCAAAAGCCAGCATCTGTGATGGTGTGATGGTGATGTGTTAGTGCCAATGGCATGGGTAACCATTAATGCTGAAAGGTACATACAGGTTTTGGAGAAACATATGCTGCCATCCAAGCAACGTCTTTTTCATGGACACCCCTGCTTATTTCAGCAAGACAATGCCAAACCACATTCTGCACGTGTTACAACAGCGTGGCTTCGTAGTAAAAAAGTGCGGGTACTAGACTGGCCTGACATTGAAAATGTGTGGCGCATTATGAAATGTAAAATACGATAACAGAGACCCCGGACTGTTGAACAGCTGAAACTGTACATCAAGCAAGAATGGGAAATAATTCCACCTACAAAGCTTCAACAATTAGTGTCTTCAGTTCCCAAACGTTTATTGAATGTTGTTAAAAGAAAAGGTGATGTAACACAGTGGTAAACATGAGCCTGTCCCAGCTTTTTTGGAACGTGTTGCAGCCGTAAAAAAGTTAATGATTATTTGCTAAAAACAATCAAGTTTATCAGTTTGAACATGAAATATCTTGTCTTTGTAGTGTATTCAATTAAATATAGGTCGAACATGATTTTCAAATCATTGTATTCTGTTTTTATTTAGGTTTAACACAACATCCCAACTTCATTGGAATTGGGGTGGCACATTTGATGAGCAATTTCTGCAGAAATTCCGAAGGGTTCACATGCTTTTTCCTCCCACTGTAAATGTGTATGTTGCATGTGTTACATCTGTATGTTTTATGTACAAACTTTGTATGTTGGTGATTGTGAAAAAGAGGGAAAACCCAGCGTCACTTCCTGTCGTGTGTGTCATGCGCAGACATAGAGGCGCTGTACATCGGCGTTCCGGCGTCTCACCGGCGGAAGGGACGGCGCCGCCGCTCGTCCAACCGCCAGAATGACGAGGCCGATCGCGCCGCTCGACACTCGCACTATGAGCATCACGCCTGCCAACACGCCCGCCGAGGATTCTACCAGGACAGCGACGAACGCGATGACGCAGACGACTGCGCTCGGATTCTTGACCGCATTGACTCCTCGGGTGAGCCGCCATCTTTGGCCTTTGTACTTCACGCGTATGAAGTTGGGTTAGATTTACCAAATACCATCGAGTAAATCGAATCCCCCACCTATTCGACAGTTTTTCTGTAGAGCTAAACTAAAACAAGTAGTGGACCCTGCATTTGGTACTGTAGTCTGTACTTTTGCCTATATGACAAGCCAACAGACACACGGCAAAGACTTTGTGTCCATCCATCCATTTTCTACCGCTTATCCGGGTCAGGTCGCAGGGGCAGTAGCTTTAGCAGGGACACCCACACTTCCCTCTCCCCAGCCACTTCATCCAGCTCTTCCGGGGGGATCCCGAGGCGTTCCCGGGCCAGCCGAAGGACGTAGTCTCTCCAGCGTCTCCTGGGTCGTCCCTTGGGTCTCCCGGTGGGACGTGCCCGGAACACCTCACCAGGGCGGCGTCCGGAAGGCATCTGAATCAGATCCCCCAGCCACCTCATCTGGCTCCTCTCGATGTGGAGGAGCAGCTGCTCTACTCTGAGATCCTCCCGGATGAGCGAGCTTCTCACCTTATCTCTAAGGGAGAGCCCAGACACCCTGCGAAGGAAACTCATTTCGGCCGCTTGTATCCGGGATCTTGTTCTTTCGGTCACGACCCACAGCTCGTGACCATAGGTGAGGGTAGGAACGTAGATCGACCGGTAAATTGAGAGCTTCGCTTTTCGCTCCTTCTTTACCACAACGGACCGATACAAAGTCCGCATCACTGCAGACGCTGCACCGATCTGCCTGTCGATCTCCCGTTCCATTCTTCCTTCACTCGTGAACAAGACCCCAAGATACTTGAACTCCTCCACTTGGGGCAGGATCTCATCTCCGACCCGGAGAGGGCATGCCACCCTTTTCCGAATGAGGACCATGGTTTCAGATTTTGGAGGTGCTGATTCTCATCCCAGCCGGAGGTCACGCCTTGATGAAGCCAACAGAACCACATCATCCGCAAAAAGCAGAGATGCAATACTGAGGCCACCAAACCGGACCCCCTCTATGCCCATCCTCTGGCTGGGCGTTTTTGATGACGGAGTTGATGTTGATCGCCCACTTCAGGTCCTGAGAGACTGTAATTCCCAGGAACTTGAAGGTCTCGAAGGTTGACACAAGGCAGCTGGACAGCGTGAGGCGCAGCTGTGGCGAAGGATGCCTCCTGAAGTCCATGATCATCTATACAGTCTTGAGCGTGTTCAACTCCAGCACCACAGCTCCAGCCGCTCCACTTCCTGCTGATATGCAGACTCGTCACCTTCTTTGATAAGGCCGATGACAGTGGTGTCATCTGCAAACTTCAGGAGTTTGACAGCCGGGTGCGTTGAGGTGCAGTCGTTCGTGTAGAGAGAGAAAAGCAGCACAGAGCGGACACAACTTTGGGGTGCCCCATTGCTGATTCTGCGTGTGGATGAGGTGGTTTTCCATAGCCTCACCTGCTGTATCCTGCCCGTCAGAAAATCTGACAGATTTTAAATCCACTGGCAGATGGCAGACGCTGAGTTGGAGAAGCTTGGAGGAAAGGCGTTCAGGGATGATGGTGTTGAACGCTGAGCTGAAGACCACGAACAGGATCCTCGCGTAGGTCCCCGTGCTGTCGAGGTGGTTAGGATTAGGGTTAGGGTCTATTGAAGATCTCAGAATCAGAATCATCTTTATTTGCCAAGTATGTCCAAAAAACAGACAAGGAATTTGTCTCCTGTACTTGGAGCCGCTCTAGTACGTCAACAGACAGTCAATTGACAGAGAACACTTTTGAGACATAAAGACATTGACAAAAAACAGTCACTGAGCAATAAAGGGTTTGTAGTTATCTGGTAATACATTTATTTTTTTTGACCATTGTGCAAAAGATGCAGAGTCCTCTAGCACTTAGAGCAGTTCGTATGACTAATATTGCAATAGTCCGGTGCAATGAGCTTTGTGCAAAGGGCGCCGAGACTTCAAGGATTGTATGCGGTTTAAAGTGACGAATAGTGCGATAATCTGGGACAATGTTGATTGTGCAAATGTTGCAGATACTCCTCAATCAGTGTGCAAATGGAGCAGATGCTACTCTGGCATGAGTGGCCAGTATATGCAAATAGTGCAGCATGGCGAGTGCACGAGTAATACATAATTGGCCCCACAGAAATGTGACAACGAACTCAAGTCAAAAAATTGCCACCGTGTTGTAATGGAATTGTAGGTTAGGTGTTTAAGAAGTTGATGGAGGGAAGAAACTGTTGGAATGTCTGCTAGTTCAAGTTTGCATTGATCTGTAGCGCCTACCTGAGCGAAGGAGCTGGAAGAGCTGGTGACCGGGATGTGGAGGGTCCGAGAGGATTTTGCACGCTCTTGTCTTAGTTCTGGCAGCGTGCAAGTCCTCAATGGTGGGTAGGGGGGTACCGACAATCCTTTCAGCAGTTTTGATTGTCCGTTGCAGTTGGAGTTTGTCCTTTTTTGTATCATCACCAAACCAGACTGTGATGGAAGAACACAGGACTGATTCGATGACCGCTGTGTAGAACTGTCTCAGCAGCTCCGGTGGCAGGCCGTGCTTTCTCAGAAGCTGCAGGAAGTACATCCTCTGCTGGGCCTTTTTGAGGACGGAGTTAATGTTGGTCGCCCACTTCAGGTCCTGAGAGACTGTAATTCCCAGGAACTTGAAGGTCTCGACGGTTGACACAAGGCAGCAGGACAACGTGAGCTGTGGCGAAGGATGTCTCCTGAAGTCTTAGTCTTGAGTGTGTTCAGCTCCAGGTTGTGTCGGCCGCACCACAGCTCCAGGCGCTCCACTTCCTGTCGATATGGAGACTCGTCACCGTCCTTGATGAGGCCGATGACAGTGGTGTCATCTGCAAACATGAGGAGCTTGACAGCCGGGTACGCTGAGGTGCAGTCGTTCGTGTAGAGAGAGAAGAGCAGCGGCGAGAGGACACAACCTTGGGGCGTCCCAGTGCTGATGCTGCGTGTGGATGAGGTGGTCTCTCCCAGCCTCACCTGCTGTATCCTGCCCGTCAGAAAATCTGACAGATTTTAAATCCACTGGCAGATGGCAGGCGAGAGGCTGAGTTGGAGAAGCTTGGATGAAAGGAGTTCACGGATGATGGTGTTGAACGCTGAGCTGAAGTCCACGAACAGGATCCTTGCGTAGGTCCCTGCACTGTCGAGGTGTTCTAGGATGAAGTGCAGTCCCATGTTGACTGCATCATCCGGAGACCTGTTCGCTCGGTAGGCAAACTGCAGGGGGTACAGCAGGGGACCTGTGACGCTCTTGAGGTGGTCCAGCATGAGACGTTCAAAGAACTTCATGACCACAGATGTCAAGGCGACAGGCCTGTAGTCATTTAGACCCGGGATTGCAGGTTTCTTGGGGACTGGAATGATGGTGGAGCGTTTGAAACAGGATGGTACTTTGCACAGTTCCAGAGATCTATTGAAGATCTGAGTGAAGACTGGAGCGAGCTGGTCCGCGCAGAGTTTGAGGCAGGATGGGGAAACATGGTCTGGGTCTGCCGCTTTGTTAATCTTTTGTTGTTTGAAGATGCGTCTCACATCCTGTTTGTGGATGGTAAATGCAGAAGTCAGAGGTGTGATTGTGGTCGGGGGTGCGGCCGGATGGGTGTGGGGTGTGAAACTGTCCTTTTCAAATCTGCAGTAGAAGGTATTCAAGTCGTTGGCTAGTGTGCTATTGTTCTCAGCTAGGGGTGATCGTCACTTGTAATTGGTCAGCGATTGTAATGCATGGCAGACTGATTTAGAGTCGTTGGCGTTAAACTGTTTTTCCAACTTTGCTGCATAGTTTCTCTTTGCAATGTTAATTTCTTTAGTCAGCTGGTTTCTTGCGCGATTATACAGGGCCCTGTCCCCGCTTTGATTTGCGTCCTCCTTAGCTTGGCAAAGTTGCTTAAGTTTGGCAGTGAACCATGGCTTGTTGTTATTGAATGTACGAAATGACTTTGTTGGTACACACACATCTTCACCGAAACTGATATAGGATGTGACAGTGTCCGTATATTCATCCAGGCTGCCAGCTGAATTTTCAAAGACACTCCAGTCTGTGCAGTCTAAACAGCTTTAAAGTTCCATCTTTGCTTCATTGGTCCACTTTTTCACTGTTTTCACTGTAGGCTTCGCGCATTTGAGTTTTTGTCTGTATGTTGGTGTTAAGTGAATTAAGCAGTGATCAGACGAGCCCATTGCTGCACAAGGTATGGCACGATATGTGTTGTTTAGCGTAGTATAGCCGTGGTCTAAAATTTAATTTTTCCTGATAGGACAGTCGATGTGCTGCTTGTATTTAGGGAGTTTGTGGTTGAGTTTAGCTTTGTTAGTCCCCGAGAATAATGAGGGGTGAGTCCGGGTGTTTTTTTTTTTTTCAATTTCGTTTACTTGTGCCGCGAGCATTAGCAGTGCAGCGTTCGTGTTAGCTTGAGGCGGAATGTAAACACCGGCAAGTATGAATGATGACAACTCACGAGGCAAGTAGAAAAACATTCAAAAACACCGACTCTAAATCCCGGCTGCTGTGTGTGTTGAGCTCCGTGACGTCCGTACAACATTTTCCGTTGATATAGAAGCATATCCCGCCGCCTTTTGTTTTCCCCGATGATTCAATGTCGCGGTCTGCCCGGTGAAAATGAAAGCCGGGAAGCATGACGCCACCATCGGGTTAAAGGAACCTGTGTTTTTAAAATCACCTATTAACTCTCAGGGTTCCAAGCGTGTTTGTTTTTGTGAAAGAACGTGTAACGTATAACGACGTCTTAAAAGCCAACCAATTTATTCCTGGCAGAGGAGTCTATACATACTTCAGAGCTCTGGGTAAGCAGTTACGCCTATATTAGCCTTAGCAGAGATGGTTTAGACAGAACAAAACTATCTGTTCCTAGGCCCAGACTTATACAATTTTTCAAAAAGAAAGTGTGTAGTTGTCTTCGTCTGGTTGGTCCAGGGTCCATTGACGTCATCATTGCTATGCAGAATGATGGCCGTTGCCGCTTCCTCCTTTGTTTGCAGCAACGCTTTGTAGCAACGGTTATTTCTGACAAATGTTTCCTGTGACCTCCACATGCACCCCACCGGGAACGTCCAAGCAGCACACCCCCACACTTCACTTTCACTCCATCCCCATTGCAATAAAACACCATTGTTCAAGCATAAACCAAGCCACTAGCGTAATTATATCATTTTTTAGCTATTTACAATTAAACGGCAAAACCATATCCCATTAGGGTACAGCCTCACAAAGCCAAGTCTCAGTATAGCACATGGCAGCGGAACGTCCAAAGTCTTTATTAGTCTTTATCAGAAGATGAAGCTCGTCCATTTTGTTGGGTAGGGAGCGTAGATTCGCGAGGTGGATCAACGGAAACGGCAATCTGTATCCTCTCTTGCGGAGCTTCCCTCTGTGGCGCCACCTTCGCCTCCATGCGCCAAAGACCGCGGTCGCTGCTCCGGTGAGTAACTCGGGGAAAAAACTGAGCGGCTTTGTTGGTGATAGAAAGTCCGGAGTAGACTCCTTGATGTTTAGCAAGTCTCCCCTTGTGTCAGTGAGTCGCGTAATGTCTCCAAAGACGAACGAAAAACACAAAAACAAAAACAATACTAGAGAGCGCGTAACCAAGGCGTCCACGCGGGTAGGCGCCAACATGTACGCTTTGACGATGCCAGGTTCAGTTGGGTGCTCCTGTACGTCGAAATCCTCCTCCTCCTCCACATATTCCAACACATTGCTTGCCATTGCGTATAGTGTGTAGCGCACTGTGTTTCTCAATTGCAACATCACTTCTGGTCGGCCTTGCACTGGATAGAGTAACCACACCCCAATGTCTTGAGCTTCGAGTGTGTTCGGGAAGGACTCAATATGCGTCATAAAAACCTAATTTGTAGCTAAACTATGGTTGAAAACTTGCTGGAAGTTCCGTACATGTATTACATAACATAGAAACAATGCAAATATTAATTTTAACTGACCCCATAACATCTTTGTCATCTGACCTTTAAGGGAACAACACCAAGTCATTGGTACAGATATGAGGATGACACATGGGTTCAAATGGAAAACCAAGAAGTGCAAGATTTCACCGAGCACATGAACTCAGTGGACAATAACATCAAGTTCACACATGAGGATGCCTTTTTTGGACTGTTATGGAGACGACAGGGGCCTCCATGATGGGATTTACAGAAAACCTACACCCACTGACCAATACTTACTTTTGGACTCACACCACCCTCTGGAACACAGATTGGGCATTATCCGTAGCCTACAACACAGAGCTGATAACGTTTCAACTAGTCCACAGGCCAAAGAGAACGAGCACAGACATGTGAGGGAGGCTCTCCAAACCTGTGGTTACGCCAGCTGGTCATTTGTGAAAAGTGCATCCAATTCCAGAAGGGACAGGAGCAAGGTGGATGAGAAAGAAAAGTGACACACGCAGCAATATTTTGATTCCGTATGTATCAGGCCTGTCGAAGAAACTAAGAAGGATTTTCAACCAACGCAACATTCCGGTAAACTTCAGACCTGGTAACACGCTGAGACAAAGCCTGGTACGGCCCAAAGACCGCACAGCACACACACAGAAAAGCAGTCTGGTGTATGCGGTCAAGTGCAGTGAGGAATGCACACATACATACATTGGGAAAACCAAGCAACCACTGAGCTGACGCATGGCACAACATAGACGGGCAAACTCCTCAGGTCAAGACTCAGCTGTTTACCCGTACCTCCAACAGAAACCCAAACGAAAATGTGCATATTGTGGACAGGAAAGACAGATGGTTTGAAAGAGGAGTGGCAGAGGTCATCTCCGTGAAGGTGGAAAGACCATCGCTTAACAAAGGTGGAGCTCCACTTGCAACGCTGTCCTTTCGTCCATTCCTAAAGGCCTCTTGATACTCCCGTGCTTGCGCGGCCGACAACGTTCGCATTGCATCACGTGACCGACGAATTGCCCCGTGCGGCCCCTCTGCATGCTGTGATGACGTACTCAGCGTGCCCCTTGGTTCTAAATACCAGCTACGCCGCCGCCTTCTATCATCTGGTCATCTAGGTCCATTTGTTCTAGCAGACACTGTTCCACGGTCGCCATTGTTGTTGCTTTGTTCCTTGTTACTGAAAAGAAAGTAAAACGGCTACCGGAAAAGGCCAAAATAATGCAGAGGAAACTCCACCCTGCGGTGTCCTAGCCAATACCAGCCGTAGTGACACCCCCAACTTGGAAGTGAACTGCAGTTCATTTTCAAAACTGCGGCGTGGGTTGCGCTCGAGTATAAAGGCAAACTACGCGAGTGACAGCTGCAGTGACGTTAGGGCGGTCGCCATCCGCACGAGTATAAAGAAGCCTTAAGAAACTCGATAATTCTGCCTCCAACAGTTAGCACAAAATGACCATTAATGACGACTCTTGTGGACAGACAATGGCCTCTCGAGCAGCCAGCCTAACGACTCCCCTTTTTTGCATTCCAAAAGAATTATACCATATGTGTTTTTGGGGTGTACCTCCAACTTGGAGCGTAAATAATTGAGTTTTTCCACACCAACTCAGGTTAGTGAGTCCTAACTAAGCCTTGTTGCACCAACTGATGAAGCCTGCTCACTTGGATGACAGGCCAAACGTCTTCTAAGACAACCAGAACAGTCCAGTTGCCACCCATTGAATGAAACGACCTGAATGAATGAGAATATTCACAGGCGTTAATATTATTTTACAAAATGCAGTACAACAGTACGCAACTGTGCCATATCCATCATCACAATCAATATTTATCCAATCTTCTTTTTCTTTCGGCTTGTCCCGTTAGGGGTCGTCACAACGCGTCATCCTTTTCCATGTAAGCGACAGGCGATGCCTCAAACCTCCTCTTCTGTTCAGAGACGGCTTTTATAGTTGACCAAAAATGGCTTCTTTTACACCTCGGGTGTAGTAGCTCTAGTCTTGGTGGATTTGACAAAGGCCCACTTTGATACCCAGTTAGTAAGAGCCTCTCTGATGTGATTCTGCTCCTTCTGTGTTCCATCGTCGGTGGTGGGGATTTTCTGTACTCTGTCCTCAAGCGTTGTCGGTCATCCCCAGGGAACGCAACCACCGAGGCATAAATAGGGAGACTCCCCACTGAAATTTGGGATTTTAGGTGAAACTTCTTCAACAAATAAGAACAGTCCAGTTGCCTTCCCTCAACCTTTGCGGATTTCCATGACAACCTGAATAACTGACAATCTGCATAGACATATTTCAAGCACTAAAGACCGTGAAGATCCCATCAACCTCTCAACACAGAGAGGCTGAAATCTGATTGGACAAAAAAATCTAACATCCACATCCTGGAGGTAGTGCAGCCAAGAGAAACAAATAGACTGTTGCAATAATGAATAATACGATTTTATTGAACAAATATTAGAATTAAGCTTGTAAATGGAGGTCATTACTGAATAGGTGAATGTGTGACCAGTGAGCCACAAAACGTTAGAAATATTTTTTGGGGGGTCCATTTTGGCTAACTTTTCTTCATGCTGTCAGTCGGGGCTTGATCCGTAAACCCTGCGAATCACTCAGGTGGACTGTAACAGAAACCGATTGGAAAGTTCTGGAATTCCGTTCTGAAGTTAACGCTTAGGAAGTTGGCATGTGCTGAAACTTCTTTCCGCCGGCTGCTTACATTGTGTGGTCAGAGGTCGCTAATGGAGAATTTCTGGACTTTTTAAGCAGGCAAGTTAATAAACATCATGTGTGGAAGGCTAATCTCCAGCTGCGCCTAGCTCAGGACATTCCCGGACTGAGTGGGGGGGGCAATGCCACAGGGGCTGGGGTGGGCGGCGCCGGATGTGGAGGCCTTCAATTCTCTGGCTCTAAGCTGATTAAAGCTGTGTGTGTGCGTGTGCGTGGGTGTGGGTGGGTGTGTGTGTGTGCTTGAGCGTGTGCGTGGACACATTCAGGAGGAGGAGGAGAGTGCTCCAGAGTTCTGCGGTGTGTGTCGGGCGCCTGAATAAAGCTTGAAGCTCTTTGTGGGACACTTGAACAATATTGTTGAGCGGCTAACTTTTTAGTTGGTTAGCAGGTTAGCGGCACTGACACATCAAAGGTGTCCACGTCTTTGTCGTCGTCGTCCTCGTTCCCGCTCATGTTGCTTAGCTGACGATTCGCCACAAAGCGGACCAAAGACCATCGTGGGGTTTTGGACGAACTCGCCGTCATGGCTTCTTCCTGCAAGACGCTCGCTGCCTCTCACATAGGTAACAGCGACGAGAACGAGGAAGAAGAGGAACGACGAAGACACAGCTTACCAACAGCAGTATTTTTTTGTCGATGTTTTTTTCAGAGAAGTCAGAATTATTCGTTTATTAATTTTATCTATAGAGTGGACCTCGCTGTTGGTGTGGGATAGGGACCGGGCCCGACGGCAAATGGTGAAAAGCCGCAAATAATTGACGCTCAATCGAATTGCCATAAAGGAAAACAATTCTGCTTTTATTTATTTTTTTATTTTTTCCACCCTAAAGTAAAACCCATATAAGCAGGGGATCAGGACAATAATACAGCAAATAAGTGGGGGTTTCGTGAACAGCGGGGGATAAGTTTCTCCGTGAATAGGCTAATCCAATGCCAAAGCGCCAATATGTGGGGGTCCACTGTATTTTTATTTTCTATTTATTTTATTATTAGTTTTTCCCCCCAGTATATTTATTTATTAAATTATAATTTGAGATTTTTAGGGTAGTCACATCTTACTTTTTTATGTCTTGTTTTTTTAATTTTCCAGAGCGTCAGTGAGCATGCTTACAAAGTTAATATTAGCTTCCACAGCTACTGTCTATTAACATTGACATGCTACAGCTAATTAGCTTAGCAGAACGTGCTAGTGCAAAATTGTTAGCGGCTACTTCTAAATGTTTGGACAACACAGTTGCGGTGATTAGCTTCCTTGTTGCTGAATTTCATGTTTTGCTTCATTGGTGCCGCGTGTCGCCATTAGCATTTAGCTTAGCTTAGATATTTATAATCATCAGGCAGCAAAAGGAGTTTTTATGTAACAGTTTGTTGTAACTGTCAACATTGTGCAATGTTGATAATATCCTCTTGTTTTATTCACTTGATTTTTGCCGCTGGAATCAAAGACAGGGTCATGTTTTTTTTTAATTGCTGTTTTATGCGACAACGTGATGGACACGTGTGCAGGAGGTGGGCTCTAAGTGCCTCCGGGCTGGCCAATCAAGGAAGATCGATCCACTGAGACTAATTAGAGCAGCTCGTTAAAGGCAGGCTGCTCGTAACCACAAGAAGAGCACTCTCTTGTGGATAAAACCTGTACTGCAGCCAGTGCAACCTCTCTGGGGTTGAGATCACCGAGGTCGTTAAAAAGCTCCTCGGTGGCAAGGCCCCGGGGGTGGATGAGATTCGCCTGGAGTTCCTAAAGGCTCTGGCTGTTGTGGGGCTGTCCTGGTTGACACATCTCTGCAACAGTGATGCGGACTTTGTATCGGTCCGTTGCGGTAAAGAAGGAGCTAAGCCAAAAGGCGAAGCTCTCGATTTACCGGTCGATCTACGTTCCTACCCTCACCTATGCTCACGAGCTGTGGGTCGTGACCGAAAGAACAAGATCAGCCAGTTAGCGTCTTTGATGGGTTGTTGTTGTCTTATTACCGACTGTTAAAGCCCTTTCACACTGCAGCTGTTCATTGTGAAAGCCCCCCCGCGTCAAAGCGCAACGAAGACGGCAACGGGGGTGCGGCCATCCCATATTTGGAAGTGGTGACGCAACAGCCTAAATAAAATACATTTGTTCATGAGCTTTCCAGTTCCAAGAAGAGCGTTTTGAGGTGAATTCCAGGCTGAGCAGGGAGCTTCGAAAGGGAGCTGTCTGAAACTGTCTGACGGGGGAGGGGTATCCTTTCCCTTTCTGTCACTCTATCGCAACACAAGCAGTTGAGACAGCCGTCCTTTGCCTAGTGTTTGGGGTTCTGTCGGTTAGTTCAAGTGTGATTAACTTATAGAGCTGCTCCTAATGCAAAGTGACAAAAATAACCTCTGTTCGTCGGCGCTCTCAAAGCGCAATTGAGTGGAAATGGAGATTTCCATTCAATTGCGCATTACAATCGAATGGAATGCAATTGCATTCATTTTCAGAGGTGGGTAGCCAAATATTGTACTCAAGTAAGTTTATTTTTTAAATAATAATCATCATCATCATAATAATATAATTGCGTGAACATAAAATAAAATAAAAATAACTAAATAAAATTTGGATATTGCTGAACAATATCACTAAATCTAAAACATAATAAATAACATTTTATAAAATAAAATCTTTGTAAAGTAACAAATGAAGGCAAATTCAGCTCAGAGAAATGAAAATAGAGTTATGTGTTCTACTTGTTAAACAGCACTATACTGTAGGCTCACCATGCAGATTACAAAACCAGGAACAAGGCTGCAGTGGATATTAAAAGTCGACACAACCCTTTTCAAATGCCAGCTTTTTGTGTTGTAAAATAATTTTGACCAAGATAAAACTTTTTCCAACATTAATGTGACCTAGAATTTGTACAACTCAACTGATTTATTTTTGTATCTTTTTGAGAGGGGAGGTGAAAGGAAACTTGAATGTGATTGATTTGGACCAGGTTGCCATTGCAAAAGAGATGTTATGTTTTAACTGCTCGTTTACCCGGTAAATAAGTTCAATTAAAATAATTTTTCAAAAAAATCTGATTGCACAAGTAATGCTCCCGCTGGGGACTCCATCGTTCTGCTGGGGGACTTCAATGCTCACGTGGGCAATGACAGTGAGACCTGGAAGGGCGTGATTGGGAGGAACGGCCCCCCCGATCAGAACCCGAGCGCTGTTCTGTTATTGGACTTCTGTGCTCATCACGGATTGTCCATAACGACAAACGACAAATTCCTTGTGTGTTTTGGACATACTTGGCAAATAAAGATGATTCTGATTCTGATTCTGATTCTGAACACCATGTTCAAGCATAAGGGTGTCCACACGTGCACTTGGCACCAGGACACCTGAGGTCGCAGTTTGATGATCGACTTTGTGGTCGTGTCATCGGACTTGCGGCCGCATGTCTTGGACACTCTGGTGAAGAGAGTGGCGGAACTGTCAACTGATCACCCCCTGGTGGTGAGTTGGCTCCGATGGTGAGGGAAGATGCCGGTCCAACGTGGCAGGCCCAAACGTATTGTGAGGGTCTGCTGGGAACGTGTGGCAGAATCCCCTGTCAGGAGGAGTTTCAACTCCCACCTCCGACAGAACTTTGCTCATGTTCCGGGGGAGGCGAGGGACATCGAGTCCGAGCGGACCGTGTTCCGCGCCTCCATTGCTGAGGCGGCCGACCGGAGCTGTGGCCGTAAGGTGGTCGGTGCCCGTCGTGGTGGGAATCCCCGAACCCGTTGGTGGATACCAATGGTGAGGGATGCCGTCAAGCTGAAGAAGTAGTCCTATCGGGCCTTTTTGGCCTGAGGCAGCTGATGGGTACCAGCTGGCCAAGCGGAATGCAGCTTTGGTGGTCGCTGAAGCAAAAACTCGGGTATGGGAGGAGTTCGGTGAGGGCATGGAGAAAGACTTCCGAACGGCTTCGAGGAAATTCTGGTCCATCATCAGGAGGGGGAAGCAGTGCACCATTAACACTGTGTATAGTGTGGATGGGGCGCTGCTGACCTTGTCTCGGGACATTGTGAGTCGGTAGGGAAAATGCTTCGAAGACCTCCTCAATTCCACTCACACGCCTTCCCATGAGGAAGCAGAGTCTGGGTTCTCTGAGGCGGGCTCTCCTATCTCTGGGGTTGAGATCACCGAGGTCGTTAAAAAGCTCCTCGGTGGCAAGGCCCCGGGGGTGGATGAGATTCGCCTGGAGTTCCTAAAGGCTCTGGCTGTTGTGGCGCTGTCCTGGTTGACACGTCTCTGCAACAGTGATGCGGACTTTGTATCGGTCCGTTGCGGTAAAGAAGGAGCTAAGCCGAAAGGCGAAGCTCTCGATTTACCGGTCGATCTACGTTCCTACCCTCACCTATGCTCACGAGCTGTGGGTCGTGACCGAAAGAACAAGATCCCGGATACGAGCGGCCGAAATGAGTTTCCTCCGCAGGGTGTCCGGGTTCTCCCTTAGGATAGAGTGAGAACCTCGGTCATCCGGAAGGATTTCAGAGTCGAGCCGCTGCTCCTCCACATCGAGAGGAGCCAGATGAGGTGGCCAGGGCATCTGATTCGGATGCCTCCCAGACGCCTCCCCGGTGAGGTGTTCCGGGCACGTCCCACCGGGAGGAGACCCCGGGGACGACCCAGGACACGCCGGAGAGACTTCTCTCGGATGGCCTGCGAACGCCTCGGGATACCCCCGGAAGAGCTGGATGAGGTGGGTGGGGAGAGGGAAGTCTGGGCTACCCTGCTAAAGCTGCTTCCCCCGCGACCCGACCTCGGATAAGCGGTAAAAAATGGAAAAAATCGGTGAACTTGAGTCAAACGTCACTCTGGTAATCACGGCGGATTGGACAAACGGTGCCCGACGCGGAAGTCGAAAACGAAAGTCTAAAATTAGATCGCGCACGCAGTTAACGATAAATAAAAGTAGCGAGCGGCATGTAGATTTTGTAAAAGTAAAAGCGAGCGGCATGTAAAAGTACCGATTCTTCTTAAAATAAACTCGAGTAAAAGTAAAAAGTATGCTTCATTAAAACGACTCTGACAAGTACATCCGTCCATCCATTTTCTGAACCACTTCTCCTTACAAGGGTCGCGGGCGTGCTAGAGCCCATCCCAGCTATCATCGGGCAGGAGGCGGGGTACACCCTGAACTGGTTGCCAGCCAATCGCAGGGCACATAGAAACAAACAACAATTCGCACTCACATTCACACCTGCGGGCAATCTAAAGTTGTCAATGAACCTAGCATGCATGTTTTTGGGATGGGGGAGGAAACCGGATTGCCCGGAGAAAACCCACGCAGGCACGGGGAGAACGTGCAAACTCCACACAGAACTGTGAGGCAGACGCTCTAACCAGTCGTCCACCGTGCCTCTGACAAGTACAATTTATCCAAAATGTTACTTGAGTAAATGTAACAGAGTAAATTTAGCGCGTTACTACCCTCCTCTGTTAGCTGTTAGCTTCTGCCCATCTTTAACTTCTGTTAGCTGTTAACTTCTGACAATAGTTTTGTTAAAGCGTTGACGCGAGTCTGATGTCGGCCACGTTGCAGTGTCGCCGGTGGCAGAGCGTCTACGTCACATCCTGGGGGAGGACGACGGGGGGCCCACGCCGACCATCTTCACTGAGATGGACACCCTGCAGCAGGAGGGCGGAGAGCTCGAGTGGAAGGAGTCGGCCAGGTGAGTCGCGGCGATGGCGATGGCGCGGGGACTGATGGGCACCGCTTGACGTTTGCTGTCGATTGTGATCGGCAGGTGGGTGAAGTTCGAGGAGAAGGTGGAGGAGGGCGGCGAGCGCTGGAGCAAACCTCACGTGTCCACGCTGACGCTGCACAGCCTTTTTGAGCTGCGCACGTGTCTACAGACCGGAAACATCCTTCTGGACCTGGAGGCTTACTCGCTCGCGCAGATTGTCGGTGAGATGCATCCCTCAATGACGCAGTTGATGCAACCACGCTCGTTAACAACTTATGACGTGTGACGTGTAACATAACCTGTAACATGGAAAGTGACTTTTTGCAATGTAATTTGCGTATGAGGTGAATCATGCAAAATACAGATATGACTTAAGATGTAACATGATTTTGGTGACTTGTTACATGCGACCTGTGACATGTCACATTGAAACAGTATATCTGTCATGACGTGTAATATGTAGCATACAGTATGACGTGACTTTCAACATTTAACATGTGACACGATTGTGGTGACGTGTAACATAGTGAATGACGTAACTTTTAACATGCGACACGTGTGATGTGTCACATGACATGACACGTGGCCTGCAGATGAAAATGGGACTTGTGACGTGACTTGTGCCCCAACATGTAAGGTGGCTTTTGTCAGGTGTGTCATGAACGGAACAGAGGATAGGACCCAAAAATGCACGACTCCAAAACAAATGGACAGTTAAAAAAAAGAGAGGTTTAATATACGGGCAGAGGTCGGTACACAGGCAGGCAATCCAAAAAAAGGCAACAGTATCCAAAAACATGAGGCAAAAAGGCAAGGTCGATCATCGGAACAGGGTCTAGTCTTACTGGGAGTCTTTGACGTGGAAACAAGGAATGCTGGAAGGCGGCGACAAGGTACAACGAACTGGCGATGAGAAAGAATGAGACATGAGGTTAAATGCAAGGGGGAATTAGGCTAAACGAGGCACAGGTGGTGAAGATGCTCTCAGGAGCAGGTGTGTGTGAAACAGGGGGAAGACAAAAACCGGAACACACACCCATGACAAGGTGATATAAAGTATATGTGACGTGCGACATCTGACATCCAGTAAGACAGAGCATCGAGCGTTACGTGAGTTTTAACATGCGACTTGTGACGTGATATTTGATGTGTGTAACATGACATGTAACACACAGTATAATGTGACTTTTAACATAACGGGTCACCTGTGACATGGTGTGACGTGACGCAACATGTAACTTGACGTGACGTGTTGAGATGTCATACGCGGCAGGTGATCTAACGTGTCATGTGACATGTAAATGACATGTAGCTGGTAACTTGCAACCTTTGATAAATCATGATGTGCCATGTGGCACGCTGACAGCTGAGAATACCTGTAACGCATCACGCAACATGTTGTGTAACGTAACGTGTCTCGACAGAGATGAGATGGTGGAGAGGCAGATCATGTCACATGTATTGTCATGTGTCACGTGATGCGACGACCTACGTCACGTGTGACGTGTAACATGTCGCGCGAACATGTCAAGCAATGTCATCTGTCGACAGAAGAGATGGTGGCGCGTCAGATGGCGGACGGTTTGTTCTCGGAGGACGTGAAGGAGAAGATCGTCTTCGTGTTGCTGCGTAGACATCGCCATCAGACCAAGAAGGCCATCCATCGCTCGCTGGCCGACATCGGAAAGTCGTCGTCGTCGTCCGCCGCAACCGCCAGTAAGAACACGACACGCACATGCGTACACGCACGCGACACTACGTACGCATGTGGTGCGCCAACGTCGCTTTGCGCTTGTGTCTAACGTTTTATGGCTTCTAAAATGCTGTCGCTTGCCCCCCCCCCTCCCCGGACCTTCCTGTGCGCTCAGACCGTAGTCCTCAGGCCAACCTGAGTTGTAGCACTACCTCCGCCTCCGCCCTACATCGCTCCACCGATGACCTGCGAACGCGACACTCCGGCAGCCTGGGACGCCTGCGTGAGTCACGGACATACGTACACATACACACACGTACACATGCACACACACGTGCACTCCTGTCAGTGACCTTAGCTTTAGCATCCAATGCTAACACACTAGCGCTTTGCTTCTTTCACTCGTCTGCTTAGATTTAGCAATAATAACAGAAAATGCAACATTTGTTTTTTGTTTGTATATTTCAAATAATTATTTTTTATGTTTGAAGTATTTAAATAATACATTTGTTTCTTGTAAACTATGTCTTTACAGAAAATAATATTCAGTTATTTTGTAAATATATTTGATCTATTAAAATAAATTTTCTTATTGTTTTTGTATATAGAGTTGATATGTTAAAATTATATTATTTGCCGTTGTTATTGTTTTGATATCATGAAATAATATTTCATTTTTTATATTTTAGGCATTTAATTCAGATATTTTTATAATTTATATATTGAAATCATCAAAAATCTATTTGATACATTACACATCCATGCAACTAAATCAATAATAATTTGTTATTTTTAAAATTTTTAATGTAGCTTTTGTTGAACGTGTGAAAAGGATTATGGCGGAATTTGGTTGACGTTCTTTGTGTTTGAGAATGTAATCCTTGTCCGTGTGTGTGTGTGTGTCTCAGTGCTTTCTTTGTTGTCCTTCAAATTAAAAGTGGGTGTGCGTGTTTGTGTCGCATTTGCAGATCAT
This sequence comes from Phyllopteryx taeniolatus, assembly GCF_024500385.1. Lineage (NCBI taxonomy): Eukaryota > Metazoa > Chordata > Actinopteri > Syngnathiformes > Syngnathidae > Phyllopteryx > Phyllopteryx taeniolatus. The sequence goes on from NC_084516.1 coordinate 388,272, forward strand.
GCGCAGAGTCGCAGCATGAACGACATTTCTGAGACGCCAAGCTCTGACCAGGTAACTCTGTGTATGTGAGTTGGTGTGACTTTTTACTTTTTATTATAGTTGTCATGGCAACAGCTAGCCGAGTATCTGATGAGTTGACATGCGAGCTGCCACATATCTGCCACTAACTGACCCCTCCACCAGCATTGGATCTATACCGTCCCACCCCAGCCCCCCCCCACGCACACGTTAATCTGTCACCTACTGTACATCCCATCCATCCACTGGGCACCCTTCTCTCACCTGGCTGCAACCTTTTGCAAATCTTTTTCCTACAACTGAAAATCACACAACGGGCCAGCATCTGGCCACCTTTCTGCTACCTGCCAGCCACTAAACCCACAGAAACCTGTCAGTGACAGCCATCGAGCTGCCACTAATCTGCCACTGACGTAAAATAACCTGACACATACCTGGCCACCTGCTACCGAATCAATGCATAAGACTTCCACCCTGGTCACCAAATTGCCATTTATCTGACACCTTAGCTGTCAGTGAACCCATAGTAATCTGGCACTGGATCCATATAACCACCTATGTACCTGCCACGTCCATGTCACCTAGCTGCCAGTTACCTGCAACTTAACCCACAGTAACCTTCACAGTCAGCCGCCTAGCTGCCTCTAATCTGCCGCTGGTTTATCCTAACCCTGACACTTATCTGACACTATCTGGCCACCTATCAGCCACTTTCCTGTCACAAAACTGAACTCGTGCAAACCAGTGACCTTCCACGTTCCTGCCCTCCGAGCTGCCGCTAACCTGCCAGTGAACCCGCAGTAAGATGTCCCTTTGGTGCCACCTAGCTGCCACTAAGCCCCCACAAGGCTGAGCCGGGGGACCCCTGTCCTCCGTGTTGGCGGATTAGAGTTGAAGTTTTGGTGGCTGGTGACCGGCAGGGCCGGCGGCGTTAATCTCCTGAGGCCTGTGGGAACCAAAACAAAGCTTCAGTGTGTCCCTCTGACGCTTTTGCTTTCACTTTGACACCAACTATACACTTTGAAAAGTTTATTTTTATTAAACTGGTCAACAACAAATGTATTGTCAAAGATTTTCTTTCATTGAATTAGGACAATTTGGGTGTGCTGAATCAAAATATCACATTGGTTCTGCTCAATCAGGTCAACTTGTTGAGCTACTATTTACAGGTATTTTAAATAAACGGAGGTCCATGCCCTGAATTATGGACAATGATGATGTGACATTCAATTTACAGTTACGGTAATTACTTTGATCAATGTCTACTATTCAATTTATAGTAAGCAGTTTGTAACAATTGATTATTAAAGATGGCACTAGCATTGTTTTGTGCACAGACTGGTGTCTTTGAAAATTCAGCTGGCAGCCTGGATGAATATACGGACACTGTCACATCCTATATCAGTTTCTGTGAAGATGCGTGTGTACCAACAAAGTCATTTCGCACATTCAACAACAACAAGCCGTGGTTCACTGCCAAACTTAAGCAGCTTCGCCAAGCTAAGGAGGACTCATATCAAAGCGGGGACAGGGCCCTGAAAAATCGAGCTAGAAACCAGCTGACTAAAGAAATTAACATTGCAAAGAGGAACTATGCAGCAAAGTTGGAAAAACAGTTTAGGGCTAACCACTCTAAATCAGTCTAGCATGCATTCCAATCGCTGACAAATTACAAGCGATGATCCCCCCAAGCTAAGAACAATAGCACACTAGCCAACGACTTGAATACCTTCTACTGCAGATTTGAAAAGGACGCTTTCATGGACTTAAGCTCAGCGTTCAACACCATCATCCCTGAACTCCTTTCCGCCAAGATTCTCCAGCTCAGCGTCTCACCTGCCATCTGCCAGTGGATTTACAGCTTCCTGACGGGCAGGATACAGCAGGTGAGGCTGGGGGTGGCCACCGCATCCACACGCAGCATCAGCACTGGGGCGCCCCAAGGTTGTGTCCTCTCTCCGCTGCTCTTCTCTCTCCGAACGACTGCACCTCAACGCACCCGGCTGTCAAACTCCTGAAGTTTGCAGATGACACCACTGTCATCGGCCTCATCAAGGACGGTGACGAGTCTGCATATCGACAGGAAGCGGAGCGGCCGGAGCTGTGGTGCGGCCGACACAACCTGGAGCTGAACACGCTCAAGACTTCAGGAGGCATCCTTCGCCACAGCTGCCCCTCACGCTGTCCAGCTGCCTTGTGTCAACCGTCAAGACCTTCAAGTTCCTGGGAATTACACTCTCTCAGCACCTGAAGTGGGCGATCAACATCAACTCCCTCCTCAAAAAAGCCCAGCAGAAGATGTACTTCCTGCGGCTTCTGAGAAAGCACGGCCTGTCACAGGAGCTGCTGAGGCAGTTCTACACAGCGGTCATCAAGTCAGTCATGTGTTCTTCCATCGCGGTCTGGTTTGGTGCCGCTACAAAAAAGGACAAACTCCGACTGCAACGGACAATCAAAACTGCTGAAAGAATTGTCGGTACCCCCCTACCCACCCTTGAGGACTTGTACGCTGCCAGAACTAAGACAAGAGCGTGCAAAATCCTCTCGGACCCTCTTCCGGCTCCTTCCCTCAGGTAGGCGCTACCGATCAATGCAAACTAGAACTAGCAGACATTCCAACAGCGTCTTCCCTCTTGCAATCAACTTCTTAAACACCGAACCTACAATTACATTGCAACATGCTGGCAATTTTTTTGAGTTTGTTGTCACATTTCTGTCGGGCCAGTTATATATTATTCATGCACTCACTGTAGTAGTCTCGCCACGCTGCACTGTTTGCATATCTGTTGTTGACCAACATGAAAAATGGATGGCATTTTTGGATTTAGCCATGCAGAATTGTCCTGAATCAGTTGAAACAACATAGACAACTTACAAAAAATCCTTTTGTAACCCAGTGTTATTTGTGCCGACTGGATGTGGACTGGAGGCCAGTTCGCATGACCATAGCATGTAAAGATGCATTCCGATAAATGTGTAAATTCTTTATTACTGTACTAGGAGTAACGTATGAACTGGAAGATACGCAAGCCAGACTGTATGCAATTGGTTGAACTGGACCACCCCTCCTTGAGACATCAGCTTATCATGTTGGAGGGGTTTGTGTGTCCCAATAATCCTAGGACCTAAATTGTCTGGGGCTTCATGCCCCTGGTAGGGTCACCCATGGCAAACAGGTCCAAGGTGAGGGACCAGACAAAGTACGGCTCCAAAAACCCCTATGATGATTAAAACATATGGATATAGGTTTCCCTTGCTTGGATGCGGGTCACTGGGGCCCTACTCTGGAGCCAGGCCTGGAGGTGGGGCTCGAAGGCGAGCGCTCGGGGGCACGGCATCCACCCATGGGGCCCGGCCGGACACAGCCCGAAAGGGTAACATGGGTCCCCCTTCCCATGGTCTCACCACCTGTGTGAGGGGCCATCGGGGTCGGGTGCAGTGCGAGCTGGGCGGTGGCCGAAGGCGGGGACCTTGGCGATCCTGATCCCCGGCTACAGAAACGGGCTCTAGGGACGTAGAACGTCACCTCTCTGGCAGGAAAGGTGCCCGAGCTGGTGTGTGAGGTTGAGAAGTTCTGACTAGATATAGTCAGGCTCTCCTCCACGCACGGCTTGGGCTCTGGTACCAATCCTCTTGAGAGGGGTTGGACTCTCTTCCACTCTGGAGTTGCCCACGCTGAGAGGCGCCGAGCAGGTGTGGGTATACTTATTGGCCCCCGACTCGGCGCCTGTACATTGCGAAACGGCCTCCACCGATCAGAACCCGAGTGGTGTTCTGTTATTGGACTTCTGTGTTCACCACGGATTGTCCATAAGGAACACCATGTTCAAGCATAAGTGTGTCCACACATGCACTTGCCACCAGGACACCATAGGTCTCAGTTCGATGATCGACTTTGTGGTCGCGTCATCGGAATCGTGGCTGCATGTCTTTGACACTCGGGTGAAGAGAGGGTCGGAGCTATCAACCGATCACCACCTGGTGGTGAGTTGGCTCTGATGGTGTGGGAAGATGCCAGTCTGACCTGGCAGGCCCAAAAGTATTACGTGGGTCTGCTGGGAACGTCAGTCAGAATCCACTGTCAGAAGGAGTTTCAACTCCTTCACCCACGTCTCGGGGGAGGCGGGGAACGTTGACTCCGAGTGGACCATGTTCCGTGCTTCCATTGCCGAGGCGGCTGACCGCAGTTAGTGCCTGTCGTGGCGGCAATCCCCGAACCCGTTAGTGGACACCAGCTGCGAGGGATGCCGTCAAGCTGACGAAGGAGTCCTATCGACCCTTTTTGGCCTGTGGGACTCCTGAGGCAGCTGATGGGTACCGGCTGACCAAGCGGAATGCAGCTTTGGTGGTTGCTGAGGCAAAAACTCGGACATGAGAGGAGTTCGGTGAGGTCATGGAGAACGACCTGCGACGACGGCTTCGAAGAAATTCTGGTCCACCATCCGGTGTCTCAGGAGGGGATAGCATTGCACCATCAACACTGTGTATAGTAGGGATGGGGCGCTGCTGACGTGAGTAGGTGGGGAGAATACTTCGAAGACCTCCTCAATTCCACCGACAGTGGTGAGTCTGGGTTCTCTGAGGTGGGCTCTCCTATCTCTGGGGCAGAGGTCAGAATCATCTTTATTTGCCAAGTATGTCCAAAAAACACACAAGGAATTTGTCTCCGGTAGTTGGAGCCGCTCGAGTACGACAACAGACAGTCAATTGGCAGAGAACAATTTTGAGACATAAAGACATTGGCAAAAAAAAAAAAAAAGGTCACTGAGCAGTAAAGTGTTCCTAGTTATCTGGTAATGCCGGTACATTTTTTATTTTAATTTTTTTGACAATTGTGCATAAAGATGCAGAGTCCTCTAGCACTTAGAGCAGTTCGAATGACTAATATTGCAATAGTCCGGTGCAATGGCCATTGTGCAAAGGGCGCCGAGACTTCAAGGAGTGGATGCGGTTTAAAGTGACGAGTAGCGCGATAATCTGGGACAATGTTGATTGTGCAAATGTTGCAGATACTCCTCAATCAGTGTGCAAATGGAGCAGATGCTACTCTGGTATTGGTCAACAACAGATATGCAAATAGTGCAGCGTGGCGAGACTACTACAGTGAGTGCACGAGTAATACATAATTGGCCCCACAGAAATGTGACGACGAACGCAAGTCAAAAAATTGCCAGCATGTTGTAATGGAATTGTAGGTCAGGTGTTTAAGAAGTTGATGGCAAGAGGGAAGAAGCTGTTGGAATGTCTGCTAGTTCTAGTTTGCATTGATCGGTAGCGCCTATCTGAGGGAAGGAGCTGGAAGAGCTGGTGACCGAGACGCGGAGGGTCCGAGAGGATTTTGCACACTTTTGTCTTAGTTCTTGCAGCGTGCAAGTCCTCAAGGGTGGGTAGTGGGGTTCCGACAATCCTTTCAGGAGTTTTGATTGTCCGTTGCAGTCAGAGTTTGTCCTTTTTTGTAGCAGCACCAAACCAAACTGTGATGGAAGAACACAGGACTGATTCGATGACCGCTGTGTAGAACTGCCTCCAGGAGCTCTTGTGGCAGGCCGTGCTTTCTCAGAAGCCACAGGAAGTACATCCTCTGCTGGGCCTTTTTGAGGATTTCACAGGAACGTGAAGGTCTCGACAGTTGACACAAGGCAGCTGGACAGCGTGAGGGGCAGCTGTGGCGAAGGATGCCTCCTGAAGTCCACGATCATCTCTACAGCATGTTCAGCTCCAGGTTGTATCGGCCGCACCACAGCTCCAGCCGCTCCACTTCCTGTCGATATGCAGACTCGTCACTGTGCTTGATGAGGCCGATGACAGTGGTGTCATCTGCAAATTTCAGGAGTTTGACAGTCGTTCATGTAGAGAGAGAAGAGCAGCGGAGAGAGGACATAAGCTTGGGGTGCCCCAGTGCTGATGCTGCGTGTGGATGGGGTGGCCACCCCCAGCCTCACCTGCTGTGTCCTTCCCGTCAGGAAGCTGTAAATCCACTGGCAGATGGCAGGTGAGACGCTTAGCTGAAGACGCTTGGAGGAAATGGAATTCAGGGATGATTGTGTTGAACACTGAGCTGAAGTCCACGAACAGGATCCTCGCGTAGGTCCCTGCGCTGTTGAGGTGTTCTAGGATGAAGTGCAGTCCCATGTTGACTGCATCATCTGCAGACCTGTTTGCTCAGCAGGAAAACTGCAGGGGATCCAGCAGGAGACCTGTGACGCTCTTGAGGTGGTCCAGCACGAGACGTTCAAAGGACTTCATGACCACAGATGTCAAGGCGACAGGCCTGTAGTCATTTAGACCCGAGATTGCAGGTTCCTTGGGGACTGGAATGATGGTGGAGCGTTTGAAACAGGATGGTACTTTGCACGTTTCCAGAGATCTATTGAATATCTGTGTGAAGACTGGAGCGAGCTGGTCCGCGCAGACTTTCAGGCAGGATGGGGACACAAGGTCTGGGCCTGCCGCTTTGTTAATCCTTTGTTGTTTGAAGATGCGTCTCACATCCTGTTCACGGATGGTTAAGGCAGAAGTCGGTGGAGTGATATTGGTCGGTGGTGCGGCCGGGTGGGTGTGGGTTGTCCTTTTCAAATCTGCAGTAGAAGGTGTTCAAGTCGTTGACTAGTGTGCTATTGTTCTCAGCTTGGGGGGATCGTCGCTTGTAATTTGTCAGCGATTGGAATGCATGCCAGACTGATTTAGAGTCGTTAGCACTAAACTGTTTTTCCAACTTTGCTGCATAGTTCCTCTTTGCAATGTTAATTTCTTTAGTCAGTTGGTTTCTTGCGCGATTATACAGGGCCCTGTCCCCGCTTTGATTTGCGTCCTCCTTGGCTTGGCGAAGCTGCTTAAGTTTGGCAGTGAACCACGGCTTCTTGTTGTTGAATGTGCGAAATTACTTTGTTGGTAAACATACCTCTTCATAGAAACTGATATAGGATGTGACAGTGTCCGTATATTCATCCAGGCTGCCAGCTGAATTTTCAAAGACACTCCAGTCTGTGCAGTCTAGACAGCTTTGAAGTTCCATCTTTGCTTCATTGGTCCACTTTTTCACTGTTTGCACTGTAGGCTTCGCGCATTTAAGTTCTTTCCTATATGTTGGTATTAAGTGAATTAAGCAGTGCTCAGACGAGCCCAGGGCTGCGCGAGGTATAGCACGGTATGCGTTTTTTAGCGTAGTATAGCAGTGGTCTAAAATGTTATTTTCCCTGGTAGTACAGTCAATGTGCTGCTTGTATTTAGGGAGTTCGTGGTTGAGTTTAGCTTTAAGTCCCCAAGAATAATGAGGGGTGAGTCCGGGTGGTTTTGTTTTCAATTTCGTTGACTTGTTCGGCGAGCATTAGCAGTGCGGCGTTCATGTTAGCTTGAGACGGGATGTAGACGCCAGCCAGGATGAATGATGCAAATTCACGCGGCGAGTAGAATGGCTTACAGTTAAACACAGCGACTCCAAATGCTGGCTGCAGTGTGAGCTGAGCTCCGTGACGTCCGTACGCCATTTTTCGTTGATATCGAAGCATATCCCGCCGCCTTTTGTAGTCCCCGATAACTCCATGATGCGGTCTGCTCGGTGAAGATGAAAACCCGGAAGCGTGACGGCGCCATCGGGTACAGCCTCACAAAGCCAAGTCTCCGTAAAGCACATTGCGGCGGAACGTCCGAAGTCTTTACTGGTCTTTATCAGAAGATGAAGCTCATCCATTTTATTGGGTAGGGAGTGTACATTCGCGAGGTGGATCGACGGGAATGCCAATCTGTATCCTCTCTTGCAGAGTTTCACCTGGATCCCGGCTCGCTTCCCTCTGTGGCGTCGCCTCCGTTTGGATGGATGGACTTATCAAACAACAAAAGCTTTGTTGAATGTCGCTCATGATCAAGGGATCAAGAACAGTCGAAGATATCTACATATAGTGTCATTCAAGCGAATGTGAATAAACTTTAACCAGTGCACTTGTCTACTTACAAAAGCAGGGACTAGGTGTAGTTTATCAAACATGGTTAAAGGCCAAAAAAGAAAAAAGCTGCAGCGTCGGTTGGAAATGACAAGGATGTAAATACTGGCTGCCACGAGATAGTCAAGCATCGTCAAGCGTTCGAAAAATGAGTTTTGTACTAACCTCTTCCTCACACCGAGAATCAAACTGTTTTGGGAGACGATACAGAAGACGAAAAGGAATTTCCTTTCAAATGCAGTGGTGCCTTGAGATACGAGTGACCTAACTTCCAAGTTTTTCGAGATATGAGTCATCGTTGCAAACATTTGAGTTAGTAGCGCTGTATGGTGGCAGGGAACTCAAGTCACTTCACATCAACTGTTCCAAAAAAGCTTCAAGCTGTTTATTGCCATTCGCATGACTTCCGGAACGAAGAGGTTAATAAAACTGCTGGAACACAGAGCGCAGGTGGTGGTATGCATGGTGAGCAGAGAACGTAAATAGGCTGGTCTTTTGCCGATCAGCGTTTTATAGATAAAAATCTTGTCTTCTATCAGATCTTTGTAATTGTTTGTGGAACAGGAAGTTGTCAGCATTTGTATGACAGGTACTGTGTGTTGTCTAGAAAAATGATTCATTCCGAAATACCTGAAATAAATCCCTGACGACAAAGTTACTTGTAGTTTATTATCTTGGCGAAGAGGTCAACATGATGAGACGTAGAATATCGACTGTCTGGCCCAAAGGAGGTTTCCAATGCACATTTACTCTAGATACCGTCCCATATGTAAAGGGTTCAGAGCAGTGCACATCATGGAGACAGACACAGTCAAATGGTCAAACTGAGAAACTGCATGGTTTCCAGACTCTGGCCATACTGGAAATGGCTCTCCTGTTATCTAATTGAACCAAGTCGTATGATTCGCCAGGCCACGTAACCCAGTTGACATGTTAACACGTGACTGTCCTCCCAATGTTTGATTATTGAGATGTACCGGTACTTCAAAAGCTTTAAAAACTCCCCTTCACGAGCTAATCACTAAATATCACAATGCCATCTGCTTTGCCACCGGTGCGCCACTGTCAGCTGTACTCCACTTGCTTCATTGGAACCTCTCTTCACTCACAGAGACAAATTGATAAACATGATCAATAAAATACTGATTGGCAAGAGCCCACCCTGTCTTGGCTTTCTGCTCACAAAGTATATCACCACACGCTCTGTTTGTTCCAGATGTTTTATTAACCACTTGGTTCCCAAGGTCTGCACTACTTTTGGTCTATCTTCTTTTCAGTTTTCTGCTCCAAACGATTGGAACACTGCAAAAAATGATAAACCTCACCCCAGTATCATTGTTTAAAAACATCAGGAAGGGATACTGTACATGATTGCTGCATCTGTTTTTAGCGATTCTGTAACTATATCACACTGTGCAGTTTGTTGTCTTTGTATTTGCTTTCATTTTTCTATTCTACCTATCGAAGTTCCCAATACACATGAAAGCATCTTACTGGGCTAGCAAGTCACTAAGTTGTCAGTGTTGTTCCTCTTCCAGCTGAAGAACAAATTCATGAAGAAGATTCCACGCGATGCCGAGGCGTCCAACGTGCTGATCGGCGAGGTGGACTTTCTGGACAAACCCTTCGTCTCCTTCGTGCGATTGGCTCAGGCTACGACGCTTGGGGGCCTCACTGAAGTCCCAGTTCCCACCAGGTGGGTCATGCTTCAAAGGTACTCACACTCTGTACTTAAACAGAAGTAAGACTGGTAAAAGTAGATGTACTAACTATAGTCAAAACAAAAAAGTCCCTGTCCCTGTTGTTTTCCGCCCTATAAGTCCCTAAGAGCTCAAATCAGCTGCACAGTTGACTTTCCCTCTCTCTATTTACTGTATGTCTTTTTGTACGTTGTGTCGTCATCCGCTGAGATTGAAAAAAGTCTATTTTGACAATGGAAGGAGTATCAAATACAGTTGTTGTACAGTAACGAAGTATGTGGTACCTTGACGTACGAGTTTAATTTGTTGTGTAAGCAAGCTCATAACCCAATTTACTTGTATAAGAAATAAGATGAAGCATGAAACCCACTGGCACAGTGGCCGACTGGTTAGCACATCTGCCTCACAGTTGTGAGGTTGCGGGTTCAAATCCAGCCTCGCCTGTGTGGAGTTTGCATGTTCTACCCGTGCCTGTGTGGGTTTTCTCTGGTTTCCTCCCACATCCCAAAAACATACATGACAGGGTATTTGAAGACTCTAAATTGCCCATGGGTGCGAATGTGAGTGCAAATGGTTGTTTGTTTATATGTGCCCTGCGATTGGCTGGCGATGGTGACCTGTGCAGGCTGTACCCCGACTCTCACCCAGAGTCAGCTGTGATAGGCTCAGGAGCCATTCCTCATAATCACTCGCCGAGCACACACTCACTGTATATATTTTTCTCACTGGGCACACATACACATCCGGGGTTCCTGGGGGACTGGTATGGGGTCGGGAGGGTGCTGGTGTCGGACCGGGTTTCAGCACATCAGTGCTGTTTCCCTGTCCGGGCGCCCTGCCTGCCCCCCTGGATTTTAATGCATCACTCACACTCATCCCCATGTGTCTTTTCATGCACCACATAAACCCATCTGTGGGGGATGGTGGGTCTTGGGTGGGGGGGATTTGGCTGTTAAGCAGCAGGGCCTGGCAGTGGGGGTGGTGGGAGTTGGCTTGGGGGGTGGTATTGGGTCCCTGCGGCCTCCTCCGGGTGGCCGGTTGTCGGGGCGCCCTGTCCCAGCCCACCGCGCTGCTCTCGGGTGGACCCCTGGGCCTGATCCCACCTCTCAATTGATTGGGTGGGGTCCTCAGCCTCCGCGATGCGGGCATAACATTTACGGGACACTTCTGTCAGTTGTTGTGCATGCGAAACGGTGTCAATTCACTTGCATGTGTCCACAGGCACGCATCCTGGATGGATGAACAAAATTGACCAAGCAATGACTCGTATTTGTAGAAACTCCCAAGTTGAGAGCTCGAGAGTTGAGTAGCACCTAATTGTATTTGTACTTGGTTACTTGCCAGCGGGCGGCACGGTGGACGACTGGTTGGAGCGTCTGCCTCACAGTTCTGAGGACCCGGGTTCAATCCACGGCCCCGCCTGTGTGGAGTTTGCATGTTCTCCTTGTGCCTGCGTGGGTTTTCTCCGGGCACTCCAGTTTCTTCCCCCATCCCCAAAACATGCATGGTAGGTTAATTGATAACTCTAAATTGCCCGTAGGTGTGCATGTAAGTGGGAATGGTTGCGAATGGTTGTTTGTTTGTATGCGCCCTGCGATTGGCTGGCAACCAGTTCAGGTTGTACCCCGCCTCCTGCCCGATGATAGCTGGGATGGGCTCCAGCACGCCGCGCCCCTGGTGAGGAGAAGTGGCTCAGAAAATGGATGGATGGATGGATGGATGGATACTTGCCAGCGCTGCATTTAAGGGTTAGGATGTTTGTGACCAGGAAGTGTCTGGCAGGTTCCTCTTCATCCTGTTGGGTCCTCATGGCAAGACCAGGTCATACAACGAGATCGGCCGCGCCATCGCCACACTGATGGTGGACGACGTAAGCAAGCCGCGCCCCGATTAGCTCTCGGCGTCTCGTTTGACTTTGCGTGGTCTTTGTGTGTCGCCAGCTGTTCAGCGACGTGGCCTACAAAGCAAGGGACCGCGAGGACCTGATTGCCGGCGTGGATGAGTTCCTGGACGAGGTCATCGTCCTCCCTCCAGGAGAATGGGACCCCAAGATCCGCATCGAACCCCCCAAGAAGGTTCCGTCGGCAGATATGAGGCAGGAGCTTTGTGCCGTCAGACAATGTCATTGGTGCCAGACACGGCACTCAACTCGGTCTTGTTCTGCTACTTTCAGGAAGTCTGTGCTGAACCTGAACGAGCTGGCCCAGATGAATGGCTCGGCTGGGGGGGTGGCCGGCGGGGAAGATGAGCAAATTCCTGTGCAACATGAGGTTGGCGAGGAGCTCAAGTTCACCGGCAGGTAAGACGTCTGGAGGACAGCAAGTTAGGGCTGCCCGTCATGGGAAAGGCAAGGCAGGTTTATTTAGATAGAAATATAAACTATTTGATCACAAGTGGGCCGCACCAGGATCAGAATCAGAATTAGAATCATCTTTATTTTGCCAAGTATGTCCAAAAAAAACACAAGGAATTTTTCTCCGTTAGTTGGAGCTGCTCTAGTACGACAAGAGACAGTCAATTGACAAAGAATACTTTTGAGACATACAGACATTGAGAAAAACAGTCGCTGAGCAATAAAAGGTTGCTAGTAATCTGGTAATGCCGGTACAAATGGTTTTTTTTGTTTTTTTTGTGCAAAAAGATGCAATTAAATTAATTCCTCTAGCAATTAAAGCAGTTTGAATGACTAATATAGTATATGGTTAGTAATATATAATATACGAATATAATACTAATAATAATACTAATATTATTATCTATCTATTTTTCTTATGGAGTTCAATGATATTCACAAGTCTCATAAAAGATCAATGACAAGTCTCAGCTGTCAGTGAATCATGCCTATTTGATGTTTTCACATTCATTCCCATCTTACACAGAGTGGATGTGTAGTCGGTACAGATGTGAAGTCAGGTCGGGAGAATTTGTGTAGATGAAAAGTGCACAGGCCCAGGCTCGTAAAAAAAGACACATGCGGACGAGAGCCCTTAAAGCTCTGGAATAGATTTAGTTCTGAGACCATTGCAAGCTTTGCTCTTCCTTCCTGAAGGCTTGGCGGCGGCCTGTGGTTGGACATCAAGAGGAAAATGCCGTGGTACTGCAGCGACATCTATGACGGCTTCCACATCCAGACTGTCTCGGCTGTGCTCTTCATCTACTTGGGCTGCATCACCAATGCCATCACCTTCGGCGGCCTGCTGGGCGACGCCACCGACAACTACCAGGTAAACTAAACATCTCGTCCTCGGCTCTTCACGCTTGGAGGCGTTCTCTGAGCCCCACGTGACTTCTTCCTCCTTAGGGTGTGATAGAGAGCTTCCTGGGCACGGCGCTGGCAGGAACCGTCTTCTGCTTGTTTGGCGGGCAGCCACTCATCATCCTGAGCTCCACGGGACCCATCCTCATCTTTGAAAAACTCCTCTACGAGTTCTGCAAGTAAGACCAAGGCTGGTGGGAACCCTTAACCTACTCACTCACTCCCTTATTACAACCCCAATTCCAATGAAGTTGGGATGTTGTGTTAAACATAAATAAAAACAGAATACAGTGATTTGAAAATCATGTTCAGCCTATATTTAATTGAATACACTACAAAGACAAGATATTTGATGTTCAAACTGATAAAATGTATTGTTTTTACAAAATAATCATGAACTTAGAATTTTATTGCTGCAACAAGTTCCAAAAAAGCTGGCACGGGTGGCAAAAAAGACTGAGAAAGTTGAGGAATGCTCATCAAACACCTGTTTGGAACATCCCACAGGTGAACAGGCTCATTGGGAACAGGTGGGCGCCATGATTGGGTATATAAGGAGCTTCCCTGAATTGCTCAGTCATTCAGTCAAAAAAATGACTTGTTATGATGAAGAATACCTAAAACTAATACTTAGAGAATTTTTCCAGTCTAAAGACAAGACACGTGTGACCAGCACAATGCCATGTTTGTGTCCAGAAACAACGGCGTGGACTACATGGAGTTGCGGCTGTGGATCGGGATCCACTCGTGTCTACAGTGCTTCATCTTGGTTCTGACGGACGCCAGCTACATCATCCAGTACATGACCCGATTCACAGAGGAAGGCTTCTCCAGCCTCATCTCCTTCATCTTCATCTCGGACGCCATCAAAAAGATGGTCCGCCTTCTACGCATATACAAACCGCTTACCTGCTAATGACTTGCTGACTAGCCTGTCAATAATACCACACATTTGAGTCCATCACTTGCCACTGACTGGTGACTTTTATGTCACTTACCTCCCACCGAATCCCCACAAACCACTTACCTGCCACGTTCCTGTCACCTAGGTCCCAGTTAACTGTCACTGAATCCACACAAAACCACTTACCTACAATGTTCCGGTCACCTAGGTCCCACTTAAACGCCGCTGAATCCACACAAACCACTTACCTGCCATGTTCTGGTCCCCTAGCTGCCACTCAACTGCCACTGAATCCACACCAACCACTTACCTGTCATGTTCCTGTCACTTACATGCCCCTGAACCCCCACAAACCACTTACCTGCCACGTTCATGTCACCTAGCTGCCACTTAACCCAGACAAACCACTTACTGTACCTGCTACCGAGCTGCCACTTACCTTCAGAGGTGGGTAGAGTAGACAAATATTGTACTCAAGTAAGACTAGTCTTACTTTAGAATAGTAGGACTCAAGTAAAAGTCAAAAGTAGTTGTCCAAATATTTACTTGAGAAAGAGTAAGAAAGTACTCAGTGAAAAAACTACTCGAGTAACTCGTGAGTAACTTCTGATTAAAAAAATAAAATAAAAATTAAGAGCATCAATGTAAAATAAAATAAAAAATAATAATAATATATGGGAGTCCACACATACCTGCCACCATTTAAATTTTTAAGTGCCCCAAACGAACAACACTTGCATAGGTCCATACAGAAAAATTTTATTTACTTAAATGACTGAATGAAGAAGCTGTTTGCTGACCAGATTTATTGATAGTTTTGTGTGTGTGTGTTTGTGTGTGTGTGTGTGTGTGTGTGTGTGTGTGCATGTGCGTGCGTGCAAGAGACAGAGATTACAGCATGGCACGTATCCCCATGGCACGTGTTTTACAGTGGTTTATGACCATAAAACAGGGCTAATGTTGCCACATGTACAGCAAAAACAGCTGCAACTTAGCGCAAGGTGTTTTCTCAAGTTAGAAGTGGGCTGAAATATCCACATTTGGGCAGTGACAATTTAAGACTACGCTGCATGACAAAGTTGTTGAGTCTGTAAAGTCAACACTGGCGCGGCCGTTTTTTCCCCCCCATAATGAGTAACTTTGATTGGCCCACGAAGGTTTTGTACGCGGTCATGTGTCTGCCTTGTGCCGTCTGATTGGTGAATTGGAATCAAAATGACACTAGGGATCGCGTTAGAATTTATCCAAAATGTTACTTGAGTAAATGTAACCGAGTAAATGTAGCGCGTTACTACCCACCTCTGGTTACCTGCCACTCAACCCAGAGAAAGTACTTACTTTACATGTTCCTGCCCCCTTACCTCCTTGTCACTGAGCTGCTACCTAGCTGCCACTTACTTGTTAGCACGTAAGCATGTGAGCTAGCTCTGACGCTTGCGTTGCGTGCAGGTGGGCGCCTTCAAGTATTACCCCATCAACCGCACCTTCAAGCCCGACTACATGACGTCCTACAAGTGCGACTGCGTCCCTCCAGACCAGCGTGAGTCTGCCTTGCAGGTCCTGAAGACCAGCTCTTCGTGGTCTTTATTGTCTTCATTGTTTTTACTCTCTTTATGGTCTCTGCGGTTTTCATGGTCTTCCATCCATCCATTTTGTACCACTTATCCAAGGTCGGGTCACGGGGGCAGTAGCTTTAGCAGGAACGCCCAGACTTCACCCTCTCCCCAGCCACTTCATCCAGCTCCTCCGGGGCGTTCCCAGGCCAGCCGAAAGACGTAGTCTCTCCAGCGTGTCCTGGGTCGTCCCTGGGGTCTCCTCCCGGTGGGACATGCCCTGAACACCTCACCGGGGAGGCGTCCAGGAGGCATCCAAATGAGATGCCCCAGCCACCTCATCTGGCTCCTCTCGATGTGGAGGAGCAGCGGCCCTACTCTGAGATCCTCCCGGATGACCGAGCTTCTCACCCTATTTCTAAGGGAGAACCCGGACACCCTGTGGAGGAAACTAATTTCGGCCGTTTGTATCCGGGATCTTGTTCTTTCGTTCACGATCCACAGCTCGTGACCATAGGTGAGGGTAGGAACGTAGATCGACCAATAAATTGAGAGCTTCGCCTTTCGGCTTAGCTCCTTCTTTACCACAACGGACCAATACAAAGTCCGCATCACTGCATACACCGCACCGATCCGCCTGTCGATGTCCCTCGCTCGTGAACAAGACCCCAAGATACTTGAACTCCTCCACTTGGGGCAGGATTTCATCCCCGACCTGGAGAGTGCACGCCACCCTTTTCCGACTGAGGACCGTGGTCTCAGATTTGGAGGTGCTGATTCTCATCCCAGCCGCTTCAACCTCGGCTGCGAACTGCTCCAGTGAAAGTTGGAGATCACGGCTTGATGAAGCCAACAGAACCACTTCACCTGCAAAAAGCCCATACTCCAGAAGTACCCCCCACAGGACTCCCCGAGGAACACGGTCGAACGCCTTCTCCAAGTCCACAAAACACATGTAGACTGGTTGGGCAAACTCCCATGCACCCTCGATGACCCTGCCAAGGGTGTAGAGCTGGTCCGCTGTTCCACGGCCAGGACGAAAACCACACTGCTCCTCCCGGATCTGAGATTTGACTTCCCGACGGACCCTCCTCTCCAGCACCCCTGAATAGACCTTACCAGGGAGGCTGAGGAGTGTGATCCCCCTGTAGTTGGAACACACCCTCTGATCCCCCTTCTTTAAAAGGGGGACCACCACCCCAGTCTGCCAATCGAGAGGCACTGTCCCCGATGTCCACGCGATGTTGCAGAGGTGTGTCAACCAGGACAGCCCTACAACATCCAGAACTCCGGGCGAATCTCATCCACCCCCGGGGTCTTGCCACCGAGGAGCTTTTTAATCACCTTGGTGACCTCAACCCCAGAGATTGGAGAGCCCGCCTCAGAGAACCCAGACTCTACTTCATCATGGGAAGGCGTTTCGGTGGAATTGAGGAGGTCTTCAAAGTATTCTCCCCACCGAATCACAACGTCCCGAGTCGAGGTAAGCAGCGCCCCATCCCCACAATACCAATACACAGTGTTGATGGTGAACTGCTTACCCTTCCTGAGACGCCGGATGGTGGACCAGAATTTCCTCGAAGCCGTCCAGAAGTCTTTCTCCATCGCCTCGCCGAACTCCTCCCATACTCAAGTTTTTGCTTCAGCGACCACCAAAGCTGCATTCCGCTTGGCCAGCTGGTAACCATCAGCTGCCTCAGGAGTCCCACAGGACTCCTCCTTCAGCTTGACTGTATCCCTCACCGTTGGTGAACACCAATGGGTTCGGGGATTACCACCACGGCAGGCATCGACCACCTTATGGCCACAGCTACTGTCGGCCGCCTCAGCAATGGAGGCGTGGAACATGGTCCACTCGGACTCGATGTCCGCCAGACGTTCCCAGCAGACCCTCACAATACGTTTGGGCCTGCCACGTCGGACCGGCATCTTCCCCCACCATCGGAGCGAACTCACCACAAGGTGGTGATCAGTTCACAGCTTCGCCCCTCTCTTCACCCGAGTGTCCAAGACATGCGGCCGCAAGTCCGATGACACGACCACAAAGTCGATCATCGAACTGCGACATAGGGTGTCCTGGTGCCAAGTGCACGTGTGGACACCCTTATGCTTGAACATGTTGTTCATTATGGACAATCCGTGATGAGCACAGAAGCCCAATTACAGAACCGGAGTCCCCAGGGAGAGCCCTCTCCAGCACCCCCTCTCAGGACTCCAAAAAGGGTGGGTACTCTGAACTGCTGTTTGGTGCATAGGCACAAGCAACAGTCAGGACACCTCCAGACCTAAAACAGGACAAAATCCAGATGTCAGAGGGTGAAGCAGGGGGAGAGAGTAGTTGCATACTAGCTGTGATTTAACCAAATGCGAGAGTATAGAAATAAGTCTTAAGTCAAGATTTAAGCATTTCTACGGAGGTAGCTGATCTAATTTCCACTGGTAGGGCATTACGGAGTACTGGAGCCCCAATAGAGAATGCTCTAGAACCGCACCAGCAGCGACATCTTGCTGTTTTTTTATGACCTTCGCGGTCTTCATGTTTGACTTTTGTCTCCCTGCTTTCTGATGGGGGCGTGGCATGAAAATGTGAGTATAGGTCTCAGCTCGTCGCCTGCTGGGCCGACAACAGTGTCACTTCCTGTTTTCTGCTTCTAAGTTCTCCTGCATAAATATCACTTCCTGTCTCCTTCTCAGTTCTCCTACGTCAATATCACTTCCTGTTTCCTGTGATATCAATGTAACTTCATGTTTCCTCATTCCTGTTTCCTCTTTGCAATTGGATGTTCTTTGACATCAATTTAACTTCCTGTTTCGTATGACATCAATTTGACTTTTTGTTTCCTGTTTGTAATGGAATGTTTTCTGACATCAGTGAGACTTTCTGTTTCCTGTTTCTGCAGCTTTCCCGTGGAACGTTTCAGCTCCTCTTGCTGACGACAACATGTCGCTTCTGGTGAGTAACATTCTCCTTAGCATTTTAGTGAGTAAATGAGGCGCAACAAAGTAAGTTAGTAATGAGTGTGTTTGTCCTGCCGGTGGCGCCGCAGTTCAATGTGAGCGATGTGGACTGGAGTCAGTTGAGCAAGAAGGAGTGCGTCAAGTATGGCGGGGCCCTGATGGGCAAAGCGTGCAAGTACGTCCCCGACCTGGCGCTCATGTCCTTCATCCTGTTCTTTGGCACGTACTCCACGACTGTCACGCTCAAGAAGTTCAAGTTTAGTCGCTACTTCCCCACCAAGGTAAGCACTTGACCCAACGGCTTTCCACCAGACAACCCGCTCGTCACCCCAGCATGGGCATCTTTTACCCATAATGTGCTAAGCTGAGAACCACATTAGCCATATTGGCTAACATGCAACATCCATCCATCCATTTTCTGAGCTGCTTATCCTCACAAGGGTCGCGGGAGTGAATCATGTATAACATGCTAGCCATGTAAGCAAATATGCTAAGAAACATAACACATTAGCCATGTAAGCTAACTTGCTAAAATACATAACACATTAGCTGTATTGGCTAATATGCTAAGGAAATGATGTAATGTAACACGGGAGCCACTTTCGCTAACATGCTAATAAAGTTAAACTGGCTAACATGCCAAGAAGCTTGTATAACACATTGACCATGTTTGCTAACGTGAATAAATTCATAATTGTATCTATTCTGGCTAACATTCTAATGAAGTTATGATGTTAGCTAACATGGCTGAAGTGTTATATACATTTTTAGCATGTTTGCGAAATTAGCTAACATTCTAAATTCATGTTAGCCTCCATGGCTAACGTGTCCTGTGTTTCTTTACATGCTAACCAAATTGATTGATGAATGCACAATGTTAGTAAGTTTTGCTAACATGCTAAGAAACATACAGCATATAACACGTTAGCCATGTTGGCTCACATAATATGCAGTGTTGCCACAGTTACCTTGAAAAAGTAACTTAGTTACTTTACTGATTACTTGAGCTTAAAATTAACTTAGTTACTTTGGTGATTACTTGATTTCAAAAGTAACGGGTCATAACGAATATCGACATAAGGCGAAAAATAATTGTAATATCAAATAAGGCCATATCGCCCAGCACTATAAGAAACATTTACGACACATTAGCCCGGTGCTAAAGTAGCGTAGCAGTCGTATCAGACCGCACTTCGTCCCTGTCCCGTGACCCCTCCCCTCCCCTCCCCTGACTCCGCCCCTTTCCCCACTGCAGCTGCGTCAGCTGATCAGCGACTTTTCCATCATTATCGCCATCCTGCTCTTCTGCGGATTGGACTTGCTGCTGGGACTGGACACTCCCAAACTGCATGTTCCCATGCAAATTAAGGTCCCTGAACCCATCGCCCGCCATTTCCTTCACTTTGTGTATGTGTGTGTGTGAGTGAGTGTGTGTGTTGTTTATTCTTGATAATAACAATAATGGTCAGCATAATCATATGTCATGATGGTGATTGTGCAGATTTAAACAATCCATCTTGCTTTCTCCTCTTCACTGTGTTTGTGCGATGCTAAGCTAAGGAAGCTAATCAGTGATTTTGCCATCTTCATGTCAATCATGTCCTTTGTGGCGCTGGATATGTTGATGGGTTTAGACACGCCCAAACTGATCGTTCCCACTGAGTTGAAGGTACACTTCACTTTAACCAGCATGCAAACTTAACTCTGTATTATGTGGCATCTGGAAAGTGTTCGCGGCGCTTCGCTTTTACCACGTTGTTACGTTACAGCCTTATTCCTGTTTTTCGTTTTCAAATCACAAGGACATGAGAATTTCCTCTTGAGGGATTATAGTGAGTGAACAAACTCATTTGGATTTGTGGGCCATAACCTCTAAATAACTATTCTGAAATGTTCCCATTGTTCTGGAGAAAATAATTACGAGAACCTTCAGAAAATATACACTATGTATTATCTTGTTGCAAATCATAAGCATTCTGAAATTTCTTAACAAAAATGATTGCAATTTTAACAGTGCTGTATTAAGTATCATTTGTTTTGTTCATTTACAAAGTGCAGTTCCTGCGTTCATACGGTGGCCGTGAAGTGCAAAACACAAAAGCAAATTACTTAACACAACGGCCAAATAAAAGACAACAGCAAATAATTAATCACAACAACAAATCAAAGAACACAGCAGAAAAAAATAATCACAACAAGAAGTAACAAAATACAAGAACAAAAAAAAAAACACAACAGCAAATAACGATAAGACTAATCACTGATTGGAAGAACTTACAGGAAGAGGGTAGGTACTGGTGAGGGAGATGACTCATCGCCGATTGGACAAACCTACAGGAAGCGGTAGGTACTGGTGAGGGAGATAAGACTCATCGCTGATTGGACGAGAGCGACAACTTGATTGGGCGATGCTGTCTGTACAGCCCAACCTCTTTTAAATGTGTTGTCAGTGAGCGCATACTTATTTGAATGTCGTGATTGAGTCCTGAACATGTATGTCCACTATATGTCTCAATATGTGCAACGGGAGCAAGCTTGGTGGGTGCGGATGGAATTTAAGAAAGCCAACTCCAAATCCTTAAATGAGGGCGCTGGCAGCTGAGTTGGCGGCCCGGGCACTCATCTCCCATTACGTGACACGGTTGCAGCCTGGATCAAACCCCCGTGTGGTCGACCGAGCAGGAAGTAGTTATGTAACGCAGAGCCACAAAATTAGACCGGATACATAGGTCAAATATTATTTGATAGCAGGAGCTACGTTTGGATCACCGGTAACGCTCATTTAAAAAACCACGCCAGACGCGTCTGTTCCATTAAAACATGCTGGCAATGTTTTGACTTGAGTTCGTTGTCACATTTCTGTGGGGCCAATTATATATTACTCGTGCACTCATTGTAGTTGTCTCGCCACGCTGCACTATTTGCATATCTGTTGTTGACCAATACTGGCCACTCATGCCAGAGTAGCATCTGCTCCATTTGCACACTGATTGAGGAGTATCTGCAACATTTGCACAATCAACATTGTCCCAGATTATCGCATTACTCGTCACTTTAAAACGCATACACTCTTTGAAGTCTCGGCGCCCTTTGCACAATGCTCATTGCACCGGACTATTGCAATATTTGTCATTCGAACTGCTCTAAGTGCTAGAGGACTCTGCATCTTTTACACAATTGTCAAAAAATATCCATCCATCCATCCATTTTCTGAGCCGCTTCTCCTCACTAGGGTCGCGGGCATGCTGGAGCCTATCCCAGCTGTCATCGGGCAGGAGGCGGGGTACACCCTGAACTGGTTGCCAGCCAATCGCAAGGCACATACAAACAAACAACCATTCGCACTCACAGTCACACCTACGGGCAATTTAGAGTCTCCAATTAATGCATGTTTTTGGGATGTGGGAGGAAACCGGAGTGCCCGGAGAAAACCCACACGGGCACATAAATAAAAATTATTTACCGGCATTACCAGACAACTAGCAACCCTTTATTGCTCAGTGACTGTTTTTTTTTTTGTCAATGTCTTTGTCTCCAAAGTGTTCTCTGTCAATTGACCGTCTGTTGTCGTACTCGAGCGGCTCCGACTACCGGAGACACAGTCCTTGTGTGTTTTTTGGACATACTTGGCAAATAAAGATGATTCTGATTCTGAATAACTTCCTGGTCAAAGCGTCCGATCAAGTCGTCCCTCTTGTCCAATCAGCAACGAGTCTTATCCCCGACCAGTACCTACCTCTTCCGGTAGCTTAATGTCATTGTGTTTTTTCATTTACTGTTTTTTTTTTTTTCCATTTTCCATTGTGTTTAGTTATTTGCTGTTGTGTTTTTTTACTCGCCGTTGTGTTTAGTTGTTTGGTGTAGTTTTTTTTTATTTGCCGTTGTCTTTAGTTACTTGCTATTGTGTTTTGCACTTCAGGGCCACCATACGTTCGGAATCATTCACTCATTCCCAACTCCCTAAACACTACCAAATGGATTGTGTTGACTCTTTTTGATAACTTTGAAAAAGAATCTCCAAAAAGTTGAATTCATCCTGTAACATAACGTGTGTAAAAAGTGAAGCTGTGTGAATCTTTTCCAGATGTGCCGTGCATGTAAATCGGAATTTAAGTTGAATTTGTGGTTTGCAGCCCACCCGCGCCGACCGCGGCTGGCTGGTGATGCCGTTCGGTAAGAACCCGTGGTGGTGGTACCTGGCCAGCTTCGTGCCGGCCCTGCTGGTCACCATCCTGATCTTCATGGACCAGCAGATCAGCGCCGTCATCGTCAACCGCAAGGAGAACAAACTTAAGGTTGTCTGATTGTCGCTCACCGGCTAGAACGAAGGCAACTGGACTCTTGTCACTGTTTCGGCTTCTTCACTTCTACAAGGGCCACTAAAAAAGTAATGAGCCCAATTTTCCTCTAGCTTTATATTTATTTAGATAGAACGGCAATAAATCCCTATAAATACAGCCAAAAAGTGGGAATTTCATGGCTACTTTTCAATATAATCTTTCATCTTTTTCGCAACACCATGGATGAACAAGGGCATGAATGCCAGCCTCGTCAAATTCAGTAGACTGAGCATTTAACTTTTTTTTTTTTTTTTTTTTTACAGCTTACATAATGTTTTCATCATCAGAGAAGTGCTGACCCCTAACGCCTTCTTTTCAAGGTCAAAAAAGGTGATGATCTGATGGCGAGTATGGGAAATGGGATAGGGTTGTCCAGCCAAAGGAACCGATGACTTCACAAGCTCCTTTGCTTGTCACGGAGCTTGTCACTTAAAGCGGGCTCTTGGATCCTGGACACCCACTTTTTGACTGGTAGCCTTTTGCAGCTTCCGCGCACAAAATTTGGAACTTTTGGGGAATGTTTAGTGGTGGTTCCCCTTCCAAAGCAAGAAACTCAATCACAGTTGTGGGAAGCTGCGGCTCAGTAGGTAGAGCGGATTGAAGGGTCAGTGGTTCGAATCCCGGCTACAACTGTCTGCATGTCGAAGTGTCCTTGGGCAAGACGGGGATGTAAATCAGCACCTCCAAATCTGAGACCATGGTCCTCAGTCAGAAAAGGGTGGAGTGCCCTCTCCTGGTTGGGGATGAGAGCCTCCCCCAAGTGGAGGAGTTCAATTATCTCGGGGTCTCTGGAATGGGAGATTGACAGGCGGATCGGTGCAGCGTCTGTAGTGATGCGGACTTTGTATCGGTCCGTTGTGGTAAAGAAGGAGCTAGGCCGAAAGGCGAAGCTCTCAATTTACCAGTCAATCTACATTTCTACCCTCACCTATAGTCACGAGCTGTGGGTTACGGTTAGAACAAGATCCCAGATACAAGCTGCCGAAATGAGTTTCCTCCGCAGGGCTCTCCCTTAGAGATAGGGTGAGAAGCTCGGTCATCCGGGAGGAGCTCAGAGTAGAGCCGCTGCTCCTCCACATTGAGAGGAGCCAGATGAGGTGACTGGGGCATCTGATTCGATTCCCTGGTGAGGTGTTCCGGGTACATCCCACCGGGAGGAGACCCCGGGGATGGCCCAGGACACACTGGAGAGACTATGTCTCCCAGCTGGCCTCTGAGTGGCTCAGGAACCCCCCGGAAGAGCTGGATGAAGTGGCTGGGGAGAGGGAAGTCTGGGCGTCCCTGCTGGGGGCAGCCCCACGACCCGAACTCGGATAAGCGGATGGATGGATGGGCATGGCAGCAGCCGCCCATTAGTGTATGAGTGTGTGTGTGTGTGTGTGTGTGTGTGTGTGTGTGTGTGTGTGTGTGTGTGTGTGTGTGTGTGTGTGTGTGAGGCTTTGTAAAGCGCTTTGGGCACTGTGATGGTGTAGATAAAGCGCTATAGAAGTGCAGTCCATTTACAGCTCTCTGCTTCTGAAGGGAATCCAACAATGACATAATTTCCAAAATGGCTGACAGGAAGAGGACAGGCTTAAAGAAAAGTTTTTTTCAGTAAACCTTCAAATAAGTATTTGAACTATAAACTGTGAACATATATATATTTTTTTAAATCAATTATTAGTAGGTTAAATGAAATTCGGCTCGTTACGTTTTAGTTGCCGCTCGTACATTTTGGGTGTGTTTATCTCTGTGGTGGGTTTGCTCACATAAAGGTTGTTCTTTTTGCATACCAACCGGTCGGGATTACACTTAAAATAGACTCCTCACTTAAAAACTAACGTGTTTTTTGACAATTTTCACTTGTTTCAAGCTCATTTTTACAACCCTAATGCCAATGAAGTTGGGACATTATGTTAAACCTAAATAAAAACAGAATACAATGATTTTCAAATCATGTTCAACCTATATTTAATTGGATACACTACAAAGACACGATATTTCATGTTCAAATTGATCAACTTTATTGTTTTGAGCAAATAATCATGAACTTAGAATTTGATGGCTGCAACAACGTCCCAAAAAAGCTGGGACAGGCTCATGTTTACCACGGTGTTACATCACATTTTCTTTGAACAACATTCAACATTCTTTCCCATTCTTGCTTGATGTACAGCTTTCCACCTACAAAGCTTCAACAATTAGTGTCCTCAGTTCCCAAACGTTTATTGAATGTTGTTAAAAGAAACGTTGGTAAACACAGTGGTAAACATGAGCCTGTCCCAGCTATTTTGGAACGTGTTGCAGCCATCAAATTCTAAGTTCATGATTATTTGCTCAAAACAATAGTTTATCAGTTTGAACATTAAATATCTTGTCTTTGTAGTGTATTCAATTAAATATAGGTCGAACATGATTTGCAAATAATTGTATTCTGTTTTTATTTATGTTTAATACAATGTCCCAACTTCATTGGAATTGGGGTTATACTTCAAATATGGAGGGGAAAAAAATGCCAGTGGAATACATTTTTTTATACTTCGTTCAAGTAAAAATTAGCTTGAAACAATAAAAAATGTCCCCCAAAAAAGTACATTTTTACATGATGAGTCTTATCTTAAGTGTAATCAGATTAATTTTGACTAGATAAAAGAGAAATATTCTTGGTAAAATTTTGAGTTTTTGGAGCGTGATGGCGGAAAAGCCGTCCTGTGACTTTCTGGTTTTGCATAGATGGCTTCTTTCGTACCTCTTTTAAACGAGTGTCATGGAAAATGTCATACTTTATATTGTATAACTGTTTTCATTTTGTTTTTATATCTTTAATCGCAACAGTTAGTTGAATTAGCATACACAAGAAGTGACCCCAGTCCGCCTGCTCAAGAACAATCGCAAAAGCTAGAGGTGTGAAACGGTTTCTTTCTTTGTTCTTTGACTACCTGACTCTGTCGGTCTGTAGTTTGTGTATTGATGAGCTCATTGGCATGTAGGAAAATGCAATGCAGAAATCCCTGTTTGAGACCCTGTCTTGACCAGACCTTCCAGATGCTCCACGTCCAACTGTCTAACCTCTTTGTAAAGATAAAAAACTGCAGCCTTTTTTTTTTTAATTATTGTTATGATTATTTTTCACAACGGTCCCCTCTGTCCACAATTCGGACAAGCGGCAACAACAACCACAACCACCTGCAGGGGTTACACCCAGCAGAGACATCCAGCTTCGACGTGGAGAAGCCTTTAGTATTCAAGGTGAAACGTCTTTAACAAACAAGAAGAGTCCAGTTGATCCAGTCACCCTTTGCGGAAGCTCAAGGTTCCATCGACTTGTACAAGAACAAGTTCAGTGCCGGGAAAAAGTATTGGTCCCCTCCTCAAATTCATACACAGTATTTATCCATACTTTCCCCATTTTGTTTGAGATCATCAAACAAACGCAAATATCAGACAAATATAGCTCAAGTGAACTTAAAATGCTGTTAAATGGTGATTTTATTTATTAAGGGGACAAAAACTATTCAAAGTTAACTGCCCTGGTGTGAAAAAGTAATGCCCCCTAAACCTAAAAACAGGTTGAGCCATCCTCAGCAGCAACAACTGAAATCAAGCGCTTTCTAGAACTGGCAATGAGTCTTACATTTCCATAAAACGGTAAGCGATGGGTTAATGTGCATATGTGGTCCCTCCACCCCCGCCCCTATAGAAAGCTTGCGGTTACCACCTGGACCTGTTCTGGGTGGGCATGCTGATGGCGGTGTGCTCCTTCATGGGTCTGCCCTGGTACGTGGCCGCCACAGTCATCTCTATCGCGCACATCGACTCGCTCAAGATGGAGAGCGAGTCCAGCGCCCCCGGGGAGCAGCCCCAGTTCCTGGGGGTCCGGTAAGACCCCACGCACCGCCCCTCACTCTCCTCACCACGCCTGACAACATCCTTGTTCTCCCGGTGTACTCGAGCGCTCTCTCTTTCACACATTAGCGAGCAGAGGCTGACCGGAATACTCGTCTTCGTCCTCACTGGACTTTCCGTCTTCCTTGCTCCCGTCCTGCAGGTCAGTGTGGCGAGTGACCCAATCTACTTTCCCAACCTGAGCTGTCTCCCCGAGCTACTCTACTTCTGAAGCTCAATTTGCTCGATAAACCCAATCTGCTTCCCAAACCGATCTGCCTCCATGAAACCAATCTGTGTCTACAGCCTGATCTGCTTCAACATCCCAGTCTGCTTCCAAGACCTGTTCTGCTTCACAAACCCGATCTGCTTCCCTGAGCTACTCTGCTTCTGAAACCTCATTTGCTTAATGAACCCAAACTGCTTCCTCAAGCCGATGTGTTTCCGCAACACGATCTGCTTTCTCAACCCAATCTATTTTCTCAACCAGATCTACTTGCAAGACCCAACTTGCTTCACAACAATATACAAATTATGACTATAACCGTAGCATGGCTTGCTACCGATGAACATATCTTTAATTGATTACAATTATGATGATAACTTAGCATGGGATGCTAACAACACAGCACCTCTTTATTTGACTCTGCTGTATGCAAACCATGCTGGTGAGGCTAATGTCTGCTGGTTGCGACTAACGCTAACCCTCATGTTGCAGTACATCCCCATGCCGGTGCTCTATGGCATCTTCCTGTACATGGGCGTCGCCTCGCTGAGCGGCATCCAGGTCGGTGTTTGTGTTAGCTTTCAGTTAGCACGTTTGCAGGTGCTTGTGTGTATGTAATTGCGTTGGCTTGTCAGTTCTGGGAGCGCATCAAGTTGTACCTGATGGCGCCCAAGCACCAGCCGGACTTCGCCTTCCTGCGTCACGTTCCTCTGCGCCGAGTCCACCTCTTCACCCTGGTACAGATCACCTGCCTGGCCGTCCTCTGGGTCCTAAAGTCCACCTTCCTGGCAATCATCTTCCCAGTGATGGTGAGCAGATTGACGTTTCCGTTTATCGTGGAAATGCATTCCAGACCACACGCGTTGATAGAGAAATGTTGTGGATAAACAGACGACCCAATGAGACATGGACAAGATGGTTAGAGGTGACAAACTGATACAAAATCCATTTATACACAGTCAACGGCATTTCTTGGAAGCCGCTCCCAATCTGGAAAGCTTGTGGACAAGCAAAACAATGAGGGAGTATTACCTGAAAAGGAAGCTCACCCAGTAAACATATTTTTGTATAGTTACAAAACAGGTTGAAGTGATTGTAACTCGTGTGGGTTCACCTTAGTTCATTCTGCCATATATTCCCCTAATGTTTCATGTTTCCCTTCTGTCCCAATGTGAGAACGTGGTAATGGTTGCATTGGATCACATTCAAATAATCATAAGTATGTTTTTGTAAAAAAAAAAAAAAAAAAGTAACGTAAAATTGTTTTACCCTTCCCACACACCTTAAACACATTTGAACACACTGTTTGAAGCATTCCTCATGCTTAGCTTTAGTCAATAAGCCTGATTTGCTATTGCAGATTTCCCAGATCGGGCCCGACATAATTTGTCGGGAATGACAAAACTTCTTGTAGTGTGACATAATCCACGACCATCGATTTGGCTCTACAATTGCCCTCTTCTTCTTCTTCTTCTTTTCCTTTCGGCTTGTCCCGTTAGGGGTCGCCACAGCGCGTCATTCTTTTCCATGAGAGCCTATCTCCTGCATCCTCCTCTCGAACACCAACTGCCATCATGTCTTCCCTCACGACATCCATCAACCTTCTCTTTGGTCTTACTCTAGCTCTCTTGCCTGGCAGCTCCATCCTCATCATCCTTCTACCAATATACTCACTCTCTCTCCTCTGGACGTGTCCAAACCATTGAAGTCTGCTCTCTCTAACTTTGTCTCCAAAACATCGAACCTTGGCTGTCCCTCTGATGAGCTCATTTCTAATTTTATCCAACCTGGTCACTCCGAGAGCGAACCTCAACATCTTCATTTCCGCCACCTCCAGCTCTGCTTCCCGTTTTCTCTTCAGTGCCACTGTCTCTAATCCATACATCATGGCTGGCCTCACCACTGTTTTATAAACTTTGCCCTTCATCCTAGCAGAGACTCTTCTGTCACATAACACACCTGACACCTTCCTCCACCCGTTCCAACCTGCTTGGACCCGTTTCTTCACTTCCTGACCACACTCACCATTGCTCTGGACGGTTGACCCCAAGTATTTAAAGTCCTCTACCCTTGCCATCTCTTCTCCCTGTAGCCTCATTCTTCCCCCACCACCCCTCTCATTCATGCACATATATTCTGTTTTACTTCGGCTAATCTTCATTCCTCTTCTTTCCAGTGCATGCCTCCATCTTTCTAACTGTTCCTCCAGCTGCTCCCTGCTTTCACTGCAGATCACAATGTCATCTGCAAACATCATGGTCCACGGGGATTCCAGTCTAACCTCATCTGTCAGCCTATCCATCACCACTGCAAAAAGGAAGGGGCTCAGGGCTGATCCCTGA
Organism: Phyllopteryx taeniolatus; assembly: GCF_024500385.1. Classification (NCBI taxonomy): domain Eukaryota; kingdom Metazoa; phylum Chordata; class Actinopteri; order Syngnathiformes; family Syngnathidae; genus Phyllopteryx; species Phyllopteryx taeniolatus. The sequence continues at coordinate 417,373 of NC_084516.1, forward strand.
TGCAGTCCCACGTCCACCTTAAATTCTTCTGTCACACCGACAGCACACCTCACCGCTGTTCTGCTGCCCTCGTACATGTCCTGTATTATTCTAACATACTTCTCTGCCACTCCAGACTTCCGCATGCAGTACCACAGTTCCTCTCTGGGTACTCTGTCATAGGCTTTCTCTAGATCTACAAAGACACAATGTAGCTCCTTCTGACCTCTGTACTTTTCCATCAACATCCTCAAGGCAAATAATGCATCTGTGGTACTCTTTCTAGGCATGAAACCATACTGTTGCTCGCAAATACTCACTTCTGTCCTGAGTCTAGCCTCCACTACTCTTTCCCATAACTTCATTGTGTGGCTCATCAACTTTATTCCTCTATAGTTGCCACAGCTCTGCACATCACCTTTGTTCTTAAAAATGGGCACCAGTACACTTTTCCTCCATTCCTCAGGCATCTTCTCACGCACTAGAATTCTATTGAACAAGCTGGTCAAAAACTCCACAGCCACCTCTCCTAGATGCTTCCATACCTCCACAGGAATGTCATCAGGACCAACTGCCTTTCCATTTTTCATTCTCTTTAATGCCTTTCTAACTTCCCCCTTACTAATCATTGCCACTTCCTGGTCCACCACACTTGCCTCTTCTACTCTCCCTTCTCTATCATTTTCCTCATTCATCAACTCCTCGAAGTATTCTTTCCATCTACCTAGCACACTGCTGGCACCAGTCAACATATTTCCATCTCTATCCTTAATCACCCTAACCTGCTGCACATCCTTCCCATCTCTATCCCTCTGTCTGGCCAGCCTGTATAGATCCTTTTCTCCTTCTTTAGTGTCCAACCTGCCATACATGTCATCATATGCCTCTTGTTTTGCCTTTGCCACCTCTACCTTTGCCCTGTGTCGCATCTCAATGTATTCCTTTCGCCTCTCCTCGGTCCTCTCAGTGTCCCACTTCTTCTTAGCTAACCGTTTTCCTTGTATGATTTCCTGTACTGTGAGGTTCCACCACCAAGTCTCCTTCTCTCCTTTCCTGCCAGAAGATACACCAAGTACTCTCCTGCCTGCTTCTCTGATCACCTTGGCTGCAGTGGTCCAGTCTTCTGGAAGCTCTTCCCGTCCACCGAGAGCCTGTATCACCTCTTCCCGAAAAGCTGCACAACACTCGTCCTGTCTCAGCTTCTACCACATGGTTCTCTTCTCTGCCTTTGTCTTCCTAATTTTCCTCCCCACCACCAGAGTCATCTTACACACCACCATCCTATGCTGTCTAGCCACACTCTCCCCTACCACTACCTTACAGTTGGTAACCTCCTTCAGATTACATCGTCTGCACAAGATGTAATCCACCTGTGTGCTTCTACCTCCGCTCTTGTAGGTCACCCTATGTTCGTGCCTCTTCTGGAAAAAAGTGTTCACTACAGCCATTTGCATCCTTGTTGCAAAGTCTACCACCATCTGTCCTTCCAAGTTCCTTTCCTGGATACCGTACTTACCCATCACTTCTTCATCACCCTTATTACCTTCACCAACATGTCCATTACAATCTGCACCAATTACGACTCTCTCTCTGTCTGGGATGCTCAGAACTACATCATCTAGCTCCTTCCAGAATTTCTCTTTCACCTCTAGGTCACATCCTACCTGTGGGGCATAGCCACTAATCACATTACACATAACACCCTCAATTTCAAATTTCAGCCTCATCACTCGATCTGATACTCTTTTCACCTCCAAGACATTCTTAGCCAACTCTTCTTTTAAAAGAACACCGACTCCATTTCTCTTCCCATCTACACCATGGTAAAATAATTTAAACCCTCCCCCTAAACTTCTAGCCTTACTGCCTTTCGACCTGGTCTCCTGGACACACAATATATCAACCTTTCTCCTAATCATCATGTCAACCAACTCCCGAGATTTTCCTGTCATAGTCCCAACATTCAAAGTCCCCACATTCAGTTCTAGGCTCTGTGTTTTCCTCTTCTCTTTCTGCCGAAGAACCCGCTTTCCACCTCTTCTTCTTCTTCTTCTTCTTTGACTTCGACTTCGACCCACAGTAGCTGAATTTCCAACAGCGCCCTGCAGGTTGACGGCGCCGGTGGCGGACGTTGTTAACCCGGGCCACGACCGATCCGGTATGGAATTCTTTGGATGAACGCTCATATTTGTTTGGCAAGGTTTTAAGCCGGATGCCCTTCCTGACGCAACCCTCTGCATTTATCCGGGCTTGGGACCGGCCTACAGTTTGCACTGACTTGTGCCCCCCATAGGGCTGCATTGCTCTACAATTGCCCTACAACACCAAAATGAAAAAGCTAGCATTTTTTTGGATATCTTCCGTGTAGTGTGACGTATCAACGACAACTCTCCAACAGCGCACTTTGACGTCGACCCATATCATTGTGTATTGTGAGCGGTGCATTGCCTCCCTTGCTTACTGTTGCCAACATACTTGGTCGCCGTTATCAACATTTATTCACGCGCACAAACCAACGTTTAGCGAAGCTTTAGAGCATGATTCGACAGAATGCCGGCATGTTTACATACAAATGTTAGTGTTAGCACTTGCTGGCTACACAAACTTATGTTGCCTGCTTACGAACCTTATTAAAAGTACGTGGACAGACCTCAAGCTCTCCTTGAATGGACAGCCCAAAACAGCGCGATGCCCCCTGAATTTCAACGGCGGCAAAGGAGGGCAAATTGACCCAGCGACATGGCTGATGGTCATTATGCCGGCTCATAGGCTGCTTCTCTGCAGCCCGTGAGAGCGTGTGCAATGTGCGTCGCTGGGAATTCTCTTTGGAGCCGTGAGAGAAGGCACATATTTGATTGACAGCTAAAAGTTCCGGGGAGGCGGGGTTTCAGAGCATTCAGCGACACGCCCACAGCATCTGAAAGCTGAAAGAATGTTCCAATTCTTGACCATTTGGAAGTCTGATTTCACATACTTTGTGATTTTTTGTATTTTTTATTATTCATTCATTCACAAGATTCTTTTCTCTAAGACATTTTTGGATGACTTTGGGGGGAATTTAAAGGTACAAAAAAAACATTGAAAGCACTTCTATCAAATGTGAAATTTTGTTTTCGTAATCTTTCAAGTATTCCTGATCATCACAGAACCAAAGACAATTTCTATGTATAAATGATGTCGATGGGTGAGCACGCTGTCAATGATGAGGTTCGTCGTAGTGTGTTTGCGTGTGCTCATGTGTGCAGATCCTGGGTCTGATGGTCGTGCGGAAGCTTCTGGATCTGATGTTCTCCCAGCACGACCTGGCCTGGCTGGACGACATCCTGCCCGACAGAGAGAAGAAGAAGAACGAAGATGACAAGAAGAAAAAGAAAAAGAAGAAGACGGTGGCCGATACAGAGAGCGACGAGGAGGTGAGCGAAAACATTCCTACATGTCTAACTAGCGTGTCAAGAAGGTGTCTAGAGGAGCTTCACCCTTAACATATTTCTATCACGTCTGTAATAGCATGTCTGTGACATGTATAATATGTCTAGAATGTGATTTATATAAATAGGTATACTGGATATACAGTTGAAACCGCATGTTTACATACACTATATAAAAAGACGCACTTTCTGACATGAAATCAGATTCACCTTTTCCTGTTTTAGGTCAATTAGGATTACCAAAATTATTTCTATTTCCTGAATGCCAGAATAATGTCACGGTTTGTGGTGATACTGGAAAAAGAGGGGGACCCCAGCAAATGGAAGCAAGAAGGCAAGGCAGGGGGAAAAAAAAACATGACAAAACTAGAAACGAGACTTGCAGAAACAATAATCCGACACAGACTCAACAAACCCAGGGAACTAAATATAAGCAAATTGACAAGACACGAGGCACACCTGGACAAGACACGAGCTGATTGGTTGACACAAGGTAGTGGGGATGATGAGAACAGGTGGAGACAAAAAGTCAGAAACATGGGACACAGGGAAACTTTACAAAACATGAAACAAACTAAATCCAATCAAAACCAAGTCAACAAAATACACAGATCATGAAAATAATGTGAGAAGACAATTATTTAGTTTAGGACAATTTTGCATTACTCTTCAAAGTCAGACGTTTACATACAGTAAGATTATCATGCCTTAAAACAATATCTGAAAATCCAGATAATGTAATTTCTTTGTGAGCTTTTTTTTTTTTTTTTTACATCTGAGTTAGACATACCTGTATATGTATTTGAACTCTGCACACATGAAACCCAATGCTTCTTTATGTAACATCATGGGAAAGTCAAATGAAATCAGCCGGGATATCAGGAAGAGAACTGAGTACAATTTCCAGATGCCTGAAGGTGCCGCATTCATCTGATCAAACAATTCTACGCAAGTATAATAAACACCATGGAAATGTTTCTCAGAAATGGATCTGCTTTGGTCCCACATGGGAATATCAAGCCAAGAACAAAAGCAAAAAGACCTTGCGAAGATGCTGGCTGAAGCTGATGTGAAAAGTTTGTCATTACAGTGAAACCGACGGGCTGAAACTCCAAAAAAGAAAAGATTTTGAAAAAGCCAGATTACAGGGAGAAAAACCTTGTCCTGTGGTGTGACAAAACTCAGAACTATTTGGCCACAATGAGCATCGTTATGTTTGGAGAAAAAGAGAGAGAAGCCTGCAGGCCAGAGAACACCATCCCAACTGGGAAATACGGGGGTGGCAGCAGACTGGTGCACTTCACAAAATAGGCGGTGTCATGCGGAACGAACATGATGTGGAAATACTGAAGCAACATCTCAAGACGAGCTTGGGTGTCAACGGGTCTTCCAAGTGGACAATGACCCAAAGCATCTTGCCAAACCGCTTACAAAGTGGCTTCAGGATAAAAAAAAAAAAAAGTCAATGTTTTAGGGTGGCCCTGATCGCAAAGCTTTGATCTCAATCCTATTGAACATTGATGGGCAGACCTGAAAAGGCATTTGCGAGCAAGACACCCTACAAACTTGGCTTACACCAAGTTACAGCAGTTCTGTCAGGAGGAACGGCCCAAAATTCCTGCCAACTAGTGTGAGACGCTCGTGGAAGGAGATGCACAAAATGTTTGACCCAAGTCATACTGTGAAGAAAAGGCATGAAAATGTCTCTAAAAATAGAGTTGTGGCATTTAGAAAATTTTAATCATTTCGATTACCCTAATTGACCAAAAAGGTTTAGTCTCATTTGATGTCAGACTGTGAGGGGGAAAAAAAGCATGTGTTTTTTCATATAGTCTATGTAAACAGCTGGTTTCAACTGTACAGTGGGACCTTGATGTACAAGCTTCATTGGTTCTTGAACGGGGTTTGTAAATTGAATATCATTTTTCCATAAGAAATAATGGAAACATGAATAATGTTTTGTAGCCTCGACAAAAGTCCCTATTTTAGTGAATGTATAATATAAATAATATAAAGCTCTCCATTACTGTTCAACATGAAACATGGGGTGGTCGATGAAAAACCTTTTTATTAACCAATTTAACAAGAACAACAACAAGCAGAAGTGTCCTCCTCATTCAAACGCAGCCGCACCCAAACAGTTTCACGGAACCAGTCGCTCTGGTGCGTTCACAGCCAGTCGAAAATCGCAAAACCCTTCACTTTAACAACCAATGCTACAATTATAAAGGAATAAAAACGGAAATCCACTCGAGCTTGCGGCTTCTTCGCTTGGCAACTAGTCGGCATGTGGAAATACTGAAGCAACATCTCAAGACGAGCTTGGGTGTCAACGGGTCTTCCAAGTGGACAATGACCCAAAGCATCTTGCCAAACCGCTTACAAAGTGGCTTCAGGATAAAAAAAAAAAAAGTCAATGTTTTAGGGTGGCCCTGATCGCAAAGCTTTGATCTCAATCCTATTGAAAATTGATGGGCAGACCTGAAAAGGCATTTGCGAGCAAGACACCCTACAAACTTGGCTTACACCAAGTTACAGCAGTTCTGTCAGGAGGAACGGCCCAAAATTCCTGCCAACTAGTGTGAGACGCTCGTGGAAGGAGATGCACAAAATGTTTGACCCAAGTCATACTGTGAAGAAAAGGCATGAAAATGTCTCTAAAAATAGAGTTGTGGCATTTAGAAAATTTTAATCATTTCGATTACCCTAATTGACCAAAAAGGTTTAGTCTCATTTGATGTCAGACTGTGAGGGGGGAAAAAAGCATGTGTTTTTTCATATAGTCTATGTAAACAGCTGGTTTCAACTGTACAGTGGGACCTTGATGTACAAGCTTCATTGGTTCTTGAACGGGGTTTGTAAATTGAATATCATTTTTCCATAAGAAATAATGGAAACATGAATCATGTTTTGTAGCCTCGACAAAAGTCCCTATTTTAGTGAATGTATAATATAAATAATATAAAGCTCTCCATTACTGTTCAACATGAAACATGGGGTGGTCGATGAAAAACCTTTTTATTAACCAAGTTAACAAAAACAACAACAAGTAGAAGTGTCCTCCTCATTCAAACGCAGCCGCACCCAAACAGTTTCACGCAACCAGTCGCTCTGGTGCGTTCACAGCCAGTCGAAAATCGCAAAACCCTTCACTTTAACAACCAATGCTACAATTATAAAGGAATAAAAACGGAAATCCACTCGAGCTTGCGGCTTCTTCGCTTGGCAACAAGTCGGCATGTAAGCGCCTCGCCCTCTTACAAACGATAGGCTCGGAAATGCTCCTGCACGCTAGCTGTTTTTCGTTGATCCTGACGAGCAACAGCTTTTCCACTTGGTCCAGAGGTTTCTCTCGCTCCTTTCGAAGATACTTCATTGGCCCTCCCTTGGTCATGTAAGCAGCAACAAAAACGTCATTTTTTTTCCCTAATCGGGGCAATTGTGAACTTGTTTTTTCCATAATGTGTACGGTATTGCGAGCGAGCTGTGCAATACGGCGCAATCGATATACGTACTCGTCACAAATTGTCTTTTTGAAGCTCAGTGAGTGTCTCCCTCACGCCACACTTGGCTGTTACTTTTCTTGGGCACTATCGAGCTAACAAAATGAAAAGTTATTCGTATAAAGGCGAAAAACAGGAAAGGGGCACACTAAGCAAAGTCGTGTCCGACCGCAAATCCGCAATGCTTAGCAGAATACTATAATAATGAGAAGGAGCCGCAAAATGGCTGCACCACCTACTGCAAAAGGGAGGTAATGAAACGTTTGCACACTGCGATGAGGTTCAAACATCGGGCAATATTTTTGTTTGGTCTGTGTTTCTTAAATCGAATAATTCGAATATTGAGGAGTTTGTGCATCGGGGTTCCGCAGTATATGCATAAATACAGTATACACTATATTGCCAAAAGTATTGGCTCACCTGCCTTGTCTAACATTTGAATATAAGTGACATTCCCTTCTTAATCCAGAGGGTTCAATACGACATTGATCCACCCTCAGCAATTTTAACATTTTTAAATCTTTCGGGAAGGCTGTCCACAAGGTTGAGGAGTGTTTGTATGGGAATGGATGAGCATTCTTCCAGAAGCGCATTTGTGAGGTCACACACTGATGTTGGACGAGAAGGCCTGGTTCGAAGTCTCCGCTCTAAAAGTGTTCTATAGGGTTGAGGTCAGGATTGTGCAGGCCAATCAAGGTCATCCACATTAAGCTCTCTCATCCGTGTCTTTCGGAACCATCATGTTGGAACAGGAAGGGGCCATCTCCAAACTGTCCCCACAAAGTTGGATTTGTCCAAAATATTTGGACAAATCATTACATCGTCTACAACAATGAAACATTAAATATGAGTGTTGCATGGGGCTGTAGTGCTACACCCTGTGAGGGAAGGACAGGACAAGATAGAACAGGAGAAGAAGCATGCAGGACAAGGGTCGTGAACCCGGGTGTACAACTGAAGTGTGGTGGCATTAATTGTCAATTATAAGTCTACAGGACGAGAGTATAAGTGAGGGGATACACAAGCGATTTGCATATTCATGAGTTCTTTGTGACCCCACACCCAGTGAAAGAGTCCTAAGGGTGTGTGTCTGCGGATACATGCAAGTGAATTGATACCGTTTTACATGCGCAAAGACTGACAGAAGTGCTGTAATTGCTGTGGGCGCACCGCGGCGGCTGGGACCCCACCCAATCAATCGAGGGGCGGGATCAGGCCCAGGGTTCACCCGAGAGAAGCCCGGCGGACGCACCGAGGGACCCAGGGCGGTCCGCCGGCCCCACCGAGGGGCCCCGACAACTGGCCACGTAGTGGGGGCCGCAGGATCCCAATGCCACCCCCCACCACACCCGCCGCCCCACACGTGTGCTAAGTGAGTGATTAAGAGGCCGGACAACCACCAACGAAGAGGGCCATCCCACTCAGACCCGCAGCACCCACTACCCGCCCCTGAGCGTGGGAGGTGGACCCCCCCCCCCCCCAAACCAGGCAGGGAAAAGAACCCCATAGCAGGCCCCACAGCCCCCAGGGGACTGCCCAGCTCCCCCACGGGAAGAGGAAGAGGCGACCGCAACGGGACGCAAGGAACGGAGAGAAGAGGAGGAAGCAGGCCCGAGGAGCGACAGGGGGGCCCCACCGCCCCCACCAGCAGCCAGAGCGGGGGACCCAGGCGGGTGGCAGCCGGCACAACCCCAGCACCCACGGCTTTGCAGTACTCAAATATAGCATCTCTTTCACCCTCTCTAAATAACATTCATCAACACAATACCAAAAAAAAAAAAATCTCCCAAAAACTGTCAGAAAAACAACAACAAAGAATGCATAGTACCAAATCTATTTAGAATTATGATACACACACCCATTATATGTCACACTTAACATTCGTCTCTTGGAATGTCAATGGCATTCGATCACAGGAAAAGAAAATTAAGATTCTGGATTATACCGCTAAATTTAAAACAGACCTCCTCTTATTACAAGAAACGCACCTTACTAAATCAGAAGAAAAATGCCTCATTGACTCGTATTTCACTCAGGTTATCTCGCCCTTTTATAACTGGAGACAAAGAGGAGTCTCAATACTCGTCCATAAAAGACTACATTTTACAATAAATAGTACTGTAGCAGATCCAGAAGGCCGATATATAATTATACAGGCTATAATATTGAACAAGCTTTATACAATTGTCAATGTATACGCTCCAAATGAAGATGATCCAGCCTTTTTTCACATGCTCTTTTCACACTTCTCAAACTTGTCAGCCACTTCTACAGAAATTGCTGCGCCACAGTAGTCTTTGCCCGGATGGATAGATGGCGCCGTTTCATAAAACGAAAGCACCAAGACGGACCTCCTTGAAAATGTTCGATTCTCATTTCTTCTGCAAGCGTTATTGCCCTCAGTCGAATGGTGATTGTAGAGACGCTTCTCCCGGCTGTTCTTTGCTCATTAATCCATTGCTCGTGTTGGTCTTCCAACTCGGGCCACCTCGCCTTGTTTCAGCGGAAACTCGGCTTCGTCTTCTTGACTTGGCGAAGCTCGTTTTCCTGCTTCGTCCACTCGCGAACCATGGATTCGTTGACCTTGAATTCTTTCGGCTGCTCGATTCCCATGTTCCTCCACGTAACTGATAGTTTGCTTCGTAAGCGTGTCTCTTCGTTGGTTCCATTTACGGGAGTCCTTAGCCAAACCAATGTTGTTTTGCACAATGCACATACCGGCGCTATATACCGACTGGGGGCGTGCCTTCGGCGTCCTCCTTCACGCGCACCCTTCCCCCTTTACGTCCGCATGCTGTCCTCAGTCACGTCCGCCTTTCCTCTATAGAAGCAGCGTGTCGGCAGGAAATGCTGCCAGTCGGTCAAGCGGAGCGCTCATCAAAGTCACACAACAACATTTACAGATTATGGAACTCGGTGCACACATAAGGCGTGCCGCATTCTAAGGCGCCCCGTCAATTTTGGAGAAAATTTAAGATTTTTAAGTGCGCCTTATGGTCGTGAAAATACGGTATTTTCATAAGTGTGAAAGTAAACAATGGAATTCTATATTCTTTGTTGTCGAGGTTGTTGTTATTGTTTTATTATTATTCTATTTCTTTTTATTTTTATTTTCACACATTTTAGATCGGTTTACATGGTGAAAAGACACATGCATGCTGTGGGGATGTTCTCCTCTTGGCCCTGTGTTTGCTGTTCCAGAATCTGTGGGGGCGGGACTTTTTTCACTCCTTCCTGATCTCGGGGGTGGGGGGAACCACCGGGGCGCCCTCCTGGGGAGTAATGGTGGTGTGATGGTGACTCGCCCATGTTCCGACCAGTTAAGGGACTTCCCCGCCTTTCGCCCAGAGTCAGCTGAGATCGCCTCCAGCACGCCCACGACCATAGAGAGGATAAGCGATACAGGATATGGATGGATGGATGTTCCAACATGTCTGTGCACCAGTGCACAGAGCATGGTCCATAAAGACATGGATGACAGTCTGTTATGGACGAACTTGACTGGCCTGCACAATCCTGACCTCAACCCGAGAGAACACCTTTGGATGAATTATAGCGGAGACTCTCGTCCAACATCAGTGTGTGACCTCACAAATATGGGCAAAGATTTCCCATCGACTCCCTCCTAAACCTTGTTGAAAGCCTTCCCACAACAGATGAAGCTGTTACAGCTGCAGAGGGTAGACCGACATCGTATGGATTTAGAATGGGATAGCACTTAAAATCATACCTGCAGGTGAATGCTTTTGGCAATATAGTGTGTGTGTGTATATATATATATATATATATACATAAAACCTCTAGTTTACGTGCCACTTCCCTAGAACAGGTGTATAACGTGCATTAGATGTATAACATATTTGTAGTGTGTTTAAGTAGGACTAACATGCTCTGTGTTTTTGTCCTGCAGTGTTGCTGACGTTAACGCTTCCTGCATTTTCTTCTTCAATTACTTCGACTTCTTGTTCCTGCTCGGCGACTTCCTGTCACTAACAACAACAACAACACTACAATGACAACACAACAACAATACAACAATCACACCACAACTACACTAACCCATAAATAACACATTAACAACAACGCAGCAACACAACAACAGAACAATCACAACACAATGACAACAATGACAAACAACGCAACAAATTGTAAATGGACTGCACTTATATCGTGCTTTATCGACACCATCACAGTGCCCAAAGTGCTTTGAAAAGCCTCACATTCACCCATTGACGCATACATTCATACACCACCAACAACAACAACACAAAAATGACAATAAGAACCGAGTCCTTGCCAAAGTCCCGCGTTCAGATGATGGACGGCACTATTATTCGAACAAACGTCTAGGTTGGCTTACCTGAATCCAGCATGTTGACTCCTCCCTCTTTGTGTGGCCACACCCCCTCAGATCCCCATGGAGCTCGACTCCGCCCATGCCAATTGTCCCACCCCCGCCTCTGCCTGTGAGTACCGTCCCCCCTCAATAAACTCTCAAGTTGAAAATGTTTTCTTTTGTCCTTTTTACGCGACGTAGCATCACTAGCTGCTAGAGTCCTATGTTAACCACTTATTTGGATGACTTTTGATGATGTCACAATCAGCCTCTGTGTGATATTATCGCTAAAGTGTAGCTAGCTGCTAACCCTATTCAAACATGGCCGATGACAAACGCGTGTGCTGCGTTTGTGTTGCGTTCTCTTGTGTGTCACGTGTGTGTGTGTGTGTGTGTGGGGGGGGGGGTTGTGTATGCATTGTGTGTGTGTAATATGCATGTGCTTGTGTTATAAATGTGTCATCCATGTGCAATGTGTGTGTGTGTGTGTGTATTATGCATATGTGTTTTATACACGTGTAATGGGTGTGTGTGTGTGTGTGTGTATTTTGCATATGTGTTTGTGTTGAATGTATGTGTGATTTGTGTGAGTGCATCTGTGTGCAAGTGTGTGTTGCATGTGTATTATTTATGCGCGTGTTGTGTTTGCATTATATATGTATGCTATGCGTTTGTGTCGTGCATGTGCATTATGTGTGTGTGTGTGTCTGTCTGTGTATATTATGGATACGTGCGTTATATACAGAATGTGTGTGTCTTGTGTTTGTGTGTGTTTGTATTATGCATGTGTGTGCGTGGCAGGAGATGTACTCCTCTTGGAGTTTGGCGTGCAACGATCAGGATTCTTGTAAGGTACGGCACGTTGAACCTCCAGCCTCTTAATGTTTCCTCCCGACTTGGTGGCGGCGGCGTGCCGGAACAACAACAGCAACTGCACAACCGCCAGCGCCACGCCAACACACTTTTAGTTTCAAATGTATCGCGTGGGTAAGCTAGCTTTTTCCTTTTGTAGACGTTTCAATCATTGGCGGTTCCTCGTTAACCGTGGGGACCACGTCTCGGCTTCATGTTTTGTATGAAATATAAAAAGATGAAATATAGCAGGGATGCAAAAACAATGACTTATTAACATGACATTCAGACATAAGTTATTTAGTGACAAGTTGTTCATTTTGTATGAAATGTAAAGATAGCAAATAAAGCAGGGTAGATGTTATCTCATCATTTTTTCATGTCCATGTAATTTTTTTTCTTGACAGATGCATGTAGTCATGTAATTTATTCATAAGCCATTTACTCATAAATGTCATAACTCATAATGACTTATCATTTATTCATGTCATTTATTCCTAAATTGTTTATTAATTCATAAGCCATTGATTCATTATGTTGTATTTTAATATTGTATATAGTTGTATGAAAATGTAAAAAAATTGACATTTTTCTATTTTCATAAAATATAAAAATCGACCAGTTCAGGGTGTACCCCGCCTCTCGCCCGAAGATAGCTGGGGTAGGCTCCAGCACGCCCGCGACCCTAGTGAGGAGAAGCGGTACAGAAAATGTCAAATAAAGCAACATCCCAAAACATTTGTAACATGTTTCAAAGTGTGACGACACTTCAACCAATCAGAGAGGATCTTAACTTCCAGTCAGGAAGTATCTGGAATGTTAGATTGAGGCTTTTATTTTAAGATTCCTGACTCTCTCCACGCTCCGCATCATTTTGCACCTAAGGATGACACGCTCGTAGAACTCTATTCGTAATGTGTAAATCAAAAAGTAACAACGATCAAATCCACTTTTTACTAAGGAAAATAACAAAAATGGTATGTCGACAGTGAAGCCGTGCATTTATTTGCATTTTTTAAAATATTTTCTGCACCTTCACTGTGGATTGTGTGATAAACAATAACCTCCCAGTCATTTTCCCCATATCGATCAGAAAATAAACAGTAAAATGCTTTTGGAGAGATGGGCTTCTTCAAGTCACCAACAACATATATACTGATAAGACTACTTGATAAGAAACATCGTTGTCTCATCAGTAACTAATATTGGTTTGGTGAAGTATCTGATCTAATTACTTTCCCTGGTACAATAATGCGTTACATTGCCCGTTACTCAAAATGGCAGCAAATTTGGAGTTTGTAACGCGTTACTGGGATCACTGGTCATTCATACATCATGTCATGTATTGATCATTGATTCACGTCAGTCATTGACGTAATTTGATTCACAAGTCATGTATTCATTGACAAGGTATTCCTTCATTAGACATTTGCTTCATGTATTCATTCACACATCCATTATTCATTCATCCCTTCCCCTCTTGGCTGCCCCTCTTGTTCAAGGATGATGGTCTTCACATTGAGTTAGCGCGGCGTCCTAAAATGACTGATGAGTCAGATTTTGGCTTGAATGTTTCTGTTGCATTTCAGGCAGCAAAGCAAGCTGTGGCTGTTGTTGATGCTGTTTTCTCTTCTAACTCATAGGATCTGTTCTTTTCAAAGGTAAGAACTCCAGAGAGGTCTGAAGGATAACTATTGCCTTGTACACAGCAAGCTCGGTTTCCTTGCGGATGTCGTGATCCTCAAATACTCGCAGACGGAGCTTTCCCAAAAGCACTGAGTTAAATAAAAATGTCATTAATTTAGAAGAAAAGAATAAGATGGAAGCGACGCCTGCGTTACTTCCGGTTTAGCGTAATTTTAAATTACAGCGTTATAAATTAAGCTTTTTTTATCGAGTAAAAGGGGCACCATGTCACTTTTTATGTGGATAAAATTTAGGGAAAGTGACGAGAAACCTTTTTATCAATCTCCTAATCTGAAGGTTGCTATAATTTCAGAAATTGTTAAGCGTTCGAGACGGCCAGAGGTTTCTTTCCTCGAACCCAAACACACACAACAATGCAGGTCGTGAATTTTATGGAAACTTTAATGATCTAACATGGGGAGTCTACAGGGAAGCAATACAGGAAAAACACAAAACAAACAAAGTACAGACGAACATTGGCAAATGAAACTGACTTGTGATGTGAGATTGGTAGAATGAGCCTGTGGTGACAATGCATATCGCTGTGGATTCCTGTTCTCGTTAATTTCAACCCAAATATGCACTCATCTGTACTTTTAGTAGACTGCAATGTTGGATGTTTGGCCGGCCCGGTCAGCATGGGGAGCAGGTGGATTTGGCGGAAAGGAGGAGGAAAAAGGAAAAAGGGAGCGCAAAAACCTCCCAGGCAGGACGGCCGGAGTCCGGGCGTCTCTGCTCGCAAGACGTTCAGAGCGGACGCGTAGTGCCCTGGCCCTCGAAAAGGGTAGCTCGGAGTGCTTGCAGGATGCTCTGCAGTCGGGGATGGTCCGATGTGTCCTCGTCACCTCGTGGTGAGGTGGGCTTCCCGGCTGGGCCAGTCTTTGGCAAATTGGTCGGACGAGACGAGCTGACCCCGAGATAGCTCCTTTTTATGGAGCGAAACAAAGGGGGTGTTTTACCCCCCGCCCCCCTTCCTTTCCCACCACCTTCTGGACCAAAGGGGTAGCTAGCTGGACTGCCTCTGAGTGTCACTTTTCCATTTTAGGATTATGTCGTGGTTTAAACCTAGTGGAATAAAATATTAATTATTGGAGTTAAGATAACAAGACATTTTTCCGGCTTTGCATTGTCCCACGCCCATCCTCTTTAATCCCTGTAACGAATGTTTGAAGTGTTATGTGATTGTTGAGAACACTGTAATATTTCTAATGTGGCATTTGTGTGGTGTGGAGTGAAATATTTCGTCTGGTTCAGTTGACAACCGATTCGACATCAGACATTCAAGTTTGCAGCAATACAGTCACTAGTGGCGTTCTTAAAATATTATATCCCAGTCAAATCCGGTAAAGACTGTGGTTAGTGAACCCTCATTTGCAGCGACGTTCCGCCGCCTGTGGGTGTCGCGAGTACCCCGTCCATTGTGGCGCGGTACACAGCAGGGCGGAGACTGCTCTCTGGGCTCGATGGTGGTGGAAGTTAATTAATTTTGCGTTCTAGTGCAAAACTAGGTGTCTTTTGTCTCCGCTTTGATGCTCCTGGTGCGGGTAATTCACTAAGCGTCGGCATGCAAACCAGATATCTGTGCCTCACTTTGATGCTCCTGGCTTGTAATTCACTTAGCGTCTGTATGCAAAGTTGAATCTTGCCACTCCGTGGTCATCTACCTCGGCAGGGAGAGACTGGGCTGCTGGATGTCATCTTTTAATGGAATTTACACGATGTTGTATGTCATCCTGAAGATCGATGGCTGAGAGTTGGCTTCCAAGGTAGTAGAAAGGTTTCACAGTCTCCAATGGTGCTCCATCGAGAGAGATCACTGGCAGATTGCTGTTTCGATTATTGGGATGAGTGTCGGAGGATGATGTGAGTCTTCTTGATGTTGATGCTTAGTCCAAAGCTCTTGTATGCCTGATGGAAAGCATTCGGAAATCTGCAGGAGCTCATTTGCACGAAGTGCTGCTATACTTATCACTAGCATGTTGAAACTCCAGGATGCTGTGCCTTGTTGTCTTTGTGTTGCTTCTGAGGCAGGCAAGGTTAATAAGCCTCCCATTCATGCAGTAAGAGATTTCAAAGCCAGGAGGGAAAGTATCGCAAATTATCTCCAGGATCGTTGCAATAAATATGACAAAAAGAGTCTGTCGAGCATACCGGTGTGGAGTAATCGCAAGATTCAAATGAACCTCTGGCAGAACTTCACTCACGTCCCGGGAGAGGCAGGAGACTTTTTTTATTCTTATTATTTTATTTTATTTTATTTATTTATTTATTTTTTGTTAGGTCAAGCAGAATGGAAAATCTGTATCCCTTTAATGCCAGAACAGTTTTACTGTGTCACAGTGGAGTTTTTAAGCTTCCGCTGTGGTATTATAATTGAGGTTTATTGAGAATCAGACGATCAGTCGAACAGAACAAAGTTTCTAGAAGGGAGAGAGAAACAAAGATAAAAGACAAAGCACTAATTGTAAACAGGATGAGAGAAGTAAATCATTACATTATCTGCACCAATGAAATATTAAATATGAGTGTTGCATGGAGCTGTAGTGCTACACCCTGTGAGGGAAGGACAGGACAAGATAGAACAGGAGAAGAAGCATGCAGGACAAGGGTCATGAACAGTACCGCTGTACAACTGAAGTTGGGTGGCATTAATTATGTGAATTATAAAAGTCTACAGGACAAGAGTATAAGTGTGGGGATACACAAGCGATTGCATATTCATGAGTTCTTTGTCGCAGTCAGTGCGTGACCCCACACCCAGTGAAAGAGTCCTAGGGGTGTGTGTCTGCGGATACATGCAAGTGAATTGATACCGTTTTACATGCGCAAAGACTGACAGAAGTGTGCTGTAATTGCTGTGGGCGCACCGCGGCGGCTGAGGACCCCACCCAATCAATCGAGGGGCGGGATCAGGCCCAGGGTCCACCCGAGAGGAGCCCGGCGGACGCAGCGAGGGACCCAGGGCGATCCGCCGGCACCACCGAGGGGCCCCGACAACTGCCCACCTAGTGGGGGCCGCAGGAACCCAATGCCACCCCCCCCCCCACTACACCCGTTAGCGTTAGAAGATGGATGGATATTTTTACAGCACACAAGCATAGACACACATTACCAAAGTTTATTCACATTTAGTTTTTCACTCCTGCTAAAGAAGAAAATGTAGTACACGAATCATCACATCACATAAATATGACATTATTGTCATTATTGTGGACGGCACAATGGCCGACTGGTTAGCACATCTGCCTCACAGTTCTGAGGACCGGGGTTCAAATCCCGGCCCCACCTGTGTGGAGTTTTGCGTGGTTTTTCCCCGGGTACTCCGGTTTCCTCCCACATCCCAAAAACATGCATGGTAGGTTAATTAAATGAAGACCCTAAATTGTCCGTAGGTGTGAATGTGAGTGCGAATGGTTGTTTGTTTATATGTGCCCTGCGATTGGCTGGCGACCAATTCAGGGTGTACCCCGCCTCTTGCCCGAAGATAGCTGGGATAGGCTCCAGCACGCCCGCGACAATACCCTAGTGAGGATAAGTGGTAAAGAAAATGGATGGATGTCATTATTATGACATGAACAGATGAAAGGAATATTCAACTACTGCATTTACATATTTACACTCCATACAACGTGAGAAGGGCAGCAACACGTGATCAAGAAAAATTGAAAACAATGTCACTGCTCGTCAGCAGGGGGCAACAAAACAAACAAAACCTCCATGCAGGCTTTTCATGAGGTTGTCTTGAACATTAGCTTAGCATTCCTGTTAGCTTAGCATCGATTCAGCTCAGACTGACAGGCTTGTGGGAAGTGGGAGTTGTTTCTACAAAAATGATGTCATCGTCACAAGTGATCATAATTCTGTGTATGTGACAAAAAAACTCATAGCCATCATTGGCCTTGGCCTCTTTGTTCTACTTCCTGTCTTTCCTGTGGCAGCTTGGCCATGGCCCCGCCTACTTGGCCTCCACGCCAATGGGCATCAGAAGGGGGAGGGACATCAACTAGGCTATTTACATCACCTCCTCCCAAGGGGTGGGGCGTGGGCAGAGTTCTTCAAATGGAGACTTCATATTCACAAGAGTCCTGCACACAAAGCAGACGGGGGGGCTAGGCTAATGTTAATGATAAGCAAAAGCCACCGCCGCTCGCTCGCTCGCTCACTCACTCACCCCGCTGCCCGCCTCGTACAGCGGGTTGTCAATTTCGGCCTCCACGGTGATCTGCCGATAGGGGTGCTGGTACACCAGTGGCAGACCGAGGTTGGAGCCAGGGCGGCCCCTGAGAGAAAGTGATTTCACACAGAGGTTACTGTTATGTATGTCATTCAATCAGTGAAAAGTCGCGTGAATGCCCTACCGCATGGCCAGCAAGTAAATGCCTCCCAGCAGCACGGATATCAGCAGAACCAAGATGAACGCGACCAGTGCCAAACTGCCGCCGTCCACCACCGCGCCTACGCCACCGCCGGCACGTGACACTGATACACACACAGGCACAGTCGTCAACACACACACGGACAAACACACACACGCACACACTCACTCACCTTCCAAAGCATGGTTGGCAAAGCAGGCATGGTCAGCTGCAAAACATCAAGTCAAACATCAAGTTAATCGAGATAATATTGTTTTTTAATGCCTCTGAAATCATGAAAAATGAGGCCCGCCCTTATTATTTTTTATTTTATTTTATTTGTTTTATTCAGGCGGCACGGTGACCGACTGGTTAGAGCGTTAGCCTCACAGTTCTGAGGTGCGGGGTTCAATCCCCGTCCCCGCCTGTGTGGAGTTTGCATGTTCTCCCCGTGCCTGCGTGGGTTTTCTCCGGGCACTCCGGTTTCCTCCCACATCCCAAAAACATGCATTAATTGGAGACTCTAAATTGCCCGTAGGTGTGACTGTGAGTGCGAATGGTTGTTAGTTTCTATGTGCTCTGCGATTGGCTGGCAACCAGTTCAGGGTGTACCCCGCCTCCTGCCCGATGACAGCTGGGATAGGCTCCAGGACGCCCGCGACCCTAGTGAGGAGAAGCGGCTCAGAAAATGGATGGATGGATGGATGTTTTATTCAGTCTTGTTGTTATTTTTATTATTGTTGCTATTATACAGTAAGTTCCTTTCTTGTGTCTCTATTACATAGTTTTTCTTTACTCTGTGATATGGATTAGTGGATTAGTTTGGGAACCCCTCGAAGGTGCTGGATGGCTGCTTAGGGTGGAAGTCAGTGATGCCAGTGGAAGTCAGTGATGAGTTCTAGATCAAGGATGTGGCGGATTAGTACCCATGATATTTCTTCTGGACCATAGCCTTCCCAGTCCAACAGGTACTGAAGCAGATGAGAGGCCTCAATGAGAAAGTCGGACTCCCATCAATGAGTAGGAGGTGAGGTTGGACTGACCATCTGGATGGGATATGGTTGACAAATCTGGGAGCCAGCCTCCTGGAGTCCCCTGGAGAGGCAAATCTCAGGTGTCCAAACTGATGTGAGCTAAATTGGTGTAGCAGTGTACAGAGCACTGGAGAGAGGAGCGAGCTGAAATGGCAGAAGGTGTCGCTGTCCAAAGCATGAAAGAGTTCAGGCTGATGCCCAAAAATATGCTGGAAAGCGGATAATCCTGTGGCAGAGATGGTGAGCAAGTTAAGAGCGTGCTCTACCCACAGGAGCTGTGGAGACCTGGAGGAGGGGTTTCGGCACACCATACAGTGTAGGGCTGGCACAGTTGCATTGCTTCAAGCTCTGCCCCTTGTTGATCCTATAGGGAAGGGAGCCTCGTGGAACGCTCTCAGACTCAGACTACACCATGACAACGATTGGGAATCTCCTGCAGTCTCTGGCGTCAGCGGAGGTCAATCCAGGTGACTGACTCAATGACTCCATCCAACGGGTAGGGAATCTCATGGGAGAAAAGCTCGTCCTTGGTGACACCAGGCACATCATGTAAAGAAATGGGTCAATCAAGGCGACTGAGTTCCAACGGCCCAGACTGGCTCTGGTACATTCATTCAAGTATTCTTTCATTCATTCATTCAGAAGCTATTCATGTGTGTTTGGCTCATATTCGGCTCACCCCTGCAGATGGGCAGTGGGCCACTCCAGTAGGAGGGGCTTCCCTGGACGCACTTAATGGCAACGTCACCGACCAGCTGGTAACCATGGTAACAGACAAAGGCCAGCGTTTCCCCAGGCTCGAAGACGCGCTTGGACGTCACCTGGTAACCGTTGTCGGGGACGCCGGGGTTGGCACACAATAGGGAGTCCTTGGCTGCAACATTGCCAAACACGCAACAAACATCAGCCCTCCCTCATTCGCATTTAATTTGCATATCAAAGACTTCTTAGCAACAACCACACATGCATACAGAGACGCACACACACACATACACAATACATGTGGCTAAGTGACATTGGTTGTTATGTTGTAGTGGTTGCCTGGTTGTGTCGCTAGGTTCAGTTGTTTGCATGCAAGACTCCATGTTATGTTCTATATTGTCTTGCGGGACCACTTGCTGTTCCGATCAGTCATTTATTCTGTCAAACAAACAGGAAGTGATCTGAATCAGGAAGTGACTCACGGATGCATCGCGGGAGGTGCGAGGTCCACACGGGCGTCCCCGGCTCACGGCCGTAGCAGGTGAGGGTGGCGCCACCCTGTAGGATGTACCTGGGGCTGCATCGGTACCGGATGGTGGTCCCCACAAGCAGCTTGGAGTCTGACAGGGAGCGGGTGGCGTGCTCCACATGACCCGGATCCGTACAATACATGACTGGCACCACAGAAGAAGAACAAATTCGGAAACATGGGATGTGTTGGAATTCCCTCCCGATTGCCATCACTTATTCGGTCAGATTGGTTTTAATAATCGCGTCTGCAGATTCTACGAGGAAGACTTCACTGATTAAAAACAATATATTTTTTGCTACATTTGAAGGGTTAGGATTAAGGGTTCATTTAAATTCATTTAAATTAAGCTTAAGGGTTAGTTGAAGAGATTGTAGTTCTAGTATACTCACCTCTTATTAGTTTTTATTCACAAAGCATACTTGCCATTTCAGTGTAATTTTATAGTTATGTGAGAATTTCACTGAGTGCACTGTGTAGGAATCTTCAGTGGAGTTTTTAGTGTACAGTAGTCCCTCTTTTATTGCAGGGGTTACGTTCCAGACCACCGCTGCAATAGACCAAATCGGTGAAGTAGAGACCAATTTTTTGTATTATTTATTTATCAATTTATTTATTTTAAAGCTTCATGTGTACACTGAATAACCAACAATTGATATATGCCATTCATTTGTTCCAGCCCCATACTGTGCTCTCTCTGGCGTGCACGCCTTGGCCACCAGGGGGGCAATATAACACCGACTTGAAGACACACACAAAGAAGAGTTTCACAACCGACTCAGTAATGACAAGAAGTGACTGACTCTTCTGACAAAATGGTGGCTGTGCGCTCCACGAAAGGTCCAGCTGGCACGTGACGGTGGCGCCGCCCTGCAGGTCATATCCCGGGTCACACTGGTAGGTCACGCGGGCGCCGCGTACTGCCACGCCGTCGCTACGCGTTTTCCAGCCATTTTGGATCTCTGGAAGGTCAGTGCACGAGTCGTTGCGGGAAACCTCTGAGGATGGGAAATGCATGGTTAGCATGTTAGCATCTGGGCTAGCATTTGAAGATTAGTGAAGACGCGATGAGTTACACTAGTATTTGTGTATTAATGTGTGTGTGTCAATTTGTGTGTATATGCGTGTTTGTGATTGTGTTCATGTGAGTCGTGTGTCTATTAGTGTACGTGCGTCCATGTATGTGCATGTTTGTGTAGGTGTGTGTGACTCACACAGGATGAGTCGGTGTTTGTGTGGCCGTTGTGCGGAGTTCATTTAAGGACAAGCGGAACGTTTGTCAGTTTGTGCGACTATGCAATGGGACAGTGAGGCTAAATGGAGGTGGCGGTAGGAGCGAGCGCCCCTGCTCCTACTGAGGGGGTTGTTATGGGAAAGTGTGAGCAGATCAGCATGAATTAAACACAAAGTGACTGAAGAGGGAAACGAAAGATGAAGACTAACGACAACTTCTTGCCAAATGTCACGCTGACACTTTGCTTTGCCAGGCTGTGTTGTTAGGTTTTGGTATTGTGTGTGTGTGTGTGTGTGTGTGTATGTGTGTGTGCCTCACCCATGTAGTTGATGATGAAGCCCTCCCCTTTGCCCTGCACGAGTCCAGCCGGGTCCGAGTGGAAGGTGACACTGAGATCGGGGGTGCTGGAGAAGAGCTTGAAGGGGGTGCGTCCCCCCGCGTAGCGGCCCAGCAGGCGGGCGGCGCCGTCGTCGCCGTCCGTCACAGTCAGCAAGTCGCCGTCGCTGATGTTCAGACTGACACCGGAGAGAGAGGGGTCGTTGCTATAGATGCCAATGCTAACTGTCATCTGCAGGATGACATCACTTAGTCTTTGCTGAGGGTTGAAAGTGTCAGGGGGTCTAATACAATACGGCAATATATCAGTCAGTCAGTCCATCGGTCTGTTCAACTGTCCGTCTGTCTGTCTGTCAGTCTAACAATTAGTGGCTGTTGCTGTCCTCACAGCTGCACGTCGATGAGCACCCTCTTGTCTTCTTCGACGTGGACACTCCACGCACACTCCTCACCCTCGCCATACCACTCGGGCCAGTTGGGCGACAGGATGATGCCGCCGGGACCGCTCAGGTCGCCCCCGCACTGAGCTAAAACAGCAACAACAACAATTAAATAAAAACCTCACATCTGCAATGCTAAATGTTTGTATGTTATTTGTTCATAGGTTGCGTTGGTCGCCAAATTGTGTTAGCTGATAGGTTGTCGTAGTTGCTAGGTTAACTTGGTTGCTAAATTGCTCTGGTCACTAGGCTGTGTGGGTCGCTCAGTTGCACTGGTTCCTAGTTTAGATTAATTGCTAAATTTTGTTTGCTATTATGTTGCGTTGGTTGTCAGGTTGTGTCTTTCCTAGGTTGTTCTGGTTGTGTAAATCACTCAGTCGGTTCCTAGCTTACATTGGTTGCTAGATTAATTTGGTTGTTAGGTTCCGATTTTGTGTTGCTAGGTTCCTTTGGTTGCATTGCTCCGACACGACACGTCTGTTCTTGCGGGACCACTTCCTGGTTTTGTCGGTCACCTTTACAAAGCGGTTCGGTGTCGTTCCAGTACGGGTCTCTGGCACTGATGCACTCGATGACAGGCGGGCCCTGTTCAAGGGCATGACCGGGATCACAAGTGAACTGGACCACTGCGCCGACGCCGTACAGGGGGTCCGATGTGCTGAAATTGCCGTTCTGGAGGTACGGCTCGTAACAGCGACCTCGCTCGAAGGCTGGATGGGGATAAAAGAGGATAAAGTAGGCTGTGTTTGGAATCCTTCACTCATTCCCTACTCCACTATACTACATCACATCACTATATACGTTTGTGTGGTGTGGTCTCATTCTGTGTCCTGACCCGGTTGTCACAGGTCTAGGTCCCGCTCGTCTTCCGAATGAGATCACATCGCATTGTCAGGATAAAGGTTTGGGGCATTATTGATTGGGGAGGGATTCAAGTCAAGTTTATTTCGCGACAAAGGCAAACGAGCGTGGTTGGTTGTCGACAAGCTATATGTCGACGGCCAACTGTTTCGTGATGCCAACGTCACGCCCTGGCTCTTCTAGATAAGTACTTCTTTTGATCTGTTGCCATTATGAATTGTCAAAAGTGTATTGTATTTTGTTTCATTCTTTCCACTTTTGCTTAGATAAACAAAAACGGAATCACCCATGCCACCAGCATGAATTCTCACTCCTATCTCTCTGCTTTCCTGCTCTGCTTGTTTCCACACACACTAAATGCACAAGTCGCTCAAAACTCTTTTTGCAAACCACCTACCACACACCATATTATCCCCTGGTCAAGGTTTGTTTTCCTATGTTCAGTGTTTGCTCATTACCCTTCTACGTACCCTGGCTTTGCAGTACTTAAATATAGCATCTCTATCACCCTCTCTAAATAACATTTGTCAACACAATACCAAAAAATCTCCCGAAAACTGTCAGAAAAACAACAACAAAGATTGCATAGTACCAAATCTATTTAAAATTATGATACCCATTATATTTCACACTTAACATTCGTCTCTTGGAATGTCAATGGCATTCGATCACAGGAAAAGAAAATTAAGATGATGGATTATACCGCTAAATTTAAAACAGACCTCCTCTTATTACAAGAAACGCACCTTACTAAATCAGAAGAAAAATGCCTCATTGACTCGTATTTCACTCAGGTTATCTCGCCCTTTTATAACTGTAGACAAAGAGGAGTCTCAATACTCGTCCATAAAAGACTATTTTTTACAATAAATAGTACTGTAGCAGATCCAGAAGGCCGATATATAATTATACAGGCTACAATATTGAACAAGCTTTATACAATTGTCAATGTATACGCTCCAAATGAAGATGATCCAGCCTTTTTTCACATGCTCTTTTCACACTTCTCAAACTTGTCAGCCACTTCTACAATTATTATGGGAGGTGATTTTAACCTTACGCTAAATCCCCTAATAGATTGCTCAAATCTCAAAAATAGTAATCAGCCACAATGCTCCACTATACTAGAGCAGCAATATCTAGAAGACTTTGGTCTTGTTGACATATGGAGGCTGAAAAACCATACAAAAAGAGAATACACATTCTTATCAGTTCACCGCTCTTTCTCAAGAATAGATTTCTTTCTTTCAAACAATCCGGCAGCTCAAAGAATTACTCCCAAAATACATTCACTCATTATCAGCGATCACGCACCAATTTATCACACAGGGACCCACCCACCCCACACATGTCAGAGCCAGACGCCCCCCACAACCCGCAGGGCCCGCGATGCAGCCAGTCCCCGCCCAACCCGAGGGCGGGAGAGTGTCCCTTGTTTGTTGGAAAGGAGGCTGGATAGTGGCACCAGACAAGGGAACGATAAGGGCGGGGGGGTTGGCTGCCAAGGAGCAGACGCAGGCCGTGAGAGGTCAGCCCTAACACCAAGCAGTCATCCAGCCCGGGGGCCCCGGGCTCAGGAGCACCACCATGCAAGTAAGTGAGACCCCCCCTGTTACTGTGACCGCCAGGTCCCCGACTGACAGTCATTGGGCCTACCCAATGTGCCACCACCCCCTCGGCTCACTGACCTCTCCAGATTTTAATGCACCACACCACTCGGGGGCGTGGGGGGCACTGATACACGGGGTAGGGCCAATGACTGCCAGTCGGGGACCTGGCAGTCATAGTAACAGGGGCGGAGCTGGGTCTCACTTAATTGCACGGCGGTGCTCCTGAGGCCGGGACCCCCTGGGCTGGATGCCTGCCTGGTGTTGGGGCTGACCTCTCGTGGCCCACGGCTGCTCCTTGGGTTTCCCCCCTTATCGTTCCCTTGTCGGGTGCCCCTATCCACACTCCTTTCCAACAAACAAGGGACACTCTCCCGCCCTCGGGTTGGGCGGGGACTGGCTGCATCGCGGGCCCTGCGGGTTGTGGGGGGCGTCTGGCTCTGACATGTGTGGGGTGGGTGGGTCCCTGTGGCCCCCGCTGGGTGGCCAGTTGTCGGGGCGCCTTGGTGGAGCCGGTGGACCGCCCGGTTCCCTCGGTGTGGGACGTGTCCCGTCCGCCGGGTTGCTCTCGAGTGGACCGCTGGGCCTGATCCCGCCCCTCGATTGATTGGGTGGGGTCCTCAGCCTCCGTGGTGCGGCCACAGCAATTACAGGACACTTCTGTCAGTCTTTGTGCATGTAAAACGGTATCAATTAACTTGTATGTATCCGCAGGCACACACCCCTCGTATTCTTTCACTGGGTGTGGGGTCACGCACTTACTGCGACAAATAACTGTATGCAAATCGCTTGTGTATCCCCTCACTTATACTCTCGTCCTTTAGACTTTTATAATTTGCATAATTAGTCCCACCACATTTCAGTTGTACAGCCGGGTTCATGACACTCTCAGAGGGCTTGAATTTGATGAATTTAATGTTAGAAGGAAATTGACCTCCTTGCAATCAGAGCTGCCTGTGTGACATCACCTGCCATAGATTTTCTGATGCTTCATTTTTCTGGTTCTGTGTTTACAACCCGTATTGTCCCTTTGCCATAGCCCCTCATTTATTCTTTATGTTATCAGTAGTGTAGTTAATAAAACCTTTTTATATAAAGAGCTTTCTGCATGTACGATACCGTACGGCAGTGGTCTCCAACCAACGGACATCGGGTACCGGGCCGAACCCCCCTCCATCGACGATTAGCTTCATGAATGCAGCCATTTCTATTTGTTATCAAACACGTGCTTTTATTTTGAAAATGTTGACACTGGAAGTTTGCCTGCTACTGTGTCTGGGTAAGCTTGACGCCAAGTGTTGTCATGTCACTTCTGTGTACATTTGCCTGTGAATTACTTTTCTTGGGGTTACAGCAGTATGAATTTACATGATCAAGAAGTTTGTTGAACATCACGTTTTGGACTGTGAAGATTACTGCCGTTGCATGAGAAGCGGGCTAAAGTGGTCAGTATTACGTTGCATCGTCATTGATGTCATTTCCTCCCTTTTGCCAGAAGAAGGGGAAGATTCAGGTCACATTCTTGCAATTTTTTTCACACGGAATGGCCTAAAAATGGCGCCCCCCCAATGCGGCAGTTTCAAAGTATTTTTTAGAAATAAAAACTGTCAATTTAAGTACAGCATCAGATAAAGAAGATATGGACATTTACAACATAACAGGAAATTTTGACATTTAGGGTTTACTTCCGCTTTAACGATCAATTTACGCTATGCTAGTGAATATTCTCATTCATTCAGGTTGTTGTATTTGTGAGGACTAGCATGGACTGATGAAGCCTACTCGGATGAGAGGCAAGATGTCTTCTAAGACAACCTGAACAGTCCAGTTGCGATGGATTCAACGTCCTGAGAATCACTTTATAGGGAATTTTAAATAGTGGACGATACAGTTCAATCACCATTCAATTTAAAAATAAGTTTTGGAACACTACTTGTGTGCTGCTAAGGACGTTATTGCTCTAGCATAATTACAATGTACCGGATCAACGTCAGCTGGTGGACCTTTCGTAATAAATATCGGTCTGAGGGTCGGAAACATTTGGACCATGTTGATATCGATGCTAACCTTCATAGCGGATGTTGAATCCCGTGTTTTGGTCTGGCTGATCCATGAAGAACTGGATCTTCACGACAGGACCCTCGCTGATTACCCCCTCAAAAGGGACATGTCCACTCCGACCCGAGTCGAACAGCACCACAGAACCGACATCCAGGCCGCTCCACAGAACCAGCCTGGCCGGAAAACATCTTCAACAACTTCTTGCTGTGGTTCCGAGGATGCGGTTTTGACCCACCTGTCCGAGGGTCCGAGCAGGAGGCGCTCCAGGTGCAAGTGCAACCTCTGCTCCTTGGCGGCCTCCAGGGACCAGGAGCACGAGTGAACTCTGGTGACGTTGGACCAGTGGTAGGGTGAGGGGGACAGGACCCTGCCCAGAGTGGCGTTCTTCACGGTGCCACCGCAGAGAGCTAGAGAGCGGACGTTGCTATAGTGACTCGTACTCAATGAAAATAGGGCCCCCAAGCCTTTAGTCTGAAAATCCCTAGCCCTTAGTCTGTAGCTCCTAGACCCAAATCCCTAGCCCTCCCGGGCAACACTGACCTCTACAGGTGGGCTCCTTCTTGTTCCATACCGGCCGAGAGGCGTTAACACAGGTGAGCAGCGGTTCCCCTTGCAGGTGGTAGCCCATGTGGCAGTGGAAGCGGGCGGTGCCCCCGGGTAGTAGGTCCAACACAGACACTTCCCCAAAGTGGGGTCTCTTGGGGAGCAAACAACTCAGACGAAAGACTAGCAGACAGCAAGGAAACAACAACAAAAAACAAATATTAGCATTCACTTTCACTTTCACTAGGTTGTGTTTCTACGTTGTGTTGGTTGCTTGGATATGTTTTTACTAGATTGATTCTTTATGGATCAGAATCAGAATCATCCTCATTTGCCAAGTATGTCAAAAACACAAGGAATTTGTCTCCAGTAGTTGGAGCCGCTCTAGTACGACAACAGACAGTCAATTGACATACAATTTGTTTGAGACATAAACACAAAACAAAACAAAAAAACACAATCACTGAGCAATAAAAGGTTGCTAGTAATCTGGTAATGCCGGTACAATTATTATTGTTTTTTAATATTTTTGACAATTGTGTAAAAAGATGCAGAGTCCTCGAGCAATTACAGCAGTTTGAAATGACTAATAGAACAATAGTCCGGTGCAATTACCATTGTAAAAAGGGCGCCGATACTTCAAGAAATGCATGGAGTTTAAAGTGACTAGTAGTGCGATAATCTGGGACAATGTCCTTCCATCCATCCATTTTCCGTACTGCTTCACTTCACTAGGGTCAGGGCGTGCTGGAGCCTGTCCCAGCTATCTTCGGGTGAGAGGCGGCGTACACCCTGAATTGCTCACCAGCAAATCACAGGGCACATGTCGATTGTGCAAATGTTGGAGATGTCCCCCATGTGAGGGTCAATGACCCCAAATCCCTAGGATGTGTGAGTTTCAGGTGTATTGTTTTTCTAGGTTGTGCTGCTTAGTTATGTTGCTTGTTTGGTTGCTGTGGTTGCTATGTTACGTTGGTCACTACGTTACCTTGGTTGCCAGGTTATGTTGCTGTTGTTGTATTGGCTAAAGGATTGTGTTGGTTGCTAGATAACATTGGTTGCTAATTTGTGTTGTCGCATGGTCGTGCGGTTGCTAGCTGTTGCTAGCATGTGCTGGTTGCTCGGTGTGTTGGGCTCTAGATGGTGTTGCTTGGTTGTGTTTGTAGCAGAAGTGCCTCAAAATGAACATGAATTTTTTTCGGTTGTTCTGGTGGTTGCTGCGGTATGTTGGTTACTCGGTTACATTGGTTTCCAGGTTGGGTTGCTCGGTGACAACGGTTGTTATGTTGTGTTGCAAGGGAACGAGTATTCTTATTTAAGGATGTCATTGTCAGAAATGCTTTTGATCCCTTTGTCTTGTGTGTGTATGTGATGTGTTGTTGTTTATACCCTACACACACAAGTGTGTATGACTACATAGCTGCTACACACAAGCACGCAGGAGACTTGACGAGCGCTAACTAATGAAGGCTGTATTAAGAAGCGTGTTAAGTGATGTGTTGACGGCATGCAATTACCACATTAACATCAACATAAACATCCCTTGAGCACTGCATGAGTGTGTGTATGTTTGTGTGTGCATGTGTGTTCGTGTGTGTGAGTGTGCGTGAATTTGTGCGTATATGTACTTGTGTGTGTGTGTGTGTGCGCGCGCGCGCACGAGCTCACTCTGGTAGTGCAAAAGGAAGGCTCCAATGTTGCTGATGTTGCGCGTGGATCCGTAGAAGACACTCAGCGTGTTGCTGGGGCTGCGGATGACCTGACCCTCCACCAGCAGCGTCTGATTGGCCAGCACCAGCCAGGCCCCGCTCTCGGCCACGCCCCTGATGGACAGCTGCTCGCCGTCCGACAGGTTTGCACTCTTCACCTGAACGCACGAACAACAGCGGCGGACACATCAGAACGGGTACAATGCAGACAAAAGTATTGGGACAGCGGCATGGAGGAACTCTGCGCACGTGTGTCGGTCCACCCGTAGTTTACTGACGCTGGCCCGGCACAGATTTCATAAATAAATAGGATGAAATCCAGCGATGAAATCACCACAATATTGCTTTAAAATATGTAATATTAATAATTTATTATTATCAATATTATATAATATTTCATATTTTTAGTTTTGTCGCATTTTTGCGTATGTCACATGAAGTCACGTTAAATCCTTCTCATAAGGAATGGCTTGAAAAAGATATTAAGCCCAGAAAAAAATGTATCTGTACTTTGCCACGTTCAGAGCCAGCTATATGAACTAGTACTATTTGGTTTTGATCAAGGAGTGTGGATAAATTGAGCGGCTGCATCGATCTCACCTGATTCAGTGACGTGCGCCGCACTACGCATAGCGTTCGCAGGCATTTTGGCCACAGAGACTGCATACTTCACTATTTCATCCACAGGGACATATCAAACTATAAATATCGTTCAGTATTGTTGTAAATGTGTACTGTATAAACTTTATTGGAAGTTAATTGGCTAATCGTTTTTCGCCAAGACAATCTGGCAACGCAGCGCAGTCTTTTTGACTTTGGAGTAATGAATAAGAATAAAGGCAGCAAGAATACTGCACCGGGTGGTCCAAGAGCACCATCTTCCCAAATTGAGAAACATAACTGCAGAAAAGCATCTAAAGATGAGTATGACACAAAAAGACCGAAACGTTTAGAAAGTCATGGCTGCAGAGGTGTCCGGGAATTATTTTTTTTTTTAAATGTCTCCTCTACTTTAAGCCCTGTGTGGAGAACAGACAAATTAGTGACCCCAGTAGCGCACTGGCTGTGGAAAGGTCCTCCTACAGGACCCAGCGACTTGATGCCCATTGGAGGTGCTTGCAGCACAATCAATCAATGCCTCCACCACCAACAATGCACCACCACAGGAAGGACCTATGGATGACATGTTAAAGGCCATGACCGCTGAGCACAAGAATATCATGAAAAATTTTGTGTTGAAAATTTCAAGAGCCGTTCAGTGCCCTTACGCACCTGTTGTCATTACAGATAAAGAATGGCTCTGACCTGTCAGAGTTGATCAGCTACAAGTCAGACAATGTCACCGAGAACTTGAAGAATTGAAGGATGTGATTAAAAAAAAAAATACAAACAATCTCATTTTTCCCCCAAAGCTCAGCGGGCAGTGTCACGAGATGCCAAATTTCTCAAACCTAAGCATGTAGATAGCATCTGCTGGACGCCCCACTTGCCCTGTGCTCTCAAAAGCCTCGTCCCTTCTTATAAAGTGTTGCTGATACATTTTGAGCATGTTGCACAAGCAGCCCCGTATATGGCAACAACCAAAACAGCTGAAAGGATTGTCTGTACCCCCCCTACCCACCCTTGAGGACTTGCACGCTGCCAAAACTAAGACGAGAGGGTGCAAAATCCTCTCGGACCCTCCGCATCCCGGTCACCGGCTCTTCCGGCTCCTTCCCTCAGGTAGGCGCGACCGATCAATGCAAACTAGAACTAGCAGACATTCCAACAGCTTCTTCCCTCTTGTGATCAACTTCTTAAACACCTAACCTACAATTCCATCACAACATGCTGGCAATTTTTTGACTTGAGTTCATTGTCACATTTCTGTGGGGGCAATTATATATTACTCGTGCACTCGCTGTAGTAGTCTCGCCATGCTGCACTATTTGCATATCTGTTGTTGACCAATACTGGCCACTCATGCCAGAGTAGCATCTGCTCCATTTGTACACTGACTGTGGAGTATCTGCAACATTTGCACAATCAACATTGTCCCAGATTATCGCGCTACTCGTCACTTTAAACCGCATACACTCCTTGAAGTCTCGCCGCCCTTTGCACAATGCTCATTGCACCGGACTACTGCAATATTAGTCATTCGAACTGCTCTAACTGCTAGAAGACTCTACATCTTTGTACAGTTGTCAAAAAAACAAAAACAAAAAATGTACCGGCATTACCAGATAACTATTAACCCTTTATTGCTCAGTGACTGTTTTTTGTCAATGTCTTTATGTCTCAAAAGTGTTCTCTGTCAACTGACTGTCTGCTGTCGTACTAGAGCGGCTCCAACTACCGGAGGAAAATTCCTTGTGTGTTTTTCTGACATACTTGGCAAATAAAGATGATTCTGATTCTGATTTTGATTCTGATACAGATGATTCTGATTCTGACCTTCCTGCTCAACAGGTTTGAGCCCCTCATGGAAGGCATTAAACACAACACCATCAAAGATGAATGGACCCGTGGGGAAAGCATGGAGTGGGAACAGAAACATGGTATACAGGTGGCGCGGTAGAAAGGTTTGAGAACATTCTCCGCCTCTATGAAATAACCACTGTTCTGCCTGTCTTTTCAGCCATATGTGAGTGTGGCTTCAACTGTTTTAAGCCAATTAAATCTAACTGGCGGAGTAATCTGACCACAGAACAATTGGACCAGCGCATGGTTGTGACGCTAGAAGGACCATCTTATGAGGATTATGACGCTGAACGGGCTGTGAACCAATGGTGGGCAGCTGGGTAATGTAAGAAGAGGCCACTCTTTGAGAAAGCATCAGCTGCTGCAGATCACAATGAGGAGGATGACCTTCTGAATTTTCTTGTTCATCATGAAGAACATTGAAAGCTTAAACGGAATGAAAATATTGCTGCATGTGTCACTCTTTTCTTTCTCATCTACCTTGCTCCTGTCCCTTCTGGAATTGGATGCCCTTTTCACAAATGACCAGCTGGGGTAACCACAGGTTTGGAGGGCCTCCCTCACGTCTGTGCTCTTTCTCTTTGGCCTGTGGACTGGTTGGAATGTTACCACCTCTGTGTTGTAGGCTATGGATAACGCCCAGTCTGTGTTCCAGAGGGTGGTGTGAGTCCAAAAGTAAGTATTGGTCAGTGTGTGTAGGTTTTCTGGAAACCCCAACACGGCGGCCCCTGTCGTCTCCAATGTGGACATCACAGTACAAAAAAGCTAACCTATTGTCTGTGCAGCAGGACAGTTTGAAATAATCCCTATGCTTATTTTTTATTTTTATTTTTTAGCTATTCTGATGTTTATTGAAAATGCAGTCGGACAGAAAAGGATTTTAGGGGACTGACAGAGGGACAGAACGGACAGGGGGAAGAGCGGTGCGAACCACAGCAGAACAATAGTTAGACAATCTAGATATTTGACCACAAGTAACGTTACAACAGTCAAATCGTGTTCTTATTTATGGATTGGGGGGGGGGGGGGACATGCAACAACTAACCAAGAGAACAAGATGAGAGAGGACAGAAAAGGGCAGGACAGGATGTGGGAAATGAGCAAGGCAGTGCTACAGATGAGTGGGGCGGTGGGATGCTTTAATAGTGTCTCAGCACCTGTAAGAACCTGTGAGTTGATGTCTTATATCCTCACGTGTGAACTTGAGGTTATTGTCCACTGAGTTCATGTACTCAGTGAAGGCTTGCACTTCTTGTCTTTTGAACCCATGTGTCATCCACATATCTGTACCAATGACTTAGCTGCACTTCCAAGAGAGACAGCACTCTTTTGAGAACAAAAATGTGTATATTGTGGACAGGGAAGACAGATGGTTTGAAAGAGGGGTGAGAGAGGCCATATACAGTCCCCTCCAAACGTATTGAAACAGCAAGGTCAATTCCTTTGTTTTTGTTGTATACTGAAGACATTTGGGTTTCAGATCAGCTTTCTAGAATTCCAGCTTTCATTTCAAGGTATTTACATCTACAACCCCAATTCCAATAAAGTTGGGACGTTGTGTTAAACATAAATAAAAACAGCGTACAATGATTTGCAAATCATGTTCGACCTATATTTAATTGAATACAAGATATTTAATGTTCAAACTGATAAACGTTATTGTTTTTAGCAAATAATCATTAACTTACAATTTGATGGCTGCAACACGTTCCAAAAAAGCTAGGACAGGGTCATGTTTACCACTGTGTTACGTCACCTTTTCTTTTAACAACATTCAATAATTATTTGGGAACTGAGGACACTAATTGTTGAAGCTTTGTAGGTGGAATTCTTTCCCATTCTTGCTCGATGTACAGCTTCAGCTGTTCAACAGTCCGGGGTCCCCGTTGTCGTATTTTACGGTTCATAATGCGGCACACATTTTCAAATGGGAGACAGGTCTGCACTGCAGGCAGGCCACTCTAGTACCCGCACTTTTTTACTATGAAGCCACGCTGTTGTAACACGTGCAGAATGTGGTTTGGCATTGTCTTGCTGAAATAAGCAGGGGCGTCCATGAAAAAGACGTCGCTTGGATGGCAGCATATGTTTCTCCAAAACCTGTATGTACCTTTCAGCATTAATGGTGCCTTCACAGATGTGTAAGTTACCCGTGCCAATCGGCACTAACACAGCCCCATACCATCACAGATGGCCCATGACAGTCCAGATGGTTCTTTTCCTCTTTGGCCCGGAGGACACAACGTCCACAATTTCCAAAAACAATTTGAATTAACTGTATTTACTGACATTGGTTTTCTTTACTGTTCCTGAGCCCATGTGGTAATATCCTTTACACATTGATGTTGGTTTTTGATGGGGCCTTGCCGCTTACAGGCAGTGATTTCTCCAGATTCTCTGAATCTTTTGATGATATGGACCGTAGATGATGAAATCCCCAAATTCCTTGCAATTGTACGTTGAGGAACATTGTCCTTAAACTGTTCGACTATTTTCTCCCGCACTTGTTGACAAAGAGGTGAACCTCGCCCCATCTTTGCTTGTGAATGACTGAGCAATTCAGGGAAGCTCCTTTTCTACCCAATCATGGCATTCCTCAACTTTCTCAGTCGTTTTTACCACCTGTCCCAGCTTTTTTGGAACGTGTTGCAGCCATAAAATTCTAAGTTAATGATTATTTGCTAAAAACAATAAAGTTGATCAGTTTGAACATTAAATATCTTGTCTTTGTAGTATATTCAATTAAATTTAGGTTGAACATGATTTGCAAATCATTGTATTCTGTTTTTATTCATGTTTAACACAACATCCCAACTTCATTGGAATTGGGATTGTAGATGTGTTCAACAACTCAGGACAGAACACCTTTTGTTTGAAGCCACCCACTTGTCAAGTGAGCAAAAGTATTGGAACAGACATGATTAAATGAACTTAAAGTGAATAACATTTAATATTTGGTGGGATAACCCTTCACCCGACTGTTGCTTTTCCAGGCCTTTACTGCAGCCTCTTTCAGTTCTTGTTTGTTTCTGGGGGTTTCTCTCTTCAGGAGAAAAATGCATGCTCTATTGGGTTAAGAGTGACTTGGCCACTCTAAGAACTTCCACTTTTCCCCCCTGAGGAAGTCTTTTGTTGTGTTGGCAGAGTGTTTTGGGTCATTGTCCTGTTGCATGATGAAGCTTCTCCCGATTAGTTTGGATTCATTTTTCTGTAAACTGCCAGACGAAAATGGTTTTGTAGACTTTCTAATTCATTCTGCTGCTACCATCATGAGTTACATACTAGTGAGTTAGTACTAGTGAGCCCGTTCCAGAAGCAGCCATAACATGACCTCCAGCATGCTTCACAGATGCGCTTGTGTGTTTTGGATCATAAGCAGATCCTTTCTCTCTCCATACTTTGGCCTTTCCGTCACTTTGGTAGAGGTTCATCTTGGTCTCATCAGTCCAGAACACCTTGCTCCAAAACCTTTGTAGCTCATCTCTGTACTGCTTTGTAAAATCCAATCTGGACTTCTGATTCTTTTTGCTGATGAGTGGTTTGCATCATGTGATATTTCTTCTCTCAAAGTCTTCTTCGAACAGTGGATTGTGATACCTTCACCCCTGCCCTGTGGAGGTTGGCAAACCATATTGCCTGGCAATTCAAGAAAAATACATCCAAACTAATTGGGAGAAGCTTCATCATGCTTGTGTATATTTGTGAGTGTGTGTATGTGTGTGTGTGCATGTGTGCACGTGCATTTGCGCGTGCATGCATGTGTGTGTACCTGCAGCTCGACGCCGTAGCCCGCGTAGACCGTGATGGTGTACGTGCAGCATATGTCGCCGGCCGAGAGAATTGCGTCTGACGAGTCGATGTAACCTTCAGGCTGCGTGAAGGTCACAGAGCAGCTGGAAGCTTCTGGGGGGACGAAAATAGGATTTTATCAATCCATATAGTCGACCTAAATAGTAACTCTAAAAATCCCTTTGTAGTGATTGGGGAGACGGGAATGAGTGAATGATTCCAAACGCAGCGACTGCTTCATGTCACTGAGGCCCATCCACACGGTACGCGCATGCACATGATTTTCATAGAGCGGACCTGATTAGCGCCAAAAAAAAGTCCAGTGAAATCCATTTATAGCGATTCGGGAGTTGGGAATGAGTGAATGATTGATTTAATCATCAATCATTCATCATTCCTGACTCCCAAATATAAAAGCCGGCGGCACGGTGGCCGACTGGTTAGAGCGTCAGCCTCACAGTTCTGAGGGCCCGGGTTCAATCCCCGGCCCCGCCTGTGTGGAGTTTGCATGTTCTCCCCGTGCCTGCGTGGGTTTTCTCCGGGCACTCCGCTTTCCTCCCACATCCCAAAAACATGCATTAATTGGAGACTCTAAATTGCCCGTAGGTGTGACTGTGAGTGCGAATGGTTGTTTGTTTGTATGTGCCCTGCGATTGGCTGGCAACCAGTTCAGGGTGTACCCCGCCTCCTGCCCGATGATGGCTGGGATCGGCTCCAGCACGCCCGCGACCCGCGTGAGGAGAAGCGGCTCAGAAAATGGATGGATGGATATATAAAAGCCAGAAAGGGGCGTGGTCAATGTGTCAAGCAATGAGATCACACCTGATGATGATGCTGATGCGTCCAAATCTGGGGGCGTGGCCTCATCCTTTACCTCAGGCGCACGTGTTGGTGTGTGCGTGAGCGCGAGTGTGGGTCCTGGAGGTGGGGGGCTCCGCTCCTCCTGCCGGGGTGCTCCATAGAGTGGTGGCGGTGTGGGGGAGGGGGCGCCCCTTGCCTTCTGCTGAGCGCTTTCTGCTGGCCAACCTGCAAACTGCACCAAGGACAACACCCTGGCCTCACTTTTTTCTGCACACACACACACCCACACCAAATATTTTTATGTACATGTACTGTATTTGTGTACATAATTTATACATTATACAATTAGACATTAATATATATATCTATATATATAGATATATAGATATATATATATATAGTGCTGTGAAAAAGTATTGCCCCCTTTCCCACTTTAATGTGCAAGATCATCAAACAAATGTAAATAGACAATTGTAACCCAAGTGAACTTCAAATTCTGTTTTTAAATGCTGATTTCATTTATGAAGGAAAATAACTATTCAAAGTTCCCTGACCCTGTGTGAAAAAGTAATTACCCCTTTTTTAAATCATGAATTAATTGTGGCCAATCACAATTTCTGGTTAATTTTCTCTGATTACCTCCAGACCTGTTCAATCAACAAATGACTTCAACAGAATCTGTCCTGACAAAATCAAGTCGGACAAAAGATCTAAAAAAGCTGCGACAAAATGACGCGGTCCAAAGAAATTCCCGAACAGTCGAGAAATAAAGTAATTGACATCTATCAGTTTGGACAGGGTTACAAAAGACATTTCTAAAGCTTTAGGATTCCATTATCCTCACATGGCGAAAACATGGAACAGTGGTTAACCTTCCCAGGAGTGGTCGGCCTCCAAAGATTACCCCGAGAGAACGGGAACGACTCATCCAGGAGGCCACAAAGGAACTCAGGACAACTTGGAAAGAACTGCAGACCTCCCTTGCCTCAGTTAAGGTCAGTGTTCATAACACAACAATAAGAAAGAGACTGGGCAAAAATGTTCCAAGGCCAAAACTGCTGACCAAAAACAACATAAAGGCTTGTCTTACTTATGGGGGGGAAAAAAAAAAAAACTAAAGACATTTGGGAGAATATTATATGGACTGACGAGATGAAAGTTGATCTTTTTGGAAGGTGTAGTCTCGTTTCATCTGGCATAAATGTAGCACAGCATTTCAGAAAAAGAACATCATACCAACTGTCAAACATGGCGGTGGTCATGTGATGATCTTGGGCTGCTTAATTCCTTCAGGACCTGGACAACTGTGATTGATGGAACCATGAATTCTTCTCTTTAACAGAACTTCTTTTGTTGACTTCCGCCATCATTTTGACTTACTGCGCATGTGCAGTTGTACAGCAGCCACAAGCTGATCATATGGCTCACGGAGCCCTTCGCATGATAATCTCCGCGGATAAAGCATCTGGTGAGGAGGAGCTACACAAATGCTCATGGCAGACTGCGACCCTAGCAGATGAGTTGGATCAAGTTATATAAGATTCATTCAACATCAACAATCGTGGCAGATGATTGACGAGAGCGAGCCAGCTACCATTAACTAGCTGACTTGTTAGAAGCAGATGTTACCAGCCAGCGTAGATTTACGCATTTTACGGCATCGAGACCATTTTAAAACAGAGCACGGCCACGATGCAGCAAGGGATCCTGGTTCAAGTAATAGCTTTTGGCAATAGCTTTTTCCGGAGGGAAAAACGGTTGCTAAAACGCACCTAACCGGGAGGCTATAGATATGTGTCAAAGAATGAAATAATGAAATTGGATCCTTCCTTTGTTTGGCAATGATGTCTTTATTTCGGAATACTATACATACAACCCTAATTCCAATGAAGTTGGGACGTTGTGTTAAACATAAAGAAAAACAGAATACAATGATTTGCAAATCATGTTCAACCTATATTTCATTGAATACGCTACAAAGACAAGATATTTAATGTTCAAACTGATAAACTTTATTGTTTTTAGTAAATAATCATTAAATTAGAATTTTATGGCTGCAACACGTTCCAAAAAAGACTGAGAAAGTTGAGGAATGCTTATCAAACACCTGTTTGGAACATCCCACAGGTGAACAGGCTCATTGGGAACAGGTGGGTACCATGATTGGGTAGAAAAGGAGCTTCCCTGAATTGCTCAGTCATTCACAAGCAAAGATGGGGCGAGGTTCACCTCTTTGTGAACAAGTGCGTGAGAAAATCGTCCAACAGTTTAAGGACAATGTTCCTCAACGTACAATTGCAAGGAATTTAGGGATTTCATCATCTACGGTCCATAATAGCATCAAAAAGTTCAGAGAATCTGGAGAAATCACTGCCTGTAAGCGGCAAGGCCCCATCAAAAACCGACATCAATGTGTAAAGGATATTACCACATGGGCTCAGGAACAGTTCAGAAAACCAATGTCAGTAAATACAGTTCGGCGCTACATCCCTAAGTGCAAATTGAAACTCTACTATGCAAAGCAAAAGCCATTTATTAACAACACCCAGAAACACCGGCGGCTTCTCTGGGCCCGAGCTCATCTAAGATGGACTGATGAAAAGTGGAAAAGTGTTCTGTGGTCCGACGAGTCCACAATTCAAATTGTTTTTGGAAATTGTGGACGCTGTGTCCTCCGGGCCAAAGAGGAAAAGAAGCATCTGGACTGTTATGGATGCAAAGTTCAAAAGCCAGCACCTGTGATGGTATGGGGCTGTGTTAGTGCCAATGGCATGGGTAACTTACACATCTGTGACGGCACCATTAATGCTGAAAGGTACATACAGCTTTTGGAGAACATATGCTGCCATCCAAGCAACGTCTTTTTCATGGACGCCCCTGCTTATTTCACCAAGACAATGCCAAACCACATTCTGCACGTGTTACAACAGCGTGGCTTCATAGTAAAAGAGTGCGGGTACTAGATTGGCCTGACTGCAGTCCAGTCTCCCATTGAAAATGAAGCATCATGAAGCGTAAAATACGACAACGGAGACCCCGGACTGTTGAACAGCTGAAGCTGAGAATGGGAAAGAATTCCACCTACAAAGCTTCAACAATTAGTGTCCTCATTTCCCAAATGTTTATTGAATGTTGTTCAAAGAAAAGGTGATGTAACGCAGTGGTAAACATGACCCTGTCCTAGCTTTTTTGGAACGTGTTGCAGCCATCAAATTGTAAGTTAATGATTATTTGCTAAAAACAATAACGTTTATCAGTTTGAACATGAAATATCTTGTCTTTGTAGTGTATTCAATTAAATATATGTTGAACATGATTTGAAAATCATTGTATTCTGTTTTTATTTAGGTTTAACACAATGTCCCAACTTCATTGGCATTAGGGTTTTATATATATATATATATATATATATATATATATATATATATATATTATATATATATAGGCAGGAGAGCATTACAGAGACAGTGAATGCACACACACACGGACCACAAACCACTTTCTTGTGTCCTAGTTTGGACCAAAAAAAACACGCTCACACACAAATGTACACACTTTTCCAAACAGGCCTGATGATGATGAAGATGATGATGATGATGATGATGAAGATGACTATGATGATGACGCGCAGTTTTTCACATTTTCATCAAGCCATCCAGACATGAAAGTCAAGATTTGTGAAATGAAAATGATCCTTTATAATTAAAATTTTATTTCTCACTTCTGTAGATTTGAACAACAACAATTATACATTACATTAGCTTTTAGAGGCTTGCAGGCATCCCGACCTGCAAATTTACACATGCACACGACAGTAAGACGATTCCACAAAAGTTGTTTGAACATGGAAGTGTGTGTGCTGGTGTCTGTGTGGTCGTCATGGCAACCGACTGCCGAGGGTTTGACAGCCAGAAGAAAAAGCGAAAGTCGTCTGTCAAACATTCTAATCCTCTCGGGGATTATGCTCCCAAAAGAGAGGGAAACGTTCCCGATTTGCCACTGTGCATGTGTGTGCGCGCGCGTGCGTGCGTGCGTGTGTGTGTGCGTTAGCCGAGATTAGCGAGGATTAAAAAAGCGCTAATGTCACTTTTAGTGCTGCGATTAGCAGTAAGTGAAGATGCTGCAAAAGTGTGCGTGTTTGTTAGCCATGACACTCTCCTCAGTCCTCCCCCACACTCTCCTTAAGCACACCCAAATCCATCGTAGCAAAGGGGGCTTAATGGGAAATAAATATTTCTGTTTAATCTCACAAAACATTTTTTTACACGACCTGAAAAAATACATCTATTTCAGCTATGCTAGCGCATATGCTTATGAGTTTATACAGCTAATGCTAACAATGCTAACAGCCATGCTAATAAACATTATTATGGAATCGTGCACCACAATAGCAAAGTTGTTAATAAGCACTTAATGGTAGCCATGCTAATAATAATAATAATAATAACACTGATACGGCTAATGAACTTAAAGCGTCACCGAGGGATCCCTCAAGGCGTTCTTTTCGTATTCTTTGATCTTTTTATTTAAAGATAAGAAAAAAGTGTTTTGGGTATAACTTGACAAAGAGTCAATTTGGACGTGTAATCTAGCGCACACGCCATCCCGCTAAGCAGCTAGCGCGCGCTCAATAGAACAGACGCCAGGAAGCAAACATAGAAATAAATTCACGAGAATTTCATCCAGCAGCTCAGAAAACCTTTCAAGGAGACTTAGCATAGCTTAGCAGTTGAGCATAAATACAAATGTTGTGTGTCGTTGTGATGGTGACACAAACAGTTAGAGATACTACGTGCTCCGCGCGAGTAGGACCAAGCGTCTGAACGGCGATCACATGACCTTCACGTAGTTTCGCAGTTTAGCATCGCTTAGCACAGTAGCCCTCGGTGACTTTGCAAAATAAATCATATTAATTGAATTTCAATTTGTTTTTATTTTAGTTTGTTTGTTTTTTATGGGAGTGTATTGCTGCCACAGGGAGAAAAAAATAGTTCAGTATGAACTTCATTATCATTATCATTATAACGTGATAAAGTTCACGTTTTCACTTTATAGCATTTTAAATTTCACATTATGACTTGATAAACTTCATGTTTTAATGTGATCAATTTCATGTTTTAACGTGATAAGGTTAATCCTTTAACGTGATAATTTTAACGTGATAAGTTTCACCTTTTAACGTGGTAAGTTTCACGTTATAACGTGATAAATGTCACGTTTTAATGTGAGAAGTTTTACGTTTTAATGAGAGAAATTTCACATTTCGACGTGATATGTTTTTTTGTTTTTTTTTGTCCTGTTCGGCCGTTAGGTCAAGCAGAATGGAAAATCTGTTTCCCTTTCATGCCGGAACAGTTTTACTGTGTCACAGTGGAGTTTTTAAGCTTCCGCTGTGGTATTATAATTGAGGTTTATTGAGAATCAGACAAAAGAAAAAAGCACTAATTGTAAACAGGATGAGAGAAGTCAATCATTACATTATCTACAACATTGAAACATTAAATATGAGTGCTGCACCCTGTGAGGGAATGACAGGACAAGGACAGGACAAGATAGAACAGGACAAGGACAGGAGAAGAAGCATGCGGGACAAGGGTCGTGAACCCGGCTGTACAACTGAAGTGTGGTGGCATTCATTATGTAAATTATCTAAGTCTACAGGACGAGAGTATAAGTGAGGAGATACACACGCAATTTGCATATTCATGAGTTCTTTGTCGCAGTCAGTGCGTGACCCCACACCCAGTGAAAGAGTCCTAGAGGTGTGTGTCTGCGGATACATGCAAGTGAATTGATACCGTTTTACACGCGCAAAGACTGACAGAAGTGTCCTGTAATGACTGCGGCCGCATCGCGGCGGCTGAGGACAGTTCCTTCGACCTCATGATTCTCATTTGCGCTGACATGCACTGTGAGCTGTAAGGTCTTCTATAGACAGGTGTGTGGCTTTCCTAATCAAGTCCAATCAGTATAATCAAACACAGCCGGACTCCAATGAAGGTGTAGAACCATCACAAGGATCATCAGAAGAAATGGACAGCACCCGAGTTCAATATATGAGTGTCACAGCAAAGGGTCTGAAGACTTATGGCTGTGTGATATTTCAGTTTTTCTTTTTTTATAAATCTGCAAAAATTCCATCCATTTTCTGAGTCACGTCTCCTCACGCGGGTCGAGGGCGTGCTGGAGCCCATCGCAGCTATCATCGGGCAGGAGGCGGGGTACGCCCTGAACTGGTTGCCAGCCAATCGCAGGGCACATACAAACAAACAACCATTCACACTTCACAGTCACACCTACGGGCAATTTAGAGTCTCCAATTAATGCATGTGAGGAAAGCGGAGTGACCGGAGAAAACCCACGCAGGCACGGGGAGAACATGCAAACTCCACTCAGGCGGGGCCGGGGATTGAACCCGGGTCCTCAGAACTGTGAGGCAGACGCTCTAACCAGTCGTCCACCGTGCCGCCCGCAAAAAAATTCAACAAATGTTTTTTTTTTCCTGTCAAGATGGGGTGCTGTGTGTACATTAATGAGGGAAAAAATGAACTTAAATGATTTTAGCAAATGGCTGCAATATAGCAAAGAGTGAAACATTTAAGGGGGGCTGAATACTTTCCGTACCCAATATGAATAGTTAATTTTTTCGGCCATCCTTACAATAAATCACAACAAAACAGGTTCTGTGAATGTACATAAAAGGAGAGGGAAAAAAACATCATACAACCGGATCACACAACTCTACAAACATCAGTGACCGAAAATGCGCAGTGCTTATTATTGCCTGTCCTTTACACTTCTAAAAGTCAAGAGTAGAAGTAAAAATAACCGAGATACACAAAGTGGTTGCAAAGGTGTACACACCCTCTTATAACCGGAGATGTGGCTGTGTTCACAATGAACCAATCACAGTGAGACTCGCTCAACAACATGCACCTGCCGACATTGCTCTGGTTCATCCCAAATCAAGTCCAGATGATCTAGTCGGCTTTTCCTGACATTTTTAGCGCAAGTCTGAAGGTTTTGTGCTAACCCTGACTGCTATTGGGAACTGTTCATATTTCCCCCCACTGACATTGGCTGGCGACCAGTCGACGGATGTCTGTCAGTTTTCCACGGAGGTGTTCCAAATGTTGGGACCAGTTGAGGATTTGCATGTCTGTGTGCAATCGGTCGTACCGAATGAATTGACCGCAGGGACCCTCTCCACACGCCCCCCGCGCCCGCGTTCACCGCAGCGCATGTTTACATCCACGCGCGCTGCGGTGAACGCGCTGCAGAGCGAAGCGAGCACGCAGGTGGGGTCGTCCACGCGGCAGCTGGAGCTCAAACACACGCACACAACCGATGTCTGACCTGCACGCGCCGTGACGCAGCTGCACGCCAGCCACAGGAACACGCACGTGCGCCGAGACATCAAGACGTCCAAGGCGGGGGTCCTCAGTACGGGGGTCCGCGGGAGGATCTGTTGGCACGTGCGACCGGAACTCGAATGTCCTCGTGCGGGTGCAGCTTCCTGCGGCGTCCTCCCTCGCTCAACCTCACACGCGCACACACGTACACACACGCCCCCCTTCTCTGTAGCTCTCGTTTTCTTTCTTTCTCTCTCTCTCTCTCTCTCTCTCTCTTTCTGTCACTTTCTTTCACTCTATCTCTGATCGGTGCATA
Organism: Phyllopteryx taeniolatus; assembly: GCF_024500385.1. Lineage (NCBI taxonomy): Eukaryota > Metazoa > Chordata > Actinopteri > Syngnathiformes > Syngnathidae > Phyllopteryx > Phyllopteryx taeniolatus. The sequence continues at coordinate 461,289 of NC_084516.1, forward strand.
ATGCTAACACACTGTATACCGCCGCATATCCGGGCTTTTGTTATTCGTGGATTCCCTTATTTTGGGGAACCTATCCCCCGTTATTGGCGGAACTTCCCACTTAAACAAAAACAAGAAGAAAATAAGGCGCCACGGTGTCCGACTGGTTAGAGCGTCTGGCTCACAGTTCTGAGGAGCGGGATTCAATCCCCGGCCCCGCCTGTGTGGAGTTTGCATGGTCTCCCCGTGCCTGCGTGGCTTTTCTCCGGGCGCTCCGCTTTCCTCCCACATCCCAGAAACATGCGTGCTCGGTTGATTGACAACTCTAAATCGCCCGTAGGTGTGAATGTGAGTGCGAATGGTTGTTTGTTTGTGCCCGATGATAGCTGGGATAGGCGAGCACGTCCGCAACCCTAGTGAAGAGAAGCGGCTCAGAAAATGGATTGACATATATATATATACATTATATATATATATATATATATATATATATATATATATATATATATATATATACACACACACAGAGGTTGGTAGAGTAGCCAAATATGTACTCAAGTAAAGGGTACTTTGGAATAATATGACTCAAGTAAAAAGTAGTCATCACAATATTTACTTGAGTAAGAGTTAGAAAGTACTCAATGAAAAGACTACTCAAGTAAAGAGTATATTTTTTTTAATCAGAGCATGAACATCAAATAAAATCAAATCAAAGATTAATAATATATGGGAATCGACACACGCGTTTAAATGTTGAACTCCCCAAAAACCAACAACACATACATTGGGTCCTACAGAAACATCATTTGCTTTATTCACTTAAATGACTTCATGAAGAAGGTGTTTGCTGAACAGACTTATTGTGTGCCATATCCACTGCCAAAACAACAATAGAAACACAGAGATAAACATTGAGGGTTTTCGAGCATGAATGACCTTTTCAAGGTCGTGCCACTGCATTTCAATCGGATTCAATTCTGGACTTTGACGAGGCCGCTCCAAAGCATTAATTTTGTTTTTTTGAAGCCATTCAGAAGTTGACTGGCTGGTGTGTTTTGGATTGTTGTACTGCTGCAGAAGCCAAGTGCGCTTGAGCTTAAGATCACAAACTGATGGCCGAAATTTCTCCTTCAGAGCAGAATTCATGGTTCCATCGATCGCAGCAAGTTGTCCAGGTCCTGAGTATTATTCTAACATACTTCTCTGCCACTCCAGACTTGCGCATGCAGTACCACAGTTCCTCTCTGGGTACCCTGTCATAGGCTTTCTCTAGATCTACAAAGACACAATGTAGCTCCTTCTGACCTTCTCTGTACTTTTCCATCAACATCCTCAAGGCAAATAATGCATCTGTGGTACTCTTTCTAGGCATGAAACCATACTGTTGCTCGCAAATATTCACTTCTGTCCTGAGTCTAGCCTCCACTACTCTTTCCCATAACTTCATTGTTTGGCTCATCAACTTTATTCCTCTATAGTTCCCACAGCACTGCACATTACCCTTGTTCTTAAAAATGGGCACCAGCACACTTTTCCTCCATTCCTCAGGCATCTTCTCACATGCTAGAATTCTATTGAACAAGCTGGTCAAAAACTCCACAGCCACCTCTCCTAGATGCTTCCATACCTCCACAGGAATGTCATCAGGACCAACTGCCTTTCCATTCTTCATCCTCTTTAATGACTTTCTAAATTACTAATCATTGCCACTTCCTGGTCCATCACACTTGCCTCGTCTACTCTCCCTTCTCTCTCATTTTCCTCATTCATCAACTCCTCAAAATATTATTTCCATCTAGCTAGCACACTGCTGGCACCAGTCAACATATTTCCATCTCTATCCTTAATCACCCTAACCTGCTGCACATCCTTCCCATCTCTATCCCTCTGTCTGGCCAACCTGTATGGATCCTTTTCTCCTTCTTGACTGTCCAACCTGGCATACATGTCATCAAATGCCTCTTGTTTGGCCTTTGCCACCTCTACCTTTTCCCTACGTCTCATCTCAATGTATTCCTTTCGCCTCTCCTCGGTCCTCTCAGTGTCCCACTTCCTCTTAGCTAACCTTTTTCCTTGTATGATTTCCTGTACTGTGAGGTTCCACCACCAAGTCTCCTTCTATCCTTTCCTGCCAGAAGATACACCAAGTACTCTCCTGCCTGCCTCTCTGATCACCTTTGCTCTTCCTGTCCACTGAGAGCCTGTCTCACCTCTTCCTGAAAAGCTGCACAACGCTCGTCCTGTCTCAGCTTCCACCACATGGTTTTCTACTCTGCCTTTGTCTTCCTAATCTTCCTCCCCACCACCAGTCATCTTACACACCACGATCCTATGCTGTCTAGCCACACTCTCCCCTACCACTACCTTACAGTCGGTAACCTCCTTCAGATTACATCGTCTGCACAAGATGTAATCCACCTGCGTGCTTCTACCTCCGCTCTTGTAGGTCACCCTATGTTCCTGCCTCTTCTGGAAAAAAAGTGTTCACTACAGCCATTTGCATCCTTGTTGCGAAGTCTACCACTATCTTTCACTCCAAGTTCCTTTCCTGGATGCCTTACTTACCCATCACTTCTTCATCACCCCTATTTCCTTCACCAACATGTCCATTATAATCTGCACCAATCACGACTCTCTCTCTGTCTGGGACGCTCAGTACTACTTCGTCTAGCTCCTTCCAGAATTTCTCTTCCACCTCTAGGTCACATCCTACCTGTGGGGCATAGCCACTAATCACATTACACATAAAACCCTCAATTTCAAGTTTCAGCCTCATCACTCCATCTGATACTCTTTTCACCTCCAAGACATTCTTTTAAAATAACCCAGACTCCATTTCTCTTCCCATCTACACCATGGTAAAATAATTTAAACCATGCCCTGAAACTTCTCGCCTTACTGCCTTTCCACCTGGTCTCCTGGACACACAATATATCAACCTTTCTCCTAATCATCATGTCAAGCAACTCCTGAGATTTTCCTGTCATAGTCCCAACATTCAAAGTCCCCACATTCAGTTCTCTTCTCTTTCTGCCAAAGAACCCGCTTTCCACCTCTTCTTCTTCGACTTCGACCCACAGTAGCTGAATTTCCAATGGCGCCGGTGGCAGACGTTGTTAACCCGGGTCACGACCGATCCGGTATGGAATTCTTTGGATGAACGCTCATATTTGTTTGGCAAAGTTTTAAGCCGGATGCCCTTCCTGACGCAACCCTCTGCATTTTTCCGGGCTAGGGACCAGCCTACAGTTTGCCCTGGCTTGTGACCCCCATGGGGCTGCATTTCATATAATATATATCCATCCATCCATTTTCTGAGCCGCTTCTCCTCACTAGGGTCACGGGCGTGCTGGAGCCTATCCCAGCTATCATCGAGCAGGAGGCGGGGTACACCCTGAACTGGTATATATCATATATATATATATATATATATGATATATATATATATATATATGATATATATATAGATATATATATCATATATATGATATCTATATATCTATATACAAATATATATATATATATATATCATATATCTATAGATATATATATGATATCTAGATATCATATATATGATATCTAGATATCATATATATGATATCTAGATATCATATATATGATATCTAGATATCATATATATGATATCTAGATATCATATATATGTATCATATCTAGATATCATATATATATGATATCTAGATATCATATATATATATATGATATCTAGATATCATATATATATATCATATCTAGATATCATATCTAGATATATATATAGATATCGATATATATATATATATATCTATATATATATATAGATATACACACATACATACACACAACTGCTGATTACTAAAAAACAGAAAAATGTAGAAACAAACTTTTTCTGCTGAAAGAAGGGTGTCTATTCTTTCATTTGGTAGATTGGGTGTATATACAATCGTGGAACACAATATAATGTGGGGGTTGAAAAATGCTCAAGAATGGCTGGCACTCTCGGGGTTGCATTTAATGAAATGATTGGCATAAGTGGCGCCGCTATGCCCATTTTATTTATTTTTCTTATTTTTACCGGTGAAAGGCAAGCACATGCAGCACGGCCTAGCAGCATCCTTTTGATCTTTTGTTTTCTTGCCATTCACACTCAAGGACTGCGCTGACAACGTTGACCCTCCTAGCTTACCGTCAGTGGAGGCACGCAGCTCAAAAGGGCCGTGTCGTAGCTACCTCTTCATCACTTTTGTTGACTGTGCTCTGATGACGACGTCACAGTGTGAGCGCCCACACCGACTTGTTTTCCCCCAAACTTTATTGACAAAATGTAAGCTATGCACAACTTATGTGTCCAAAAGTATGTAATCATATAAAAATGGAGAACATAGAGTGGAAGTACAAATGAGAAGGTAGATTTGTCACTGGTTCCCCCTGCGACTCTTCTTGTGGCTCTTCTTGGAGCTCTTGTCGGGACTCTTGGAGTGGCTGCGGTGCCGGTGGCTTCTGTGGTGGGCCACCGGCGACTTGGAGCGACGTCTCCGCTCTCGGTGTGGGCGGCGCGGGCTTTTGCTACGGCGCTTCTCCCTGCGGCTGTCGGCGGGGCTGCGTCTGGCCTTGGGGGAGCGGCTCCTCCGCCTGGGCGAGCGGCTCCGTCGGCGGCGGGGCGACGGCGAGCGGCGGGGTCTGTCGTCGCGGTAGGCCCGGCGGTGAGGCTCGGGGCTCGGAATCCTCTCGGCCCGCTCGTCCTCGTCCTCGTCGTCCTCGCTGCTCTCCGCCTCGTCCAAGTCCTCCTCCAGAGCGCTGACGCGGGGCTCCAGCATCTCGGCCTCCTCCAGGACTTGCCTCTTCTGCAGGCGCGGCAGGATGATGTCGCACATCCTCTCAGAGTGGAGCAGCTCGTGGATGAACTCGTCCACGTGCATGAGTTCAAACTCGCCGTTGCGATTCTGGCTCTTGATCTTCCTGTCGTGTTTTGATTTTGAGACAGATGGGGGGGGGAACAGACAAGTGAAAACAGGAAAGGGTATGGGTATGAAATCCTACATTTTCTGCATTCCTAGAAAAGGCAATCCGTATTGACAGAGAAAACTATGGTGGCCCATTCAAATACACTAGCTGCATAACAGTAAAGTTTCAAAAGGACATTCAGTGGGCCATGTCTTTCCCATTATTGATCAAATGATATGAAAATGAGCCATGTACGGACAAAAAACTGGAGGCGCAAGTCTATTTAAGCATTTCAACCCAAAGTTTGGATCATGTAAATGAGTAAAACGCCTCAAACATCAGATCTCATATTTCTTTCTGACATAGCCGTGACAGTTTCTGATCCAGAGCCTGCTTCCACAGACCCTAATTCAAGGATTTCAGGATTTGTTTGACAGCAGGCTGTATTTGTAACCAGAAGAAAAGTGTTAAAGTAGTACTAAGGATACACCGTATTTTGACACATATTGGGCTTTTGGGTTGTTGTTTTTTTAATACGACGGCCGATAAAAGATCAACTTAAAACTGTGTAAACTTTAGGCAACAATTTATTTATGTATTTATTCCAATGATCAATTAACTTGATAAGCAATGCTGCTGACACTGGAAACTCCCTGTACTTTTTCTTTTTGCTTGATCTTAAAACAAAGACAAGTGAAAGATCAACATGTCTAGCGATACTGACATTTTAGGAAAGCTTTATTTACTGTCGAAAACTTTCGGGGGCTGTTTATTTGTTGATGTTTTCACTGAACTTTATGAGACATGCTGCTGAGCCTGGGAACTGGGAAATGTTGCAAATCTGAAAAACTGTTTCGTAAACATATAAGGCATTTAAAGTTGAGTGTTGGTGTTTATATTACTCCCAATATTTTCCTTTTACCGCCTACGAATATCAGCTCCAAATATGGGTTATCGAACTCCTTGACTTCTAATAATCGGTATTGGCTGTTAAAAAAAAAAAAAAAAAAAAAAAAGAGGAAAACACACACACACACACACTCACACACACACACACACACACACACACCACTCGATCTCTAGAAGTACCTTCGAATTGAAAAACCTCCGCACAGTGACTTGTCAAGCAGTTTCTTGTCATGGCAAGTCGACCTACGAGTTTGATCGTCTGAGTGTCAGGTGTGTTCCGTCACCTGTAGTCGTTGTAGAGCGGCTCAAGGTATTTGTAGCAGTCCACGGCCGTGCCCGTCAGGCGCATGTACATGGCGCCGAGCAGGCGCACGTACTTGAAGTCCTCGTTCTTGATGAACTCCACGATGATGTCCTTCTCAGGTTGGATCTGCAACAGCTTGAGGGCGAGGCACAAGAACGGCGTGGGCTTGATGTTGCCCCCGAACACGCCACCCACGTACTTGAGCTCCATGGCTTTGTCCACCACCAGCTCGGCCGTCAGCCCGAAACATTCCTCCTTCCAGTACTTGCACTCGTAAATGCGAGTGCGGATGATCTTCTCCACCAGGTACTGCGGGTTCGTCCCGTGGATGCTGTTGGCGTCTTTCACCGTCCTGTTGGCCATTTCATCTAAAGAAAAGCTTCCCGAGTTGCGTTCAACATCCACCGACCTTTCACCCTTTGTTCACTTCCGGTTTGCTTTCTACTTCCGCCTTGAATCCAACCGTTGGCCATCCAAAACCAGGATTCAAAACGCGCATGTACTCACCAGTCAAAAATCTAGATGAATTAATTGCGTTTCATTCTGTCAGATACCTAATAAGAAAGCACTTTAAATTAGTGAGAAATATTTGGACATTCGTTTCGTGTCATCCGCCTTCGTGTTGTTTTTCCGGGTTGAGCCGAATGGCGGTTGGTCGCAAAGATTGGAAGACTAGCTACGCCAGCGCCTTAAGTAGCCCGACAAACCGACGAGTCTACGTGACGGCCATGTTGGGGAGGTCGTCCTTTCCGTAGAAGGCAATGCATGGACACTGAAATAAATCTTCTCAACCGATTTTCATGAGTGTTACTGTTTTGTCAATTAGTAGAAAAAAATACATGTGAAAGGGACGATAAATTCCCTTGTCATAATTATACGGCGTTTTATGCAACCGTATGCAGCACAAGTGCCGGCATCCTTGGTCCTTTGGTTTTCTTACCACCTACACACGTGGTATGCGCTGCCGATGTTGACCTCCCTTGATTAGCGTCCCTGCGGGCACGGAGCTGAAAATGGGCCTGTCGTATCTACCTATTCATATCGGTCGTTGGCCAGCCGCGTTTAGTTTTACTCCCACCTACCAAACGAGTGGGAATCGGAAGAAATGTAACTTCATTTTCACCCATTTATTGAACAAATTGCATTAACAATTCAAGCTAAAAGCTAAATAACCATTTGACAATACAGCATGATGATTGAAAAACCAACACGGACGAACGTTGAACGACTGGCGCTTCCATTCATTTGGAAAATAGAAAATAATGATACAAAACGAACAATTACTGGTCAGTCGAAAATTTAAATGTTTTAATTATTTTTCGCTCTGTCACATTTTTAACGGGGAAGCATTTGAAATCAGTGGGAAATATTTGAACTTAAAAATAAATATTTGATTCTTTTTCTTCTTCTTCTTTTTTTTCTTTCTTCTTCTTGTTCTTCTTCTTCTTCTTCTCCTTCTTCTTCTTCTTTTTTTCTTCTTCTTCTTCTTCTTCTTCTTCTTCTTCTTCTTCTACGGTCCGGACAAAGGCGAGCGCTCCAAAGAGAATCAAAATGTCGGCCGCAAGGTTACTGGTACGTTCTGCTGTGAGAGCTTCTTCCTTCTCCCAGCGAGTGGTGGCCCGCCGTCAGACCGGTCTGGTCCCCCCGCTGAGCCGCAGCCTGGCGGCCGGAGGTGAGCGCCGAGCTGCTGAGGCTGAAACAAGCGAACCGGGTGCCAGAAAACGAAAGAAAAGAGACGTTTGTCCGCCACAAGGACGTAGCTCAAGTCGTTTTAGCCTCTCTGGAAAATATATTATCCCTTTAAATAGAACAAATTAACCAACATGTGTTGATAAAATGTTAAAAAGTGCTCTCATACCTTCACTTAAATAACACAATTATTTGCATGTCTTCATTTCGCACAACAATGACATTGATGTGTTAGGACCAAGCTAACTAATTTGATTATTGTAAATTGACGGATGCTTTCTTTATTTTATGAAACCGTGATGAAATGTGATATCATACATTATAATGCCATGTTTACATTTCTGTTAAATCTTACTTTTAAAATGTCTTTTTTCGTGTAATACTAGGGGCAAGGGAGGTTATTACATTGGGCTGGACTTAAGTTTTTTTTTAATGCAAATTAATAAATGTGTGTGTGTGCGTGTATGCCAGGAATTCCCACGGACGAGGAGCAAGCCACCGGCCTGGAGAAGATCATCATGAAGGCCATGAAGGAGGGCGCTGTAAGACCACAGTTAACAGTTAACCCTCTTTTTATTGCGGCGTTTACTGTAGGTTGTGGACCACCAATGCAATAAGTGAATTGCGCGATGTAGCATCCATGTTTTTCTTTTACATATTTTTAAGCTGTATGACTCTCCCCAATCTTTCCCACACTCTTATTAACCTCTACCATACTCATAAACATTTCCTATACCCTTCTTATACTCTTAAATATACATAATATGAACAACATTCAGGGTTACCCCGTCTCTCGCCCAGAGTCAGCTGGGCTAGGCTCCAGCACGCCCACGACACGCGTGAGGATAAGCGGTGCGACAGATGAATGACTGAATGAAGATACTCGCCATTAAAGTTAATTCCGATTGTAATGCGAAGTCGGCAAGAGCATTCTAGCTATCACCCTGATATCATTTTCGTAATTCTTTATGAACCGGACCGAAGATAGCTGCTAATACCAACTGCCATTTGTGTTTTTTTTCCCATGTTTTCCATGAAAATGCTTATTTTCCAACGACAAAAAAAAAAACATGGAATGAAATCCCATGATATGGCAAAGCAGCTCCAACTACCGGAGACAAATTCCTTGTGAGTTTTTTGGACATACTTGGCAAATAAAAATGATTCTGATTCTGATTATCCGTAACATAAAATATGATTACATAAATCCGGGATGCACTGACTGGGCAATAGGTGTACCAGGATATAGAGCGGGTTTAATGTACTGTATTATTTCAATATACAGCGGAACCTCGACTTAACGGCTATTGGATGTCACAGAATATCGGGACCAAAAATTGTTTCCATTTGTCACTGAAAGCGCCGTTGACAAAGTCTGTTAGTTTCAGGATTGCCCTCGGTTGTTCCCTGGCGCTGTGGCACAATATAGGCAGAGCCGGCCGGGGGCACGTTGTTTGGAATCCCACCTGCGTTCTTGGCACGACACGTCTATGATGAATGATTTAGTACTGTATGAAAAAAGCAAAACAATTTTGTACTGTACAGTTGCATATGGCTACGAAAAAAAGTGCTTCAGTACAACGGACAATTGGCTGTAACGGACGGCCCGCCCCGCCCGTATTAGTCCGTTAAATCTCGGTTCGACTGTACCGCGATATCACTTTTTCAGACTTGAGTTCAAGTAGGCCTATTTACATTTGAGTACTCGCCAGTACCAATACATGATCCTGCAATTATGTCTTGCAATGGAGATGAAGATGTATTGGCTTTAAATCAAATATTGTCCAAAAAAGTAAACTTGGCATAGTTTCACTCAAATTGAACACTTCTTAAAGGTCCTGTGTCAAGAGGCCTGAAATCAGCTCATGGGAATTGCTTGAGTTTATCGACGTCACGAGCGAGATCTCCACCTACCTCTCGCTCCCGAGCCAGCGCTGTCGACATAACAAACACAGAGGCAACCGATCAGAGGAAAGGGGGCGGTCGTACCCAAATATAGACAAAGCGGATACGAAACTGGCTCAAACGGAAGTAGCCGTCAGAGGGGCCTTTTCTGGATGACACAACGAACAAAAATGTTTTCAAATGAAAATGACACTTTGATACTAAGTACATGTTAGAGAGTCACTCTATGGAGGTCGAACTAGACAAAATACGGGGCCCTTAAATTAACAACTACCAGAGTTAATTAATCACATCCCAAAATAAAGAAAACAGTATTAAAACTATGATAATACGGTGTTAACAAAATGAATCCAATGCAAATGTTAATTCCCCTACGAATCTGTTTTATAATACAGCACAGAACGTGTCCAATTGCAATATTTACCATGTCCATTTTCAAATAATTTCAATTTTCAAATATTTTGACTAACTGTAAAGATACTTGCGAAAAATAACTACAATTCAAATTTAGCTATTTTTATTTTATTTTATTTTTTTTTTTTTGCTGCCTTGGTTTTATGTGTCAATGTCTCCATTGCTAAAACAGCCACATGTGAAGTCCGATTTCCCAAAAGTTATTGATTTTAAATTGATGAATTAAGACAATTTTGTATGAACATGCACCTTTAAATCCACTCGGTGTGTGTCTCTCTCTCGCTCTCTCTCTCCCTCCCTGTTGTACAGGAAGCCGTGTGTTTCGTCAGCAGTCCAAAAGCTTTTGGTTTACGTGTCTTTGAAGACAAAAAAGTACTCAACAGTACGACATTGTGTACAAACACACAGTCCCATCATTTGCACCCCACACGACATTCAGTTTGTCTTTAATAATGTTTTGCGTGCCGATCGAGTGATTCCTCCACATCAAACGCTCGCGTCTTCTGCAAACAAATCTCCCTAACTTCTCCGATGATCTTTTATTTACAGCTTTCAGTTGTTTTAAACACCCGGCTGGCATTATTGTATTTTCTTTTTGTATTGTGTTAATTGTTAGCTCGTGTAGCTGTGGTGTTTTTTCCATCCTGTGCCTGAAGGAACCTGTGGTTGTTTCAAATACACGACGTGTCAATCTCTCGGTTTTATAGTTTCGTTTTCAAGTCAACTCCAAGCGGTAGCGGCAATGTACAGCTTGGAGCCTCTTTTGGGAGGAGTATTTACTCCTATCAGCCAAAGTGCTGCTTGTTGTCAAGTAAGCGGAGCCCCCTGCTGTCATACGGCACTCGATTTTCAAGTCGGGGCTCACGAGTCCGAGCAAAAACTTGGCCAGTCGGCGGCTCGTATCTCGAAAAACTCAAGTCGGGTCACTCGTATCTATCGTCACCGTTATCGGTATGAGTGCATCCCTAAAATGGAAGTGTCGTGTTGTGTTTTAGGACCCGTACAGCATGATGAAGCCCAAGGAGTACGCCGGTTCAAAAGCGGACCCTCACCTGGTGCCCTCCATCACCAACAAGAGGATTGTGGGATGTGTGTGTGAGTCAAACACACGCACACAAACGCGTGCTCGCGTGTGTTGGGAATTTGAAAAAAAGCTGGGAATCGTTCATTATTTATGACAGTAACTCTCGAGCAGGGATGGGCAACTTAAATGATGGCGGCGGCCACGATTTTTTGTCAGCGCTACCAAGGGCCACATGGGACCGCGATTTTCTTGGTCCAGTTTCCTCTTCCTGCAGCTTTTTGCCATCGTGTCACTATTCTCGCTTCTTGATTATTTTCATCATGGTGCCGTCACTCTTCTTCGCCGATGGAGAAAATCTGCCGCCAAGTAAGCGGTGTCTGCTATGTCGTGGGGAATGGAGTTATTACAATTTAAAACCGCTCTATTACGGTTGAGACAACTTATAATTAAAAAAAATAATAATAATCTAGGGGCCACTGTGAGTGGGCGCAGGCCACGTTTCCCCTACCAAATGTTAAAAAATAAATAAATAAATAAATTCCTCAAGTACATGTGACGTGGCGCGCGGGCCGCCAGTTGCCCACCGCTGATGTAGAGCCACCATATAGGACACACATTGGAGCAACACATGCAGACAGGCAGTACAACAATAATCACAAGCATATATTCTTTATCCTCTGCGATTAACATTGTTGCAGTTTACTGAGTAGTGGTGAAAATCTTGCCATTTGTCTTGCTTGTATTATACTTCCCCCTGGTGGCCAAATAGAGCACACCAGAAGGCGTCGCCATGAATTCATCAGGATGCCAAGCTACCTAATCATTAAGTTATGGAAAACAGCATCGGTAATCTCAGTTTTTTAACGTTTCAAGCAATGTATATTTGAAGGTCAACTGTGAAGTAACAAAAATATAGACAATGTAACAATACTTAATACACACAAGTAGGGCCTGGCCGATGATGGCCCCTTTCAAATTGGCCCCTTCCTTTGCAAAAAAAAAAAATGTAAGTTACACGTTACAACATATGACAAAGATAATGACTTTCAAACTTAGAAATCGGCCTTTTTTGCGATATATATTCATACAAACGATGGGCAAAAAATTGGCTGATTTAAAGCAAATATTACACATTACAACAGAAGACAAAGATAATTACATTCAACCAAACAAAAAAAACGTTCGATTTTTACAGACTTCACAATTTCTTGTAAAGTGAGACAAATACTAATACACTAAAGTCTTGTAACCCAGCCAGTAATTTATCTTTATTGTTGTGTTAGGGACCAAAAAAGAAGTTGTTGTATTCAAAACTTATTCAGCCGATGAATTGGTTATGGGAATGTTATTCTGCCCAAAATCGTCATCCGCATCGGCCCGAAAAAATCAATTTGGCTCGGGCCGTGCTGTCTGGGTCCGCTGTGTGTGTGTGTTAGATGTCGCTAACGAAGCGTCTTTTGGGCAGGCGAGGAAGACAACACGGCCGTGGTGTGGTTCTGGCTCCACGGGGGCGAGGCCCAGCGTTGTCCATCGTGCGGGTCCCACTACAAACTGGTGGCGCACGAGCTTCCCCACTAGGACGGCCCGATGTCCGACTCCTGGTCTTCAGCCGCACGTTCCCGTCTCACTTCACATTCGGCTCTTCGGTTCCCAATACTTGATCCGCCTCGCTGACCTCATCAGTCCTCGTTACACTTCCGACTCGGTTTACATCCTCTCTAACGTTCCAAAAGTAACATTTTCATTCTTCGATGTGATGACGTCACACTTAAACGTAACTTCAATAAAATACCACTGTGAAACGTTTGCCCGCAGGTGTGCTTCATTCTCAGGAGTAACTGTGATATCTGGTAGCACTTCGATGCCGACGCAGCCATTCAAGTTTTCAAAAGTCCAAAGTCAATCCATCCATCCGTTTTCCGTACCGCTTCTCGTCAGGTGGGTCGTGGGCATGCTGGCGCCTATCCCAGCTGGCTTCAGGAAGATTCACAAAAAATATGTACAGCTTAGAAAGGTAGAAGTGAAACGTATGAAATGAAGCCTTCCCACGATACATTTTGATTTTCAAATTGCCTGAGAACGAAGTGAAAAAAGGATCAAGCTTTATTGTCACAGAAAATCTAAACGAGTTCGGCATCTCCCAATTTGCAGCATTGTGATAAAGAAGTCGAGAGAAACCATTATCAAAATACATTTCCATAATGTACAATTGTTCACATTTGAGAGGATGAGCATGTTTTCATATGCCGCTTGCTTATTGGACAGATTCTGATCAATGTTATATGTTAGAATGCACTTAGTTGTAACTTCATACTGGGGGGGGGGGGCAGATGCATTTCATAGGAGGTTTTTTTTCCAGCCTCGTCGTGGTTCTCCACTTGAATGTCCTGTGGCGGTTTCCAGAGGTAGGACGGAGAGAAGCGAGCGTCGGGGTTGTCCGCGGTCCTTTCGGATGCGCCCGGCTTTCCGCTTGGACGTGGGAGGAAAGTCTTTCTTCAACCGATTGGACATGCCGACTGCGAGGAACTTGAAGCTCCATCTCCAAGTCATAATATAATAATAAGGTTCTCGTGAGGATGGGATGAATTTGGAAAAGGCAATTACATGGGTAGCACATACAAATTCCAATTGAAACAAAAATCCAATACATGGAATTTCAATGTTGACATGAAATTCATAAGGTATGATGAACGGGGATCGAGATCTTTTTCCAGTAGGGTGAAGAGCGTAATTGAATAGTCTTAGGTTTTGTTGTTCTGTCGTGCCTTCGTTGGAGTTTGTTGCGTTACCTGCTCGAAGAATTGAATTGAGAGTGTTGCTGAGTATTCTCTGGCATTTCCTTCTGAAAAATGAGCCATTGATACCTGTTTTCAGAGCTACAATATCTAGAAATTCTAAAAGTCGCAAGTTAGGAAATAAAGGCTTTGTGTGTCCCGTGTACATAAGAAGATTTATTTTGGTGATGCAATGTTGCTGCCGAGCCACCGGCTGAGAAAGTGCGTGTGCCAATGATGTTTATTCGCCCCACCGACTGATCGCGCGTCTCGGTATCGACGTTGCAGCCATGCCCACGATCCCGGCGGCCTTTCGAGCTCCTCCCCCCGATTGGCTCTGCTGCTGTGTCACAAGAGCGGACTTTCTATCGGGGGGGGGGGGGCGGTTGCTACGGCGCGCACTGGACTAAAGCTCGCCCATTTCAACTGCTTTGCTTGTCCCCTTTTCAAACAGTTCCCGGGATCGTAACTTCTGAGCTTGCGGACCACCTGCTGGCACGGTCCGGCCTCTAACGTCACGTGATCGCACGATTGACACGTTAGTGGACCACGTGACTGATTTACATTCCTAAACGTCAACTCTCTGCCGAAACAGGCTTTCGAGCCTTTCGTGACCCAAAACTGAATTTCTCGTCTTTCTTGACCCGAAACCGACTTTCAGGTCTTTCGTGAACCAGACCGGACTTTCGGGTCTTTACCTTGTCAGTCCACATGGCAGCGGCAATTGTGTGGGACATCGCCGCCAGAGGGAGACAAGCACTGGAGTTACTCACGGTCATGACTCAAACGCGCCACCAGGAGGCGGCAGGCTTCCATCCATCTACAAAATAATGGACCCCCACCCGGCGATAAGGACGGGCCACAGTGAATAGTGAAAATGTATTCACTCCATTGCCAAAACTATTGGCGCACCTGCCTTGACTCACATATGAATTTAAGCGACATCCCATTCCTAATCCATCAGAATCAGAATCATCTTTATTTGCCAAGTATGTCCAAAAAACACCCAACGAATTTGCCTCCGGTACTTGGAGCCGCTCGAGTACGGCAACAGACGGTCAATTGACAGAAAACACTTTGGAGACAGAAAGATATTGACGAAAAAAACAGTCACTGAGCAATAAAGGGTTAATCGTTATCTGGTAGGCGGCACGGTGGATGACCGGTTAGAGCGTCAGCCTCACAGTTCTGAGGACCCGGGTTCAATCCCCGGCCCCGCCTGGGTGGAGTTTGCATGTTCTCCCCGTGCCTGTGTGGGTTTTCTCCGGGCACTCCGGTTTCCTCCCACATCCCAAAAACATGCATTAATTGGAGACTCTAAATTGCCCGTAGGTGTGACTGTGAGTGCGGATGGTTGTTTGTTTGTATGTGCGATTGGCTGGCAACCAGTTGAGGGTGTACCCCGCCTCCTGCCCGATGATAGCTGGGATAGGCTCCAGCACGCCCGCGACCCGCGTGAGAAGAAGCGGCTCAGAAAATGGATGGATGGATGGATAGTTATCTGGTACTGCCAGTACATTTATTTTATTTTTTTGACAATTGTGCAAAAGCTGCAGAGTCCTCTAGCACTTAGAGCAGTTCGAATGACTACGGTTCGATATGACGTCAGTCTACCTTTTGCAGCTGTAACAGCTTCAACTCTTGTGGGAAGAGTGTCCACAAGGTTTAGGAGTGTGTTTATGGGTCATTTATGAGCATTCTTCCAGAAGCGCATTTGTGAGGTCACACACTGATGTTCGACAAGAAGGCCTGGCTCTCAGTCTCTGCCCTAATTCTTCCCAAAAGTGTTGTATCGGGTTAAGGACAGGACTCTGTGTAGGCCAGTCAAGTTGACCCACACCAGACTCTTGTCATCCATGTCTTTCTGGACCTTGCTTTGTGCACTGGTGTACAGTCATGTTGGAAGAGGAAGTGGCAGCTCCAAACTGTTCCCACCAAGTTGGAAGATGCTGAAGCATTCAGCGTTCCTTTCACTGTAACTAAGGGGCTATGCCCAGCTCCTGAGAAACAGGCCCACGCCATAATCCCCCCTCCAGAAAACTTTACACTTGGCACAATGCAGTCAGACCAGTAGCGTTCTCCTGGCAACCGCCAAACCCAGACTCTCGTCCATCAGATTGCCAGATGGAGAAGCGTGATTCGTCACTCCAGAGAACGCGTCTCCGCTGCTCTTGAGTGCTTTACACCGCTGCGCCCGACGCTTTGCATTGCACTTGGTGGCATATTGCTCGAATGTCGCCGCTAGGCCATGAAAACCGTTCTTGAGCTAATTTGAAGGCCACATGAAGTTTGGAGGTCTGTAGCGATCGACTCGACAGAAAGTCAGCGACCTCTTCGTACTGTGCGCCTCAGCGCCCGCTGATCCCGCTCTATCAGTTTACCTGGCCTCGAGTCTTTCAATGACCCAAAACGGGCTTTGGAGTCTTTTGTGACCCGAAACGGGCTTTCGAGCCTTTCGTGACCCAAAACTGAATTTCTAGTCTTTCTTGACCCGAACCCGACTTTCAGGTCTTTCGTGACCCAGAACGGACTTTCGGGTCTTTAATGACCCAGAACTGACTTTCTAGTCTTTCTTGACCCGAACCCGACTTTCAGGTCTTTCGTGAGCCAGAATGGACTTTCGGGTCTTTAATGACCCAGAACTGACTTTATAGTCTTTCTTGACCTGAAACCGACTTTCGAGTCTTTTGTGACCCAAAACCGATTTTTAAGGCTTAAATGACCCAGAACGGACTTTCTTGTCTTTCTTGACCCGAAACCGACTTTCGAGTCTTTCGTGACCCGGAACGGACGTATGAGTCTGTCGTGACCTGGAACGGAGTTTCCTGTCTTTCTTTCGTGGTCCGAAATTGACTTTCGAGTCTTTCGTGACCCGGACCGGAGTTTTGAGTCTTTCATGACCTGAACAGACTTTCACCAAGAGAAGCTGGCTACGCCCTGGATTGGTCAAAGGTCAATCACAAAGCACAGTAAGAGACAAACAGGGATTTCCACTCATATTTGCACTTGCAGACAATTGCTTACATGCTCATGGAATGTGTGAGGGGAGAACACGTCAACTTCACATACAAGTTTCGAACCCAGAACATTTGGACTGCGAGGCAGACGTGTTTCTCATGATCCAACCGTGTGAAGCAAATAATGTCTGCTGACATTTGTATGTTTTCACAACGTGTTTTATTGATTAGCACCATAAAAAGTCAGCGAGCCGAGATGACAGCTGGACGAGCTGGAAGATGGCCGATCCGCTCGGACAGGAAGGAGTCAGTAAAAACGCCGGTGGGCGGGCGGGCAGTTGGGCCCGGCCGCTTCACTTGGTGAAGGTGAAGCAGCCCCTCTGGTGGAACTGCATGTCCCGGATGCGGCGCACCGACTGGATCTGGGGCTGGATGGCCGAGAAGTCGTTGTAGTGGCGGTACTCGCCGCTCTCCAACAGGTACTGGTAGCCCCGGTAGCCCGGGTACTGGTAACCCACCCACCTGCCAGCCACAATCACAATCGATTTTATTGCCATTGTTGGCGAAAGGTACATTCACAACTGGGAATTTTTCTCATTCCAATGGTGCAACATCACACATAGATGGTAATAATACAAATATAAAGATACTTGATTTTCCTGTATTTTCTTTTTTATTCTTTAATTTTTCTTCTTTTTTCCCCCATTTATTAGACCAGCCAAGACATTCGGCGGCCGTGCAGCACCACACGGGGGCGCCCCGATTCAGAATCTTGTGCAATCCTCTTTTGTAGAGATGTTTGATACCACAGTGGAACCTCGATGTAAACGAACTAATAGGGGTGGGGGTTGTCCGATACAGCCAATTGCCCATTACATTGAAGATCTTTTTTTTTTTTTTTTTGAGGCCATATGCATTTACTGTACAGTACAAAATTATTGTTTTGTAGGTTGTTTTTCGTGGCCTAAAATGCCCTGTACAGTACAAAGTTACTGTAAATAAATATTTTTAAAAACGTGTTTGAAAGTTTCGCATTTTATCCACACTTACCGCTGTGCTTGGTCATGGCGACATTGATGATGTACAGTTTTCATCGTAGGCGAGTCTCGTTCATGAGCTGTGTGGAATTAGTGAGCTTCCTAGTTCCAAATCCGTTGCCAAATGCGAACGGCTTGACAAAAAAATCTGTCACTCTACCATAAACAGCATGTGCCAGACTCCAGTTTTGTTTTCCTCAAGACTTAACACCGCGGCCATGCCTCTCTCTCTCTGCCAGCGTTCTGTGTACACTAGACAAAAGATATAACCATCACGACATGGCCGCCACGTCAATGCGCCACACTCAACATGGCCACTACGGAGGCACGTCTTTTGGAATTCGATTTCTTCATATTGTATATCTGTGACCCGGAAATACGTCAGTCCCACTTTCTGCCTGCATTGCGCCACAGCGCTAGTAAGTGGCCAATTCTGGAACTAACGGACTTTGTTTACGGCAGTTTAAGTGACAAATGAGAACTATTTTTGGACACATTGTTCAATCCCAAAGTTCAGTTTTATCCGATATCCCTTATATCGGGCTCCGTTTTATCGAGGTCCCACTGTGCTTGTTTTCACACGATACCAGTGTGAGTTTTCACTCTTTCGTACTCACTGATTACCAAGTCCACTAGTACTTTTGATACATGAAATTTCAATGACCGCAACGACAGATCATTGTGTGTGACGCACATGATGATTCACCAATGTGTTAAACAGCTGAAGTGTAGCGCCAACTACCGGTGAGAAGGACGTACCTGACGTCAGATTATATTGCCTTGAGTATCACTAGTACCCGATACATTGAAATAAGGACAGCATCGCCTGATGCTGATACCTGGTATTGGTATCGGTATGAGAACTCGCCCATCCCTACTTTTTTGTCTGTTGTTAAAATTAGCATCATGCTAACTCAATGTTGTTATACCACTATTAGCATTAGCATAATGAGCCTGGAGCATGTTTTTCTCTTCCATTGGTGGGACAGCAAACATTATCTCAGAAAAGATTCAAATTGTCAAAAGTCAAACTACATATTTGTGCGCAAACAAGAGCAAAGGCAGTGTGACTAGACACCCTGACTGGCCGCCTCATCACGCTGCGACAATATTTGCCGTGCTCAACGGAAGCGCTGGCGGGCTCGTTGTCACTTTGGCAGAAGCTTAGGCACATACACGTCAAGACAATCGGTCTGTTTTTGTCTCGATTTTGCCCGTTCCCGACAAAGGATATCAGACGCAAGACTATCTTATGGGGCAGTATAACCATCCATCCATCCATTTTCTGAACCGCTTATCCTCACACAGGTCGCCGGCGTGCTGGAGCCTATCCCGGCTAGATTCGGGCGAGAGGCGAGGTATACCCTGAACTGGTCGCCAGCCAATCGCAGGGCTCACATATAAACAAACAACCATTTGCGCTCACATTCACGCCTACGGGCAATTTAGAGTCTTCAATCAACCTACCACGCATGTTTTTGGGATGTGGGAGGAAACCGGAGTGCCAGGAGAAAACCCACCCAGGCGCGGGGAGAACATGCAAACTCCACACACGCGAGGCTGGGATTTGAACCCCGGTCCTCATAACTGTGAAGCAGATGTGCGAACCAGTCGTCCACCGTGCCGCCGGCAGAATAACCAAGGATAATGAAATGATATCATAAATAATTGGGCTGCTTGTGCCGCAGGAGTCCCATAAGTAACGAACGGATATGTTGCACCGTTGTTTCCTGAGGCTTTCCAAAGGGACCGGAGGCGGAACGGTTGTAGAATGGCGACGCCGTCTGGTGAAGCCACAAAATACGAGATCGGGTCGGATGTTTGTTTTGATTGACGGCCGCTTCCTGGTTAGTCAATCATGTGGCTACATTCCGTTCCACGTCACAACTCACGCAGTCGTGACTGAGACTCGTAATGTTTGAACACGTTTAGCATTTAAGATTGTCGGCCCGACCCGTTTCGGACCCGATTATCGGGACAAAGCCACTCTTAACACAGCTCGTAGCACAGGATCTTATAGAATCATTTTAGAAGACAAACGATAGTCTGGCATTTGCTGTCCTTAGTCGGAAAGGGGACAAATCCGGACAAAAGCAGCCCGATCGTCTTTCTGTGTGTAGCAGGCCGAGGATAGGGCACATACTGTACATTCCGCTCAGTCGCAGAAGCAAGCTAGGCTAAGCTAAGGTACTTACGCTCCGCCCGGGACTTTTACGCTGCCCACTCGGTCGCAGAAGCCGTGCGCCCACAGCGTGGGAACGTCATCCTCCTGGATTTCCATCTTGTTGCCCTTGAAGTCGGAGAGCTCATGCAGGCAGATTTTGTGCTCCAAGCTGTCCTATCCCACCGCAAAAAAAGCACACAGTCTCAACATTAGCATTAGCGACATCCTAACTCAATAGAAGTGAACGAATCAATCACTGAAGGCTTTACTTCTAATGTACATTGATAGGCTACTTTCATTCCTATTAGAATTAGCATCATGCTAACTCAATGAACTTTGTTAGCAGGAGCATCATGCTAATTTGATGTTCAGTGGACCCATGCATTTGGCATTCGTGATTTTGTTTTTAAATTATGTCACATTATTCGCAGAACCCCCCAATTGTTATTATCATTATTTTAAACCTATCCCCCAGTTATTCTCGTTGTTTTTCTTTTCAAAAAACAATTTCATAGGAATTATTATGAGTGTCAATTATTCGCTGATTTTTACTATTCACGGTTAGGCCCACCGATAGCGGGGGTCCACTGTTTTTTCATCACTAATAGCATTAACATCATGAAAACAGCCATGTGACGAAAGTAGTACAACAATAAAATCAAATCTACAACAGTCTGTCAATAGTAACAATAGCACCGTGCTAACTCAATATACTTGAATGAATGACAGAAGGCTTTTTTAGCTCGATATATTCATTAGCATTAGAATTGTCGCCGTAGTTTTATGCCCTTTAGTATCGTGCTAATAAAATGTATTTACATCACTGTCAGCAATAGGAAAAGTAATGTGACAAAATTAAATTGACTCAGCACAATCCTAATGCCAATAGTGATGAAAGTACACTCAGTTAGCACACTGCTAATAGTGATGGAAATATCACGTTCGAAATAAACTCTTCGTTCATTCATTCAAGTATATGAAGTTAGCATGATGCTAATGCTAATATTGACAGACTTTGTTGTATGTTTTATTTTATTGTTGTACTACCTTCGTCACATGACTGTTTCCGTGAGGTTAGCGTTAGCATCATGTTCAAGTGAGAAAATATTACGTGGTACAGCAGCTATAAAAAAAATCCCTGGGTAGGGATTCGAGAGTTGTGAATGAATGAATGATTGATTGATTGATTAACTGACATTGACATTATCAGCCGCGGGGGCACGGACCTTGGACGGAGGGTGAGGGCGCTGTCGCAACCTTGCGCTCTCGATTCAAAGCAAAACAATTGGCCGAACGGCAGCTTGTTTCTCAGAAAACCCGTAAATCGGTATGTATAGTGATTCGGGACTGTGGCGTGCAAAGGTGTGTGGCGGGGGCCACCTGAGGGGCATCTAAACAGGTTTGGGTGGGTATCAAAACCCCCACGATCTAACTTCAAAGTGGAAAAAGTGCGATACGAGCCACGTAGTTGCTGCGTTCGGATTCATTCACTCATTCCCAACTCCCGAATCACTACAAAGTGATTTCTAGTGTGTGTTTTTTGGAACTAACGAGATCCGCTAAATGAAAATCCGGTGCATGTGTTTACCATGTGGATGGGCCTGAGTGACATGAGGCAGTCGCTGCGGTATGAGTTGCTCCAGGTGTCCCACCGAGGATACTCTCCCTTCTCCAGGATGAACATCTCCCCACGGAGGTTGGTCTGCTCGAAGGCAACAAAGCTGGAGGAGGGGGGGTTGGGGCACGACGAGCCGGGGGGGGGGGGGAGAGGCGAGGCAGGAGGGCGGGTTCGGGGAAGAGGAATGAGTGACGAGAACAAAAGCACAACATTCGCAGATGTGCAGATCTTACGGGCCGCTGTCCACAATGAGGCTGCGCACTCGGTCTAGGCCGCGCTCACAAATGTTCAGGCACTCGCTCTGAAGCTCCACCGAGCGGCCCTGGAAGTTCTCCTGGTCGAACAGTGTCAGCTGGAAGACACAAGCGTGCGCGCACGCCAGCAGAGGAGCGGCGGCGGGAGCGTCACCTGTTGGCCTGTGTCGTCACGACAACATTTGCCCACGGCGCTGTGATGATGTCATGACCTTGATGTCATCTGACTCACCTTGAAGGTGCCCAGGCCGGGCTCACCTGTCTTGGTGGCCTTGCTGGAGGCGGCGGCTGGCGCGCCTCCCTTGTTGTCCTTTGCGTCGGCGCCCTGGTTGGAAGTGGACTTGGCGGTCTGAGACATGGCGAGGGGGGGACTGCAGGGGGGTGGGGTGGTGGTGGGGGGCAGTGGTAAAGGAACAGGCACTTCCTTTACACCAAGAATGCAATTTCACTTAATTCGTCGGATGACAAACAATTAGGACGTAGTCCAATGGATACTAATTAATGTGATTAATCATGAGTTAACTAATAAATTGTGTGATTATTCGGAGTTAATACATGATTAATGTGATAATTTTTTTGTTAACTCTTTTTAACTTATATATATCTATATATATATATATATAGATATATATATCTATATCTACATAGATATAGATATATATAGATATATATATATATCCATCCATCTTCTGAGCCGCTTCTCCTCACGCGGATCGCGGGCGTGCTGGAGCCCATCCCAGCTGTCATCGGGCAGGAGGCGGGGTACACCGCGAACTAGTTGCCAGCCAATCGCAGGGAACACACAAACAAACAACCAGTCCCACTCACATTCACACCTAGGGGCAATTTAGAGACTTCAATTAATGCATGTTTTTGGGATGTGGGAGGAAAGCGGAGTCCCAGGAGAAAACCCACGCAGGCACGGGCCAGGGATTGAACCCCGGTCCTCAGAACTGTGAGGCAGACGCTAACCAGTTTTCCCCTATATATAGTGGGGGGGGGAAATATATATATAAAGTGGAAAAAAAATATATATATATATATATATGTGTATATATATATATATATATATATATATATATATATATATATATATATATATGTATATATATATATATGTATATATATATATATATGTATATATATATATATATATATATATATATATATATATATATATATATATATATATATATATATAAAACAGGTTCCCCCCAAAAAATTCTGCAAATAGGTGAATCTGCAAATGCGAAAGCACAAATACGTGGGGGTTCACTGTAGAACGCAAAAAAATCATCTTCCAAGCTTCAGCTTGTAACTGGGAAAACTTGTAAATTGGGGCACTCTGAAGTCAAGTTACAATTACGTTGGACCCCTGCTACTGGCGGAGATTAGTGAAAATCTATGCAAAATTGATGACCGTTATAATTTAATTGAAAAAAAAAAGTTTTCTTATTATTATACTTTTTTACCTTAAAGTAATAAGCAGGCATACACCACCAATAAGCGTTTTCAGAGTTTGGTCCCACCCCAAAAAAATCCACGAATGATGGTGATGAAACATGAGTATGCAGGGCTCCACTGTCTATATTTATATTGTATAAACATTTGAATGGCATCGTTTTTCTCCAATTAAATTTTCAAGAAATTCATATGGTCTCCAGATCGTAAATTTCCCCCTATTGCATGTGTCCCCCGCAAGAAACGGGGGTTCACAGTGTATATCGTTTTGGTTGACATTTTGTTTTTCCGGTGAGATTTTCCTGCCGTCAAATGCTAGTTGCGGCTCATTTTGGGGCATTGCCGGCGATGTGTGTGTGCGTTCTTACCTGCGTGTGGAGGCGCGTGTGGCGTTGAAGCAGGCTCGCCGGTGTCGGTCACTTTCCACGCCGCCGCTCTGCTTTTATAGCCTGGCAAAGGCCGAGCACCCCAAAAGAAAACGCTGCGTCATCACAGAGTCGGACCGGGTCGCGGCAAAGCCTGGAAACCCCCCCGCCCCCCCTTCCCTACCCCAAAGCGTCCTGGAAGCCCCCCGTAAGCACTTTAGCGGCAAAGGAAAGCGCTGACGCTGCCTTTGGGGACTGGCTGGGAGGAATGTGAAGGCCCGTTGGGGGACTGCACAGGGGTAGAGGGCACAATGAGGTAATCTCTCTGTCACCCACAAAAAAAAATAAAAAATACAAATGGAGTCAAAACATGGCTGTGTTGGGACTCATTCTCTGCTCACTTAAATTGGGATCTTTATGTAGTGGACCGAGTAGGTTCCTAAAATGTCCACTACATATCCCTTTGTAGTGAGTGATTAGGGAGTCGGGAATGAGTGCATTGATTCTGAACGCTGCATTTGGTATCATTCATTCATTCCTGACTCCCTAGTCACGACATAACCAATTGTTGTATACCTGTAGCGGACCGAGATACTTGAAGTCCAAAAATGTTCACGAGATACGCCTTTCGTCCGAATCCTACATTATTCCCAAATCACTATACTCTACATTGTTGCCTTGAGGTACGAGTGACCCCGGCGTTTGGCTAACTGGCTTCAGGAACATGCTAACTAGCTAACAGGGAAGATGCTCTGTGGCAAGACGGAGCGAACTGACCTTTAACCTTTGCTTAACGGCCTAATGGACGGTGTTGTTGCGACGCTAAATGCTAATGGTCGGATTGCGGACAGATTACGTAGCTCACTAGAGATGTGATCGTTGCTGATATACAAATGGGATTAATGTGTTGTGTGCGTGAAGATTAGGCGGCAACTAACCCCGCCGGGCCGTATAATCTCCGACTAAAAGATGGATGGACAAAAAGAAGAGAACGCTTTTGATGAAACAAGCGTGTGTGAGTATCTTTTACATGTACTGTACAAGTGGGACACAGGATGCGTAAATCGTTTACATTTACAGAAATACTTTAAGAGGAGAACACCTATTGATTTTGAAGCGCGTGGGCCTCGCCATCTGACGAGTATGAAGTATTGATTTTTCACCCTCCATTTTAAGACGAAGACCGCATCTCGTCATCTCTGGATGAAGATGAACTTCAAAATCCGGCATTCTTGTCACCTCAATCTTCAAACCAACCAATCAATCATCTCTGATCTTCTCACTCAATGAGAGTATGCAGCAAACCCCCATTTACCGTGGGGGATATGTTGACAAGGAGGCGGAGGTCCCGACCAGACTGAGACCTAGCTGCGACTGCCGTGGGCTGATCAGTTGTGATCAGGAAACCAAAGTATTGGTTGCGCTCTCGCTAGGGTGACGTCTCATAAAGACCAATTCACCCGGAAGTCGCCGCAAGACGTCGCCGGGAAGTAGCGGCGATGTCTCTGCAATGTCTCCTCAATTTCCTTGGTCTTCAGCAGGTCTGCGAGACCTTGCGGAGACCTTGCCGAGGCATCTCCCCAGATGTCTTCGAGGCCTGCCGGAGACTTGAAAAAGTCTCCAAAAGGTCTCAGATGACATTGAAAATGTTTGAATTCAGCGTGTCTCCCTGGCGACCTGGCTCGTCTCTAAGGGCTTCACAAGCCCACATTTGACAAAGATAGGCCACATCCACTGACCTAAACCGAGCAAGGGAAAACTCAATGGGAGAAGCCAGAAGGAGGGACCACAGATGGAGGGATCCTCCTTCCAGGATGAACAAGCTGCATTGGATGCCGAGTAGGCAACATTTCTCACATAGTAAGGCGCCACAGGTAGACGCCTTCAGAATAGTTTTTCTTCCTCAGGACCTGGCCCAGTCGATCAACGTAGAATCCTTCACAGCAACGTCTCCGGGGAAGCGGTCCACCCCGGATTGGTCCCGGTCGGTCGGTGCAGAATCCATACGGCAACAGCTTCAGATTCAGTCATCATCACCTAGCCGTCTCTCTGAGCAGAAGAGTGGGAAGGAGAGAGGAGAAGCGGCAGTGAAACAGGCCTACATGTAGTTTAACTGAATGCACGATTGTAAAAAGTCTTGAGTTGAGATGTAACAATTTGCACTGAGGAAGCCGCTCTAATTTTCGCGGGAAGCATAAAAAAAAAGAAGCCCTCGAAACGAAAAGGAACCCTTTTCAGAGGGAGAGGGGCAGCAAAAAGGCACCAGCGTACTTCTCCTTTGGTCCGGGGCCAATATCCGCTTCCATAGTTTTACTACCGTCACGTGCTTCAAACACACTTAAACTTACGATTTTTCAAAGTATTTGTTAGGGTTTGTTCTTACGCTCTTGTTGTCAAGAAATGGGAGACCACTGCCTAATGTTCTTCAACACCAAAATGTTTGCCCAAAGCATCATATTTTGTCTAACGGAGGCCTGCTAGCCTAATGCTAACACACTGTATACCGCCGCATATTCGGGCTTTTGGTATTCGTGGATTCCCTTATTTGCGGAATTATTTTGGGGAACCTATCCCCCGTTATTGGCAGAACTTCCCACTTATTTGCCGTATTTTTTTCCAGTTTCTTTTTTAATTGAAAAAGAAAAGGAAAAGGGGGCAGAATGGAAAAAGATAAAGAAAGATGAAAGAGAAATAAACAAAATCAAGAAGAAACGGTAGCCGAATGGTTAGAGCGTCTGCCTCACAGTTCTGAGGACCGTGGTTCAATCCCCGGCCCCGCCTGTGTGGAGTTTGCATGTTCTCCCCACGCCTGGGTGGCTTTTCTCCTCGCACTCCGGTTTCCTCCCACATCCCCAAAACATGCGTGCTAGGTTGATTGAAGACTCTAAATTGCCCGTAGGCGTGAATGTGAGCGCAAATGGTGTTTGTTTATATGTGTGCCCTGCGATTGGCTGGAGACCAGTTCAGGGTATACCTCGCCTCTCGCCCGAATATAGCCGGGATGGGCTCCAGCACGCCCGCGACCTGTGTGAGGATAAGCGGCTCAGGAAATGGATGGATGAAGAAGAAAATAAAAGAAAAAAACAAAGGTTTTTTTCAGGGGTCAACTGTAGTTCCGGTAACAAATTGGAAGAGGGTCTCTCTTGGACTCTTCTTCTTTTCCTTTAGGCTTGTCCCATTAGAGGTGGCCACAGCGCCTCATCCTTTTCCATGTAGGCCTCGTAATCTTCTGCATCCGGCTGCCCTCACATCTTCCTTCACGACATTCGTCAACCTTCTCTTTGGTCTTCCTCTCGCTCTCTTGCCTGGCATCTCCATCCTCATCCTCCTTCTGCCAATATACTCACTCTCTCACCTCAGGACGTGTCCTAACCATTCACGTCTGCCCTTTCCAAAACATCTAACCTTGGCTTTCCGTCTGATGAACTCATTTCTACTCCTCTCCAACCGGGTCAGTCCTCGAAAGAACTTCAGCATCTTCATTTGCTCTGCTTCCTGTTGTCTCTTCAGTGCCACTGTCTCTAATCCGTAGATCATGGATGCCCTCACCACTGTCTTCTAAACTTTGGCCTTCATCCGAGCAGACATATGACATTTTTTCACATAACACACCTGACACCTTCCTCCACCTGTTCCAACCTGCTTGGACGCGTTTCTTCACCTTTTTACCACACTCACCATTGCTCTGGACTGTTGACCCCAAGTATTTCAAGTCCTCCACCATCGCTATCTCATCTCCCAGTAGCCTCACTCTTCTTTCGCAGTCTCTCTCATTCATGCACATATATTCCATTTTCCATCCATCCATTTTCTGAGCCGCTTCTCCCGCGGGTCGCGGGCGTGCTGCAGCCTATCCCAGCTGTCATCGGGCAGGAGGCGGGGTACACCCTGAACTGGTCGCCAGCCAATCGCAGGGCACATACAAACAAACTACCATTCACACTCACATTCACACCTACAGGCAATTTAGAGTCGTCAATCAACCTGGCACGCATGTTTTTGGGATGTTGGAGGAAACCGGAGAAATGCCACGCAGGCACGGGGAGAACATGCAAACTCCACACAGGCGGGTCCGGGGATTGAACCCCGGTCCTTGGAACTGTGAGGCAGACGCGCTAACCAGTCGTCCACCGTGCCGCCTCTATTCCATTTTACTTGGGCTAATCTTCATTCCTCTCCTTTCCAGTGCTGGCCTCCACCTTTGTAAATGTTCCTCCACCTGCAGATCACCATGTCAACTGCGAACATCACGGTCCATGGGGATTCTAGTCTAACCTCACTGCAAACCGGAAGGGGCTCAGAGCAGATCTCTGATGCACTCCCACCTCCACCTTCAACTCCTCTGTCAGTTGGTACTGCGGGACTGGGTGTGGCGGTCCTTTCTCCCTGTGGTTGTCCCGCCGGATCGGCCCAGCCTGCAGGAGCCATGCCTCTTAAATCACTCACTTAGCACACACTCACACCATTCACTGTAAATATTGTTTCACTGGTCATATTTGGGCACACACACATACTCAGGGTTTCTCGGGGGTTGGTGTGGGGTCGGGAGGATACGGGTGTTGGACCGGGATTCAGTACTTCAGTACTCTTTCCCGGTCGAGACGCTTTTCTCCTCCGTCCTGCCTGCCCCCCCCAGGTCTTTTAATGCATTACACACAGTCATCCCCTTTTTTAAATACATACAACAATCTATAGGGGGCGGTGGGATTTGGTTCGGGGGGTTTGGCCGCGGGGCAGCAGTGCCCAGTAGCCCTACCCTCCACCCCATCCTCACGGGTCACTCCAGATTTTATTGCACGACACCACTCGGGGCCCATTTGTGCACGGGATAGGGCCAATGACAGTCGGGGACCTGGCAGTCATAGTAACGGGGGCAGAGATGGGTTTCCACTAGGCTCGTGGTGGCGCTCCTGGGACCGGGCCCCTCTGGCTGGATGGCTGCTTGCCCTTATCCTTCCCCTGTCGGGCGCCCTTATCCGGGGCTGTCTCGCCCTCTGGCTGGGCGAGGACTGGCTACATTGGCGGGTCGTGCGGGTTGGTGGGGGGCGGCCTGGATGGGTATCCTCTGCCCCCCTGATGTAGGCGCGACAATTACAAGACACTTTTGACAGTTATTGTGCATGCGAGACGATGTAAATTCACCTGCATGTGTCCGCAGACACACATCCCTGGGACTTATTCACTTGGTGTGGGGTCACTCACTCATTGCTATAAAGAACTCTGATAACTATGCAAACTTCCGGGTTATCCCCTCATCTGCACTCTGTTTCTATAGATGTTTAGAAACCAAACTTCAGTTGTGCAGCCAGGTCCACTGCCTCTGTCCTGCATGTTTCCCCTCCTATCTTTGTCCTGCCCAGTCCTGTCCTGTCCTGTCCTTGCTTCACAGAGTGGAGCAATACTGCCCCATACAACACTCAACCCTAATATGTCATTGTACTAGGTATATAATGATTTACTCTCCTCACCTGTTTTTGTTGTCTTCTCTTCCGATATTATTTAGTTATCTTTTCCCAGTCTCTTCCTTTTTTTCAGTCACTCCCCTTTGAAACTTTCTTTTGACTGACTGAAATTTTCATTAAATATCCATCAGACTACAAAGAACCACAGTGGCAGTACAAAAAGTACACTGTGACACAATAAAACTGTTCTGCCATGAAAGGGATACAAATTGTCAATTCTGCTTGACCTAACATCTGAACAGGACAAAAAAAAATAATAATAAAGAAGGGGGGAAAAAAACACCCTCAAGGCCCTAACCCTAACAAGAAATAGGAATTTTTCTAAAGTGGACTTACATAGTTCCTAAAATGTCCACTGAAAATCCCTTAATAGTGATTTGGGAGTTGGAAATGAGTGAATGTTGTTAGATGCTGTTACACGCTATTGCACGTAATTACTTTTTTATTAGCAAGGCAAATGTATTTCTATAGCGCATTTGATACACAAGGTAACTCAACGTGCTTCACATTATTAAAAGCATTTCAAAACAAAGAAAAAGGACTTTAATTACATGTGAATGTATGAAATTAGATGTTTTTAAATGGTTGTTGCATGCGCTATTATACGGTTGTTAATCCATGTAATGTCGTAGTGGCCCTCGATAGTTCCTAAAATGTCCACAAAAAATTCCTTTGTAGTTATCCGGAAGTCGTGAATGACTGAATGATTCCTATCGATTCTGAACGCAGCGAATGCATTCTGAATCATTCATCATTCCTGACCCCCAAATCACAGGCAAGATGACACACCACTGCACCTTGAGATAAGAGCAAGCTGACTTGCCAGCGCAAACGTGCAATACCGTCCTCATTCTCGGTTCCTCGCAGACAGTCCGAGGGGCCGAGCCCCCTCGCGGCTGATAATGTGGCGTCTGCACAAATGCCGGTCCACAGATTAAAGCCGCTTTAGTCAGGGGTGGGGGCAGAGCAGGGATCACACAAAAAAGAGAGCCCGGCCCTCTTGCTGAGCCCGGCCTTTCACGGTGGCCCCCTGCAATGGGAGGCTTTAAAAGGGAGGGCTGCGCCCCGCTCCTCTCACTCTTCCTCAGCAGCAGCAAAGAGCGTCGCAGGAAGGTGAGTCCTTCGCGCACCCGGAACCCCACATTTGCGCATTCGCCCTTAGGGGTCCCAGGGAGGGAGGTGTGAACCCTAACCCTGCAATGATGGACCCCCAAACAGAACAGCTTTTAGGGATCGATCAGCCTGGCCAGTTTTGCTTCTATTTAACCTTTTCTTAAATACATGTCATTTCTATGCTTCCGTGTAACCATGTAACCGTACTTCTGAATTACAGTGAAAGTGTTACTGTGTTACAGTGTTAGTCTGTAATCATGTTACCGTTTGGTCATGTGAGCATGTACCAATGACATTGTTGCCATGTTACCATGCTGCAATTACATATCCATGCTACCGCATAACTATGCACTCATGTAGCAATGTAACAGCAAACTGTGTAAGAACATTCTAAAATGTAATAACCATGCAATAAACATGTAATAACATTGATGACCATGTAATAACATGTAATAAGATTAACAACCACATAAAAGCCTGTAATAACATTAACAACCACATAATATCAGATAACATGTAATAACATTAACAACCATGTAAAAGCAGATAATAACATGAAATATAATGTAATTACCATGTAATGACCAAATCATAACTTTTTAACGTCTCCTCACAGACAAGATGACACACCACTGCACCAAGTTCTCTGGCCACTGGAAGGTGAGTGAAGAACAGCTACGGTTCATTAGGCACTTTGGCCACTTCATTAGGCACACTAGGTACACCCACAAGATGTTTTGAATAATTTGCTGACATCATGGCAGACCCGATGATTGCACGGTAGGATACATTGTGGTGGGCCTTTCTGGGTAGGATGTGATGCAGGCGTTGGCATGACGATGTGTCATCTGATGATGATGATGATGGTGATGAAGGTAAAGATGAAGATGATGTTGTCATTGTCCTTGTCGTCACCGTTGTCGTCAACGTCACCGCCACACGTGAGCAGATCATCGTGTTCGACGAGGAATGTTTCCAGGGCCGCCGTCACGAGTTCACGTCGGAGTGCGGGAACGTGATGGAGTTCGGCTTCGAGACGGTGCGCTCGCTGCGCGTGGAGAGCGGCGCGTGAGTGCGAGCAGCAACACACACACGCCACACGCGCACACGTCGAGGTCGCGCCTGACGAGGGTCGCGTTTCCTGTTTTCCAGCTGGGTGGGCTACGAACACGCCTCCTTCCAGGGGCAACAGTTGGTTCTGGAGCGGGGCGAGTACCCCCAGTGCGACGCCTTCGGGGGCAGCAACGCGTACCACATCGAGAGGTTGACCTCCTTCAGGCCCATCGCCTGCGCGGTGAGTGAGTCCGACGGTCCTTTCGGGGTCCCCGCCGCCCGCGTTCCCGAGCCTGAGCGTGTCGTCTCGTCTCCGGCAGAACCACCGAGAGTGCCGCATGACCATCTTCGAGCGAGAGAACTTCCTGGCTCGGAAAGGCGAGCTGAGCGACGACTACCCGTCCCTGCAGGCCATGGGCTGGTGCAACAACGAAGTGGGATCCCTCAAAGTCCAGTCCGGAGCGTGAGTGCGACCCCCAAATGATCACGATCAAGTGCAGAGGTGCCAAAAGTACTTCGAACGCTCTACTTCGGTACAGAGGTGGAAAAAGTACTCAACCACTCTGGCAAAACTATTCATCCTCTGTTGTTCAAGTAGAATTCCAGATATTTGTGTAAAACAAGACTGATGAAAGTAGAAATACCGAGTCGAGGAGTTTCATTTCGACAAAAGTCGTGTTTTGCCACCATGTTGTGGCCTCTGTAGGCAATTTGAAACCTTTCAATTAGCCGTTGATAACGACAACAAAAACACCTTCGACCCTGTTCCCAAGCAGACAAGTTTGTTTTTTTACAATCGATTCGATGTTTCTTCCATGTGTAAGTTGCGTTTTGGGAGCCCGAATGCGATTCCTTTTAAAAGCGGGTCCCAGACTGACTCCATCTGTAAACGCTGACCTTGCGTTTCTGTCTTTGGTGACTTACTGTGGGAGCGCCACAGCACCCCTTCAGGCCTGGCGTATAGTCGTGCTCACCATTATTGCCACCCCTTCATTTTTTGCATAACCTGTATAATACTTTCAGAAATACATGGAAATGTACCAAATTTATATGAGTGGGATCTTTTAATTGGAGGTCCAAAGTAATTTAACAAAGAAAAAAACCAAACAAAACTGCAAAACGCATGTGCGGCAATAATGGCAGCCCTCCTTAACACTTCTTGCACACCCTTTGGCAGCGACGACAGCCTCCGAACGTTTCCTGTATCCATCTGGAAGCTATTTTCTCCCACTCTTCCTTTGCAATTTGTTCAAGCTCTTGAACATTTGCAGGGTTCTTTTCCCCAATGGCAGATTTCAGCTCCCCCAAAGATTTTCACTTGGATCCAGAGCAGGACTCATTGCTGGCCATTTTTTCCTTTTCAACCCTTCTTGTGTGCTTTTGTATGTGTGCTTTGGGTCTTAGTCTTGCTGGACGACCAGTGAGCTCCACTTCAAACCAAATTTTCTTACACTGGGTTTCGCTGTAAAATCTCTTGATCAATTTCTGATTTCATGATACCTGTGATCCAGTCAAGGCCTCCAGTACCAGATGCACCAAAGCAGCCCCACAGCATTATAGATCCTCCACCGTGCTTGACTGTTGGCAGGGTGTGCTTTTCCTTAAAGGCTTCATTGCGCCATCTGTAAACCTACTGTTTGTGTGCATTGCCAAAAAGCTCTGTTTTTGTTTCATCTGTCCATAAAATATTGATTATCATTTGCTCTTTTGTATCGAACACAAGTCCGCTATCGAAGAATGCTGTTTCACTTAATTCATTTTCTTCAGGAGATATTCCCCATTTAGTATTTCAACTTAATGGGTGCCAGTAATGGTGAGCACGACTGTACTGTATATACTACAATGTTTCAAGGCCACACATTTCTTGAAACAATTCCTGTTTATGTGAATCTTTTTCAAAACTAATAAGAAATCGATGGGCTACGTTTCTGTTTTTTCAGTTCAGACGGACAACAGAAGCTGTCATTTTTTTAGGCACGACGCATTGGCCGATAACATCGACGACACATATCTGTCTTCAAATCTAACGTCATCAGAAAAATAGATACTCAAGTCAAAATGAACTTCAGTAGGGTGAAGGAGTATTTGCGCTCAGTTCCTTGTCCTCTGTCCACAGCTTCGTGTGCTACCAGTACCCCGGTTACCGTGGTTACCAGTACATCATGGAGTGCGACCGCCACTGTGGGGAGTACAAACACTTCAAGGAGTTCGGCTCGCACTGCCAGACGCCCCAAATCCAGTCCATCAGGCGCATCCAGCAGTAGTCGCGCCAGCCCGCAAAATGTCTTTCCTCAGAACCCACGCAACACACCTCTCCTTTGCCCAATTCACCATCACAATAAAATGTCTTTCTTAAACACTAACAACGTACCTCCCAGATCGTCATTCATAAATATCTGAGTCTCTCGACAAAATCTCACAACATACCTCTCGTCCTTAACATATCATAATGAATCAGAGCATGAAATTCCCAAAATATATAATACACACGAAAAAATGGATGTATGCATGTATTCTTTAATACAAAACTATTAGAAACGGCCTTTCTCTTACTTAATACCACACCTTTCATAATCAATAATCACATTTCATACATAATAATTAATCAAATCAGATTTGAATATTTCGTATGAATGTTTAACTATATCAATAAACAGTAATACATGAAATAGGTTATACAGTAGAAATGTACAACATAAATACAATAATGATGTAAATACTAATTCATTTCATGTTAGAAACGGCCTTTCTCTTACTTAATACCACACCTTTCATAATCAATAATCACATTTCATACATAATAATTAATCAAATCAGATTTGAATATTTCGTATGAATGTTTAACTATATCAATAAACAGTAATACATGAAATAGGTTATACAGTAGAAATGTACAACATAAATACAATAATGATGTAAATACTAATTCATTTCATGTAACATGGAGAAAACATAATACATCTCTGATCTTCATAATAGATATATGGTGTTGATTGAGGAAGAGGAAGAAAAACACATATTTTAGGAACATAGGCCAGTATTAATATGAATGAAAATTTGTTCTAAGCTTGTTGACTGAATGTATTACAACCTACGTGAATATCAAATGTTCCTGAAAGTAGGAACTCCGAAAAAGTCCACACTGCAAGCAGGGAAATGTTTGTTGGTTTGCAGTTTATTTATTGAATAAAAAAGAACATTTTTAGCCTCTAGGGCCTGAAAACAGGTTCATCCTGTGTGCTTTATTTGATTTTTTTTTCTTTTACTGTACTGTACTGTGGTGCTGTGACAACTGTTCCTCATATTGAGCTTGCTTTGTTTACTTACATGAGTGTGGAGATAATAGAAAAGGCCTAGTGCAGTTTCACCTTACATTTGAATTTCCATCCATTCATTTTCTGAGCCGCTTCTCCTCACTAGGATTGTAGGCGTGCTGGAGCGAGAGGCGGGGTACACCCTGAACTGGTCGCCTGCCAATCGCAGGGCACATATCAACAAACAACCATTTGCACTCACATTCACACCTACGGGCAATTTAGAGTCTTCAACCAACCTAGCATGCATGTTTTTGGGATGTGGGAGGAAAGCGGAGTGCCCGGAGAAAAGCCACGCAGGCACGGGGAGAACATGCAAACTCCACACAGGCGGGACCGGGGATTGAACCCCAGTCCTAAGAAGTGTGAGGCAGATGTGCTAACCAGTCGTCCGCCGCGCCGCGCATTTTAACATGTCACTTTTAAATTGGGAAGGTAACGATAAAAGTGTTTTGTATGCAAAACGTACACAAGGCCCCATGAACATGACGTCATCATGACGAATATGTTGCAACATCAGAGTTAGTTATGAAAGTGTCAAATTCACTTCGTGTGTCCACCGCACAGCAGCACTGTGTTGAACGTGTGCGTGCGTGTGAACTAAACGAGCCGAGCACTCCCGGCCTGGCACCGGCTCCGGCTCCATCGGACAATCCGCTCCGGGTTTTGGCGGCCTCTCTCGCCGCAGTGGGAGGAAGTGGAGCCACCAGAGGCGAGCGCAGCCAGCCAGCCAGCCGCGCTATCGAGCGAAAGTCGACAAAAACACGGAGGACGGCAGCCACCTCTGCGGTGACATGTTCGCTACCGGAGCCGGGGAGCGGTTTGCGTCATCTTCGTGAGGCCCAGGGATACAACCAACCCCCAGGACACCCAGCTGTTGGACGGAAGCTCTCCCAGTTCGGTCAGCCCGCTCGCAAGAGGTCGCGGGGAGCTGGCGCAGCACGAAGCCCGATCGCCCCGCACCTCCCGTTTTATTTGACGGGACGCTTCCACGCCAAAGCCCCGGTGGTCTCCCCGGTGCCCCCTCAACCACCGTCGCCGTTGCAGTTTGCGCTTTTTGTCGTCTCCGCCATTTGCGTCGCGGAGGAAAAGTTGAGCGAGCAAAGTGCTGCCCCCCACCCCCCTCCCCCCTCCCCTCTCCCCTCCGCTGGCTGCCCCGGCAACGAGGCTCCCCTGAAGCTCCGCAAGCCGCCATGGAAGCTCTCGGGCCCCGATAACCTCTCTTAGGTGGGCGCCTGCGGGTCGTCTTTCTTTTTTAGGGGGGAGGAAACCTGCCCGACTTCCCCTCGAGTGAGAGAGGCACACGTCAACCTGCCGGTTAGCCCGCTAGCCTAGCCTGTTAGCTCCGCGGCTAACTAGCTAACTTTATTTATAAAGTACTTTCAAAACAACCACGGCTGAAAACAAAGTTCTGTGCACAAATGTAAATCAAATATAATAAAAATATTTGACAATTAACAATAACGTTAGCACCCTGACGTTATCATTTTGCGTCCTGGCGAGCTACGCGCTATCTAGCTCAGCAAACATCGCCGTCGAGGTTAGCCTCCTGACGTTAGCATTTAGCATCCTGACGTGAGCTCATCATCCTCGGCGAGTACCGGAGTGCAAGCGGGCAAGTAGCCTTCGTTCTCCCCGCTCGCAGGAGCTCATTTCGCGGACGAGGACGTAAAAGTGTCGGCGGGGATCCGCGGGCAGGCAGGAGTGTATGTGGAATGCAAACGAGGCTCGCGCATTTGTGTTTGCTCGCTCGGAGACATTTGCATTGCGACGAGGATCGTTTTAAAAGAGGCGAAGGAAACAGAAGCAGCAGTTGGAGGATCTTCGCAGCTCGTCAGCCGGAACAAAAGAGCCCTGCTCTCCCCACTCAAGGCCGGCGTGGACCTTGTCTTCGAGGAGGAGCACATGCTGCATCGAGCCGGGGCGATCCCTCGGGGAGCCGCGGCGTGTTTGTTACTCCGCCGCGCACTTAATGGGATTACAAACTCGCCGATTGAAAGTTCGATGAATCCACCCATCACCATGACACTGTGAGGCGGCCGTGGACAATCACAGGAACCCCCCACCCCCACCCAAGAACCAGCAGGAGCAGCAGCCCC
Source organism: Phyllopteryx taeniolatus (assembly GCF_024500385.1). Lineage (NCBI taxonomy): Eukaryota > Metazoa > Chordata > Actinopteri > Syngnathiformes > Syngnathidae > Phyllopteryx > Phyllopteryx taeniolatus. The sequence continues at coordinate 498,125 of NC_084516.1, forward strand.
CCACCCCGGGCCATTGATGGTGGTCCCATCTGGCGTTGGAGGAGCTCCGTGTTTTTGAACGACTCTCGACCGCGAAGATGGCGGACCTGGAGGCCGTGCTGGCCGACGTCAGCTACTTGATGGCGATGGAGAAGAGCAAGTCGACCCCCGCCGCCAGAGCCAGCAAGAAGATCATCCTGCCAGAGCCTAGGTGCGCGTGCGCGCACACACACACACACACACGTATTTATACAAATGCACGTTGAAACACTGCGTGCACAGACACATTCTCTCACAGAGATATTTATACACGTACACAGACATACTTATACAAATGCACGTTTATACACTACACAAAAACATTCTCTAACACATTTATACACACACACAGACATATTGATACAAATGCACGTTTACTACACATTCACACGTTCTATCACAGACGTTTATACACACACACACACACCACATTTATACACGTGTGTACATTTTCTCTCTCACTCGCACAGGCACATTCTCTCTCTCTCTCTCTCTCTCTCGCTCTCACTCACGCACGCACGTCCTGCACCCCATGGTGCATTGACGTCCATTAGCATATTAAATAAAACATTCGATACATGATATAACATGGCGACGCCTGCACTGGTGCGTCCTTGTTGTTGTTGTGGTGTAGCATGAGTAGTGGCGTGCTATCGGCCGTCATGCAGCGTCAACGTGGCCTCCCGACACATTTCACGGTCTAGTAGCACTAGAAAAGTGCAACAATTGCATCGTTCCGTTTTAAAAACTGACTAAAAGCACAGAGTCTTTAAACGCGGCAGAGGAAGAAAAGACACAAAAATCTGAGTAGGCTTGACGTCGTCCAGCCCGCTGTAATCTCCATCAAGGGCCAAGCACAAAAAAGAAGCTTCAAGCTCTTTATTGCTGCTCCCAGTTGAAGTTTGCTCGAAAACTAAACATAAAGCAAAAAGAAATACAAACACGTAAAGGCAGCGCAGTTTGGTTGCTGGAGACCGGCCCACTAGCTTAATGGAAAATGCCATTCACATGCTAACGTTAGCATCGATAGTCATAATTTCACAACCCTTTCAGTAATGGATTTTTGAACACAAAGACTGCAGCAACACATATAGACAGTAGGGATGTCCCAATCAAATTTTTCAAAGTCTTTGAATTTAAGGATCTGCCGAAACCGATTCCCGATCCGATACCTCGACTGTACATTAAAAAAGAGTGCACATCCAAATTCTCTGAAATTAATACCATGTGTAGCCTATGCATGTAGTTATACATACATACAAAGTATATCTATTATTGGTGGAACGGTTCACAAAATCCATGATTCGGTTCTTATCTGTGTATTGTGGTCATGGTTTTCAGTTCGGTTTGGTACACGTTGACTCTTGAGACCTCTTTAGATTCCCGCGGTCGCGCAGCCGACAATGCCCTCATTGCATCACGCGACCGACGCATTGGCCCCTCTGCGTCACTTGACGCGCACACGGCAAAAACATTCTTGCGCGTAGAATTGCGCGGAGATCATCTTTCGTGATTGGTTGGTTTTAGTCGCATGCTGTGATGACGTACTCACCGTTCCTCTCAGTTCCACATTCCACCTACGCCGCCGCCTTCTCGATCGATTTTGCAGCATAATTAAACGTACCATCTGGTCATCTAGGTCAATTTTGTTCTAGCAGACACTGTTCCACGGTCGCCATTGTTGTTGCTTTGTTCCTTGTTACGGAAAGGAAAGTAAAAAAGGCTACCGGAAATGGCCAAAAAATGCAGAGGAAACTCCACTCTATGGCGTCCTAGCCAATACCAGCCGTCGCGACATTCCGACTAGGAGAAGAACTGCGTTATTCTTGTCCAATACCAGCCGTCGCGACATTCCGACTAGGAGAAGAACTGCGTTATTCTTGTCCATTTTAACTTTTTTAAATAAACTGAAAGTATATCTTCACAGCATTTTTATTTGTGTATTTTTATTTTAATTATTTTTATAAATCAGAAATGTATATTTACTGTTCTATCTATGTCAGTGGCATATAGTGACAAGCACAACAATGAACTGCTCTCTCATTTGGATGGCAAAAGGTACAACAAAGCTGTGTATCCACCTGTTGCCATTCATACAACAGAATAAGTCATGGCTTCCTGCAATTATATTAACTTTGTGTTCAATGAAACAACTTTGATGTGTTTTAAGATGTTTTTGTTTTGTGATTTACTATGAGGTTTTCCTCATGTAAAATAAGTGCCTTGGCTCAACTTCCTCCTCTTCTTTTCCTTTGGGCTTGTCCCTTTAGGGGTCGCCACAGCGTGTCCTCCTTTTCCATGTCAGCCTATCTCCTGCATCCTCCTCTCCAACACCAACTGCCCTCATGTCTTCCCTCACGACATCCATCAACCTTTTCTTTGGCCTTCCTCTCGCTCTCTTGCCTGGCAGCTCCATCATCATCATCCTTCGACCAATATACTCACTCTCTCTCCTCTGGACGTGTCCAAACCATCCAAGTCTGCTCTCTCTAACTTTGTCTCCAAAACATCGAACCTCGGCTGTCCCTCTGATGAGCTCATTTCTAATTTGATCCAACCTGGTCACTCCGAGAGTGAACCTCAACATCTTTATGTGCTCTGCTTCCTGTTGTCTCTTCAGTGCCACTGTCTCTAATCCGTCCATCATGGCTGGCCTCACCACTGTCTTCTAAACTAGCAGAGACTCTTCTGTCACATAACACACCTGACACCTTCCTCCACCCGTTCCAACCTGCTTGGACCCGTTTCTTCACTTCCTGACCACACTCACCATTGCTCTGGACGGTTGACCCCAAGTATTTCAAGTCCTCCACCCTTGCTATCTCTTCTCCCTGTAGCCTCACTCTTCCCCCACCGCCCCTCTCATCCATGCATTTATATTCTGTCTTACTTCGGCTAATCTGCTTTTCACTGGCTCAACCAAGGTTGGAAAACACTGGTCTCGAGCTCCTAAATAAAAGCTCTAGTTATTAAGTCTTATATGCCAGACGGACGGACGTTTCATAATTCCTATCCAATAGGGGTAGAGGATCATGTAATATAATAATAATAATAATAATAATAATAATAGCCCTTTTCAAATCAGCAAAAATATTGTCAGATTTTTGCCTATTTATTTATTTTTACACATTAACACATTACAACATGACATTAAAGCAAACATCCATCCATCCATTTTCTGAGCCGCTTCTCCTCACGCGGGTCGCGGGCGTGCCGGAGCCTATCCCAGCTGTCATCGGGCAGGAGGCGGGGTACACCCTCAACTGGTTGCCAGCCAATCGCAGGGGACATACAAGCAAACAACCACTCACACTCACATTCACACCTACGGGCAATTTAGAGTCTCCAATTCATGCATGTTTTTGGGATGTGGGAGGAAACCGGAGTGCCCGGAGAAAACCCACGCAGGCACGGAGAGAACATGCAAACTCCACACAGGGGATTGAACCCGGGTCCTCAGAACTGTGAGGCTGACGCTCTAACTGGTCGGCCACCGTTAAAGCAAACAAAAAAGGAAAAACAATATTTATTTATTTAAAGATACTTTATTCATTATAAATGTTTAAATGTTTTGTTTTAATCTGTTATCAGACTTTTACTCTGCCAAATATCGGCCTAAAAAAATTATTAGTCAGACCCTAGTTATTGCTCTGTTTTTACAAATTACAGTATTATTGAGTGCTAATTTTCCTTATAAAAATAAAAACAAAAATAGCTGGATTTGAGAATGGTATTTTCATTCATTTAAATGGGGAAAGATGATTTGAGAAAAGCTGGTGACAGAACAAATTCAACTCGCATCTCAAGGCACCACCTTTACAGATCACACGAATGCGTTCGGTCGAGCCGAAGCGCAGCGAAGATGTCGCAGTCCCCGTTGATCCGGCGGCTCGTGGCGCGGCACTCGCTTGTTCGCGAGTTTGCCCAATGACGTCACACGGATTAGCCGTTTAGTTCCTGCTAATTGAGCGGGATCAGCGGCGACGGCGAAGTTAATCCCGGGACGGCGCGGCAGGCGGTCCGACCGGTGTACTGCGTGTCGTCGCAGCCGGCGGAAGATTAGCTGGCTGATTAGCGGCTCCAAACAGGAAAAACACGGCACCCAGCAGGAAGTACTGCTCGTTGCTGCAGCTGACCGAGTCGCAGTGCTCCATTCAAAAAGATCATTTGACTTATTTCGCTTTCATTCCATAAAATGTATGTCATCTGGTATACTGCTACGCAAGCTAATGTAAACAGAGCAACATTGATGTCAGATGTTACATTAGCGTTTTACTTTTTAATGTCCAAATGTGCAACCAAACTATTTCACTCAATGCCAGCTATTTTATGGCATTTTGACAGATCTTTCAAGACCCACAGAGTACAGTGTTCTGCAGTAATAAAAGTACCAAACTAGGGCTGCACCATCCATCCATCCATCCATCCAAACATCCAACCATCCAACCATTCTCAAAAGCACTTATCCTGTTCAGGGCCACAGGGTGCTGGAGCCTATCCCGGCGGACTATGCCCTGTACTGGTCGCCAGTCAGTCGCAGGGCACATATTGACACAGTCAGCCATTCGCACTCACGTTCACAGCGTCACTGAGTTTGAACTGAACCCACACTGCCTGCACCCAAGTAAGGCCAATGGCCTACACCATCAGTGATTGACATGGCGGTTTCTTCAACCCTACCTAACATAAACTAAAGTGAAAAGCAGCACACATTTCTCTTTTCCCTCTCTAAAAAAACTATACTGAGTAGAGCACAAAAGTATACAGTCATTTGTATAAAGTCTAGCTGTAGTTACTGTGTTTCCCCTAGGTTGAAAATGTACTTGTGGTGGTGGGCAGGGCGGCGCCGTGGTGTTTGGTAAGCGCAATACAATAATATATTTATTAAGGGCCGACCAATATGGATTTAAAAAAATTTTTTTTAGGCCAATGTAGAAACCGGTTTGGCAGAGGAAAAAAAAAAAGATAACTGATGAAATGATTTATAATAAATTAAATAACTTATTTTGGGGTTGCTAAACTAACTTTGCATCACATTTCCTCGACTCCCATTATTTTCTTCAGGCATGTCTCCTACCAAGCCAAATAATAAACAGATGCCTTTGAAAGAGTTGCTTTTTAAATAAAGGATATGCTGTACATACCACACAAATAGTCAAGCTAATGTTAGTCTATACAAGTTACAGCATACCGTTTGTTGCTGTTAATCTTTTCTAAGCTTTAATATGACTTTCTCACAGGGTTATTTTTAACCAGTATGACGATATGAATAGCAAACAAATGGACTTGAATTAAAACTTTATGTATTTTCTTTTCACTGGGGTAGGTTACACTTTGATAACAGTTTTAGAACACACTTGCTTAAATTCCATATGCTAGTTGGTTATTTGAATTTGAGTCGATTGACCAACATTTTAAGGTGTAGTTTAACTTGTTTGCTATCCGAATACCCGTTTAAAAATTTTGGTAGGATACTAAAATATTCGATAGCTGCAACTCACATTCTGCACAATGCATTTCTATCATACATACATTACAATACCAACATATGCAGTAAAAGATAGAAGTGAATGAGAATAAATTTTTTGGGGGGGTGGGGAGGCGCAATTATTCAGTTAGTTGACGCAATATCTATTGGATAATCGATTCTAAAAGGAGTCGATAGTGACAGCTTGAATCCGATTCATGGATTAATCCAAAAAATAATGGACAGATGAGTCAATTATTAGTTGCAGCTCTAAACCGTACGAGGGGTTGGGTGATGAATCCATTTGATTAATTTGAGGTGAATCCTCGGGACAACTTTTAAAATAGATTTATTAATTTATATTTATTTCTTGGGGGGGACTTAGGGTGAGTTCTCGCTGATGTGCACTGCTTACTAGTGATCTATTGGTGCACTGCTCACTAGTGATTTACTATTAAGCCGATTATCGGGGCGGATATTTGAGATTTTGGCACATATCGGCATCGGCATTTAGATTTTAAAAAATAATAATTTTTTTAATCTGACGGCTGCTAATTCAATGCTCTGGGTTATTTTGGATCTGATGCGGTCGCGGCGAGCCTCTATGGCTGTGAATTCTTTCTCCAGCATTGTGCCGCCCACAGCACCACCTGATTGGTAACAGCCAATCAGCATGCAGTAAAAGCCGTGCAATGTATGCACAATGCGTTCAGTCTTACACGCACGGGACCGAGAAGAGAAAGTTTTACCAACTGGAGATGGCCCAGGGAGCAAACAAACGTTTCAAAGGCATGTTCTCCCCGTGCCTGCGTGGGTTTTCTCCGGGCACTCCGCTTTCCTCCCACATCCCAAAAACATGCATAAATTGGAGACTCTAAATTGCCCGTAGGTATGACTGTGAGTGCGAATGGTTGTTTGTTTGTATGTGCCCTGCGATTGGCTGGCAACCAGTTCAGGGTGTACCCCGCCTCCTGCCCGATTACAGCTGGGATAGGCTCCAGCACGCCCGCACCCTTCCCCTTTACGTCCGCATGTTGTCCTCTATATAAGCAGCGTGTCGGCAGGAAATGCTCCCAGTCAGTCAAGCGGAGCGCTTATTAAGTTACAGATTTTGGAACTTGGTGCAGACATAAGACGCGCCGCATTATAAGGTGGTGCCCTGTCCATTTTGGAGAAAATGTAAGACTTTTAAGTGCGCCTCATGGTCGTGAAAATATGGTATATATATATATATATATATATATATATATATATATAAAAACACGCAGCAGCTCTGCTCCCTTGCAGTCCCTGCAGACGTCCCTGTTAGTGTTAATTGCTTACATGTACATTTGCTTCCAGTAAATGTACTTTCAATCATGTAAAGCACATTGAGTTACGTTGTGTATGAAATGCAATGAATGAAAAATGCTGCCAGTGCCTTGCGCCAACCCCTGGTAGTTAACAATAGGGGAAGAGGTTAGCTCGCAGGCTAACACCCAGCTAGCTGCTAATTTGCCACGTCAACCATATTAGTGGTTCTGGAGTGTTTGTGTGTGTGTGAGTGAGAGTAAAATTGAGTTTGTTTTATTGCAGGGAAGAATGCACGTTGAGGGTATGGCTAGAGAATTGTGTGTGCACGCGACAGCAAAACATTCGTGTTTAAAAACTGTAGTGACATCATGGCCGTTGAACTATAGTTCTGCTGCTGCAGGAGGAGCAGGCAGCTGCATATGAATGCACGGGAATGACGGACAGCCACAATAGGCGACGGAGAGAACGCGATCCTTCCGCAGCCGCGTTGACGAGATGTCCGGCACTCTGCTGGCACGTCACACCGGTTGTGGATGAGCTTAATCTGGACCTCGAGGAGCCGGCCATCAATGGCTGGAAAGCGGAACCACTGCAGTCGTGCACATGACAACGCCAGCTCTCTTTTATTTGCTTGCTATTTAGCAAACTCGATCTAAATTTGCAGTTAACTTCACAAGAGATGCTCCTGACCCTGGGAACTCCCTGCACTTGTCTTTTTTTTAACTTTAAACAAAAATATTATTATTATTTTAATTATGTGGTATGTAAAACATTAACATTACAATTATATTGAAATTTTGGAAGACTTTATTAGCTATAGAAAACTTTAGGGTGCTATTTATTTGGACAGATAAGTTTTTATTTAACTTTGTAAGACATGCTGCTAATCCTGGGAGCTCCCTGCACTTTTTGGTACAATTTTAAAACAAAAATGCCTATTTTCTAAGATTTTGCAAATCTGAAAACGTGTTTAAAAAACATGCTTAAAGGCATTTAAATGAAGTGTTGGCATTTTTGTTATTTCAAATTTTGATGCCAATATTTTTCTTTTTACCGCAAAATGAATATCCGCTCCGATTATCGCTTATCGGCCTCCTTGACTAATAATAATCGGTATTGGCACTGAAGGAAAACGTATCGTATAAACGTAAACGTCTATCACTGTTGCTTACATGAACAACATGGCTGGGAACAGAAAGGATCTATTTTACAAAAGTAGTATAAAGTCAGTGTTGACAGTTTAGTGATTTGCTCGCCACATTTAGCTACTTATCCGACCCTAGGAAGGGAAAAAAAAAAGGTTATTTTCCACCCATATCACATAGCCTTAATTTGATGTCCTACGGAATGTGAGACTGACATCGTTAAACAGTTGTGGCCATGCCCCCTGCTGCCTTGTGGCAGACTGCGAATAAAAATCAAACCTGTTCAGAAAATGGAAGTTCCTTTCTTGCTCAAAGGCAAATTTCATGCCTGCAGGCTTAAATATGATTCAATACATTCTTCTTCGCCGTGTGGTGCATGCTACTAGCATAGCATTAGCCACCACACACAAACACACAACACTGCTGTGTGTTCAGTGCTCAACCTCGGTTTTGCAAATTTTGTAAAAAAACAAAAAACACGCTTGATGTCCTGAATGCATGTGGGAAAATGTGTTATGGCCCGATCAAAGCAAGAAAAACGTTTTGGCTAGAATTCCAAAAGGTCAGCAGCTCCGACACCGTAGCACGATGGCGGCAGGGGATGTTTCTCTTCGCCTGGATCTGCGGCGGCCTTAGTCAAGCTGGAGGTAATTAAGAAGGGGGGTCATTGCCATTCACTCGATCGATTGCATTCCTGGGTGGCTTTTTCAGGCACAGTGTTAAGCTGCTTTCGCTCTTACTCAAAGGTGCCATGCCATCAATCTTTTCTGGTTTGTGGGATGATTTGGGTCAGCCTTTTCCTTTTTCCAAAAGTCAGGTCGCACACTCACGGCGAGGTATCGTTGCGGTTTTGTGGAAGAGGGTTTCTGGAGCACCTTTAGGGCTGCAGCGAACATTAATGTTTTTAAGAACAGGCTCAAGACCCGACTTTTTAATTTAGCTTATCACTAATATATAATTTTCCTTTTAATGTATTTTGAACTGTTTTATCCTTTTAACTTTATTTGCTTTCAAAGGTTTATGACTGTAATGTTTTACCGAACGCTGGCTCTTTTTTTTTTTTTTTTCATGATTTTTTTGAGTTTCTTTTCGCGTTTCTTCAGAGGGAGCCCTCTGCACCGGGAGCTGTAATTGACCGCCGCCATGGTCCTGCCTCATGGGGTCCTCGGTCGCCGCTACACCTGGGCCCCATGCCGGTACCGTGTGGCCACGGTCTGCCGTCTGTTCTCAGTGCAGATTTGGTTTCTCTGTGCCCAGCCAATAATAATAATAATAATAACAATATTATTTGCTTACTCTTTTGACTGTGTGTGTGTGTGTGTGTGTGTGTGTGTGTGTGTGAGTGTGAGTGTGAGTGCATGCACATGTATGTAGATGTGGATGAGTAGTGGGAGGGGATTGATTTTAACTATAGCATGTTGAGATGCATATCGTTGTATGAAAAGGGGTCTATAAATAAAAGTTAAATTTGATTTTAAAATGCCCAGGATGTCCTTTTTCAAGCCATTCTAGTTGGTCTTTTATGCCAGGCATTTAAGACGGCCGGATTTCTCGCTAATATTCGATGGGTAAAAAAGCTTGGCTCTGATTGGATCGTTGTTGTTCTTCAATTAAATATGGCTTGGCGATATCACGGTGTCTTGTGGCAGCCAAGTGTTCGTAGAGACATCACGTTATGATCCTACAATGTCTTTCTATCATCGTGAAGCGCAATTCAACAAGCATTGAATTGTTAGCCCACTCATATCGTTTCATAAAATCATATCGTAATCATTTTGCAAGCTGTTTATTGTGTTTTGGATTCAAACGACAAAGTGTATACATGTCAAACTTAAACCACGTCAGAGACTCATTTTGACCCATGTTATGCATAAAACAGTAGAACAAATTTGGTTTCTGATGGCATGAGACCTTTAACAAATAGATTCAAGGAGTTTTATTGTCATACCAACACACGTCATTTACACACGATTTGGCAAAATAGATTTTTTTGTGTCCGGGTTAATCATCAAGATTGTTCCTTGGCTCCCCTGCAGTGTGGACTCCCTCCTTGGGTCAATACTGCTTTCGTTATACAGTGATACCTCCTCCATCGTGGGAGTTACGTTCCGGACCGCCCCCACGAGAAGTGAAATCCGTGATATATAAATACCCTATTTAAATACACCCTAGGCATGTTTTTATAGCATTTACTTTTATTTTAAGATATTTACACACACCTTTAAAACAATACAAACACATTTAAGCACATAATATATTGAGAGAGAGAGAGGGAGCAAGAGCAATGGATACACCAAAAATATTGTACATAAAGTACAAAAAAAATAGATAACTTCAATAACACACACAAAAAAATCCACAGTATAACGGGACCGCTAAGATTTGTCCTTAGCTCCCTTCCATTGTGGAGTCCCTCAGGTCTCTGTTCTTGGGCCAGTACGACTTTGGTTATACATGCTCACTCTCAGTCACTTGGTCATTTGCTTTCAGAAAATGTCTTCCCCTTGCAATGCTGATGACAGCCACATTTGTATCTCTGCCAACCCGATAACGTGGACCAACTCACCCCACTCCATGAGTGCCTAGCTTTACAAGGTGGTCTTGATTTCATGGTACTTCTGTTGGACTTTTGTACCCGCCCTGTCGGTTTAACTCTCGTAGCGTTTTGGTGGAAGGTGTTTGCTGACTCCCATTTCACATGAGCTTGAATGTGACACACAGCCACATCTCTAGTGAAGAGGTTGTCAACACTTGTGCAGCCACATTAAATCGCAATCTTTTTTTCCCCTCTTGAGTGGTACAAGTTAAAGGTCACATTAATTATTAATTAATTATCATTTTTGTTTTATCCCAAAAAGCTGGCATTTGAACTGGAGTGTGTAAACCTTTTAGATGCGCTGAAAGTCAGAATATGTTTTTCCACAAATGTGGTAGTGTGGTGTGGAGAAGGCGAACTAGCTAGCAAGATGCAACTTTCCTTCTGCTCGTTTCAAACCCAAAATGGTCAAATGACAAACGGAATGGCCAGCAAATTGAATAAGTACTTAAGAATATTGATGTAATAATAGTTATTACAGGAAGTACATATTTAACTTTATGTACTTGATTATATTGTGTCGTTGGACTGATTATAGTGAATCTCGTGCGACTTGCCGGCTTGACGTTGAACCTGCGTAACGGGTTTAATGTGTCAATATTGAAACGTGCGTGGCGTTTACACAGCCGCGGATGACGCAACTGCACTCTTGCTTTGGGCTGTTATTGCGCAACACTTATGGCGAACGTATTGTCGGGAACGTACGCGGGCCGAACGGTTTACATTCTGCATCAGCTGGGCAAGCCACCATTTTCTTTTACAAACATAAATAAGGCAGGAGAACGTCCTCAAAAACGCAATGACTGGGGACAAGCGCAAAAGAGGAAGCGAGCGCCGCACTTGATTTAACTTCCGCTACTCTAGAGGCGCATCCAATAAGTTACATACGCCGGCACGGTGAACGACTGGTTAGCACATCTGCCTCACAGTTGTGAGTTTGTGGGTTCAAATCCGGCCTCGCCTGTGTGGAGTTTGCATGTTCTCCCCGTGCCTGCGTGGCTTTTCTCCGGGCACTCCGCTTTCCTCCCACATCCCCAAAACATGCGCGCTAGGTTGATTGAAGTCTCTAAATTGCCCGTAGGTGTGAATGTGAGTGCGAATGGTTGTTTGTTTCTATGTGCTCTACCATTGGCTGGCGACCAGTTCAGGTAATACCCCGCCTCTCGCCCAAAGTCAGTTGGGAGAGGCTCCAGCCCGCGCCAAGTCCAGAGAAAAGTCCTTTTGTGGGACTTTCCACATGGCATGGAGCAGGTCTAAGACCGAGACCAACTGAAGACCACGTGAGCAAGCACCAGGCGATGGAGGCCAGGAAAAACTTGGGAGGAAACCTCCAGCAGACCCGAGACTCGGTGTGGGCGGCAGCCGTCTGCCTCGACCACTTGTGTTTGAAAGTTGGAAAGAAGAGACAGAAAGCAAAGGAGCGACAGAGTGAGAGAGATGGAGGGAGAGGGTGACAAAGAGAGAGACAGAGAGAGACTCATAGTGAGATCAGAAGTCAGACAAAACTAGTAGGGCTGGGCGATTTATCGAAATGTAATGTAATGAAATGTTTTGCTTCTAACGATCGTAAATATGTAATAATTGAAGAAAAAGGATTATTTTGGCGCGGGTTGTTTATGCAAGTTCCCGGGTTGCAAACGCACCCTGTGTTATTTGTATCAAGCGTTTGTCGCGTGTTCCTCTGCCCTCCCCGAGCGTGCGTTAAGCTGTTTATTGATGATGATGTTTACTGTCAAACAAAAAGAATTACACACAATGAATATTTCAATACAAGACAGACAATGTTACCAATCACCAGCTTATGCTAACAGTCAATGGAAAACCCTATTGACTGGCTAGCTAACATGAGCATTAGATCACAGGATACATTTACCTTCAAATAATGAATACACACACACAAATGCCGTAGTAACACATAGAGACAGACTATATAACAATACTCAAAGGCATATATTCTTTCTAATCTGTGAAAAACAAGTTCATTGAAGTTTTATTGTGACTTCTCATTTTCTTCTTTTCTGCTGACTAAATATGCAGCTTTATGCATGCATCGCACCACACTGCCCCTAAGAGGCCAAGGCGCGTACAGCAGGGACAGCAGATACAGTCACGGCTTTGTATAAAAAGACACAAACGCTTTTTTCCCTGACTGACTGACATGAAATCGGATTAAACATGCAAACTTCACACAGGCGAGGCCGGATTTGGACCCCGGTCCTCAGAACTGTGAGGCACATGTGCTAAACAGTTGTCCGACGATGGCGACGCTCATGCCTGACTGACGCCCGTCCCGCTTTGTGTCCTCAGCATCCGCAGCGTGATGCAGAAATATCTGGAGGAGCGCGACGAGCTCGCCTTCGACAAGATCTTCAACCAGAAGATCGGTGAGTACGCGGCAAGCATGAGTCACGAGGAAGGGGGCCTCTCGTTTTCAAATCATGCCACGAGTAACAGTAAAGACACAAATTCTAATTTGGCCATTTTTTTATGTTGCCTTGATGTGTAAATGTCTCCCATCCTGAAACTGCCACGTTTGAAGTCTTATTTTCCGAAAGTTCTTGAAAATTGTAGGCCGTAACAGTAAAGACAATCAAGAGCTAAATAAGTTAGTTTCATGGCAGTCCGATGCAAATGTCATCTGAACAACGAGATTTCTTCAACTTGTACAGGAAAAATCATAAAACAGTGAGAACCGCTTCAATTTTAAGACAAAAGTGCATAACGGAAAAGACATGCAAGTTGCCACACTTTCACAAATTCATACATATTCATTCATATCTCATAAATAAATAACAGCATTTTATTTTGCTGTCTGCTATTGTGTGAAGGTAAAATGGCAGCCTCAACACAGATCCCTCTGGTGTATTGCAACACCGTCATCAGGCTCCCACCGGTGGCATTAACGCAAAAGACTGCTTGAGTGACATTTGTAAAAGAAGCACACAAAAAAAAACATTGGAAAAGGAACTCTTTGTACACCAAGGTGCGTTTGTGTTTTCATGGAAAAGGAGAAAATCCGATAGATACGAACATGTCATCGCTATCTTCACTAAACATGTTGCAATTCCTCAAAGTTCATTTGGGACACTTAACGGTCAAGACATTTTGGCATTGACAGTTTGAAAATATCAATCCAAAAATACAATTTAGAAACAATTACTATTAGGGGCGTCATCTGTTCAATGTCAGCAAAAAAACGAAATCTCCAAGTTGACCACTCTTCTGGAAGCAGTCTATTCCGTATCCAGCAGCGCCCGGATAGCGATCACAACAGCAGCTGCTAAGCTACTAGCATAGTAGCAACAAGGAGGAAAGGCGTCTCTATACTACCGCGCTCGCGCGGCCGACAACGCCTGCATTCCATAACGTGACCGACGAATTGGCCCGCACGGCCCCTCTGCGTAGCTTGACGCGCACACATCAAAAATTGTTGCTGCGCGTAGAACGCCACGGAGATCATCTCTCGTGATTGCTCCGTTTTAGTCACATGCTGTAAAGACGTACTCAGCGTGCCCCTCGGTTCTACATACCATCTACACCGCCGCCTTCTCGATCGATTTTGCAGCATCATTAAACGTATCATCTGGTCATCTAGGTCCTTTTGTTCTAGCAGACCCTGTTCCACGGTCGCCATTGTTGTTGCTTTGTTCCTTGTTACGGAAAGGAAAGGAAAAACGGCTACCGGAAATGGAAACTTCCACCGTGTTGTGTCCTATCCAATAGCAGCCGTAGCGACACCCCCGACTAGGAGGTGAACTGCAGTACATTTTCAAAACTGCGCGCGCGTGTAAAGGCCAACTACGCGCGGGACAGCCGTAGTGACGTCAGCGCCTGTCCTAACCTCTGCCCGTGCCAGTATAAAGAAGCCTTAAGAGTGAAGGTTGCTTGCTTAAAGTCCTTTATTGCCACTCCATTTGAAGTTCACTATAAAACTAAAACACACGTAAAAAAATAATTACACATATTAAATGTACAAATACATCAGACTTCATTTCTTTCTTTGTTTTTGTTCATAAAAATCGCTAGCTCAAAGTTAACACAATGAATGAAAAACACCATTGAACTCGCAGCTCTTATCGCTCTCAAAATAAGGAATATCGGTCCACAAACTCTGTATATATATAACAATATTCTCTGGCATATATTATTCAAATTCTGTGAAAAACAAATTACAGTAACAATATTCGATCTTGACTTCTACTTTCTTAGTTACTGCAAGTGTATCTCACTGCGTGCACCGCACTGCACCTTGGAGGTCGAGACGTGCACAGCAGGAACAGCAATTGTCAATATAACAAAATCCCAGTTGAATCAAGAAGTTCAAAAGTGTGGCACTCGCTTGCCGGATGCTAACGCTAGCCCGGAGGAAGCTGCGGCTCCGCACGCACTTCCTCCCGCGACAGGAAGTGCGCCAGGGGAACGCGGCTGCCTCGCCGGCGGCAGCGGTACTTACTCTTCTTCGTCTACGTCACCCTCTCGAGTCCACCACTCACCCACAACCCCCGGACACTCGTCAGCCCCCCCGAGAATAGGCGGCCTTAATTCTGACTGCATGCGTGCGTGTGGGTTTCCGCTTTTGTAATGGGTCCCACAACAGGAAGTTGAAGTGTGCCACACTTAACTGACTCACAAGTTTGTTTTACGATGCCGTAAAATGCTTAAGTAATTTTTTTGCACTTTTTACAAGATAAGTTCCATAAAACATTCATAGAAACATAAATAGATACTAAACAAAGGACAAATACGGTAAAAGTTTGGATCCACACACCCTCCGCCACTAAAATGGTTCGACCCATCTGTTCGCTCTGTTAACCAGGAAGTCGTCTGGTCCCGAATAACAGAAAAAAAGTAGGCACATGCAGCTAAAAAGACAAAATTGGAATCAAAAGGGTCATGCCCGCGTGATCATCGTCTTCTTCATCAGTCACCCTTGATCGAATCAACAAGGTGGCACACGTCTGGTCGTCACCGTTCAAGAACAAGGAAGTAGTCGGTTCTCTAATAGTACATGCTAGGCCACATCAAGTTAACTGTTCGCCCGCCAGACGGTTTCCAGCGTCGTGGAGGATCGTAATATGTAGATTTTTGTGTTCTGGCAATAAGCGCACCGATCCTGCCAAAGAAAAGTTTGCTTCTAGCTTTTTTCATTCTTAGGACAGTAGAGCATGGGTTGCTTTCACCAACAGCATCAGTTTGTGAGCAAAAAGCAGAGAAAGTGAGGGTTTCTTTTCTTTGAAAAACCCCACTTTGTGAGTAAAAAGCAGAGAAAAAGTGCTTTTTTTCGGTTGAAAAACCAATTCGAGCAAAAACCAGAGAAAATGTTTTTTTGTTGTTGTGAAAAACACCAGTTTAGGAGGAAAAGGAGAGGAAGCAAACTTTTTTTTGGGTGAAAAACACCACTTTGTGAGCAAAAAGCAGAGAGAAAAACAGATTTTTGGTTAAACACACCTGTTTATAAGCAAAAAGTAGAGAAAACTAGCTTTTTTCGGTGAAAAACATCAGTTAAAAAGTAAAAAGCTGAGAAAATGAGCTTTTTTTTGTTGGTGGAAAACACCAGTTTATGAGCAAAAAGCAGAAAAAAACAGCTTTTTTTCCATTGAAAAACCACTTTGTGAGCAAAAAGCAGAAAAATAGGCTTTTTGGGTGAAAAAAGTGAGTCAAAAGCAAAGAAAACCAAGACTTCAGTAGTTTCTGTGCATTTTTGTTAAAAAGACATCTTCATAAATCATACATTACGTCACACTTCTGTCCCCGTCCATCCAATGTTTACAAAACGCTAATATTGTTGCAGCAATAATCATGGGATGCTCACAATGACAAAACTGTCCATCGAGAAATTGTCTGTTCACTAAAAAACAGCATTTATTGTTATATTTTCTTTCACTTTATAACATTATAAATTGCTGCTATTCGAGCTAACATTAAAAATGACGGCCACCTAACCGTGATTTATTTGCTTGAGTCCAAAGTTGAAGTCGTCAGAAAGGCAGGTACACTCTTAAAGGCAACGCAGGTTTAGAAACAATCAATAAAATCACGCAACTCCCACATTGTTTCTTTTCCTCCGCTTAGTGATATTGTAAAAGGATTTATTTTCCTGAGCCACCTCTGTGATATGTTTTGATTTAAAATGTAGATGTTACATTTGAAGTGAGGGAAGAATGTAAGACGATTTATTTTTTTTAGTGATATGGAGTGGACCTATTTTACGCTTTCATTTTTGGGACTAATGGAATTGCGGAAGAATATGTTTTCACGGGAGTTTGAATAGTTATTCCCTCTCCATGTGATGTTCATTCACCCGTGACCTTTGACTCACTAGTACACCAATAAAGAGTGATACTGCTACAATATGCTTCAACAATTTGTCAACGTACAGATGGCACAAAACTACATTCTAAGTACAACGGCTCGTTATTTTATGCCGAGACAACGCTACGATGATATCGAGGCACTTTTAATTTGAAGAAGAAGAATCATCTTTTATTGTCATGAACATGCATGCATGCACACGAAATTTGTTCTCTGCATTTAACCCATCACAGTGAACACATACACATGTTAGTGGAACACACTGGAGCAGGGGGCAGCTGAAGCGCCCGGGGAGCATTTCGGGGTATCAGTGTCTTGCTCAAGGACACCACAGCCGTGAGTCCGGGGGATGTTGGCGGATGGTCCAGTCGGGGTTTTGAACCTAGCTCCCCCACGGTGGCAGGCGATGATCTTAACCATTGGGCCACGTGAATTTTGTGGCATCCCTACTTTCACGCTGTCGGATCAACTTTCTCAAATTGGATCTGCTGCTCTCACCGACACCGACGTTTTTTTGGCGCTCTCTTGAATATCCGGACTGCTATTTGAAACCAAGCTAATGCGAGCCTCCTTCAGCTGAGAGCTCATATTTTGTTCGTAACCCCGTCCGAGCGCATGGCGTCACTGGGCGAGACACTTAACCCGCGTTGCCTACGAACGAATGCGGTCGGAGGGCCCGTAGGTGCAGAATGGCAGCCACACTTCCGTCAGACTGGCCCCTGCGGGGCAGCTGTGGCTACGCTAGTAGCTTACGCATACGTAAGCGTGTCTCTTCGTAGGTGCCATTTTCGGGGGTCCTTAGCCAAACCGATGTTGTTTTGCACATGGCACATACCGGCGCTATATACCTACTTGGGGCGTGCCTTCAGCGTCCTCCTTCACGCGCACCCTTCCCCCTTTACGTCCGCAAATGTCCAAAATGATCTATTGCTCTTGCTCTCGCTCAATATACAATGTTTAAATGTCTTTGTGTTGTTTTTAAAGTCCTGTCAATGCTATAAAGACATGCCTCGGGTGTATGGCGGCTACTGCCGACTTCAGGGGTGTCAAACTTATCTTTGTCACAGGCCACATCGCAGTTATGACTTCCCTCGGAGGGCCGTATGATTGTGGACCCATATAAATGAAGGATTACCTCATATACTCTAATTACAGTATACACAACACATTGATGAATAACCAGTTTTGAAATCAGACGCGTATAAAAACATGTTTTTCAACTATTCCATTTCTTTTCAAAGTGGGATTGGTAACAAAGAAATGCTTGCTCAATGGTATTACAGCAGAACACAATTACTGATTTTGATTTTACTTTCGCGGGCCACATAAAATGATGTGGTGGGCTGGATCTGACCCCAGGGCCACCAGTTTGACATCTATGGCCTACATGAAGGAGTCGGTCACAAATGCTCCAGAATCCTCAGAAGATAAAGAATATATGCCTGTGGCTTTTGTCTGTCTCCAGGAGCTGCGCCACCGTTTTGTGTTAGCCCGTCGATGGGATTTTGCATTGTTTGTTAGCATTAACCTAAGCGTACTTTCGTAAGGCAAAGCTATGTACTTTTTTTAAATACACAGGGTGCTGTCTTTTTCTTCTTCTTTCCTTGTTCTTGTTTGTCGTCATCGTCGTCTTAGTAATGTTGTAGCAAAATGTTTTTTTTCATTTTCTTTTATAGATGAAGGGCCTTTTTCCAAATCCCACCCAGTCCAAAATTCTTCTTCTTCCTCTTCTTGTCGTCACGCCTCGGCATGCTTCCTCTCCATCTGTCAGATTTGTGGAATGGATGATGGAGAGTTGTGTGTTGCCAGGCAACTGCAGTTGCCACGGTGACGGCAACGGAAGAAAGTGCTTGCGTGCGCTGCCGCTTTAGCTCGTCAACGGTGGGAAATGAAATTGATTAATGGGGAAAAAAGCAACAATCTGAAAAGAAGAAGAGGGGCGCCAAATCGGGCCAGACTCTTCTATCCCCGAGTATTTCCCACAATGCACCCCTCCTGGGGAGCTGCGCCTCCGGCGGCGCTCGGCCGTCGTGGCACCTTCACGGCCAACTAAATGTGCGCTCGATCATCCGTCAAGTCCAAGTGCTTCGAAGCGCAAATAACGTGAGCAAACACGTGTAGCGGTGGCAGCTGGTCAATAGAGGGCGATAGTGCGCCACCCTAATGCGCTTGCTCGTCACTGGCTTTATTTTTTTGTCATTTACTGTTATTAATTCTGCATATTTGGTGTTTTTTTTTTCCTCGATGAAGAAAAATATGTCAATACAAATATCCATCCATCCATTTTCCAAGCCCCTTATCCTCACAAGGGTGGCGGGAGTGCTGGAGCCTATCCCAGCTATCTTCGGGCAGGAGGCGGGGCACACCCTGAACTGGTTGCCAGCCAACTGCAGTGCACACATAAACAAACAACCATTCACACTCACATTCACACCTACGGGCAATTTAGAGTCTTCAATTAACCTACCACGCATGTTTTTGGGATGTGGGAGGAAAGCGGAGTGCCCGGAGAAAAGCCACGCAGGCACGGGGAGAACATGCAAACTCCACACAGGCGGGGCCGGGGATTGAACCATGGTCCTCAGAATTGTGAGGCAGTTGCTCTAACCAGTCATCCGCTTCTCCTCACTAGGGTCGCGGGCTGCTGGAGCCTATCCCAGCTATCTTCGGGCGCGAGGCGGGGTACACCCTGAACCGGTCGCCAGCCAATTGCAGGGCACATAGCCGTCAATACAAATATTCACAGTAAAATCAAAATATTTCCAAATACAGACGTGACGCCGGGATGCGTCTCCAACAACCTGCCGGCTTTCAACAAGTGGGCGTGCGTGCGTGCGAGCGAGCGAGCGAGGAGCGCCTTTACCATCAGAAGGACGCGTGCGTGCATGACCCACTAACGTTAGGCTATCAGCCAGCTAGCTATGAGAAACGAGAGGCACTTTGTGTGCTGCTATATCTTGACCACGGCCAGAAAGCCTTGTTTGCACTTGAGTGAGGAACACACATACGCGCGCACACACACACACACACACACATCCAGTAGTAAAAGGTTAGCGTATGTATAATGCAACACAGAAGCGTCTCTTTTTATTTTTGGACAGCAAACAGTGGAAATGTGTAGCTTGCTGCAGCTGCTTGTCCACTTGTGATGCGTGTGGGTGCGTGTGTGTGTGTGTGTGTGTGCACATCGGAAGAAACGGAAAAGGACTTTTCTTCACAAGCGTCATGTTTGACCCGAGCAGTTTGTGGCGATGCCTGAAGGGAATTCTTCAAAAATGTGATTTGATGACAACCAAACTTTTGTTGAATTTTTTTTTATGATGTCTATTTTTGAATGTGGACGTCTTACAGTTAGGGGCCGACCGATTAATCGTCTGGTGTATTTGAGCCCTTTTTGTTTTTGCAAATTTTTCGTTTACACATTACAACATAAGACAAAGATTCAACTGAACATAAAGAAACCAAAATTTACCCCACAGTTTTAGCTGATTTTTGTCGCCGTTGTAAACTTAAAAGAAATACTGAAGGGCAATGTCTTGTAAAACTGTTGCGTGTTCTGCCTTGAATTCATATCTTTACTGTCATGCTACACAACCACAAAAGAAGTTATTCTATTCCTTGTTTGTTTTTTAAATTAATCGTCTGATGAATCGGTTATCAGAATTTTGCTCTGCCAAATATGGGAATCAGCCTCCAAAAATCCATACCGGTCGAGCGATCGCTCGAAGGTTTGTCCGCGTGTAGATTGTTGTGCTTGAAGGTGGAGGACAGAGGTCAACTGCCAGACGAGGGGGGCGGAATTTGGATTAAACAGGAAGTAGGACAAAGGACATGTAGTCTAGGACAAAAGAGACAAGATGTAGGATGTGTGATGTACAGTCGGATAGAGAATAGAGTTTATAGTAGTAGTAATAGTTTCCTCTTCGAGGCTTTTAATTTGAAAATTAGACGTAACATGTTCACGGAGCTTCTGTTGCATTGAAAGTCAGCTTCCTGCTAAACCTTCATTATGAAAGCATTGCTCGGTGGAAATAAACAGGCTTTTAATTTGAAAGTGAATGAGAACATGTCACGTTCACTGAGTGCTACATCCATCGTCCACTTTCAGAATAAAAGCCTGATTTGGTGAAAATAATATCCTTTGAGATGACAGAGGCTTTTAATTTGAAAGTGAAAAAGGAAAGTCAGTGGTTGTATGTACGCCCTCCAGTGGACCAAATTAGCAGCAACAGTTGCTTTTATCGAGAAATCGCGGTCTGTCCCTACAGGTTGGGCCGGTTGTCACCTGCGGGTCATACGTTTGGCACCCGTTAGGACAAGCAACGCACAGGATGTTGAAGACATCCTTCTTCTTCTTCTCTACATCCTTCCTTCTCCTCTTCATCCTTCTTCTTCATTTATTTTGAGTGCGCTGGCGCCCTCGAGTGTCGTCACGTGACGCCGCAGTCTAGTTGGCTGTTTCTGCCATTGTTGCGCCTCTTATTTTCTCTCTCACGCTCACACACGCGCGCCCCGTCCTCGTGGAGGTAGTTGCCATGGCAACAGCACGTCTCGTCTCTGTCGGCGATGTGTGATCTTTTTATTAGTCCCGCCCCCTTTGCCCAGATAACCTCTCGTCGACATTTTGGGGTGTGTGTGTGTGTGTGTGTGCGTGCGTGCGTGTGTGTGTGCGTGCGTGCGGCTATTTTCACAGCAATAACAATTCAAACATTTTGCATCTTCGGCACGTGCATGTATGCGTGCGTGCATGTCTGGCATTATTTTGTTTTTAAGACGATAACAAGCAGCATTATTTAGGCTTTTATGCGTCTGTGTGTGCGTTTGTGTGTAAGTCTATATGCATTTGTGTGTGTGTGGCTATTTCGGTTAGGGTTGTGAAAACATTAAGATTATTTTAGCATCATTTAGGCATTTATGCGCATGTGCAATCGTACATGCGTGTTGTTTGTTTTTCTGTGCGTGTCTACGTGTATGCATGTATTTCTGTTTGTGTGCATGGGTGTTTTTGTGCATTTGTGTGTTTTGAGGGTTTTTGTTTGTGTGCGTACATGCATTTGGCGATATTATTGTGTGCACGCGTGCTGATATGAGAAGGGTTACTTCCTGCCAGCAGTTGTCAATCACAGGTCAACAGGAAGTGTGTGTGTGTGTGTCACATACTGATGATGTCATTCGATCTCTGCGCAGGCTTCCTGCTCTTCAAGGACTTTTGTCTGAACGAAATCGACGAGGCCGTCCCGCAGCTCAAGTTCTACGAAGATGTCAGTGGATCGGTCTTCATTCTCTTGGTTCTGGCTCGGCTTGGGACAGGAAGTGACCCGGCGCTGACTTCCCATCTCCATTCTGGTCTCGTCCCCGCAGATCAAAGACTACGAGAAGCTGGACTCCGAGGAGGAAAGACTCAGTCGCAGTCGGCAGATCTACGACGGATACATCATGAAGGAACTGCTGTCGTGTTCGCATGTGAGGACACGCCAGTGCTGCCCTAGTCCTGGTCCACGTTGTACTCCTAGACCTAGCCCTTGTCTTAGTTCTAGCCCTGGTCCTTGTCCTCATTCTCGCCCTAGCTCTATCTATAACTTTTGTTTTGCCGTGGTCCTGGTCCCTGCTCAAAACCTGGGTCTTGTCCTAGTTCTAGCCATTGTTCTTTTCTGGGTTCTTGTGCTAGTCCAAGCTCTACCCACTGCCTTTCCCTGGTTCTGGTCCTTGTCCTGAACCTACTAATTGTCCTAGTCTAGACCTAACCCTGGTCTGGTCCCAGTTATTTTCCTAGCTCTAGTCCAAGCCCTACCCCAGGTCCTGGGCCTAGTCCTAGCACTCTCACTTGTCTTGGTCCTGGTACTTGGTCTGAACCGGGTCCTTGTCCTGGTCCTGGACTAGGTTCAAGCACTAGTCTATTCCCTAGACCTTACCCCTGGTCATTTATCAACAACATTTATCACGTAGTCTGCTGCTGTACAATGTCCAAGTCCTTGTTCCGGTCTAGCCTTAGCTTTAGTCTTAGCTCTAGCACCACCCCTTGTCTTGGTCCTGGTCCCGGTCCTTGCCCTGGTCCTGGTACTTGCACTGAATCTGGTCCTTGTCTTGGTCATAGTCCTGGCCCCAGACCTAGCCCTTGTCCTGGTCTTTGTCTAGGTTCTAGCTCTAGTCCTTGCCCTAGCCCTACTTATTGTCTTGGTCCTTGCCCGGGTCCTGATACTTGCCCTGAACCTGGTCCTGACTCCTAGCCCTTGCCGTGGCCCTGGCCCTTGCCATGGGTCTTGGCCCTGGCCCTTACCCTCGATATGTGCCTGGTACTGGTCCTTGTCTAAAGGCCTGGCTGGTCAAACACCGTTGTCGTCATTGGTGTTGTTGTTGATTTTTGTGCCTGTTGTGACTTTTGCGCTTTGGTTTCCCTCACAGCCTTTCTCCAAAAAAGCTGTGGACCACGTCCAGAGTCATCTGGCCAAGAAGCAGGTGCCCCCCACACTCTTCCAGGTAGACCACGTAACACTTCCAACCCTCCGTTGGGCATTATGCTAAGGTGCTAACACCCCCACACCCCCGACAGCCGTACATCATGGAGATCTGTGACAGCTTGCGAGGGAAAATCTTCCTCAAGTTCATTGAGAGGTGAGAGGAGACTGTTAGCTACGTTAGCCACATTAGTCGCTAACTGACCCCGCCCCTTCGTTCTCTCACATACAGCGACAAGTTTACGAGATTTTGCCAGTGGAAGAATGTGGAGCTCAACATACACGTGAGTACAGCAAGTCCACCAAAAGTGGAAATAGTGTCCTACCTGCCACATGCTGGAGACTTTTAATTTGAAAGTATAACAGGAAACGTCATGTTCATGCGGCTTCTTCTTCTTTGAAATACTGTCCTGTAAGATGCTTTAAATCAATCAATCAATCGATCAGACTTTCTTTAGCACTTTTCATACATTTATAATGTAGCACAAAGTGCTTTACACAATAAAATCAAGGTAAGTAAACAAACTCAATGCCATGACGCAAAAAAACAGATGCGCACATACTACGGATCGCCCTCACACACCCTTTCTTTCACACACAGCATAGTGTGTAAGAGCGCTGGAAGAAGGAAACTGAAGCGATATCTTTCAGCAATTTGCACTGAGGAAACACTAGTTTGGATACAATTGGTAAACAAGTACAATCTGTTAAAATAACAACAATAATAATAATAGTAATTACTAACAGCTGACCTTTCAATAAAATCGATAAAAGCAAAATTAAAATGTTATTAAGAAAAAATAAAAAACGAAATTGTTAAAATACACGAAAAAGTATAGGTAAACAGAAAGATTATGCGTGTGTGTGTGTGTGTGTGTGCGCATGCGGGTCCCTCAGGCTGTCCAACTGCTCGTCCCCGCAGGTAGGCGCAATCGATCAATGCAAACTAAAAGCAGCAGACGTTCCAACAGCTTCTTCCTTCTTGCAATGAAATTGCTAGAGGCTAGGTGATTCGCCGTAGTGTGTTTTTATGTTTCAGAAGTGTTTGTCAAAAGGTTTTTGTCTATTGTCGTACTAGAGCGGCTCCAAGTTCATAGGTTTAGGAGGGGATTGCTTTTTCACACAGGGCCAAGTAACTTGGAGTAGTTTTTTTTCCATATGCCTGAATCAGACTACAAGACAGATTTGGTCTTTAACGATTGCACAGTCAGACGACTGCCATAAAATCTCGCCGTATCTCGGTCATACAGTGGCAACACTACACGTGTATTCCGATACCACCGTATCCTGTCTTTTACGAGCAGTGGGCTTTATATTGTCAAAGCAAACACTGTTGGAGAGGCGGAACCAGAGAACGTGTCACTGGTCAACGCCACCGGCTACGCTCGTTACCATGGCAACGACATCAACAATGGTTCGGGCCAATGTATTGTGTGGAGCGAAATGAGGAAAAATGTGCGGTGGTCATCACCGGTGCTCGGGAGAGGACGTTCATTCAAAGATTGCTTGAGGTATGTTCATGTACTTTTAATACGATACAGCTCGCTCGATGTAGCTTAGCAAGCTAGTGCTAGCACTAGCGATTGTACGTAAACATGCCGGTGTTCTGTCGAATCGTGCTCTCAGGTTTCGTTAATCATTGGTTTGTGCGCAAGTATGTTGACAACAGGAAGCACGGGAGGCGATGCGCCGGACACAATACGCAATCCTATTGGTCAACGTCAAGGTGCGCTGTTAGAGAGTTGTCGTCGATATGTCACACTACACAGACGATAGCCCCAAAAATCTAACTTGCTAGATTTTTCATTTTGACATCGTAGGGCATGGATTATGTCACACCACAAAAAGTTTTGTCGGTCCCGATCTGGAAAATCGCCCGCGATAGCTAATCGGGCCAAGATCGGGGCTAAAATCCTGTCGTCTGCTCGAGGCACTAATACATTAAATCACCATTTAAAACAGCATTCTAAGTTCACTTGGGTTATATTTGTCTGATATTTACATTTGTTTGATGATCTTAAACATTAAAGTGGGGAAACTATGCAAAAATATAAGAATTTGACAAAGTTGACCAATACTTTTTCGTGGCACTGTGTGTATACATTGTGCGTAATAATAAGAGAATGCTTCACTGTGAGTTTTAGTTCTTACTGATAAAAGAAGACCTGAGAGTTCTGGACGGCTCATAATTTACCGCTGACCGCAAAGATTGTCTGTCGTTTTCATTTCACTCATTATAACATACACAGCCATGTGCAAAGGTTTTAATAACTTTGTTATGAAGCTAACAAATCTGTCTGTCTGTCTTTCTAAACCTTGTTTATAGCATAGAAAAATACAGATACTGCATGTGCAAAGTTAAAAAGCCCAGACTCCTTTAAAGAGGATTGTATAGGAAAACAAACTATCATTAAAAAAAAAAAAGTGTAATAATTGCTGTAGTAATGATTTATCCATGTTCTGTTTGGGACTATGATTTTAAATAGGTATATTGATTTGTTTTGCTTGTCAATACTTTGCAAAATGGTGTGAATAATCATAAACGGTACTTTTATATGGTGGTGGTACACTTATGCAATCCTTTTTAAATGTATGTCAATCATATGGTTGTGGTAAAGCTCAAAATGAAATGGGAACTTTTCCCAGGGGAAAGTTAGGGTGAGGAGCCCTCACGAGAGGAAGTGGCTCCTCTCAGTCGGACAAACGATCGAATATAATTATTTTTTTTATTTTAATAATTGACCTGTTTTGTCTGCTGCTGCTTGTTGCGGACAAACTACTTTTTTTTTGCAAATATCATATCTCGAGTCGCTGTCAATCGAAACTGTGGTATGCCATGGTCATGCTGTACCGCCTCAAAAAATGGTGCCACCAACTGATTTGCACATGATTTGGTCTCACCATTTTTTGTGGTGGAACAGCATGACCACGGCATACCATAGTTTCCACCAGTGCGACTTGTGCAAAAGTTAGTGTAGAGCCCTGTTTTAATTTTCAAGTGAATGAGAAAATGTCATGTTCACTGAGTGCTGCATTCAAAGTCCACTTTCACAAGAAAAGTCTGCTTTGATGGAAATAGTATCCTGGGAGACACTAGAGGCTTTTCATTTGAAGATAAAAGAGGAACTGCTACATTCTTGAGCTACTGCATCGAAAGTCCACTTTCATAATAAAAGCTTGATTTGTTGGAAATCCAAAGTCCTCTTCCTGCTAAAATTCCTTCTGAACTTTTGTGATTTGATGAAATAGATTTGAAAGTAAAAGAGGAAATGTCATTTTGACGCAGCCAGCTGCCTTGAAATACAACTTTCACAATAAAAGCCTCCTTAGATGGAAATAAAGTGTCCAATGCCTTTCATTTGAAAGTCAAGTAGCGCTTGTGTCTGTGTTGTTGTTGTGTGCAGCTGACCATGAACGACTTCAGCGTCCACCGCATCATCGGCCGCGGCGGCTTCGGCGAAGTTTACGGATGCAGGAAGGCCGACACGGGAAAGATGTGAGCACCCCCGCAGAAAGTTGCAGGAAGTGCCTCTGGCACGCCCACGTTTGCATATGTGCATTTGTCTTGTGTGTTTGAGTGTGCGCGTTTGTGTTCTTGTGTTTGTGTGTTCATACATTTGTATTCATGGATGTGTTTGTATGCACATGCGCCCCCCCTTCAGGTACGCCATGAAGTGTCTGGACAAGAAGCGCATCAAGATGAAGCAGGGCGAGACGTTGGCGCTCAACGAGCGGATCATGCTGTCGCTCGTCAGCACGGGGGTGAGTCGCGCGTTACCGTTAGCGCGGAGACGGCGCGGCGGGGCTAACTTGCGGCGTTGTGGCTGTTGCAGGACTGCCCGTTCATCGTGTGCATGACGTACGCCTTCCACACGCCCGACAAGCTCTGCTTCATCCTGGACCTCATGAACGGTAACCGTAGCAACAACACATTGGATTTTGAATGAATTCAAACCAACACGGCACTCGCATTGTTTATTGTATTATTTAATTTTTTTTATTTTAATTTCCTAAAAAAAAAAAAAAAGTCAACTGTATTTATTAATTTAGCTCATGAAATAAATTGTCAGTAGATTTTATTGTAAATATCAACATGAAGAAACATTACTTATATAAGTCATTTTTAATTACGTGATATAGTTTAGTTATCGTACATAAATAAAATATATTAGCATGAAACAATTACTAGGGCTGTAACGATACACCAAGGTCACAATTTGATACATTTCCCGATTTCTGACGCGTGGAGAAGAAGCTGAGGTCGCCGGACACGGACACCGGCGTCCGCGACTGGGTTCTCAGCTTGCCGACGCAGCAGACAGTCAGGATGGAGAAAAGAACGTCCGGCTCAGAAAAAGCGGATTACTTTCAGGCCAAGCGGAAAAAGATAGTCCCCACGACAAGCAGTTGGAACAAATGTATCTTCGAGCTGAAAATCTTACAACATAATAATAGTAATATTCGTGATATGACGTTTGGTAGCACCGTGACCTTGTGGCTCCGTGTCGCATGGAAGAACACAGTTGAAAGGACGAAAAGAGGACACAGGTTTGGATGCAGAATCGTTACAGCTTTAACAATCGCCGTATGTATTCTTTTGTCAATAAAATAAAAATACAACTATTGGGAAATTGTATCGGTTAATTTTATTTATTGTAAATAAAATAATTGTACATTTTTTGTAAGTAAAATAAAACAATTATATTTTTTAAATGGTATGTTTTTGTCAAGAAAATAAAAAATAGTAAGACAAACAACAATGACTATGTTTAACTTTTTGGTTTTTGTATTTGTTAACTTATAGTAAATACTAATATTTGTAAGATAAACTGTATATATATGTATATATATATATTTACAATAAAATATTTAATACAGCTTCAAAAAGTTCAATATACTGACACATTTGTATATTAAATTTTTTGAAATTGTATTCATTGATTAATTATTATGACAACATAATTATAAATACAATGTATTTTTTAAACTGTCATTAAAGTCCAAATATTTTCCGTACACCTATTGTTGCTTTGTTTTACCTCATTTGTCCGATGAAAGATTTTTGTGTGTTTGCGCGTGCGTTGTGTTTGCAGGCGGCGACCTTCACTACCACCTGTCGCAGCACGGCGTGTTCAGCGAGAAGGAAATGCGCTTCTACGCCGCCGAGATCATCCTGGGCCTGGAGCACATGCACAACCGCTTCGTGGTCTACAGAGACCTCAAAGTACGAGCGCACACACACACACACGTGCACGACAAGTCCGTTCCCGGGTTAATCTGTGGCCGTCATTCGCAGCCTGCCAATATCCTGCTGGACGAACACGGCCACGTTCGAATCTCCGACCTCGGCCTCGCCTGCGACTTCTCCAAGAAGAAACCTCACGCCAGCGTGTGAGTACCTGTGTGTGTGTGTGTGTGTGTGAGTGCGCGCACGGGTGTTCCTTCGCGGCTTCGGGCAACTGCGGTGTTGCCGACACTCGCCGCGCTCTGCGAGCGGGTGCGCTGAGCCGTCTTCCAATTTGACTGCCTATTTCTTAAGAAAAGGATTTCCGGTCTGTTCAACTCATTTGCTGCCGCGGACGTTTCCAAGCGAATTTTGCAGCTTGTCACGTCAATCGCAAGGGAGAGAAATGACAAAACGTTGGAAGTCGGACGAGTTGAAGCACCTGACACTCGACCAGCGTATTTATATGTATTTTAGAAACGGAGTATGTGTGGCAATGTGTCAAAATTAGGACTCAGGCAATGGAGTGAATGGTGACCGTCATGTCAAAAAAGCTTGCAAGGCAAGCCAACTTGCAAGGCACCCGGCGGCTAGGCTAACACTATGACCACATGTTGACGTCTGTCGCATACTATCGCTAGGAGACTCACCTGGACACCAGAGGAGCTCGTTAGCGTCCTTGTAGCGTTCTCACCTCGCAACGTCCGCCTCTTAGTGTCACAAATGCTAAAAAAACATTTTTAGCCCTCCGATTTTTCTTGATGTTCATTCCAAGTGCTGTTAGTAGTGAATGCGCACGCTTGGCCTCCAGCGAGATGCTTGAGAAACCTGCAGACTTCTTTTTAGATTGCTTAGTCACCAACAGACCAGCACGTCGTCCACTGCAAGACCTCAAAATCATACCAAAATCTTATTTCGAGTCAAAAGTCATCTGTTTACACTTAAAAGAAGATTCATCACCTAACGGAACCAAATTTTCACTTGAAATTTGTAATTGGAAATAATAAATAATTTGTAATAAGTCTTTTTCGACTTATTTTAAGTCAAAAACTAGCTTGAAACAACTGTAACTTGTCTAACGACAAGTGACTTTTGACATCATGAGTGTTATTTGAAGTGTAATCAAATGAGTTTTCTGACTGGAAATATGACCAAAGATTTTGAGTTTTGGTAGCATTGCCACTGTAGTTCTTCCTTACCACCAAATACACTTTTACCTTTTAGTGTATTCTTTTTTTAAGTTGCATTGATGTGATAGCGGTGCGAGTCCTTTACTCACTTTTCTACATGGCTGACCTGATCCTGCTGCTGTTGTTGTTGTTGTGTACTCATGTTTTTTGGTGTGTTTTCAGGGGCACCCACGGCTACATGGCCCCTGAGGTCCTCCAGAAAGGGACGGCGTACGACAGCAGCGCCGACTGGTTCTCGCTCGGCTGCATGCTCTTCAAGCTCCTACGAGGGTAAGCCACAGCGCGACGCCGTTCCCAACTAGAGCTGTCGCCTTTAGGGCTCTAGATGAACTTGTTGCACTGGTGCGCCCAACGTACTTTCTTTGGTGCACCAGCACAAAGGTTAGGCTGGTCACGCCGGCTCACCGCCTGCTCATCTCGGCATATCCGACTCGCTGCTCGTTCCACGACATCGTATGTGCTTAGAAACGGCTTGTTGTTTTTGATAATGGTGGATATACAGTACTGTACATTAATATGTGTAAGTGCCATCCACGTCTTAATTCATGCGTCAATCAAATAAAACATCGTAACGTCTTGGCTCCTCGCGGCATAATGACGTGACTTGTGGCTCACCGCCTGCTCATCTCGGCATGTCGACACATATTCGACTTGCTGCTCATTCCACGACATCGTATGTGCTTTGAAACAGCTTGTTGTTTTTTACATATATATATATATATATATATATATGTATGTGTATAACTACAATCATCCAAAATAGCTGCTGTTGGCCCATATGATGATACTTTTTTTTACTCTATATGTTTGAATGTTAGAATTGATTGTCTATAAAGTCTCTTTGGCCATGAAGACTTTAGGATCAATTTCATTTTTAAATACGTTTTCTATGAGGGTAATTTTCTCAACATAGCACTTGAGATGATTGTTAATTTAGTGGGCAGAGGAATTGTTACTGATGAAGACGACATTATGTAAGTATTTGTTTATGAGACAACGGTGTATTAATTCCGTAATATGCTGAGAGCCACCAATAGCTCAGAGCAGCCTGGGCATCCGATGTCTAATAATGGCTTTTTTTTTTAAAAATAGTTGTCAATATACATTGCTGTATATGTAAGTACAGTCATCCACATCTTAATAAATGCTTCAGTCCAACAAGACATCTTCTCTCATTTTCATTGGCACTCCTTCAACCGCGGCTCACCGCCAGGTCACACTGGCTCCGGCAACTTGGTTTCCCCCTCATTCCGCAGCAGCCTTGCTGTCTCTCACTAAAACATTTTCCTGCAGTAAACAAGACACAATTTGAAAAAGAGTCATTGAACATTGATATTTGGATGTCACAATTTAAGATTGCCTATAATTTACTGTGAATCATTTGGTCAATTTATTGACTCTGCTATCTGCAGCCAGGTCGGTATTGCAAATGAAAATCTGTCCTCAGTTGCCTTACCTGGATGAATACAGGTTATATCAATGAAAATGATGTAACTGAATGAAACGAGTGCAGTCCACAATCTCAGCTCATCCTACTTTCTGAATCACTACTTGTGACTTCTCCAGGTCTGTTGGGAAAAAATATACGGATGTTAACTTCAACTCAACAATGACTGAGCCAAAACTGGCACAATGCATTCATTATGTGTACAAAGTCTCCTTTACCTTTTGTTGTCCTTCAAAGATGTAGTCAGAAGAATAGATTCAGGACATTTCGTGCCTTTGCAGCCAATGAATAAAAATCAACAAGATCATGAAATTATGTGGCAACCTGTCAAATTTACATAGGATTTTTTTTTGTTTGCCTGACAAATGAATGACATTCTTTATATATGCTACACCACAATATATATTTTTAATACAGAAGAAAATAGGCAGTATACTGTATAATTTGTGGCAGCGGCAGGCAGCCACAGCACTTCCGATGGCAGCTTGAGATGTCAGATGTGAAGCCGGAGATTTGTAGCCATGTGAAAAGATTCACTTCATTGCTGTAAATGGTAAATGCTTTCCGCTTTAGCTCACCTCAGACATAACGACCTCAGCGAGGTTGGTCCGGGAATTGGTAACAATCCCTGTCGTCTTTGCAGAATGTCTTCAGTCTGAGTTAACAAGCAAAATGGGACATAGGAGCTCTTAAAGTGGCACATTTTAACCTGGCAAGGACACATTTTCTCTGTCTACATGTCCTTTTCCCAATCTTTAAAAAGATATTTTTGTTTTCAATCATGTTAAGAGCAGGAGTTGTGTTTACCAAAAAGAGAAAAGGCCAGTGTGTATATACTTGTACCTTCACATCATCAAATATAGTAACATGACGACTGTCAAATTTTCTGAGCGCAGGATCAAGTCCCCTGTTTTTCCAAAGAAACATCCTGTTGGATGGAGTTTCTTTTCAAAGTCCTGCAATATAATGCGTCCTGAATCTAGGGGATTGATAAAGTTTTTGCAGAATAGGGAGTTGATTAAGTGCCTTTACTTGAGAAAACGCAACACAGCTCACAGAAGGCCATGTATTACATATTACCTTACATATTACATATTACCAGGCCCACAGTTGACAAAGACGGACTCCATCGTCTAATCTAAACACACATTGTGGAGCAACCCATGTAGACGGATAATGTAACAAAACCCACTGGCATTATTCTTTATCCTCAGCAAAGAACGACCAATGTTACTGCAGCTTGCAGAGGCGTTGCGGTTGTCTGGATGAAAAATATTATTCTGTCTGTATTATACTGCCCCCAGGAGGCCAAGGCGCACACACCAATAGGAGCAGCACAATAGCCATTGAATTGAAGCAAAAAAAAATGTGGCATAAACTGTTTCATTGATTTACATTCAAAATAATTGTCATTGCTGTGTTTTCATGAAGCCCAATATTATAGTTTGCTAGTTTTCTTATTAATAAAAACACATTTTGCCTTTGGGTTTATTGCAGTTAGGGCATCACGATGTTGAAATGAGTCAAGGAGCTTTTTTTGGCCATCAATAGTGAGTGGTCTGCTGCCGTCTTGTGCCGTCAGCAGCAATTCTGAAGCTTTCCGCCCCTTTCACACGCATGCACATGCGCACTCGCCAATGCCACAGGTCTCAGCCGTGTGTGTGTGTGTGCGCGCACACTAAACTAACTAAAGTGTCTTTCTCGTGTGTTTCCTCCCCACTCCCGCCATCGCCCCCTTCAGGCACAGCCCGTTCCGGCAGCACAAGACCAAAGACAAACACGAGATTGACAGGATGACGCTTACTATGGTAAGACGCACGCACAAACGTGTCATGATGGAAGCTTCCGGAACAGTCGCGAAGCCAACTGACCACATTGGCACTTTTGCCACTTAAAAATCATTTCTGCAGGAAAAAATTCCTCCCAAAATGGATTCAGTCGAAATTTTAGGCTCGTTTTCTGATTTTCAGCCAGGTTTTGGCCCGACCACATTTCGAACACGGCAGCCTGACCGCGCAGATGGCGGAAGTGGAAAAAGGGGTGTTCCAAAGGCAATTTTTTATTTAACATTTGATCCAAAAATTATCGCAATCATTGAAAATGACTGCCAGTTTCATTTTCTTGAGCAAAAAAAAAACAACCTAAAGATAATAAATATATGAAATATGGACCATGAAGACCATATAGGTCTTTTAAAGCCTTAATTCCAAATAATTACAAACCAATTCATTCATTTCACAAATAGTAACCGCATTTGAATGGCGTTTTGTGTTCCAAACCTTTTTCAATGTACCATTTCCTGGTACGGCGATAACACTGACTCGCGCGTCACAGCTCGGCCACCGAAACGGCGGAATCTGAAGAAACGGCGTTGCGACGACTGATGGGAGGCAAATTTACCATAGACCGCTTCTCGCGGTAGAAGATAAACGTGCGACATGCGATCCAACTTCAAACCACTTGAAAGGCAGTAATTGGAGTGTTCTGAAAAACTGCCCTACAAACTTTAGGTGTATTTAATTTTGACCAGGAATATTGTTTGTTTTCCCCCCTACTGTTTTGTAGGGTTAGGAAGTCTGTCCAGTCTGTCTGTGTCATTTGTTTGATTCAGTCATCTACTAAAATCCATTTCAATTCAAAAAAGTTGCTTTTTTTTAGGACAATTATACAATTAAAATGTGATTAATCAAGATGAATTACATTTTTTAAGTGGGTCCCGCCTCTCATTTATGAAATGTAACTCAGTCAATAATAGCTCATGCCATCACGACAAGCGGTGAACGTACAGGCCAACGAACGGCGTGCAGAAAGGAGGACTGCTTCTCAGTTTGGTTTCTATTTTGAGCCTTTAGCAACCTTACGGCAGAAGAGGTAAAAGAGTTTGCGGCGCATACGGTCATATAGCCGAGCACAGCGCACACGATCGGGTTGGGTCAAAATTTCCGGTTGTCCAAAGGTAGCAGAAGTCCTTCATTTTGGAACACATTTAAACGATGCCATTCAGACACTTCTGGCCTTTCGGAGAAAGTCAACCCAACCGGCATATAAAGGAATATGTTCAAAGACATCAGATACGTTTGTCCAAAGAAAGGAGTTGTAACGCGTTACCAGCCAGCATCACTCCACGTTGCGACGATGGCGGATCACCGCTGCTGATGTTCTTCTCTAGTGGGCGACTCATGCCACACGTCAAAGTGCGTCTTGGGGTGCCGTTGGGTGCCCCCCCGCGCCCAGCCCGAAAAAAATCAATCTGCAAAATGAAATGTTGAAAAAGTTTAATGCTAGAGCTCCACAATTCAGTACGACATAGTTGCCAGTTTTCAGCCATTCAAACATGTAGAATGTACTTTGAAACCAATTTCTCTGAATTCAATTTACTGGCTCTTTTTGTTGCGTCCTGTGACAATGACGACGACACATCCGCCCGACTTCAAAGACAGAAACGTCTCGGCGCCGCATTTCTTTTCCAAATGTGCAGGGGGCGCTGCTGAGTCAGTGTTTGGCTTTTACGCGCAAACAGCTAAAGTGTGATCTTTGGCTATCATCCCAAATCAGATGAATCATTTCATCCGGTGACTTTGTCTGCTTCATCCTTTAATCCTCCTACTTTTGGTAGCTCTTCTAATGGCACTCATGTGATGAAGGGTCACATCACGTGGACATGCAAAGCGAGTGACGACCTTCTTCTTCTTGCATATTTCAGAATGTGGAACTTCCCGACTCGTTCACGGCCGAACTCAAAGAACTTCTGGAAGGTCTCCTGCAGCGCGACGTCGCCAAGAGGCTGGGATGCCAGGGCCGGGGGTAACGAACGCACGCACGCACGCTCACATACACACACACACACACACACACGTCACGTGATCTGACATCAGTTCTCGCATGCTTGAATTCTTATTAATGAAGCATTTTCAAGGGTTAGAATTTAAGATCAAAGTGCTAAAACACCAAGTTTCTATAGCGCCCGTCCACAAGGTCGAATGTGACTTTTTGCTGACTTTTGAGCTGTTGGAGAAGACGAGGCCGGCGTCATATCTTCACGAGGACTAACATGTTTGTGTGGCCTGTCAATCAGGGCGTCCGAGGTCAAGGACCATCCCTTCTTCAAGGGCATCGACTGGCAGCAGGTCTACCTGCAGAAGGTAGGTTTAGGGTTCATTATTATATTTATTCGTTAAAGTTAGGAAGTCTAATGTGTGTGTGTGTGTGTACAGTACTCGCCGCCATTGATCCCGCCCCGAGGGGAAGTCAACGCCGCCGACGCGTTCGACATCGGCTCCTTCGACGAGGAGGACACCAAGGGCATCAAGGTGAAGGGGATAAACGCGCAATCACACACGCACAGACACACTTGCACGCACACTCAAACACGCTCACACTTACTCAGGCACTCACACTAATGCGCACTCTCACACAGACACACATAGTAATGCACGCACACTCATACAAATGCTTCCACAAACACGCGCGCACGCACACACACACACACACACACACACACGATGCTGCAGTCCAAGTCTTTGGTCCCAAGTGTGGTGTTGTGCATTTGTGTGTCCAGCTCCTGGACAGCGACCAGGAACTGTACAAGAACTTCCCACTGGTGATTTCCGAGCGTTGGCAACAGGAAGTTGCCGAGACCGTCTACGACGCCGTCAACTCGGACACAGACAAGAACGAGGCCCGCAAGAGGGCCAAGAACAAACAGCTCGGACACGAGGAAGGTAAGAAACCTGCGACAGTGTAGAGCTAGAGTTATTTTATTTTATTTTATTTTTTATTTTATACAGTTTTACCCTTCCCACATGCTTTAAAAAACAAATGATTAAGACACATTTTATAGTATTGGGGGGCAAAGCGTGCTTGCTTCAAGCTGTATTTGTCATAACAAGAGAAAGAATCAAATGTATACTTAAAACACCCAAAAGAAAAAGTCTGCATCTTCATGCTAACACATAATGTGAAATCACATAGGCTGGCTAACAGAAATTAGCTGCAAGACATATAACAAAGGAGAATTGAACACTGTACATTGAAACACCAAATGTTCAAACCAAATCATTTTGTCTAACGAGTATTAGTAGCTTAATGCTAACATGTAATGCAAAATCTCATAGACTGGCTAACATAAATTAGCATCAATGTTGGGGTAATTCTAAACTTGTCGAAAGAGATTGGCTCCAACGACCGGAGACAAATTCCTTGTGTGTTTTGTAACATGGCTAATAAAGGGGATTCAGATTCGGAACTTCTACTTTAACATATGCGGAGCAAAACCACGTCATGAAAGCGGATTAAACATTATATATTTAAAGACCAACATTTTCAACCAAACCGAATTATTTTGAGAGTTTGAATCTTAATGCTAACATATGATGCAGAAATTCAAGGAGAGGCTAATAGAAATTAGCTTTGATTTTAGGGTAATTATAAACCTTCAAGCAACTGCTATTATAGCACACATGGCGCAGCCACACATATATCGATAGAGTATTAAACATTGTGTATTTAAACCTGCAAGCCATTTTTGTTTTGTCAAAAAAAAACAAAAAAACATCCTTTTCAGCCTAGCCTCTACTAGAGGAGACGACACAGAACATCTTGCTGTATTTTTCAGTATTTTCTTTTTTTATATTTAGTGAATGCCCAATTCAGTTCCATCGCTGGCATGGTTGGCGGCGCACCGCGAACGACGTAGCGGAAATGACGCATTTTACTGACCAACGGGTGGAGCGCGGTGGTAAAAAGCTCACTAAACATTATATTGCATTTCTGTAGCACAAAGTGATCATACAATAATTACTGTGCAAACAAAAACAATAATTAAAACCAAAATAATTGCTGTGAACGAACGCGGTGTCTTTCTGAGGCCTTAGCTGCCCAATAAGGTGCCTGATGTAAAATACACGACATTCACCACCAACAATGCAGCCACAAAACGCAGCACTGATAGAGAAGCTATAAGAATGATCTCTTCCAGAGAGTCCATCTTTCTTTCCCGACTGGCCATACTTCAAAACATCATCAACGTGTGTAGCATCACATACATGGACAAGAACCGTAACACGCATTGCCTGTGTCATATTGTAGTGACGGCTCTGTTCTTTTGTTGTAATGCAGAGAAGCTCAAGCTTAGCAGGCCCAAGTTACATACGATAGCTGTAAAGACTAAAAATTTTAACCAAACCCTTTTTTCTAACTGAACTTGATAGCTTAATGCTAACATATTATGCAAAACGCCATAGACCAACTAAGAGAAATTAGCATTACATTAAGACTGTGTCCAAAATCACTCACTATACTCACGCTACAGTGCACTATATAGTGGTTACGCCATTTTGTAGTCATGTCCGAATGCTTAGGCTGTGTCCGAAATTGTTCACTCACCCCCTACCCCCCCATGTAGTAGTGCCCAAAAAAGTCACGCCCAACCGATGGTCACGCACCGAGTCGTGATATACCATAATGCGTTGCATCTTAGCGGGACTAAATGCGTCAAATCTTTCAGATAAATGGAAGTAACTTTTCAACAAAGACAAAAAAAAATGTTTACAAAATGTTCTCATTTTCATACATGCAAATTAGTCGCCTTTCGACGAAATTCACCATTTTGAACTCAAAATAGGCCATTTACGTGAATCGTATAGAGCCGATGAGTTTTTCCTGGGGTGGGGGTCGTCGTTATAGACTGTTTCGTACTCCTTGAATGCTGGCAGACACGTAATTGTGAATATTACTCCGCGGCGGACTAATATGCGAGTGCATCGGCCTGAGGTTCCACCTGTGCGCTCGGGACCTGCTTTGCATTAGTCACAGGTGTTTACGAGACCAGAAAAAAACACTTACGAAGTAACTGTAGTTTTACTCCGTTACGATGATCGAAATGTCGCTCGCTACTTTAATTCCGTTCATGCTGTGGTTAAAAAAATCTGAAGTTACTATTTACTCAGTACTTGAGTCATTATTTCACTGTGTACTTTTTAC
The DNA here is from genome assembly GCF_024500385.1 of Phyllopteryx taeniolatus. Lineage (NCBI taxonomy): Eukaryota > Metazoa > Chordata > Actinopteri > Syngnathiformes > Syngnathidae > Phyllopteryx > Phyllopteryx taeniolatus. Next base: position 536,253 of record NC_084516.1, read on the forward strand.
TCTTCAGTATTTTTTGGGAGGACTCCTTTTGACTTTTCCTTGAGTCCCATTATTGTCAAGTCACAGTCCTCTTCCTTGAGTCCAATATTTGGCGACTCTTCCCGCCTCTGGAGCAGACATCCGCTATTGCTACTCTTACGTTGAAGCAACATTTTTGCTCATCAGATCAACCCGTGTCGTATTTGTTGCAATGGTCTTTTGGATTTTGGCGTCGAGGTGCTGCGGGTCGCGGCCCCGGTTGCGCTCCCGGCGGAACCGCCAAGCACACGTAACATCGGCGACAAGAGTTGACCCGCTAGTACATCTTGTATTAATTAGGAAACGCACCTACAATTATCTAATTAGTTTACGGATGTTCATGTTAAATGTATTAAGCGAAGGAGCGATGTTTGGGATTATGTCACAACACAGAATTAACTAACTTCAAATTCAGAAATGGACAATGAAAATGGAAAAATATTATACTTAATATTTTCCTGGAGGATGCATTTGGGATTAGCCTTTGAAGATGGTAATAGTGAAAAATGAAGTGAAACAGACAATGATTTTCCAGAATAAGAGCACTTAAAGAGGAGGATGCTATTCATGTGGCACAGCTTGAGGCAGGCATCAGGTGCAGGTGGAGATGGGCCTGGCTCAAGTTGGAGGCCAGAACAAAAAAAACTAAGAAATAAGGCAAATTTCATTTGAATCTTAAATTTGTACATCAACATGTACTTGAGCGGTGTAAATAAATGTTTTTCTGCGTGAAGAAAATGAGTTTTTTTCACCTTACTGTACTCTTCAGCTATTCCAGATTGCTTAATTTATATTCAAATATAATTTATGTTCAAATAAAATAAAATGTTTATTTATTTATTTTGATTTGTCACCTTTCATGCCTTTGGTGTTTGCATGTGTGCATTTAAAAAAAAAAAAATGTTTTGTGCAACAGCTGTGACATCATTAACACAGCGTCGTGTAGTGTCCGAAAGCTGTTACAAATAAGATCACTATCTAGTCTACTAAGTAGTGCAACCCCACATGGGGAGTCGGTAATACTGACTGAGTGAACCATTTCGGACACAGCATAATCCTCTTCTTTCCTTCTATGTTGTTGTTGTGTGATGACATCATGGTGCTGCTTTTGTTGTGTTGTTGTTGTTGTTGTTGTTCAGACTACGCGCTGGGCAAGGATTGCATCATGCACGGCTACATGCTGAAGTTGGGGAACCCGTTCCTCACGCAGTGGCAGCGGCGCTACTTCTATCTCTTCCCCAACCGGGTCGAGTGGCGGGGAGAGGGAGAGTCACGGGTCAGTCACTGCCACTCATCACGACTCCCGCGTCATATACGTCCGTACGTGTTAGCGTGCGTGCGTGTAAACGCTCTCACTTTGTGTGTGTGTTTGTGCGTGTGTGTGTGTGTTGAACACGCAAAGGAAACATGGCTGGTGAAACACTTGACGCAGCTCAAAGACTCGGTGAGTGGCTGCCGTGTTGTTGGCTTGTAGACTCTGCCCCGCCCCCCTCCTGCTGCTAGTTGAACAAGTGCCTGTCGCGTCACCCTCACACATTGATGCTCAGCTGTCATGTCTCGCGGGAAATTTTGGAAGTTAAAACCGAAGAACGACACCAGGTCCCAGGCTCTAGACTCCAGTGTCAAGCCATCGGGTCCGGGTGTCTAGCCCCAAATCTAAAATGAATCCCGAGTCTCGAACCCAGGTCTCTAGTCCTTAGGTCCAAGACTGTACTATAAGGCATCAGGTCCAGGGCCCTCATTTATCGAAGAGTACATTCTACCTTCATTCATAGGACTGAAATTTAAAATGTAAGCAGAAAAAGATCTGCATTTATCGAGGGTTATCCCGATACAACAGTTTCACTTCCGATACAATACCGATATTGCAGCCTTGAGCGGTGGCCAATCCTGATATTGATCCGATACAATATCAGCACCAATCATACATAATTTTAATACTTATTTTGTATTATGGAATGATAGAAACGGCTTCAATCGAAATTATATGACTCAAACAGAGAACAATAGAGGGGGAAAAGCTACCCATTTATTATAATCCAATGAGTTAGATGAAGAAAAAAAAACATCTGAAGCATAGATACAAATTGTACTATGTACTATATTCTACTATAATTATATAAGACAGACTTTGTCAGGTATGCACAAGTGTATACAGAACAAAATTTTGTTGCATTTGGCTCAGCACAGCGTTTGGAATAAATACATTTAAAAATGTAATTAATCAGAATCAGAATAATCTTTATTTGCCAAGTATGTCCAATAATTAGTTAATGCATAAATAAAATCAAAATGCACAAATGTAGTTTATATACCTCTGCAGCAGTAACTAAACATTGGGATTTTGAGAAACACAGTCATCAGAATCATCTGATTCTGAACATAATGTGCTAAGCGACGCTTCGCCTTCCGCTCACACCGCTTTCGCTTGCTCCTCCGTCGGCTTGCGCCGCTCAGCCGGGCCGCTGCCGCGTAGGCCGCCGGCTCTTTCCAGGTCCAGCTCTCTGAGGCGACTGAAACCCAGAGGCCCCGGATGGTGGTCATTCCAAGAGCAAGTGCTGACCATCATATTTTTGCCACGGATTTTTGCGATTTTTGGCCAAAATAATTGTAACTGCCACAGTTGTTTTGGCTGACGCTGTTGTGATCACGTGGGCTCCGCATGCGGGTCCGACGCTGCTCGATAGAAGAGCCGGAGCGGAACGGACCGCTTGTATCCGAGCGCTTATGTCGGACATTCGATATAATCCGATACTTAAAAGAAAAAGGGATGGGTGTCTGTAATGCATTAAAAGACCTGGGGGGCGGGCAGGGCAGAGGAGCAAAGCGTCGAGACCGCGAACCGGCGTTGACGTACTGAATCTCAGTCCGAAGCCCAAAACTCCGCAGCAGCCCCCCAAGGAACCCTAAGTATGAGCGTGTGCCAGGATCCGAAAAAATATTTACAGTGAATGGTGTGTGTGTGTGTGTGTGTTAAGTGAGTGAGCGAGAGCCACGTTTCCTACAGGCCGGGCCGATCCGATCCGGTCCGGCGGGTCGTCCACAGGGAGCGAGGACTGTTGCACCCAGCCCTGCGATACCGCCCCCGGAACACCCACCCTCCCCATCTTAGCCAATGCCCGCCCCAGAGTGCGGGAAGTGGACCCAGCCTAGGCAGTGACGAAACCCCACAGCAGACCCCAGGGTCAGCAGGGTACCCCCCGCAAGAAGAGGGGGAGGCGACCACAGCCGGACGCAAGGACCGGAGAAAAGAGGAGGAAGCAGGCCCTGGAAGCGACAGTGGGCCCCACCGCCCCTCCCCAGCAGCCGGAGCGGCTGCCAGTTGGCACCACCACAGCACCCGCGGAACATGAGCCAATCCACCACCAACGCACGCCGGGAGTAAAGAAAACACGTGATGATTGCTTTTAGGTTTTTACACTGTGTCTTGCTTACAAAATGTAATAGATGTCTGACATTATTTGTGCAACTTCGACCTTAAATTATCTTCCCGGATACAAGCGGCCGACACCCTGCGGTTTCCTCCCTTAGAGAAGCTCGGTCATCCAGGAGGATCTCAGAGTCGAGCCGCTGCTCCTCCACGTCGAGAGGAGCCAGATGAGGTCCCGGACACCTCCCCGGCGAGGTGTTCGGGGCACGTCCCGCCGGGAGGAGACCCCGGGGACGACCCGGGACATGCCGGAGAGACTACGTCCTTCGGCTGGCCCGGGAACGCCTCGGGATCCCCCCGGAAGAGCTGGATGAAGTGGCTGGGGAGAGGGAAGTCTGGGCGTCCCCGCTAAAGCTACTGCCCCCGCGACCCGACCTCGGATAAGTGCTAGAAAATGGATGGATGAATGGACGATTTTTTTTTTAGTCTCCATATTTCAAGAATATTCAAGTTGTCCATACACTGCTCTAATATATTGACGCATAGTGGCTGGTTGCTATTTTTGGAATTTGAGCGATCAATGAAGGGTTTAAGAAGTCGCCCCCCGTGATAATTGTGGAATTGGCTGAAAAGTGAAGTGTGAAAATAGCTTGTGGACAAAGGCTGGCTCATCTTTATTAGGAGCGTATACATTGATGATTTGTTAAATATTGTTGCCTGTATAATTATGTATCGGCCTTCTGAGTCCGCTACTGTACTATTTATTTGTCAAAAGTAGTCTTATATAAACTAGTATTGAGACTTCTCTTTGTCTGCTGTTATAATAAGCCGAGAAAGCCAGAGTGAAATTGGAATCAGTCAGGTATTTTTCTTCGCTTTTGATTAGATGTGTGAGATCTGTTTTAAATTTAGTGAAATAATCTTAATTCTCTTTGCCTGTGATCAAATGCCATTAACATTCCACGATACAAATGTTATGTGTGACATAATGCGTGCGTGTATCGTAATTTTGCATGAATTGGGTACAAATGATATGTTATTATGTTGATGTTATTTAAAGCCGGTGATAAGAATGATTTATTTCAGTCCAGTCAAGCCAGGGTACAGAAAGGTTAGCAAACATACAACCCCAAATCTAATGAAGTTGGGACGTTGTGTTCAACATCAATAAAAACAGAATGCAGTGATTTGCAAAACAAACATGAGTGCTGAAGGAATCAAATGGCGTGTAGCGGTTTGTCGTGTATTGTGACAATTGTGTGTTTAACGCGTGTGAGTGCAAGGGGAGAAGGAACACAAAGCGAAAGTCATGCGTGGTTCCTTTTTTTTTTTTTTTTTTTTAAACGGAGCGAACAAAATACAACAAGCTTTTGACAATAAGGAGACCCAATCAGAAGTACTTATCTAGTAGAGCCAGGGGATGACGTTGGCATCACGAAACAGTTTGAGCTTGTTGACATCCAACCACACTCATTTGCCTTTCTTACGGATGTTCTACATCAAGTTTTTACGCCCCTCGTTGATTTCCTTGGGGAGCTGGTCGTTCATTCCAAAAGATGTCCCTTTGAGCTCACCACCTTGTGTTTTCACAAACTTTTTTTTGGGGAAGTGTTCAAACTTAGCGGCGATGGGACGTGGTCGGTTTCCTGAACGAATATGAACAGGGTGAAAGGTCATCTTGTCGTCTGCATCTCGTTGTATCTTGAGCGCGGACATCATTCACTTTTTAATCTGCGCCTCGGGTTTTCCGGAGCGTTTTCTGGAATGCCCGAGAAGGTGAGAATGCCGCGCATGCTTCTTGATTGAATGTCCAGCATGGTTTCCTTCATGATTTTCTATTCCATTCTGAGCGTTTTCAATTCCGCTGTTGTGGATATCAAGTTTGATCGAAGTGCAGCATGATCTAATCGTAGCTCCTCGACCTGTTTTTGAGCTCGGTGATCACTTGGCGCAGCAAGTCGAGTGTAATTTATGATTTCTTGTCGATTGAGTGGGGGGCACTGGCCCGTGAGTAAATCTTCAGTCCAAGTCGATGAATCTGCCTTCTTCCTCTTCAGAGGTTGTTCAGCGCGGGAGCTGGGATTCTCCATGTCGCAATGTTTTCGTCACGTCGTCTCTCGCGTTGTCACAGCATGTCACTTGCGCTTCCTGTTTCCCACGATGCTTTGCATCCTCGTCTTATAGTTTGACTCTTTGTGTCGCAGCAAAACCTTCTGACGATGGAGCAAATCGTTTCTGTGGAGGAGACGCAGATTAAAGACAAAAAGTGCATCCTGCTGCGTATCAAAGGAGGGAAACAATTTGTGCTGCAGTGCGAGGTAACGCACGCACACACACTCGGGGCGAAAGGGTTTTTGAAAAGCATCCAGATGGTTCAGTTCGGTCCGCATGTGTCCCGTTGGGTTCGGCACGCGCAACTTTTTTGTTCTCATTTACTATTGAGCGTGTCCACCTGTTCATACAAAAGAATAGGTTGGCTATCTGCAAATGCACGATAGTGACAAAAGTACTGGCTCATCTGCTGTAACTCCTAATATGATCTGAAGTGGCATCCCCTTCTTAATCAATAGGGTTCAATGTGATATTCGTCCACACTTAACAGCTTTAATTCTTCTGAAAAGGATGTTCACAAGGTTTAGGAGTGAGCTTATGAGAATTGATGAGCATTCTTCCAGAAGCGCATTTGTGAGGTCACACACTGATGTTGGACGAGAAGGGCTGGCTCTCAGTCTCCGCCCTAATTCATTTCAGATGTGTTCTATTGGGTTGAGGTCAGGACTGTGCAGGCCAATCAAGTTCCTCCACACCAGACTCTGTCATCCATGTCTTTCTGGACCTTGCTTTGTGCATTGGTGCACAGTGACGTTGGAGCAGGAAGGGGACAGCTCCAAATTGATCCCACAAAGTTGGGAGCATGCAATTGTCCAAAATCTCTTGGTATGCCGAATCCTTCAGCGTTCCTTTCATTGGAACTAAGGAGCTAGTCTTTTGGATATTTCCATGCTCCCAACTTTGTGGGAACAGTTCTTCCATTTCTAACATGGCTGTGTACCAGTGCACAAAGAGAGGTCCATAAAGACATGGATGACAGAGTCTGGTGTGGATGAACTTGCCTGGCCTGCACAGAGTCCGGATCTCAACCCGATAGAACACATTTGAAATGAATTGGGGCGGAGACCGAGAGCCAGGCCTTCTCGTCCAACATCAGTGTGTGACCTCAAAAATGCGCTTTTGGAAGAATGCTCATAAATTCCCATAAGCTCACTCCTCAACCTTGTGCACAGCCTTCCCGCAAGAGTTGAAGCTGTTATAACTGCAAAGGGTGGACCGACGTCATATTGAACCTATGGATTAAGAAAGGGATGTTACTTTAGATCATGTGTGAGTCAAGGCAGAGGAGCCAATACTTTTGGCAATATCGTGTATATCAGCTTTGTGCTCAACTAAACAACCCCAGATTACATACTGACTAAAGTACATTTGTGACTAAATTGGACAAATTGGTTTGGCGGTTAACCGTGGGATTTTTCATATGTAAATTAGGTGCCTTGGCTCAGCAAAGGTCTTCTGATCAAACGTGATTGAGCTCGGCTTATGCAGAAAGTTCACTATAAACTTCATTCTTATGTTAGTAGCAGCATTGCTATACGCTTCCGGTCAAGTCCACAAATACATGTTTTTGGCTAAAGCGCCACCACATTGAATTTGAAATGAAACAAATAAGATGTGCTTTAACTGCTGCTTTTCCGCTTTAATTTGAGAGTATTTACGTCCAAATAAGGTCAATGGTGTCGGAATTGCACCAGTTCTCAGGTCCTGTCTTCCACTTTTTAAAGGCTAGGTCGCTACATGCTAGCATCGCGTATCCTCACGTGAAGCAAAGTTTCCGTGCTAATCAAAACATCTCAGTCAGTCACCAACATTATAGCGATATCACTTCCGCGGTACTTTTTTGAGGACCTTGTTGCTTGAGCCGTCGGCGGGAAGGAGGGTCGTCAAGTGGACAGTTGTGAGTCGGACGCAGTCGGAGAGCTTACGTCGGAGAGAGAAAGACGCGGAAATGCCGTCGTAAGCTTACTGTTTCTCGCAGCTCTGTGTCTGTTCTCTCCAGACGCGCCCCGCTGCGATTTGATTGGCTGCTGCATCGCTGGACGGCATGACAAAGATGACGTGCCGCGGCGCCATCTCGGCTAACTTGCTACTGTGCTGTGGCGTGACATTGTCGCCTCATTTATAAATGGGGGGGGGGGGGGAGTTGTGCATGTTATGAAACGAACGGAACACATGCGGCCCGAACCGAAACAGTCAGACCAAACCGGTTGGATGATTTTCAGAAACCGTCCCTCTTCCCTAATGTGTGCGCGCACACACACGGACACCTGTAAGCACGCGCATAAATACCCTAACCTACATTCACACCAACACACACGCATGGACCCACACACATACACACACTTGCATGTACCTGCCAACACACACACACATACATGTGTACGTACACACGCCCACACCTGCGTGCACATGCTCGGACTCACACTGAAAGGCCCGTACGCGTACACGCGCAAACTTTTCACTGTCGCTGCTGTTGTCCGCAGAGCGATCCCGAGTTGGTGCAGTGGAAGAAGGAGCTGACCGAGGCATTCACCGAAGCTCAGAAATTGCTGCGTCGTGCTCCCAAGGTCATCGGCAAGAGTCGCACCGGCGGCGTGGTGGAGCTCTCCAAACCCCCCCTCACGCACCGCAACAGCAACGGCCTGTGAATGCGCACGCACGCACGCACAATACATGCTATACACACACACGCACACATGCGCACTCTCACACACGCGTTACGACCAATTGTAGTTTTCCCGCCATGGGACTTTGCCAGATGTGGAGCAGAAGCAGCATGTGAAGAACTTTGCATGAACCCCCCCACCCAGGACCCCTCAACACACCCCCGCCCCCCACTCTAGCAAGGACCCCAGGGGCACGCCCCCCCCCCCCCAAGTATTATGAAGTGCGTCAAGTGCCAACATGGCCTCTTACTGGAGGGGGCGGGCTGAACATTCCACTGCGGCAAACAGGAAGTGAACACAACACAAACTCGTCTCTGATTGGCTGCCGCTCACCCAGTCGGTAAAGACTCTGCGATTCCGCTGCACTATGTTGCTATGGTAACTACACACACTGGTTGGGGGGCGTCAGGGGAGTCTTGTATATATTTGTGTTCAGTGTTTGCAACAGCATCTGTATGGGTAGAGGGAGGGAGGGGCGGGGCTAAGACAGGAAGTAGTTATTTGTCACCATGGCGACGCTGCATTCTCACAGGAAACAGGAAGTGAGCTCTGAAAGGAGGCAGAGTCAATCAACATTAGCCCTGTTAGCATCTTAGTTGGTGCTAGAAACACCCAAATGAGTTTTTGGTGCAGAGTGCAGAACAGGGACACGCTCTAGAATGTTCTAGAATGAAGTTCGAAACAAACTACAGTGTAGCATGCTGGACAGTGTTTTCTACAACATGCTAAAACTAATTTTCCAGAATGTACCTCAACATTCTAGAAGGATCTCGTGGGTTCTGCAATATAAGAGAGCATTCTGGTGATTGCTAATGAACAATCTGTATTATTCGGCATTTTCAAGCGTTCTAGAATGTTCTATAACAGTATAAACAAATTCAAATTGTTCTCGAATATGCTCCAAAAATAATTTTTTAAAACCTAGCTGGATCCAGAGGGTTCTGCAACATTATGGAGCGTTCTGGTCTTTGACAATGAATGTTCTACAAGGTTCTGCATCACTATAGTTATCTACAACTATTTTTGAGCGTTCTAGTGTTTGACAATAAATGTTTCCAACATAGTAGAATGTTCTACAACATTATAGAGCAATCTACATTCCAAAACATCCCAGCATGATGTACTATATTGTAGAATGTTCCAAAATAAATGTATGACTACATTTTAAAATATTTTAAAAACTGAACTATAATGCCTGGAATGGTAAAAAAATGATTGTTCTACAACTTTGTACAACAGTCAAGAAAGAGCTACAACGTACTAGGAGCGTTTACAACATAAAACATTCTAGCATATAATGCAATGTTCTAGAATATTTCAATCTTAATGTTTCATCTACAGTACTTTGTAGAATGTTCTAGAAAGTTCTAAACACAACTGTAATGCCTGGAATAAATGTTCTACAATTTTTTAGAACAATTTAGAAGGTTCTGAAATATACTTAGTCTACAACATAAACCATTATTCTAGAAGGGTCTACGACATTCTAGGAATTCCAAAATGAATGTTGTAGGATGACAACAATGTTCTATAACATTCTAGGATCTAGAGAGTTCTGCAATGTTATAGTGTTTTAGTGTTACACCATGAACGTTCTACAGTGTTGTACCGCATTCTAGAGGGTTGTATGTTGTATATCTATATACTTCATTCAAAATCATTCTTGAATGTTCTAGAGCGTTCCGTCGTGAAAGAGCATGGCGGCGCTAGCAATGGTGACGCCGAAAGGAGCCCTGTGACTGAGCCGTCGAGTGCGGCGGAGGAGTGAGCGTGGTTCGCCCGATTAGCATCGTTAGCGCCGGTTGGCTTGCTGGTTTGTTTTGTTTGTGACGGCGGGTGGGCACCGTCGCACCTCTCGCGGTGTCTTTTTCATTTTTTTTAGGCTTTTCATTTTGTGTCGTTCGTCCGTGCATCTTTTTTAGCGCCATGTGCTAACTCGCTACATGCTAGTGTCAATGTGCCAAACGAAGGGGGCGGAGCCAGCGGGAAGCCTTACACGTCCCGTCGCGCCGACAAGATGGTGGCCGGTCGCCGTTTCTCCCAAGGGAACAAAAACTGACCAATCGCGTGACCGCCGCCACTCCCCACTTCCTGTTCATGCTGTTTGGACGCTACCGGAGCACAGTGACAAAATAAAAGTATAAATAAATGAAATAAAGAAATATATGTGTATAAGAAAGCTTTACGTTTATTTAAAAGATTTAATGTAGAAAAAAATTCAAGAACATTTGGGGGATTTTATTGTGATTTTCTTTCAGGTGTTTGTGGTGAACAATCTTGCACATAAAGACTTTCAAAACAAAAGCCTCCTCTGGTCTTTTTATTAGGGATGCGCCTCACGTCATTGTGGATTATGATGAATTATTGATTATTGCCATGATATCATCGTTGACACACAGGAAGTTGGACCACCAACAGTTAAAACTAAAACTTTTTTAGTCTGGCTCACTTCCTGTTGCCTTTACCAGTCGAAGCAGGACTTGCCTCGAGTCTCTGGTCCCAATTCATCTGGTCAAGATTTTAAGTTCCAGGTCATCAGGTTGAAGTTTTACTTCCTAAGTTATCTGGTCCAAGTCTCTAAGTCCCAGGTCATGAGGTACAATTTTCAAGCTCCAGGTTATCAGTCCAAATTTGTAGTCCACAGGACGAAGTCCAGTTCCTGGTCATCAGGAATAGTTTTCAAGTCCCTGGTCATCAGGTCCAAGTCTCTAATAGCAGATCAACAGGTCTAGTCTCACGTCATCAGATCAATTCTAGTCCTACTTTCAAGCGATCAGGTCCAAGTCTAGGCCCCAAAACATCAGTTGTTAATTTAGCGCCACTGAGACGTCCCTCAAAGCTCTGTCCTGAGTTGTTTTTGTCTTTTCGATGCTTGTTTCACTTTGGAACTTACACTTCGAATCAAGTCCGTAAAACTCTTGTTTTGGTAAATGTTAGCGTTTTGGAATGCTGCCTAGCTAGCATGGTGTATTTCCACACAAACTACTAATACTTACACTAGCAGTCATAAAAAGATCAATATTTGCATTTTCCTTTCATCTCTTCCAACTTTGCTAGAATTTTAGTAACCGTGTGTTATGAGCAACTTGTAGTACAGTATAGCTTTTTTTCCATTTTTTTTTTTCAGGTCCAAGTTTCAAGTTCCAGATTATAGGGTCCAAGTAGAGTCAAATGTCCGCAAGCCCCAGGTCCAGATCTCAAGCAGGTCTGGGGTCCTGAGTTCAAAGTCTATAGTCTCAAGTCCTGATTTGTAAGCGGTGACGGAATTTTCAAGTGGTCGTGTCAACGTTCAAATGATGTCATAGTTTTAAAGTTGTATGAAATTGAAAAGCTAACCAACTGCCTGAGAATTCCAAAAGCTGAGTTTGACCAAATTTGGGGAAAATTGATTGATCTCCTTGACACGTCAAGACTTTGGTAATTATTGGTGAATCTAAACCTCTCTTTTTTCCGCCCCCCACTTGTGTTCCTGTTTTATTTGAATATTGGGTAAGAAAGCTTTTATTTTTTTGTCGAGCGAGCCCGTATGAGAAGTGGGCCATCTCACACGACCCCGCCCACCTGTGTGACTCCGCCCCTCCCTCCCCCTCTCTTCAGCTGCAGCCGTCAATCAAAGTGACAGCTGAGGTACCAACACCCCCGAACATGCCATTTGTCACCCCTCAAAAATAAAAAATACATTCCACTAATAAAATGTTTGTATAAATGAGTTTGTAGTCCTCCAAGAACATTCTCTAGTGGTGTTCACACAAAAGTTCAAGTTTTAAGCAGTTCTCCCCTTCCCCGGAGTGGTGTCGGTGCCCCCCCTCCGCGACCCCCCAGGGTTTTATTTATAGGACACGTCTCTTACTTGTTGAGAGTTACGCCACTCGGACACACCAGGCAGCAGGAAGGTTCGCAGAGAGTCCAGTCCTCCTCTTCGGACCTCGTAGACCTCCTTAACGGTAACTTGATTCTTTTAATTCTGAATTAGTTTATTTTGAGTTTTCTTGTTTTTGGTAGCACTCGAAGGGAGTTTTTTGGGGAGCCCTGAGGCCTGAGACTTTGCTGCTGGACGGGATTTGGTTTTTGCGGTGGCCTTCGTGGGGAATTTGTCCGCATCTGGATCTGGTTCCCAGCAAAGTGGGAGGAGCCAAGCGTTGGTCTGTGATGTCACTTTGGATCAAAGAGTCTACAAAAAGTGCTGTGAGCTGCCCTCACGGCCAAGGCCCAAAGGGTACAGTCCGCTTTAGTGGCCTCATAACTAATAATTCGGCGTTTTATTGAAAGTTGTGCCGCTCCAGTCGTGACTACATTGTTAACCCCTATACTAGGAAATGTGGTACAGTCCGGTCCTGCTCAGCTAACAATTGGACAGACAAACAGGCCACCATTTTCTCTGAAGAATTTATTTTCACTTTTTGCCATTTGAGTCGTGACAAAAACATCCTCCTTCCTCCAGAATAACAAACGGTACAGTCCTGTTGTAATATGTTGTGGGGGAAATGACTTGCTCCAATAGAAAATACTTGAAGACAAAGTTACTTGTGCGGTGTATTATGTTTGCAAAGAGGTCAAACAATGAAACATCTGGGAAGTTGATTTTTATAGCTTTGACTTACAGAGACACTGAAACCGGTGATTCTCAAAGTTGTACGCAAGTATGACAAAGAACATGGTGAATTGTTTAAATTCAATCGCACTTTCTTCTTCAATTCAATTGCTTGGGTTGACTTGCGAGGATGGGATGAACTCTCCCGACGTATCATTTTAATCAATGACACCCTAATCAATTAGCCATTTTTCAACATATTAGCGATGAAACATACTTTTAGGGCGCTAGCTGTTGTTCATGTGAGAGTGCAACGGTATATCACAACAAAACAACAGTGTTACTGTTCAAATTGTGCGTCATGCTACAGTGGCTCCAAAAAAATGGACATTTTCCTGTTTTTCTTGATAGGAAGAAAACATTTGCCTCATTTTGGATGACTTTTAATGTTGGTCATCATAGTGGTACTTGTACAGCTAAGAATTTGGTACTTAGCGTAAGGTGGTACTTAGCGTAAGATGTTTGAGAACAAAATCAAAAACTCGAAAAAATCAAATATGACATTTTCCAACACAAATACATCATCCTTTATTAACGAAGTTGTCCCACTATCGTACAAAAAAAACCAATTCATTTTCAGTGTTTGCTATTTGAGACATGACAAAATCACCTCTCAGAATGAAAACTGCTATCCGGGAAGGATTTGAGGGGATCCCACGTGAACTCAGAAGTCTCCCGCTAACAGAAAAACACCTCGAAGGAATTGATTTTCACTTTTTGCCGTTTGAGTCGCGATGAAAGCGTCAACCGCCCCTCCAGAATGAAAGTGGTGCGATCGTGACATGTTGCGACATCTTACACTAACTTGGTCGCGAAAAACATTTTGTTGACTGAAACTTGAGCAGCAGCATGATGATGATGATGATGATGATGATGATGATGTACACGTGCGTGCATGTGACTTGGTTCCCCTCAGGTTGCCGTCTGTGACATCACACCGGGCTGCCATCACTCTGACCCCGCCCCCACACACCCTACAACCCCGCCCACCAAAAACCACACAAACATGGCGCTGTCATCACGCTTAAAACTTTGGGAGAAGAAGGTGCGCCCCACGCATGTTGCACGTGTCTGCGTGTGTGTACAGGCAATGAGCTGTTGACCTGATGCATGTCCTCTAGTCCAAAACAAGTCCCAAGTCAACAGGTCCAAGTCACTAGTATTAAGTCTCCAACAAGTCCCAAGTCATTAGATCCTTATCTCAGACTCCCAAGTCATCAAGTCCAAGTCCCAAACAAGTGTCAAGTCACCAGGACCCATCCGTCCATCCATTTTCTGAGCCGTTTCTCCTCACACGGGTCGCGGGCGTGCTGGAGCCTATCCCAGCTATCATCGGGGTGGAGGCGGGGTACACCCTGAACTGGTTGCCAGCCAATCGCAGGGCACATACAAACAAACAACCATTCACACTTCACAGTCACACCTACGGGCAATTTAGAGTCTCCAATGAATGCATGTGAGGAAAGCGGAGTGGCCGGAGAAAAGCCACGCAGGCACGGGGAGAACATGCAAACTCTTCACAGGCGGGGCCGGGGATTGAACCCCGGTCCCCAGAACTGTGAGGCTGACACTTTAACCAGTCGTCCACCGTGCCGCCCACCAGGACCCAGTCTCAAGTCAAATCTTTAGTCCCAGATCATCAAGTCAAATACCAAGTCATTAGATTCAAGTTTTCGACAAAACCAAAGTCATTGGTTCTAATCTGCAGCCCTTATGTCATTTGGTCAAAGTCCCAAGCAAGTCCCAAGTCATGTCTTGATCTCAACCTCTCAAGTCGTCAGGTCGAAGCCCCAAAAATGTTCCAGTTCTTCAGGTCCAAGTCTGTACTCAATAGGTCCAAGTCCCAAATCCTTATGTCCTGACATACAACTTTCAAGTCATCAGGTCAATGTCCCAAACAAACCAAGTCCAAGTCTCTTGTCCCACATCCTCAGTTCAGAATCTTCAAAAAATCCCAACTCATTAGGCCCCAATCTCTAGTCTCGAGTAAGGAGGTCAAGTCCCACGTCATCAGGTCAAAATCTCTAGTCCCGGGTCTTCTATACCAAGTCTCGATCAAAGTCCCAAGTCATCAAGTGCAAGACACAAACAAGTGTGAAGTCATCAGGTCCAAGTCTCAAGTCAAAGTTTCTCCCAGATCATTAGGTCAAATACCGAATCATTAGATCAAAGTCTTTAACAAGATCCAGTTGATTATGTCCTGATCTCCAACTCTCTAGTTGTCAGGTCTAAACCACAAACAAGTCCTAAATTCTTAGGTCCATGTCTGTACTCGTCAGGTCGAAGTCATCAGTTCCAAGTCCCAAGTCATTATGTCCTACCCTACAACTTTGAAGTCATCAAGTCTAACTACCAAACAAGTCCCATGTAAACAGGTCCAAGTCTTCTGTTCCGAAATCTTCAACAAGTACTAAATCATTAGTCCCAATCTCTAGTCTCAAATCATGAGGTCAAGTTCCAAGTCATCAGATCAATTCTCGTCCTAGTCTGAAGTGACCAGGTCCAGGTATGGTCCCCAAAAGAAGTCAGTTGTAAATTTAGCATCACCGAGGCATCCCTCAAGACTTTGTCCTGAGTCCCGACTCAGTTCACTTTGGAACTGATACTTCAAATCAATACGATGTGAAAATGCTGATTGGATCTTAGTGCTTTGGAATGCTAATTAGCTAGCATGGTCTCTTTGCACACAAACTACTAATACTAACACCAGTAATAATAAAAAGATAAAGTTTTGGTTTTACATTAATTTTTTTCTCCTTTGCTGGTGATCTTAGTTTAGTGACCTTGCATTATTAGCTCAGAACCTATAGCTTTTTTTAAGCTTCATCCACCTGCACTTTGTGTCTCATTAGCAATAGCACGCTAACAAGAGAACTGGTTTGTGGTCTAACGGATGATGTGACCCCAGATTCAGGAGGAGAATCAACCAGTGGTGGCCCTGGTACCACCGCCGCCCCTCTCAGCCCTCCCGGGCGGCTTCCTCAAGCAGCTGGTCCGAGACTCCGAGAAGGAAACCAAACAAAAAGAGCCTGACGTCAAAGACGAGAAACCAGTGAGGGTTTTCGTTTTGGTCACTAGCTTGTTAGCATAGCATGGAGACTAGGTTTCATCTCTAACTTTAGCAAAGATAATAATAATAATACAGCTCATTTATAAAGCACATGCTTGATGTGTTTCCACGATACCGCCAAGCTAGCAGGGGGCAGCATATAAGGAAGTTGAGGTCTTAGCATTAGCATCTTTGTTAGTTCATAAAGCTTGTTTGTTTTTCCTCCACCAGCCAAGCAAACTTAGCGACGACTTGGTGCAACAGTTCCTGCTTCCGGATCAGACTCCACCCATCCTGGAAGCGGAGATGTTGCTGCGAGCTGAAAAGCATGGCGACGCCCCTGTCTCCGCCCACTCACCCCGCCCACCGTCGTCCCAGAGGAGCGCCGCTCTCCCCAGGAAGACGGAAACCCGACGGGAGGTCATGCCGGAGCCGCAAACCAGGGGCACGCGTGAGAACGAGGGGGCGGAGGTAAGCCTGTGGGAGGAGGAGCAAGTGAAGACAAAGGAAAAAACTGAGGAACGTCAGGAACCTGAAGGAAGACTAGCATATGCCACCGTGACCGAATGTGACAGGGAGAAGGTACTTACAAAACAGAAGACTTCCAAATAAACCACAAGAGGCACTCTAGAACAGTGGTCTCCAACCACCGGTCCGCACAGATAGAAGTACCGGGCCGCACAGATAGAACTGAAAAAAAAAAAACATTTTAATGTTTTAATTTCTTTAATTTCTTTTAGCGGAGCGGGAGACAGGACATTCGGTACCTCACCCCGTTGATGATTAGCTTCCGATCGGGAAAGGCCTTCAGCATCCCAAAACCCCACCCCTGAGCCCCTGACCCAGGCAAAAATTGTTGTCGGTCTGCAAATAATATGTACTTCCATCAACTGGTCCCTGGCGGAAAAAAAATGTTGGGAACCACTGCTCTACAATGCATCGACACACATTCAAAACACTGTAGAACTCAAGAACACACCAAAACACCTGAAAGACCATCAAAGCGTGTGCTGTGCTTGTCAGGTGAAGGACGTGTGGTACGAGGCGGGAACTGTTTGGTACGTGCAGAAGGACGGATTCACGCTGGGTACGTTAATGCCGTTGCCGCGCGAAAGCGTAACGATCAACTTTTAGACCAGAGAGGCAGTTCTAGTCCCAAGACAATATACTCATCCCGTGAAAATTGACTAATCCCGAGTTAAGGTTCTAGTCCTGAGATTCAAAATCGGTCGCCACATTTCACCTAAACAACAAGAGAATATTCTAGTACTGAGGTAAAGTTCCAGTCCCAAGAAAAGGTACTAGTCCTGGGAGAAGGTGCTAGACCAGAGAGAAGGTTCTATACCCTTGTTACTCATCCCAAGAGAAGACTCTAATCTTGAGATTCTAGTCCAAACAGAGATTGTACTCCTGAGAAAAGGTTGTAGTTCCAAGAAAACGGTCTTGTGCCAAGTTTAGGTTCTAGTCTCAAAATAAGGTTCTAGTCCTGATATAATGACTACAGTATTCCTTAGTGTAGGTGCTAGACCGGAGAGAAGGTTGTAGTCCTAGGAGAACGTACTCGTCCCAAGAGAAGGCTCTAATCCAGAGAAAATATTCTACACTAGTTCCAAGCGAGAATATCGTAGTCCCGAGATAAATCTTGAGATTTTAAATCTGTTGTGATCGGTCTCTTCAGCCACTCAGCTGAAGCCCGACGAAGGGACACCCGACCTTCCCCAAGGCCACGTGAGACTCCGCCTCCACACCGACGGCTCGCTGCTTGACGTTGCAGAAGACCACGTTGACAAAGTCAGTCATATGACCCAAATTTGATACATTTTTTAAGAGAATTTTTTAATGAAGGCGACCCCTCCTCCTCAGTGTAACCCCACCCACCTGGACCTGTGCGAGGACCTGAGCGAGCTACCGAGCATCAACGAGAGCGGCGTCCTGCACGCGCTCATCAGCCGGTCTAAGGCTAACATGCCGCTGACGCACGCCGGACCCAACCTCGTCAACCTCTGGCCGCCTCTGCACACTCACAGCAAGGTGACACACCGGTGGCACGTTAGCATGTTAGCATAGAAACCTACAGGAAGTCCTCGAGTTACGACGTACTCGACCTACGACGTTTCGACTTTACGACGCCCGTGCCTCGTCCGCCATTTTGTCCCGGCAGCATAGTGTTTCTGCTTAGCTAGCGCATAGCGCTTGTCTGTGTTTGTGCGCCGGGAGTATCTTTGCCTTTTTCACCCTCCTTTTTTCACACTCTCAGCAGTAATGGTAAGTACAGCATCTTTTTTTTTATTTGAATGTATTTTAGTTTCTTTATACAAAGTGTTAACCTTTCCCGCTACGGTCACCTGACCGTGGTCGGGAGACGGAAGGGTGAACTCCCTTCTCTCGTTGCGCAGCTGAGCCGGGTGGCGGCAACAATAAAGGCACAAAGCGCCGATTTGCTGCTTCGATGGCTTCCTTAGCTCCTCTGCACATTCGACATCAACGCGTCCTCCGCTAATCGCTACTCTTCCCCGGTCGCCGTCACGACACTTGCCACTGTACACACTCGCACCGGCGCACACTCCTTCCTCCTTCGCAGTCCCGTCTCACTCACACGTCGACGCACACGCCCACACACACTGAGCTTGCTGTCACAATCGCGTGCGACAATACCCGTAACAGAAGTATTTCGCCGTAAATTTCGACTTTAGCGGTGAAATCCGACTTACGCTGAAAATCGTGTTACGTCGCCAGCGTAGGAACGGAACTCGTTCGTAAATCGTGGACTTCCTGTATTGTATGGAAATGCCATATTGGATGTGGCAGACCTCCCTGTTAACTATAGACAAGCTTCTTGTACCAAGAAAAGGTGCTTGCCATTTGAGAAGGTACTAGTCCTGAGAGGTGCTAGACCAGGGAGAAGGTTCTCGTCCCAAGAAAGGTACTCGTCGCAAGAGAACAGTCTAGTCCCAAATTAAGGTTCTA
This sequence comes from Phyllopteryx taeniolatus, assembly GCF_024500385.1. NCBI lineage: Eukaryota > Metazoa > Chordata > Actinopteri > Syngnathiformes > Syngnathidae > Phyllopteryx > Phyllopteryx taeniolatus. Next base: position 555,026 of record NC_084516.1, read on the forward strand.
GTCCCAAAAAAAGGTTCTCGTCCCAAGAGGTTTTATTCCTGAGAGAAGGTTGTAGTCCAGCGTGATGGGTCCAGTCTTGAAAGAAAGATTTTAGTCCAGTGAGAAAGTATATATAAGTATATTTATACATAATACCAAGAGAATAGATTAGTCCCAAGTGAAGGTTCAAGTCACAAGAGGCGGTACTAATCCTGAGAGAATGTGTGATACCAGAGACAAGGTTCTCATTCCACGAGAAGGTTCTTGTCCCTTTAGAAGGCTCTAGTCCCAAGTGACAATATTGTAGTTTTGAGTGAAGGAACTAATCTAGAGAGAAAATTGAAGTTTTGAGAAAAGTTTGTACTCCTGTGTGCAGGTGGTAGTCCCAAGAGAACGGTCTAGCTCCAAATTAAGGTTCTCGTCTTGAAATAAGGTTCTAGGGAAGGTATTAGTACCAAGAGTAGGTGCAAGACCGGAGATACAATTCTGAACCAGTCTTCTCCCAAGAGTAGGTAATTATCATAAGTGAAAGCACTTATCCTGAGGGAAGGTTCTAGTCCTAAGAGAGAAGATTGTTGTCCTGAGAGAAGGTTATAATCCCAAGTGAATGTTGTAGTCCGGAGAGAACGTCTTAGTCCCAAATAAATGTTTTAGACCTGAGATAAGGTTGTAGTCCCGATAGGTTTTGTTCCTGAGAGGTTGTAGTCTAGAGGGACGGTTCTTTTTTTGAGAGCTTTTAAATCCTGAGAGAAGGTACTAGTACTAAAATAACGGTGTAGTCTCGAGTGAGGGTTCTAGTCCTAAGAAAGGGTGCTCATCTCAAGAGAAGCTTCTAGTCCTGAGAGAAGTCAACGTACAATTGATCTCTAAATGAATCGTCTACGTATGTAGGCCTACAGTATCACATTTTCACTAAGGGGTGTGCTCGCTTTTGTGAGCGACCGTGTGTATTTGTCTCTGATGTCCATCATGTTTGACTTTTGGTGTCCTTCTGCTCCATTAGACTCCAAAATCGCGGCGCGGCGAGTCGGGGTGGGACGCTCCAGCCGCTCTGGCCGCCCTGGTCAAGCGGGTATACGTGTCGATGGTGGACACCCGGCGGGACCACTGCGTGTGCGCGACTGGACGCAGCGGCACCGGCAAGACGGCCACTTGTCAGGCCTTCACCGTCGCGCTGCTCAAACAAGCCGGAACCGTCGGACCCAACGTGAGCGGTCAGTCTCCTAATGCTAACTGCGCCAGCTAACCCTTTGAAGACACTCAATGTAAACAGGAAGTGTGAAGTGACAAACAGAAAGTGTTTCCTTACAACCAGGAAGTAAAGAGGAAGGGTGCTATGTTTTCTTGCAGTGGATCGCGTGCAGGCCATGTTTACGGTGTTGAAGTCTTTTGGTTGCGTGACTTCGACGTACAGTGATGCCTCCTCGCGCTTCGCCATGCTTTTCTCTTTGGACTTCAACCACGCTGGACGGGCCGCCGCCGGACACCTGCAGGCAAACGCATACACATACAGAACTGCGACCTTGGACGTGATGCCTGACCTTGCGTTTTCCCACCTCAGACGATAATGTTGGACAAATGGCGAGTTTGTCACACGACGGCAGGAGAAAGCAACTTCCTGGTCTTCTCGCAGATGCTAGTGGGACTTGGCACAGAGATGAGGTAGGTGCTAGCAAGCGTCGTGATAACAGCAAAGCTAGCCAAAATGCTAGCGACGAACCTAAGGAGGATGCTAGTAATTAAAAAAAATAAAAAATGACAATGCAATCATGTGATTGGCAAAGCTGCGTTTTGTGTGTGTGTGTGTCGGTGTTCAGCGCTCCAGACTGACAGAATCTGTGCGTCAACTACTTGTGGACAGCTCATACAAACCAATCATCTTCAAACTGGTTAAAAAAAACGAAATAAAACGGCACATCCTCCCTCCTTTCCCAGCTGCTCACAAGAGTGTGCAAGGATGCTACACAGTGCGCTAAGCTAACTTCCTCTGAGTCCAACTTCGCACCAGCTATGTGCCACGCTTACTTCCACGGTGTGGAATCTAAATCTCTCCTCCAAAGTAACTAATCCTCGCCACCAAGATGGCGACTAACTCGTGACACAAACCAGTATCACTAAAGGGGGAAAGTAGTAGCTAAGAGAAGAGCATGCTAATCGTGAAGCTAACGTGAACGGTTGAGTCGTGAAACACCAGAATGAGGGCTTTGCTGTAAAGTACACCTTTAACATGCTGTAACTGCATTACAGCGGACGGCAACCTGAACAGCAAATTAGCAGGTAAATTAAGTGTCCAGAGAGAAATACAACAGCTACACACACGTAAATATGAAATGAATCGGTTACCGTGTCAGCCAGGACAAGGAGCTTATAAATATTTACAATATCAGCAATGCTATTATGCAATGATAGGTTTGTGTTAACGTATTGTTTTTTTCTGTTAAAAATAGTTCATTACATCAAAGAAAAATATGTTTACATGAAAATGCAAAATTTGAATGAAAAAAAGCAGAGAGAGGCGGCACGGTGGCCGACTGGTTAGCGCGTCAGCCTCACAGTTCTGAGGACCGGGGTTCAATCCCCGGCCCCGCCTGTGTGGAGTTTGCATGTTCTCCCCGTGCCTGCGTGGGTTTTCTCCGGGTACTCCGGTTTCCTCCCACATCCCAAAAACATGCATTAATTGGAGACTCTAAATTGCCCGTAGGCATGACTGTGAGTGCGAATGGTTGTTTGTTCGTATGTGCCCTGCGATTGGCTGGCAACCAGTTCAGGGTGTACCCCGCCTCCTGCCCGATGACAGCTGGGATAGGCTCCAGCACGCCCGCGACCCTAGTGAGGAGAAGCGGCTCAGAAAATGGATGGATGGATGGAAAGCAGAGAGAATAAATCTCATACTTAATGCCCCTTTTAACAGGAAATGTTTACATTTCACAGTTAAAAACCTATTCAGAAACACTTCCATTAAAATTTTGTTAACTTTGTCAATAGCTAACTAGAAATGATATTGTTGCGTATGTGCAATAAATAAGCAGTTCATAAACCTTTGTTTGACTCTATTATTTTGAATGCGCTATCAAACACCACGGCGCCAACCTGCACCGCCTTGCCAACCACCACACGCGTTAGTTCGCAATCTAGAGGAAACACTAATGCTAACGATGATGCTAACAATGATGCTATTGATGATGCTAATGGTGGCGCTATCAATAACGCTTATGATGATGATGCTAACAGTGACGCTAAGGAGGGTGCTATGCCATCGTAATGAACATTGTGCAGCACCATACCATGTGATAAATGTTGCCCACTCGACGTCCATTGCAGCGTGGTCATCCTAGTATGGGGATGCCCCCCATTTGCGGTCCCTTCTCAAGGTTTCTTTTTCCCCCAAATGGGGTTTTGCATTTTTCTATGCTCGATTGGGGGGGGGGGGGGTTTAGTCAATCATTGCCAACTGTGCCCTTTGAAGCCCTTTGAGACTCTCTACAAATGAAATTGACTTGACTACCAGCGATGCTAACGAGGGTGCTATTAATGATGCTTATCGTGATGCTGATGATGATGCTAACAAAGGTGCTGTTAATGATGCTAACGATAATGCTAATGATGATCTTAACAAAAATGTTAACAGGGATGCTAACAGCAATGCTAACAATGATGCCATCACTGATGCTAACAGTAATATGTCATTTTTGTAGCTTGTTTGTGTATTATAATGTTATGTATATAATTGTGAGCGCCTTGGCGCAGAGGGTAAAAGTACGCCATGCAACCGGAGCCCATGTCGTCATTGTCGTGTCCCTGGGCAAGACACTTAACCCGCATTCCCTACGAATGTATGTGCTTGAATGTTTGGTGGTGGGCTGAGGGGCCGTATGCGTAGAATGGGAGCCATGCTTCTGTCAGACTGCCCCACGGCTGTGGCTACACGAGTAGCTTACCACCACCAGGTATGACTGAGGAGTGAATGAATAATGCGTGAAATTGTAAAGCGTCTAGAAAAGCGCTATTTAAGCGCATCATTATTATTATTATTATTATTAAAATACTGCTGAATATGCAAACAAAGATGCTAACAGTAATGCTACCGAGACTTCTATCAACAATGCTAACGCTGACGCTAATGTGGTCGCTTCCTTGTCAGGACGGAGCTCGGCCTTCATCAGTTTCCAGAGCGTCATTCCTTCGGAATGGCTCCTCCCACCAAGGTATCCGCTGGCCTCATCTACATCAACACCTGCTGACCTGCTGACGCCCGTCATTGTGTCCGCAGGTGGAGGAAAAACAGCGAGCCTCCGTCGCCTTTTCCAAGCTGCTGGCTGCCATGGAAACGCTGGCCTTCAGCGCCAGCGAGCAGAAGTCCATCTGGCACGTCCTGGCCGGGATTTACCATCTAGGAGCTGCTGGGGCCTGCAAAGGTAACCAGCAGGTTGATTGGGGGAGAGACCGGAAGTGAAGTTGGAGTGCTCAAAAGACCATACTCGCTAGCATCATCATCAGAGTAGCCCCCTCGTTGGAATCACTGTTAGCATCCTTGTTAGCATCCTTAATAGCACCCTTGTTGGCATCCTCACTAGCATCACCATTAGCATTGATGTTAGCATCCTATGTAGCGTCATTATTAGCGCCTTCGTTAGCTTCACTGATTGGTCGGTGTCTGTGTGTGTGTGTGTGTGTGTGTGTGTGTGCGCACGCGCGCGCGTGTGTGTGTTGTCAGTGGGGCGGAGGCAGTTTTTGAACTTCGATAGCGCTCAGGCCGCTAGCAGGGTGCTGGGCTGCGAGGGGGAGGAGCTTCACACGGCCGTCTTCAAGCATCACTTGAGACAGCTACTGCAGACAGCCACAGGGGGCGGCAGAGAGCGCAACAGCGCCAGCCAGGTCGAAGACGGTGAGACAAGCTAACGTGCTGTGCTAACATGAAAAACTTTGTGGATTTGTGAAAGTTGACGAAATCAGGTCCAGAGTAGACTCCCTCATGCTCAGCAAGTCTTCCCTCGCGTAAGTGGCGTGGGGTCGCCAAAAATGACAAAAACAAAGAGTACTAGAGAGCGCAGTACAGAGGCGACCACCCGCTGATGATAGAATTAGCTGGAAAAATCATGTAAAACACATACAAAGCAACCAAACTATCTGGAAGCATTTCAGTCCTGTCCAAAGCCAAGTACTACCTGAATAATCAACTTCTCCATATTCTTTACAACTCAATTAAATATTAGCATTTTTGAATTACTGTTCAGGTCTGGGGAAGCATACAAAAGCTCTTTACAGCCGTTGTGCAATGTGCATTCTTCAAAAAACGAGCCATCAGAATAATACATTGTGTAACTTGATGAACACACAACATATAAATACACAACATATGCATCATTTATACAGTCCAAAACTATTACGTAACTGAAAAGGAGGGGGGTCATAAGTGACGGAGACAGCTACACTTCAAGTTCCGTGCACATGCACAACCAAAAAGAGCCTTTGTATCAGTATTTATGGAGTTCAACTGTGGAATAAGTTAAGTATTTAAACAGTAAAAAGACATCATCTTCACAAAGTACACAAATCTAGAAAAGCCTCCGTAACAGGGACCATTGGATCTACATCTATTTATATAATGTGTATCAAAAAAAATCATTGTTTTGTAATGCATAGTAATGCAGTGTACCTCTTTTTTATTATACCGACATATAATCATTTAGAATATTTATATGTAGTAAATTTTACATTTTATAGCACAGTATAATTGTTCCTTGATAAGTTTATACGTTCAGCCCCCTTTCGAACGAGTGGAAGGGGGTCTCCTCTGACCTACCTTTTCTGGTTTTGTATTGTTTCCTTTTGTTTGTTTGTTCTTGATTTGTTATGTTGGTTTTTGGTTTTTTGTTGTTGCTTACATTTTCGAAACGAAGGCAATCAATCAATGTATTTGTGCTAACTTAGCATGTATTAATAGTGTACGAGTCACGTGACGACGATCGTGTGTTGATGATCGTGCGACCAGGTCCCAGGTTGACGGCGGCACAGTGCGTAGACGGGATGGCATCTGGTCTCTACGAAGAACTTTTCACCACCATCGTGTCGCTCATCAACAGGTGTGTGTGTCAGGAAATGTGTGCACAAGGACGCCATCCTGACCGTGTGCGAGTGCGTGCAGATCTCTGAGCGGCCAGCAGTTGGCGCTGGCGTCGGTGATGGTGGTAGACCCGCCAGGCCTGAGGAACCCTCGCCACGCGGCGCAGGAACGAGCGGCAAACGTCAGCGAGTTTTGTCACAACTACCTACAAGAACGACTTCTGGAACATCGATACGTGCACACGTTCACGCACACTATGGACAGATACGCACAGGTGTGCCACAGACACACACACACACACGCATGCACACACATTCACATACACGATGGACAAATACACACAGGTATGATACGCACACCCAGACACACACACACACAAACATGCGTGCACCATAATGCGCAAGTGTGCGTGTGTGTGTGCCTGTGTGCGTGCGTGTGTGTGCGTCTGCGTGTGAGTACGTGCAGGAGAAAATTCCGGTGGAGTTCGAGTGTCCGGACGTTAGCCCCGCTGACATCGTATCTGCCATCGACCAGCCGCCTACCCAGGTATGCTAACACGTGCTGATGATGTCATCACACAACAAACGTGTGCGTGTGTTAGGTGCGTGCAGCGGGTGACAGCCCTCGCGGTCTCCTCTGGGCGCTGGACGAGGAGATGTTAACACCCGCGTCCAGCGAGGGCGTCGCCATGGAGCGCGTGTGCCGTCACTACAGCAATACGGGTAACATGCGCACGCACGACGATGACGATGATGATGACGACTGACGCGTGCGCCTGTCCAGTGCGTCAATGCGAGCAACCTTTGCACTGCGAAGTTCAACACCTGACAGGAAACGACGGCGTCCGCTACGACCTGACGGGATGGTTCGGCGTGCTCCACAACAACCCGGTGGCGAGCAACGCCGGCGCGCTGCTGCACAGCTCCAACATGTGAGTGGTCTCGCAGTCATCGGATCGCTCGGGCAGTGACGTTTCGGCGTTGTCCCCAGAGCGTCGGTGAAGTCCATGTTCGCCACGAGCGTGCACGTGGCCCCCCTGTGCTGCGGCGTGTGCGGCCTGGAGGGCTCCAGCCAGCGCTCGCTGCAGAGGAGCGGCACCATCAGGAAGACGCTGAGCGGCGGGGCGGCGGCGCTACGCAGACACTCGCCCTGCATCGCCGTCAAGCTGCAAGCCGTAAGCGCCCGCCACCCGAAGGTCCGCCCCCTTTCCCGGCCCTGATTTGAGCGAATCTCCGCTCTCTTAGGACGCCTTGGTCAACGTGATCCGCCGCGCCCGTCCTGTCTTCCTGCAGTGCGTCAGCGCCAAGACGGACGCCGCCGGCGCCTTCAACGTGGCCGAGCTCAGAGCGCAACTGAAGGCCGCGCAGACGTTGGCCATGCTCCGCATATACCGCGCAGGTCGGCGCCGCGCCACGCACGCACGTAACTTTATGGGTCATTTTCATAGGATTTGTTTAATAATGGTTTTGACCACACTGGAATTATTGACAGTTGTTATCATTCAAAAGGTAAGAATTGTTTCTAAGACGGGAGACGTTTACACATAGAAAACCAAGGTGGCGAAAAACCATTGCTAGATGGAGAAAAAAAAGTTCAGCGTCTTTACCGTTTTCAGTGAAATGTATGAAAATGACCCATACACATATGCTACACATGGAGACATAGACATGGATGGTATGAAGAGCTGGTGGCCATATTGGATGTGGAAAGGTCGAGCACCCCATTCATATATAGTGTGTGCGTGTGTGCGTTTCCCCCGCCAGGTTACCCGGACCACATGACCCTGAGCGACTTCCGCTACCACTTCCAGGCTTTGTCTCCGCCCATCATGAAGCGCTACGCCTCCATGTTTGTCAGCCACGATGAGAGGAAGGTGCCTAATATTCGTCTTCTAATTACATTAATGTGGGTCACATGACTCAACGCCGCCATCTTTGTTTCAGGCGGTGGACGAGCTGCTGGCTGACTTGGACCAGGACCCCAAGAGCATCGTGGTCGGCACCAGTCGGGTCAGAACGCTCGTGCGCTTCCTGTCGTGTGTCACGTGGTCACATGGGCTAAGATGGGAGGCGGTACTGCGTCACTTATCAAAGAAACATTGACTCAAATGAGGTTTCTTTTAACATGAATAATTCATTAGAATATCATGCCTTGAGCCGCCCACTGATCGTTTGTCTCACAATTTATGGACCGCCCCAACATTGCGCCTGTTTCATCAGTGACTTTTCTGAATTGCTGTCAGTCATACAAGAGGGTTTTAAGAACTGGCGATTTGCATGTTGATAACACCTCGGATAAAATATCCGAAATAATTGTTCAACCTTTTAAGCTGGATGGACTTCAAACAGCACTTCACAAAGCCGACTCGGGACAGAGGATACACGGTGGCTCTCGTTTTAATGTATGGCTTATCCATCGCCGTGTCCTCTGTTGATAACCAAAACTAAGGTCTGCTCACTGCACATTTGAACATTGCCGCTTTTAACCCTCAGGAAACCCCGGGGAGAACGGTGAGGAAACAAACGCTCTGATTTCTGAAGCGACTGCAAATTTGATTGAGATGTTACAGAGCACCCCTGGTGACATGCCTCCTGCATCATGTGATTTTCTTGTTCAAAATTTAAATACCAGGCTGAAGTGCACATTGAACTCATTGGCTCTACTTTGAACTCAAACAAGAAAAATAAAAACTACTCCACCGTGGAGAAATGACAAAATGAAAAAATTCAAATGAAATGGCAGGAGTGCAGACTGGAAGTGGAGAAAAAACAAATAAGACAGTTCACCATGAAGTTATCTCTGAACAACAAAAAATCCACATCAAACAGGCAAGAAGTTTCCATTTCTCAAAACTCATCACAGACAACAAAAAAATCCCAAATTCCCTTTCTCCACCTTCGATCTTTTAACCAACACCAATTTTAAAACAGCCTGCGAGGACTTTGCAAACCATTTCAGAAGCAAGATCGATGGTATCAGTTCCAGTCTTCTATCTCAGAACATGATTTTTAACACACCTGAAGCGTCGTGTTTACCTGAGGAATAAAGTTGATGAGCCGCATGTTGACGTTATGGGAAAGAGTAGTGGAGCCGAGAGAAGGCTATTAAACAGACTTTGAAACCTGGTTGGCCTCTCTGGTACTGTTTTTAACTGGTTCAGCTCTTATCTCACAAATGGAAGTTTATTTGTAGGTATGGATACATGTTCACATACATGAAATATAGTGTGGGGTGCCTCAAGGGTCAATTTTAGGTCCAATTCTTTTTAATCTGTACATGCTTCCCCTTGGGGATGTCATCAGGAGACACGACATCAGCTTCCACAGCTACGCAGATGACACAAAGCTGTACGTCGCCGTGTCTCCTGATGACACGGGGCCATTTGATACCCTTCTTAAATGTATTTTAGGCATGAAGTCATGGATGGCAGTGAATATCGTACAGCTCAACCAGGATAAAACAGAGGTTTTAATTATTGGTCCTGAAGGCAAGAGAGAGAAACCTTTACCAAAACTAAAAGATTTTAAACCCTCACAATGTGTTAAAAACCCGGGCGTTATTTTTGACTCTGAGATTAATTGTATTCCACACATCAACAATCTAACTAAAATAGGTTTTTACCATATCCACACACACCGGAAGCCTCCACGCTTGGAGATCTGTTCGGTGTGCCAGTGTGGCATCTTCTGCGGTTGTAATGGCTCCCCTTTTTGGATATTTCCTGCTATTTGAAGTGTCTCCCTTATCTGAGAATGTGACGCACTTTGGGCTGTATTTTTGATGTCTGTGCTATATAAAAAAAATTGGATTGATTGATTGATTGTCACGTTTGACTTCCTGTTGTGCGTCAGGTGTTCATGAAGCGCGGCGTGCTGGCCCACCTGGAGGCTCAGAGGGACCTGCGGGTGACTGGCTGGCTGGTCCACCTTCAGGCGTCCTGCGCGGGTCACCTGGCCAGACACAAGTACCGCACGCTTAAGGTCAGCGCCCAAGATGTAAATTTTGGCCCCCTCGTGTGGCCCGAAGGAGAACTGCACAAACACAATGTCTGTCCAGTCACAAACGTGGACCTCCTCAAGGCCATTTGACGATGATGATGATGATGATTATTATTACATGAGTCATAAGGCGGACTTGTGTAGGTGCAGCACATGGCGGTGCGTTGCCTGCAGAGGAACCTGCGGGTGCTGCACGGAGTGTCTGAGTGGAGCTGGTGGAAGCTGTTCTGCCGAGTGCGCCCCCTGCTGGACGTCAACATGGACAACGAGAGGCTGCGCGCCAAAGAGGTACACGCGCGCGCACGCACGCTACTCGTAGGACCTCTGCAAACAAAAACTCAAAACTGCTGTTTTTTTTTTTTTAACCAACACCTCCAATATCGTCACATTGACGAGGATGTCTGACTCCTGACTCCAAATAACTCTTGGAAAAGGGAAATATTTTTTTCAATGAATCAAAGGTTATCGACCTCGGTCAGGCTGTAATATTACTTTGAAAAAAGTCTTTTTCATTCAAACCAACAACAAAAATAAGAACTAAAATAAAATGTCAATGTAAATGTACCACCATTGGTATGTGGGCTCCCTCTGGTGGTACACGAAATAATCATGGCCTACACAGTGCAGTTGTATTGAACTTTTTACTACAACACATTTGCATGTAAACTTTCATAACTTTGTTTTTAAACTACATTTTTTACTCCACTTTTATGTGCAATACATTTTCATTGATCATTTTATTACAGTTGAGTTTTTGTTTTCAATTTTCATATCTTTAAAGGTCCCATATTTTGTCTATTAGGACCTCCATCGAGTGACTCCCTCACATGGACTTAGTATCAAGGTGTCGGTTTCATTTGACAGAACTTGGTTTTCTCATCCGAGTGTCCACAAAAGGCCCCAGTGACAGCAAATTCTGTTTGAGCCGGTTTTGTATCTGCTTGGTCCACATTTGGCTAAGACTGCGCCCTTTCTTCTGATTGGTTGCCTCTGTGTAGAAGTGCACACGTGTACGTTCTGTTGACAGCGCAGAGGTACACGGAGATCTTCGCTAGTGACGTCGATAAGCTGGAGAAATTCCAATCAGCTGATTTCAGGGTGTGTTCCAACTCCAGGTGGATCCCACTCCTCAGCCTCCCTGGTAAGGTCTATTCAGGGGTCTGCCGGGAAGGCGAATCTCAGATTCAGGACGAGCAGTGTGGTTTTCGTGGAACAGCGGACCAGCGCTACACCCTCGGCAGGGTCCTCGGGGGTGCGTGGGAGTTCGCCCAACCAGTCTACATGAGTTATGTGGACTTGGAGAAGGCGTTCGACAGTGTCCCTCGGGGGGTGCTTCGGGAGTATGGGGTGCCGAACCCCGTGATACGGGCTGTTCGGTCCCTCTACGACCAGTGTCAGAGTTTGGTCTGCATTGCCGGCAGTAAGTCGGACTCGTTTCCGGTGAGGGTTGGACTCCGCCAAGGCTGCCCTTTGTCACCGATTCTGTTCATTACTTTTATGGACAGAATTTCAAGGTGCAGCCGAGGCGTAGAGGGGGTCCGCTTTGGTGGCCTCAGTATTGCATCTCTGCTTTCTGCAGATGATGTGGTTCTGTTGGCTTCATCAAGCCGTGATCTCCAACACTCATTGGAGCGGTTCGCAGCAGAGTGTGAAGCGGCTGGGAGGAAAATCAGCCCCTCCAAATTTGAGATCGTGGTCCACAGTCGGAAAAGGGTGGCGTGCCCTCTCCGGGTCGGGGATGAGATCCTGCCCCAAGTGGAGTAGTTCAAGTATCTCAGGGTCTTGTTCACAAGTGAGCTAAGAATGGAGCGGGAGATCAACAGGCAGATCGGTGCAGCGTCTGCATGAATGCGGACTTTGTATCGATCCGTTGTGGTGAAGAAGGAGCTAAGCCGAAAGGCGAAGCTCTCGATTTACCGGTCGATCTCCGTTCCTCCCCTCACCAGCTGTGGGTCGTGACCCAAAGAACAAGATCCCGGATACAAGCGGCCGAAATGAGTTTCCTCCGCAGGTTCCTTCGAGATAGGGTGAGAAGATCGGTTATCCGGGAGGGGCTCAGAGTGCATGTTTGTGGGATGTGGGAGGAAAGCGGAGTGCCCGGAGAAAAGCCACGCAGGTACGGGGAGAACATGCAATTGAACCCGGGTCCTCAGAACTGTGAGGCAGACGCTCGAACCAGTCGTCCACCGTTCCGCGAGTGCGAATGTTTATATGTGCCCTGCGATTGACTGGCGACCAGGGTGTAGCGCGCCTCTCGCCCGAAAATAGCTGCGATAGGCTCCAGTACAGAAAATGAATGGAAGGATGGAAATATTTTTGTAGGTGGTACTTTTTTCATTACTGCTGTAATGAATCCAAAACAGGGAGTTAAGAACATTTTTCTTTTTAAACAAGAACACGAAGAACCACAAGTAAGAAGGAAATATGTATTGGGCCTTCCCATTTCCAGTGCGTACCGGTGAGATCGACAGATGGTAAATTTGACAACAAAATCACAAACACTCCAACAGCGTAATCCGGCGCAACAAGTCATGGCGAATACTAACAAAGCACTTGAACCCAACTTGCACTATGTGCCACTCCTCACTCTGTCCTTGAGGCGCACGGTCCAACGAATTTACAATCTGGTACGACTGCTACCGACCAAGTGGCAGCCTCGGCTTCCACGCAGCCACGTCGTCAGTGTGCGTGTGTGTTTGTGTGTCGTCAGGACGAAGTGTCAGCACTGAGAAGACGTTTGGAAAAGTCCGAAAAAGAACGAAATGACTTGAGACAAACCGTCGACACCTGCGAGACTAAAGTTTGTACTCACACACGCACACGCGCACACACACACACACACACACAGTGATGCAGTTGGTGTGTGTGTAGCTGACGGCGGTGACCTCAGAGCTGAGTGATGAGCGTTTCCGCGGCGACGCGGTGGGTCAGGCTTTGGATGTGGAGAGAGCTGAGAGACTGAGGCTCAGCAAGGAGAACAAGGACCTGCAGGTGAGCCGGTCGTCAACACTTCCTGACCCCAACCCCCGTCCATTTGACCAGCACTTCCTCTCCCCAGCCACCACACTTTTAGACCACTTCCTGTCCCCAACGACCAAACTTTTAGACTACTTCCTGTTCCTAACTGCCAAGCTCTGAGCAATTACTGTCCCCAACGGTCGCTCATTTTCACCAACGGTCAACCTTTTAGGCCACTTCCTGTCACCATCACCACCCGTTTGACCACTCAGTCCCTGACCAGCCCCCTTTTTGACAACTTCCTGTAAATGCCACATCCCCCCAGGCTCGCCTCGACCAGTGCAAGGTTGCAATGGAGATGCTGGAGAAAAATCTGGAGGAGGAACATCTAAAGCGTCGTACGCTGGAGAGTCTGAAAGTGGCAGGATCAGAAATAGGAACAGGTCGGTTGCTATTTCCTGTCCGCACGCTAATTGGACGCTGCTGTCAGGGGCGTCACTTTAGTGTTGGGGAATATCCTGTTTGGAATGTTTTTGATGGAAGTTGGCGGCATTCCCCAAGGAAGACATTGCCTCCTCTTCTTCTTTCTACCTAGCAGTTAGCTCGCCAGCTTGTGGTCTACAATGGGGGCTCAAACATTTTGAGTCCGGGGCTTAAATCTTTCAGTATGTAGGTCTGCACTTTTCTAAAATGATAGCACATAATTATTTATTGCAAATGAATTTGGTGCGGCGAACCTGGTTTGGAGTTTCGAGTGCGGTGTTGCCGCCCCACAGAAAGCGAGCTGGTTCTGCAGCTGGAGTGTTGCCAGACAGAGGTGGGCTTCCTTCGCCGGCGTCTGCAGCAGACCGAAGAAAAGGCGGAGGTCGAGAGGCACGCTCGGCAACAGCTGGACGCCAAGGTCAGCGAAGGCGCACGACTTGATAGTTGACGTTTGTAGCCAAAAACAAGCTAATGACTAAACTGATGAATGGCCGAAGCCTAGCTGTAATGTGTCCCTTGGCCTGCAGGCGGCGTCGTTGCAGGCTCAACTGGACGAATCCAAGCGTACCGTGACGGACCTTAAACGGCAGAGTCGGCGCGTCGCCAACGACCTGCACGACGCCAGGGTGATGACGGACAGTCTGCACAATCGAACGCACCAACTGGAACGCAAACAACGACGGTGACTGAAGACAATGCTAATGAATGCTAAAAGATGCTAACGCGTGGTAGCCGCACTGCCGAACACGTGAACATAAACACATCGACAAAATAAACATCCATCCGTCCATTTTCTGAGCCGCTTCTCCTCACGCGGGTCGCGGTTGTGCTGGAGCCTATCCCGGCTATCATCCGGCAGGAGGCGGGGTACACCCTGAACTGGTTTCCGGCCAATCGAAGGGCACATACAAACAAACAACCATTCACACTCACATTCACACCTACGGGCAATTGAGAGAGTCTCCAATTCATGCATGTTTTTGGAATGTGGGAGGAAAGCGGAGTGCCCGGAGAAAAGCCACGCAGGCACGGGGAGAACATGCAAACTCCACACAGGCGGGGCCGGGGATTGAACCCCGGTCCTCAGAACTGTGAGGCTGACGCTCTAACCGATCGTCCACCGTGCTGCCCAAAATAAACATGCGCACACAAAAAGAAACACACATTTATGCACACACAAAGGAACATGCATACACAAACACAAAAACACACACAAACACAAATGCACATAAACATGCACACATAAATACAAACACACACAGAAGCACATGAACATAAAAACACACACTGACATTTTTGATCACGCTAACAAATACACAGTAAGCATTAGCCTTCCGATGAACGTGCTAGCACACATGCTAACAAATGTACCAATTAGTTCGTCGCTTAGCGTGCTAATATGACGGTAATACTTTTAGCTTCGATGGCGAGCTGGCGGCGGCGTTAGAGGACGCCGACAGCGAGCGAGAGTTGAAGGACAAAACCCTGCAGGAAAACACCGCGCTAAGGGTCCAGATTTTCACGCTGCGCCGAAACCTGCAGGTGAGCCCGCCAGAACACATGGGAGGACGGACACACACACTCAAGTGTTGGCGTGTGCGCAGGAGAGTCAGGCGGAGGCGTGCCGCCTGCAGAAGCAGAAAGACGAGTTGTGTAGTCAGATTCGCGACCTCAGCGTGCATCTGACCGCCGACTCGCTGCCCGAGCTGAAGAAACAAGTGCGCCACCTGGAGCGCGTGGCCGGCGAGACGGCGCAGGAAGTGGCCGAGCTGACCGCCAGAATTGAACAGCAGCAGCAGGTCGGTCGAGTTAGTTGGGAGGAACGCCACGTCACATTTAATCCGGAATTATGTCAGGATTATGACTTTTAGTTCTGTATTAAAACATGACTTGATATAGATGCTATTTTGACTATTAATACATCAGTAGAGTTAGTCGGTAGGAATAATTTTGACAGTCAGTGGAATTAGTCGGTGGAAATAATTTTGACACAGCCGGTAGAGTTATCATTAATAATGTGCAAACCCGCTGCTGCTCTTCAGGTTCACATGCGTGTGGAATTGGAGATGGCCCGAGTGAAGCAGATGCACCAAAAGGAGCTGGAGGACAAGGAAGAGGAGCTCGAGGACGTGCACAGGTCGTCCCAGCGGCGGGTACGTCGATGGCCACGTTTGCAACATCAGCATATTAGCAACCTTCGTATCCTCGGGTGCGTCTCGTGAAGATGTCGTTTTGTCGCCGCGCTAGCTAAGACAGCTGGAGATGCAGCTGGAGCAAGAATACGAGGAGAAGCAGATAGTCATCCACGAGAAGCGCGACCTGGAAGGTTTGGTCGCCACGCTGTGCGAACAGGTCGGCCACCGTGACTTTGACGTGGAGAAGAAGTTGAGGCGAGACCTGAAGAGGACTCACGCCCTGCTTGCCGACGCCCAGACCCTGCTGGACGCCGTCCACGGCGGACGACAAATCGGGAGGAGCCCCGACGGCGGAAGCAAGGAGCAACTGGAAAGACTTCACTCTCAGGTTAGCGGATGCGGCCCAGCCAGGTGGGCAAAGCGCTACTTACGCTACGAATAATCCAATCTGGATATGTGTGCGTGCGTATAGTTGGAGGACAGCGAATCACGGCGACGTGAGCTCGAGAGCGTCCAGACGACCTTGACCCAGGAGCTGGAAGATGTTCAGATTGAATTGGAAAACATCAGAAAGCAGAAGAGTTTGGTCAGAAACATCTTCCTCATCTTCATCCGCCACCTACACTAACAGCGCTAGGACCACAACCACTAAGGGTTCTAGTAACAGAACCAGTACCAGTCGCACAATCATTTTAATACCAGCTTCAGTACCAGAACCCGTAATAGTACTAGCTTCAGTTCCACAACCACTACCAAAATCAGTATCAGAACATAACCAATTATCGAACCAGATCAAGGAACAGAATCCTTACCAGTTTTAGTACCAGAACCAGCTGTTGTAGCAGAACCAGTAACAGTGCTAATACTAGCTACCATAGCCAGTTGAATTACTACTAGTACCGGTAGCACAATCAGTTCCAGAAACAGTACCTGAAAGAGTTCTAGTACCAGAACTGTAAAGGTACTAGGTTCAGTACTACAACCAGTACCACCAGTATCAGTATCAGAACAGAACCAGTTGAAAAGTCAGGAACAGTGTCCAGCGACCAGTGAATGTCGCCGCTTTGATGGTGACAAGAGCGTTTGTGTTTCCAGGTGGACGACGAGGTTTGCGTCCTCCAACGTGAGAAAGTCGATCTGCTTAAACGTCTCGAAGAAGACCAGGAGGACCTCAACGAGCTCATGAAGAAACACAAAGATCTCATTGCGCAGGTCGCTCACAGTCTGTCGTCGGCACCGTTGTCCTCTCGCCTTGTTTGTCCTTTTGTGTTTGTTCTCTAACTTTTGTCTTCAAATCATTTTTATCTTCTCATATTTGTCCTCTTGTTATGTTTTCCATTTCATGTTTGTCCTGTCAGTTGCAACTCCAATTTTGACCACGTCCCGGGAGAGGCAGGGGGCATTGAGTCCGAGTGGGCTATTTTCCGCGCCTCCACTCTTGAGGTGGGTTGTCGTTGCCTGTTGTGGCGGCTGTCCCGAGCCTGTTGGTGGACACCAGCGGTGAGGGATGCCGTCGAGCTGAAGAAGGAGTCCTATCTGGCCTTTTTGGGCTGTGGGACTCCGAAGGCAGCTGATGGGTACCAGCAGGCCAAGTGGAATGCAGTTTTGGTGGTCGCTGAGGCAAAAACTCCAGCGTGGGAGGAGTCCGTGGGAGGGCATGGAGAACGACTTCCAGACGGATTCGAGGAAAATCTGGTCCACCGTCCAGCATCTCAGGAGCAGGAAACAGTGCACCATTAACACTGTATAGTGGGGATGAGGCACTGCAGACCTCAACTCGGGAAGTTGTGAATTTGTGCCTTCGAAGACCTCCTTAGTTCTTCTGTCAGGCCTTCCCATTAGGAAGCAGAGTCTGGGGACTCTGCGGTAGGCGCTCCTATCTGGGGTTGAAATCGCCGAGGTGGTTAAAAAGCTCCTCGGTGGTAGGGCCCTCTGCAACATCACATGGACATCATAGACAGTGCCTCTGGATTGGCAGACCGGGGTGGTAGTCCCTCTTTTTAATAAGGGGGATTGGAGGGTGTGTTCCAACTACAGGGGGATCACAATCCGCAGCCTCCCTGGTAAGGTCTATTCCAGGGTGCTGGAGAGGAGGGTCCGTCGGGAAGTCGAATTTCAGATTCAGGAAGAGTGGTGTGGTTTTTGTCTTGGCCATGGAACAGTAGACCAGCTCAATACCCTCAGCATGGTTCTGGATGGTGCATGGGAGTTGGCCCAACCAGTCTACATGTTCCTTGTAGACTTGGAGAAGGTTTTTGACCGTGTCCCTCATGGATTCCTAGTAGGGGGGTGCTCCGGGTGTATGGGGAAACAAACCTATTGATACAGTCCCTGCATTGTTCAGTCCCTGCACGACCGGTGTCCGAGGTTTGGTCCCCATTGTCGACAGTAAGTCGTATTCGTTTCCAGTGACGGTTGGATTGTTTTCATAACTTTTATGGAAATAATTTCTAGGCGCAGCAGAGGCATTGAGGGTTTCCAGTTTTGTGACCTCAGTTTCACGTTTCAGGTTTTTTGCAGATGATGTGGTCATGTTGTCTTCATCAAGCTGTGAACTTAAACTCTCACTGGAGCAGTTCACAGTCTAGTGTGAAGCGGATGGGATGAGAATCAGCACCTCTAAATCTGAGGCCATGGTCCTAAATCAGAAAAGGGTGGGGTGCCCTCTCAGGTCGGGGATGAGATTCCCTGGCGGGGCATTCCGGGCACAAGAAGGCCACGCTCGAGAGACTATTTCTCCTGGCTGGCCTAGGAACGCCTCGGGATCCCCCTGGATGAGTTGGACCAGGTGGCTGGGTAGAGGGTTGTCTGGGCTTCCCTGCTAAAGCTGCTGCCACCTGCGACCTGACCCCGGAGAAGCGGAAGAAAATGGATGGATCGATCTCCTTTCATCACGTGTCATTTCACATTTCCGTCTTGTTTGCTTGACCTCTCGACACGTTTGTCCTTTCAGTCGTCCAGTGACATCTGTCAGATCCGAGAGTTGCAGGCGGAGCTTGAGGAGGTGAAGAAGCAGAGACACGCCCTCCAGGAGGAGGTAACCACGCCCCCTTTGTCATGTCATCTTCATCACTTTTGATCCGGATCACACGACTTCCCGTTTATCATCTCGGCACAGCTCCAGCAGCAGGCCTCCAGGCTGCAGTTTCTGGAGTCGTCCACTGTGGGGCGCAGCATTGTCAGCAAACAGGAAGCGCGTGTGTGCGACCTGGAGAACAAGCTGGAGTTCCAGAAAGGTCAAGTCAAAAGGTTTGAGGTGAGTGCACAGCTCAGCCCCTTTAACTACAGTACTCAACCACCACAGAGGGGTAGAGATCCGTATTTTGGGTGACCATAGTACTCTAATGACCCAAACAACAATAACGTGATGAAATCGAGGGGATAGAAACTGTTTAGAAAATGGCCAACATAAAGCTGGAAGCTGATTGTGTGTGTCAAGTATTTAGCTGAGCAACCTAGTATTAGCAGACTAGAGATATCAAAACCACTACCAACTCTGATTCTAGTTCTACTAGTATTGGTAACACTAAAATAACGTAATAAACTGAACCAGAACCAACTCAAGTTCCACAACCAGTATCATAAAGACTACCACAACCAGTGTAATCCATACATGAACCAGCACCAAAATCAATTATAGAGCTAGTGTCAGAACCAAAATCTGAAACGATACCAGCTCCAGTACCAGAAACGGTAAAAGAACCAGTACCGGTACCCTAGCTACTCACGGCAACTAGCTAGCAACCATGGTGTGTGTGTGTGTGTGTGAAGGTGCTGGTGCTGCGCCTGCGTGACAGCGTGGTGCGTCTAGGGGAGGAGCTTGAGCAGAGTGCCCAATCGGAGGCTCGCGAGCGTGAGAATGCTCACTACTTCCAGCAGCGTCTTCAGGACGTGCGCGTGGAAATGGACGAGCTGAGCCGGCGACATCAGGACGGCGGCAGACGCCGCATGGAGCTGGTAAGACACGCTTCCCACGACACGCCTGACAACATGGGCCACAAGACGCCCGACATGCCAGACGACGCAGCCCACGACACGCGACACGGACCGCGACACGTCAGAGGACATGCCCGACGACACGCCCCCCGACACGCCCGAAAGACATCCCCGACGACACGTCCCACGACACGCCCCTCCCGACATGGCGGAAAGACATGCGCGCCGACACAGCCGAGGACACGGGCCACGACACGCCCGACGACAGGGTTGAGGACACAGCCCACGACACGCCGCATGTTACGCCTGCATATACACAAAAAACTAAGATCATGCAAACTCCTGATGGCGTCTTTAGAAAAGAGCACTTGACTTGGACATCAGCCACGCCCCTTCATGCTAACAGCCAGTCCCCGGCCACCTGGGAACACAGCTGGCCAATCCTGGTATTCCTGTCACAAGCGCCACAAACACACACGCACGTCCGCATGTACTTCTGTGTGCACGCACTTTTGTCGTCATCGACATGACGAGGTTAAAAAGGTGACGATAAGACGCAGCGATGATATCATCAGTGTGTGTGCGCATGCGTGCGCGTGTTTAGGAAATGCAGGTGGAGGAGCTGACGGCCATCCGGCAGACGCTGCAGGCCGACCTGGAGACGTCCATCCGCCGCATCGTGGACCTGCAGGCCGCCCTGGAGGAGGTCGAGTCCAGCGACGACAGCGACACCGACACCGACAGGTAGCCGCGGCACGCGCTTCCTGTCTTCTCCGGCGCAGCGGCAAACGGCCGCTCACTACCCACTACCCACCCAATAGAACTCTTCCCACTATAACATAATTATTGGAATTATGGCGCACACTTTTGTCATCATTGTATAGAGCATAGTTCATGACACGATTCTATACATTCTACAGAGAAACTATATTCTATACAACTCTGGACACCATATCATTATTCCATTTGCTATATTTGTAATTTGAACCAGCTATACATTTTATAGCCTAACTCTATACATGCTCTACCATAATTGTCAATCAATCAATCAAACTTTATTTGTGTGTCGATGAAAATGTGTGTCGATGAAAGTGTTTCTTGTGGCGGCAGGGAGTCCAGTGTCGGGACAGAGAACGTGGGCGAGGCCACACGCGGTTGGCGCGGGGCGGCCAGAGGAGGCTCGCCCAGCGGCAGCTTCCGCGGCCAGGGAGGGCGCCGATCGGCGGCGGACTCCGGCAGCACGTATAGTTTCCGGTAAGACAATGTTACGCCTCGATGGCAGTCGCTTTGAGTCTGCTGTCATGTTTGTCATGCGATTCTGCTCTGTGCAGCTCCCGCTCGGACCTGGATGAGGACGACTCGGGCGCGGGGCGTACAGGAGGAGGACAAGGCCGGGCGGCATCCTCTTCGGCACTGTCTGAGCTTCTGGAAGGACTTCGCAAGCGGCGAGCGGGTGGTGCCGCGGATGCGGGCGGAGGCAGCAACGCAGACAGCACCGTGTCACTTCCTGTCTATCAAACCACGGCGGCATCTACCCTTCGGCGCCGGGCCTCGGCACTGTCTCTCACAGCGGACACGCTTCCGGAAGCTCGCCCAGGTATTCTGAAGCCGTCCTCGCCCCTCCTGCCCCGTGCCGCCAGCGCTCGTTCCGTTAGCGACCCACTAACGACCGCGTCCTCTGCCACGCCGTCACGCTTTAACTCCTGCGACTCCCTGGCGTCGCTACCGTCGCTGCCCTGCCTTTCGTCTTTGGCATCCTCCTTGCACGTTACCCGTCAGTGCCCACCAACCCGGCACCCCTCCGGCGAACACCCCCCTGCCCAAAATCCCCCCTCCCTGGCCATCCCGGAGGAGGGCTGGGAGGAACCTCAGCGCTCCCCGCAGGTACCGCGCCGTTGCACGCTGGAAGGTTTGCTCTCAGAGGACACGTCCGAGGGCCCCCTGGCGCCCGAGGGTGCAGTGTTCCAGAACCGGCGCCACCCGGGCGAGTCCAACACCACGTCCGCCATCCTCCCCGCCATCCGCAGAGCTCGGTCGGCCGGCAGTCTGGCCGGATCTGTGCGGGGCGGCCGCCGAGCGCTTAGCGTCCATTTTGGAGAGCTGCCGACCTCCACGCGGCACGGCGGGGTCTCTGACACTGAATCATCCGGGTCCGGAGGCTCGGCGGGAAGTTGTGAGTCGGCGCGGGCCCGGGGCCGCTCGGACCGGCCGCAGGGAGAACGGCTGGAAGCGGAGGGCAGTGAAGGCGGTGAGGGCGGAGAGGGCGGAGACGTGGCCACAGTCATGAGGAAGTACCTCAACAAGGAAAGCCGCTGACCGCACATTAGCATGCAGTCGCCACACAAGCTATGCGTTACTGTCAGATGTTAGCCACGTTAACAATGTTAGCTATTAGTGTCAAATTTAGTCCAAGTGCAACAGATTCATTTTCATTTTTGTTTGCAATAAATGAGCAAAATTTACACTTTCTATGACTTAGTTTTCCTTATTTTTGAATTTTAATGTGACTTTTTTGTTTGGCGTCTTTATTCCTTTTTTTGCTTTTCTTTTGTCTTTATTTTTGCATTTTAGTTACTGTTCTTTCTTTGTGTCTTTCTTTTTTCTGTCCTTGTATCTTTTGCTTTCTTTTTTCTTTTATCACTTGTCTTTCCTTTTTCTTTCTTTTTTTCATGTGACATCCAACATGTACTAGCCCCACCGACCTGAGCGAGGGATTAGACTGAATGAGAGAGAGTGTGTGCGTGAGAGAGAGAGAGAGAGAGAGAGAGGATGAGGATGAGGATGATGACAACCAGCTTGGTGGAGGCGGAGTTTATCCGCACCCCATAGGCGGAGCCAGGGGTGGGCGCTCAATGTCCCCCGCCTCTCCCAGGAGATAGGTGAAGTTCTGCCTGAGCTGGGAGTTGAAGCTCCTTCTGACAGGGGACTCTGCCAGACGTACTCAGCAGACCCTCACAATACGTTTGGGCCTGCCTGGTCGGAAAGTCATCTTACCCACCATCGGAGCCAACACACTACCGTAGGACATCTCCGCCCATGTCTTCACCCAAGTGTCCAAGACATGACAAACCACAAAGTCGATCATTGAACCGCGGCCTAGGGTGTCCTTGTGCCATGCGCATGTGTGGACACCCTTATGTCTGAACATGGTGTTAGTTATGGACAATCTGTGATGAGCACAGAAGTCCAACAACAGAACACCGCTGGGGTTCTGCTGGAGGCGTTCCTTGCAATCACAGCCTTCCAGGAATTAAGATGCCCTGTTGTAACCTGTCTTGCTGAAATAAGCAGGGACGGCCCTAAAAACGACGTCGCTTGGATGGCAGCATATGTTGCTCCACAATGTGGATGTTCCTTTCAGCGTGAAGGTTAATGTTAAAGTTACCCATGCCATGGGCACTAACACAGTCCCATCCCATCACAGGTGTTGGCTTATTTTCAAGTTTGCGTTGACAACAATCCGGATGGTTCTTTTCCTCTTTGGCTGGGAGGACATCACGTCCATGATTTCCAAAAACAATTTGAAATGTGGACTGGTCAGACCGCAGCACACTTTTCCACTTTGCGTCTGCATTCCATCTCAGATGAGTTCGGGCCCAGAGAAGCCGGCCGGCGGCGTTTTTGCCTGTTGCTGATTTGTGGCTTTCGCTTTGCATGGTAGAGTTTTAACTCGCCTTTGCAGATGTGGAATCCTTTCCAGTTCTTGCTTGATGTAAACTTGAGTCCGGTCAGGCTCTCCGTAGTGGTATTTTTGCGCTTCATATGCATCTGTGCACATTTTCAATGGGAGACAGGTCTGGACTGCTGACAGGCCAGTTTAGTATTCCAATTCTTTGACTAGCAAGCCACGCTGTTGTAACCGGTGCAGAATATGGCTCGGCATTGTCTTGGTGAAATAAGCAGGGACGGCCCTGAAAACGACGTTACTTGGATGGCAGCATTATTTCGTCTCTACCAAAACCGGAATGCTCATTTTTGTTAGTCTGTCTATAGCGTTTTACATTGTGTATTAGCATTCAGCTTGTGGTTTTATTTTATTTTTTTCAACAAAGCTATTTGTTTCTAAATCAACGTATATTGTCTTTAAATTAGGGCTGTCAATCGATAATTTAAAAAAAATCAGGTTAATCACACTTTTGAATTTTGATTAATCTTGATTAAGCACAGACGCCAAATGTACCACACAGAACAGCACATTACACTTTGAGATGGTATTTTAAACTTGTGCTTCGATGCTCAGCTCTGCACTATTTGCAAATGAACGTAGTTTGATGGAAAGTCTCATCGGCATGACTTTTGAAGCAAATTTTGCCACTGAGCACACCAGTTGGTGTCTCGTCACTCTTCTCCGCACTGGCGTGAGCGTTGACCCGATCGCTGACCTTATAGCAACTGCGCCGCCTTTCAGATAACCATCCGACGTTAAGGGAAAGCAGCATGTGCGCTCAAAATATACTGTATTGTGTTGTGAGTTCATACATGATTAATGCGATCATTTTTTGTGATCAGTCATATGCATTAAAGCATTAATTTTGACAGCTCTCATTTCAATGAACAAATATGAATTTGAAGTGTTGAAAAAATATTTGCATATAGTAAGCATATTTGTCCACTCATCTTAAAAGAGTATTAAAAACTTGAAACATATCCTTTTATTGTACATTTAGAACAGATATAAAAGATTGAAATTTTCATTTCAGACAAGATGGAGAATTTTTGAACGCTTTCTTACCACTTTGTTACTTCCCACCTCTGGTTTTTAACAGCAGACACAAATATGAGCAAAATATTGAAGTTTTAGCTGAAGCGTCACATGATGAAAAAAAAAAAAAAATTACAAGAGTTCAACGTAATTGGCGGGAAACATGCCGTAATGACCGTCGGGGCCGTAACCTCGCCACCAGCCTTCATCCACCATCTCGATGCCCGTGATGATGTCGTTGGGGTCAAAGGTGATCTCCGTGTCGTCGGCTGAGGACGAAAGCCGAGAAGTTACATCCTTCTGCTTGTTTTGAGGGTGCGTGTTGTGTCTGTGCGCGCACGTGTGTGTACACACCGGCCTGGTAGTCGTACACGGCTCTGGCGCGGACGTTTTGTCCTGCGTCGTTGTCGTCTTGAGCCTATAAAGTCATGAAATCTGATCGATGGAGTGTGAAAACAGCCGCCATTGTGGCAACCGAACATCCTCTCATTTGCGCTCAAACTCTTTACGGGAGTTTGCGTTTGTGTAGCGACTGACCGTGTAGACATCTCGGCCGACGTCGTCAAAAAGAACGGCCCCGCCCACGGGCCGCGGCACAGCGCACTCGTTGTCCTCCGCGCGCGTAGGGAACATGGCGTCGGTGAGCGTCTTCAGACGCTCGCCACTGGGCACCGCCTCGTACAGGTCGTCGTCAAACTCGTCCGACCAATCGTCCTCCTCCGCTGCGTACGACAGAGCGACGTCTTACTCGGCTGCTCGGCTTGTTAGCCACACGCAGGCAGTTAGCAGCGCACCTGTAGCCTGGCTCGCCGGCCCTCTCCCACCGCCCGCTTGGAACCCATCATGCCCTATTCCGCCCCACTCGGCCCCGTCCCGTCCCGCCTGGTTCGCTATCCCTGTCCTGTCAAGTCATCTGCTACCTTTTGCGTTCCCTTCCTTACAGGGTGTCGCACTGCCTGGTTCAGGCTTTCCCCATCTTAACCCGCCACCCCGGTCTGGTCCAGTCCTGTCTGGCCTTGTCCTATCCCGCCGGTAGCACTGCCTGGGTCATAACCTCTGTCCGGGTAATGCCCTGTCCATCAGAACACATATTACATCTTGGCTTAACTTGTTAGCAGTAACCCACGCACCTGCAGCCTGGCCGGGCGCAGCCGCCGGGGGGGCGGTCGCCGCCGCCCGTGAGAGGAAGCCATCGGTCGAGGTTGTGACACCGGGAGGCGAGGAGGGCGCAGTCCAGGAATGCGGCGCGCTTTGGGCAACGGACGGTTCGTGACCGCCGGCAAATTCGAAGGCCTGGAAGGGTTCCCGGGTGGGCGAAGTCGCAGGCGCGGGCTCCAAGGGTCGAGAGGCTTTGTGGCCGGTGGGAGGCTGAGGGCTATCAAAGGCTTGCTGGGACAAAAAGGGGCTTCGCAGCTTCCCTAAGGGACCAACGCAAACATACACACAAATGCACAGACGTACTGTATATACGTACGGACATAGACATACTGTACAGATCTTTTCTTCCTGCTTGTCAACAGTAGGCTGCGGGATAGTTCCTGGTGTCAGAATAGCGAGACTTGTACAAGACTGCGCAGTTGCTCGGTAGCCAGAGACTGGCACGCAAAACTTCATCATCGGGTTTGAGGAAGACATTTTCTCACGGGTTTGTCGAGAATATTCGTTTGGCTTTTCTTTGAGTTCTTCAGCAAAACATTGATCTAACATCAGCTCCGTCCTTGACAACTGTGGGCCTGTGAAGACCATTGAGACTTTTGGGATTAAGAGCAAAAGAAATCATCTTCATTTGACTTGACGGTACTTGGTGCTGTAGTTTCAGCGTCGGGAGAACGCACTTTTGCGCCGTTAATCCGAGAGACAGAAAAGTCCATTAATTCGCCATCACCTCAATGGTCAAGTGTAAATTTCAACAGCTTCTATTTTGGATGAAATGTAAATTACGTAGCACATCTGCTTCACAGTTCTGAGGGCCAGGGTTCAAATCCCGGCCCCGCCTGTGTGGAGTTTGCATGTTCTCCCCGTGCCTGTGTGGGTTTTCTTCCTCCCGCATTTCCAAAACATGCGTGGTAGGTTGATTGAAGACTCTAAATTGCCCGTAGGTCTGAATGGTTGTTTGTTTCTATGTGCCCTGCGATTGGCTGGCGACCAGTTCAGGGCGTACCCCGCCTCTCGCTCGGAGATAGCTGGGACAGGCTCCAGCAGCCTGTGACTCGTGTGAGGAGAAGCGGTACAAAAAAAAGGATGGATGGTTATCACAAAAAGCTGGCATTTGAACAGGGTGTTGTAGACTTTTTATATCCAGTGTACATATACATAGACAATACTAGAGGCCTCATCTGGTAGGTTAGCCCGTTGCTGAGTCAGTGTATGTCCTACTGTGCGTCCGCCATATTGGATGTGGCAGATCTGCTGTAAGCGGATGCGAGTCTCAAAGGAGTCTAACGACGAAAACGTAAAAGTGCACCAATTGAACGCTTCTCAGTCATTCCTGGATTTGGCAAACCAGAATCAACATATGTCGCCTTTATGCGATGATTAGAAAAGTTGAGGCTATTCTGTAGCCGTCCGTCTATGTGACGTATGTTCTTACCCACTGTGGGTGCGGCGCCTCCGTAGCCGAGCTCCGAACTCGTGTCCTTGCTCTTGAAGACGTCGTGAGGGTTGAAGGAACGCTGCGCGATCAGCGCCTTGGCCTCCTGAAACACCGCCCCCAAATCTTCATTGAGCCACTTAGGGCGGGATACGCGCGTCGTCGCTAATTAGCAGGCTAGCACTCACGTGGGCAGCCTGCACCGACGCGGCCAACTTGAGGCCCGTGCTTGTCTTCGCTTCGTCCTGCACATTCTGCAATGTAAACAACATTTGCACTTAGATACACACACATATACACGTGTACATGCACATTCACAAACACACACGCAGTCACGCGCGCACACACACACACTTATGCATGCGAAATCAATTCATATTTGATTTTTGTCAATTGAGAAGCGCCACAAAGATGCAAAAAGTCAATCAAAGATGTTGACGGGAGCGCTCGCTCACCCGTCGCTGTTGTTCTTTCTCTCGCTCTTCTTCTTCTCTTTGCTTCTGCAGAATTCTGACAAACAGTACACACGCTATACACACAGGCACAGTGTCGTCCACACGCGCCAGTAACACTTGTTTTCCCGGCGTTCTGCAGCATCTACAGACGTGACCTCTGACTCTGCAATGACGTCTAACGTGACGTCACCTGTTGTGGTCAATGGCGACGTTCCTCTGCTGTATCTTCTTCTCGCGTTCCTCGGCGTGTTTCTGGTCCAAGTCGAGCCGTTCCTTCTCCACCGTTCGCCTCTGTAGCGCCGCCTTGTTGGCCTCCGCTTGGCGCCGCGCCTCCTCCTCCCTCTGAACATACGCCACACAAATACTACACGTTTATACGGCTCATTTTCATATCATTCAATCAATAACGGTAAAGACATGGCCCACTGAATTTCATTTTGAGAATCAATTCATTGGGTGCAGGTTGTTATCCATCAAAAGGGCATCAAGAAAAACAATTCTAAAGTCCTATTTTTCAAACTTTGAATGCTAAAATGTCCGAACCGTCAGGTGACCTCAATGAAGTTCCATGATTTGTAACATTTTCTGAAGTGAAAACGAACACGGATGTGTCCTAGTGTCCAAAGATTTCTTTTTTTTTGGCTTCATTTACAAATGTCACTCAAGCCGTCTTTAGCCGTCGTTCACGATGTTGTTGCATGACACCAGAGGGATCTGTGAGGAGGCAGACATTTTGCATTCACACAACAGCGGACGAATATTTGAAGAATATATTTGACTAATATAAACCAATATAAATGACTAATGAAGTGGATAACGAACATTTAACATCACTCTGATCTTCTCTAGCAAATGGCCGGCGCTTGAAATTTTCTGAGTTCCGCAACGCAAGCATTCATTGGCCCCTCGCGGCAATAACGAGCCTCCCGCTCTGCTCGGCCACACTCGGACAAGTTGGCGCAACATTGGCGGGACATCCTCCCAAAAGGTAGGCCTCCAAAATAAAAGCAGGCCAGTTTTAGAAGAGTTTCACCACACTTTCCTTCTTATTGAGCAGATGCACTCAACCTATTCAGTGCTGGTTTATTGACTCCAACTGTCGAATCGACTCAAGAAAGTTATGTCGCGTGCTTTTGTTTTTGAAGGTCTGACTTGCTTCTGCCGAAGCCATTTACGCAATTTAGGGAAACGCGCCGGAAGAAGGTGCGCCGATTCCGGGAAATAAAAGGCCGAATCACTCTTTCTTTTTTTGTACAGAAACCGAACGGGTTCACGAAAACCAAGACAAAATTTGGACAAAAAAACAATTCAAGAAACCCAAATCGTACGAAGAACGATGTTCCGTCGTGCCGCAAGTTTGAAAAGGGAAGCCCGAAAGCCGTCGCGTATTTACACACTGTAGCATCGCGCTTACCTGCTCACGAGTCCAAAATGAATCTTTGTCGATTTGTCGAATTTCCTCCGCCGCGTTTGTTTTGCGATAGACCGAAGCCTGAAAGCGAGACGCAACCTTCAGCGCTCGGCTGACAACATTTTGCTTTCGGGATCGGGATTCTCCTCACCGCGGCGCCTCGCGGGACGTCCGCGGCTCGTGGACTCGCGCTTTCGGGTCGGTTGGAGTTGGCTCCCGACGCTTTGGACACTTTGGACAAAATCACGTCGGGGTCCACGTCGTCCTCGTCGCGAGCGTTGACGGTCACGTGGGCGCCCTGCGTACACACACGCGCGCACGCTGCACGGCTGCTGTGAAGGAGGCGACAAATAGCGAAGAGAAAGTGGCGCTCACCTTCAGGAAGTTGGCCACTGTACTCAAGTGATTAGCGCACAGTCCTTTGTGTATTTCCTTCACACCTTCGCCTGTCTGCCGCACACAACGACAACACAACATCAACACACTGGCTCTCCCGGCCGATACGCAACATCAGCGTTAACGCAACGACGAGGCCCGGTCACGTGTCCGATACGCAACAGCGCAACATCATGTCATCACAACGCGACACCGCACGCCTTCGCCCGATGTCTACGATACGCAAACACGACAGCGACACGAGCTGCCACTCCTTCAGTCGTGGGATGCAAAACAACAACACAAGATGAACACGAGATGAAATATGCTGAGTCATGTGGCTTCTCACACACGCACAATAACACACATGCACATACATGCGCACACACACATATAAACACATGCAGACAGATAGACACACAAACACGCACGAAAGCAGAACGGTGGCATGCTACTAATGTGTGTGCGTGCGCGCTTACCCAGTTGACGAGCACGTATTTGGGCAGGCCCGAGTTGGGTTCTTGCACTCGACAGAAGGCGTACATCACCTTGCCGCTGTTCAGCTCCTCCACCATTTCCTCCAGACCGCCGCCTACGCACGCACGCACGCAGAGGTCAAAGGTCACGTGACCTCCTCCAAAGAGTCACTTGACCACTCTCACCTCCTTTTCCCGCCACGCGGATGGCATTGCTGTTGCCCTCGTAGGTGAACAAAACCCTGAAACACACACGCACGTTACACACACACACACACACACACAGATAGTCACACAAATTCACAATAGTTGCACACGTACGTTCGACAGTGGTCACACACACATTACACACACATTACAGAGGCTACACGCACACACACACACACACACGCACGGGAGTTAGTGGAAATCCGGGTGCGACCGACCAGTTGGTGTCGGAGCGTCCGTCCACCACGTCCTTGTAGGCCGCCATCAGCTCGGCGCCGTTTTTGCTCATGTTGACCGCCATGTTACCGAGGCCGCGACGGAGACGACGAAGACGAGGACGACGAAGACGAGGCGATAGCCTTCCTTCCTTCCGGAAAAGCAGGTCCGGTCGGACCGGTTTGTGGAGAACCGGCCTGGCCACATTCTCCCGCCTGCCACGTCCCGTCCCGGGCAGGCGTGCCCGAAGCGCCTGACGAATTTGGTTCCTGCTTCCTGCCGCCGCTCTTCTACTAGCCCGCAAAGTCTCAACCGCGCCAGGCGTCTCTCCCGTTCTGCTTTACGAAAGCGCCGCCCCGTACGATATCGTGACGTAAAGACGCTCTCACCGTGACTCGGTCCGATCTCCTCCGCTCCCCTGCTCTCATTTGTTCAAGAAAAGATGGACGATATCTCCAGCACCCTGTCCGCCGCCCCGCCCCCTCCGACCCCATCCCATCCAAAGTTCTCCAGGACCGTCTCACAGTTTGTCCCCGCTCGTCAGCAACATCGTCAGGCCCTCGCGCGTCGCTCCCAGCCTGCAGAAACCCGGACCGGACCCCGACATCCTGAACAATTAGCGGCCCGTCTCCAACCTCCCCTTTCTGTCAAGTTGTCGACTCCCGACTTCAAACCCAGCTCACGACCAGTGACCTAGATGAACCCTTGCGGTCCGGTTTCCAACAGGCCGTCCTTAAAGTCACCGACGACCTCCCCCTCTCCTCTGACGCCGGCCAAGTCCACCTCCTCGACCTCACTGCAGCTTTTGACACCATCCGGCACGTCGCTTTCCTCTCCCGCTCGGAATCCTCACTGCTCTTTCCTGTCTAAATAATGATTTGACCCACCGACACCAGTTCGTCGACGCGAACGATTTCGGTTACCGCTAACTTGTTTGTCTAACGTTCCATCTCGTTGAACTCGCGGTTGCACCGACGCACGCTACTTAATCGCTTCGTGTACGGCCAATAGTCGCCGACTGTCATTTTGTTGCGCAGGTCGACTTCGCTTGCGTCACGCGGCCGGCCGACGTGTCCGAATAGCTCAAATGAGCATTTTCCTTTTTTTTTTTTTTCCCCGTGCGCACGTTGACTTATCCCGTGGCGCCAAATGGAAAATGTTTTCCCATGTCGAGTGCGGGCGTCTCCGTCATTTGTTTTGATGCTCCGACGGACACTTTGGCAACATTAGTGACGGCGAGCAAACATCGGAAAGCGCCGCAGGGACCGTCACGGTCATGGTGGCGGCGCGTGCAGATGATCTTGCTGATGTGAGCATTAAACAACAAAATGGACTTGTTTCAATACTTGGCTTTGCTGACATGGGTGTGTGTTCTGGTTGTTGTCTTCCCCCCGTCTCGTACACACCTGCTCCTGAGCACATCTTCCCCACCTGTGCCTCGTTTACCCTAATCACCCCATGCATTTAACCTCCTGTCTCATTCTTTCTGGTCGCCAGTTCGTTGTACCTTGTTGTCACGTTCCAGCATTCCTTGTTTCCACGTCACCGACTCATAGTAAGCCTTGACCCTGTTCTGATTATTGACCTTGCCTTTTTGCCTCACATTTTTTGGATACTGTTGCCTTTACGGATTGCCTGCCTTTGTATCGACTTCTGCCCGTTTATTAAACCTCTCTTTTTGAAACTGTCCATTTGAATTGGAGTCGTGCATTTTGGGTCCTGTCCTCTGTTCTGTTCATGACAGAACGAACTGGCCCTAACATGGACCCAGCAGACTCAGACCCGGTGCGCAAAGCCCTTCAAGCGCAGGGTCAACGCATCTCGAAGCAGGATGAGCAGCTTGCAGGTATCTCCAACTCCACTTTGAGCTGAAGGTAGCTGTCTTCCCCACCGAGCGGGCAAAGATCGCTTTTGTCATTTCCCACCTGACTGGTCGTGCGGAGGCGTGGGCTACTGCTGAATGGAGCCGCAACTCTGCCGCGTGTCATTCTTGGGCATCTTTTGTAAAGTATATGGAGCAGGTTTTTCAGTTTTCCACACCAGATCGTGAGGCAGCTCGCTCTCTTGTCACCTTACAAAAAGGCAAGTGCAGGGTGTCAGATTACGCAATTGAGTTTTGCATTGTAGCAGCTGAGAGTCAGTGGAATAACAGGGCACTACTCGATGCAAGGGCAATCCCCTGCCGTCAAAGATCATCTGGTCCCACTAGACCTGCCGACTGACTTGGGGACACTCATCGCTCTCGCCATAAAGATCGACAAAAGACTTTTGCATCACGAGCTGGACAGAGATTGGCGGAAGGATACCTCACCGCACACTTGGAGGATGATCCTTGGTAACTAGCCAAACCAAGGCAGATCCCCTGTTGCCAGTCTCAATCCACTGGCTAGCGTCACCACGGATGAACCCATGCAACTGGCCAGGTTCCGTCTATCCCCTGAGGAACGTGAACGCCGGCTGAGGGAAGGGCTTCTAGTGCGGGCAGTTGGGTCATTCCGTGAGCAACTGTCGCGTCAAAGTTGCCCGTGCCGGTAACAAGGGCACAGGAGCGGTGAGTCTAAATATCATTAAGGAAGACCCTACCCAGGTTCTTCCTAAAGTGACCCTATGCTCTCCACATCAAGAGATTCATACATCTGTATTTATTGACTCTGGTTCTGACGCAAATTTAGTCAACTCCCTCCTCGTTAGACGAATGCATCTTAGAACCTTTCAAGTAAGACGCCACCGCAACGCTTATGCTGCAGACGGCAGTTTTATGGGCAAGATCACTCACCGCACCCGAACACTCACATTAGCATTTCCTGATTCTCACTCGAAACGCATTCGTTTTCATGTTTTTGACCCTATGAATTATGACCTTATTTTAGGGAACCCTTGGTTGAAATCACATAACACCCACATTGACTGGTCCTCTGGGCATGTTATGTCATGGGGCAGCAATTGCGCCCAGAACTGTTTCAAGCCTCCGTGTAATGTTCAGGGATATTTTTCAAATGAAATTCCACAGACCCCAACTGGGGATCCCAATTGTCTCAAGTGCCCACCTGTTACCATGACATTAAAGAAGTTTTTTCCAAGTCCAAAGCCAAATCCCTTCCACCCCACAGACCTTATGACTGTGCAGTTGACTTGCTGCCTGGAACCACACATCCACGGGGGAGGTTGTTCTCTCTTTCAGGGCCGGAACACAAGGCTATGAAGGAGTATGTGGAAGAATCACTGGCAGCCGGGATCATTCGCCCATCTTCCTCCCCTGCTGGAGCAGGATTTTTCTTTGTGGACAAAATGGACAAGACCCTGCGACCCTGTATCGATTATCAGGGTCTCAACGAAATAACTGTGAAAAACATGTACCCGCTTCCTCTCATCTCCACCGTCTTTGAGTTCCTGGAGGGAGCAAAGGTGTTCACCAAACTAGACTTAAGAAATGCGTATCAACTAGTCAGGATAAGGGAGGGGGATGAATGGAAAACAGCATTCAACACACCAACGGGACATTATGAGAATTTGGTAATGCCTTTTGGACTAACTAACGCTCCAGCTGTTTGTCAATGATGTCTTGCGTGACATGTTGAATGTGTATGTTTTTGTATGTTTGGACAATATTTTTATATTCTCCCTGGATGAGGAGAGTCACATCATTCATGTCCGCTCTGTGTTGCAGCAGTTACTGCAGAATGAACTTTATGTCAAGGCTGAGAAATGTGAGTTCCACAAGGCGTCTGTTTCTTTTCTGGGTTTTGTGCTGGCTCAAGGTGAAGTTAAAATGGACCCTTGCAAAGTTGATGCCGTGACTAATTGGCCCACTCCCACATCACGCAAGGATGAACAAAGGTTCTTAGGGTTCGCAAATTTCTACAGAAAGTACATTAGAAATGCCAGTTCAATAGCCTCGCCTTTGCATGATCTTACCTCGCCACACAGACCCTTTGTGTGGAACCCGGTTTGTCAGTCAGCTTTACAGAAACTAAAATCGAGCTTTACCTCCGCTCCCGTCCTCACTTTGCCAGATCCCAAACAGCAATTTGTTGTGGAAGTGGATGCATCTGATGCCGGTATAGGAGCAGTGCTCTCCCAGAAATGTCTCAAGGATGATAAGTTACATCCTTGTGCGTATCGCTTTGAAAAACTGACTCCAGCCGAGAGAAATTATGACATAGGTGACCGTGAACTGCTGGCTGTCAAGGTGGCTTTGGTGGAGTGGATCCACTGGCTAGAAGGGGCTCAGACTCCGTTTTTAGTATGGACAGATCACAAGAACCTTGAGTATCTTAAGTCTGCTAAAAGATTAAATGCTAGGCAGGCTAGATGGGCTCTATGCTTCCATCCATCCATCCATCCATCCATTTTCTGAGCCGCTTCTCCTCACTAGGGTCACTGGCGTGCTGGAGCCTATCCCAGCTATCATCGGGCAGGAGGCGGGGTACACCCCGAACTGGTTGCCAGCCAATCGCAGGATACAAAGAAACAAACAACCATTCGTTCACATTCACACCTACGGGCAATTTAGAGTCTCCAATTCATGCATGTTTTTGGGATGTGGGAGGAAACCGGAGTACCCAGAGAAAACCCACGCAGGCACGGGGAGAACATGCAAACTCCACACAGGCGGGGCCCGGGATTGAACCCGGGTCCTCAGAACTGTGAGGCTGACGCTCTAACCAGTGGTCCACCGTGCCGCGGGCTCGATGCTTCACAAGATTTAATTTCATGTTATTCTACCGACCTGGTTCTAAAAATGGTAAGCCAGATGCTTTATCGCATATTTTCTGCGAAGAGAATTCTTTGTCTGACCCTAAAACCATTTTGCCAAAGTCATGTTTTATTTCTGCTTTTGTTTGGGACATTGGAACTATGGTAAAAGAGGCTCTGAAGAACACTCTTAGCCCTGAAGATTGCCCTGAAAACAGGCTTTATGTGGCTTTATGAAACCTTAAGGGGAAGAGTCATCCGTTGGGCTCACACTAACCGGACTGTATGTCACGCAGGCATTGCCAAAACGCAATCTGTGGTCGAACAGCGCTTTTGGTGGCCTAATGTTAGAAGAGATGTTATCAATTACGTCAATGCTTGCCAGGTATGCGCTGCTAACAAGCCCTCTCGTCAACGTCCTTCTGGGGAGTTGCGACCGGTGCCAGTACCACAACATCCTTGGTCAGACATTTCCCTAGATTTTGCTGGTTTGGGTCGAGTTCTCTCACAATTCTCTCCCCTCTGCATCCACTGGTCTATTGCCTTTTCACATTGTGCATGGTTACCAACCATCTCAGTTTCCTGCCACAGCCCCAGAGTTCACGGTTCCATCTGCATTGACCTTGGTGAGACGCTGCAGGAGGACCTGGGAGCGAGCCCGCCGAATGCTGCTACGCCAAGGACGGTCCTACAAGACCGCAGCTGATCGTAGGGGGACACCGGCCCCGAAATGAAAAAGTGGGTCAGCGAGTTTGGCTCTCGACCAAGCATCTTCCACTCCGGGTGGAGTCGCGGAAGCTCGCTCCCAGGTTCGTTGGGCCCTTCCCCATCATAAAGGTCAACAACCCTGTCACCATGAAACTTAGCTCCACCCTGCATTTCACGTCAGCCTGTTCAAGCCCGCCCCGGGAGGCCCCTCTGGTCCCGCCTTCCAGGCCCCCTCCTCCCCCCCGTTTCGTTGACGGGGGCCCTGTCTTCACGGTGAGGCAGCTGTTGTCTCCTCATCGGAGGGGGAGGGGGTTGCAATATCTGGTGGAGTTGGAGGGCTACGGGCCTGAGGAACGTTCATGGGTGCCGTCTTGGTTTATCGTTGATGACTCGCTCATTCGGGACTTCCACTTTCTGTCAAGAGGCTGAAATTTGGGGCATTTGGACAATTTTGTGTTAATTGTTAATAATTAATTGTTGCACCGCTAGTGTCAATTGTGAAATAATAACAATAATAACAATATTGAGTGGTAATATGATAATAATGACAAATGCAGCCCTATGGAGTGCACAAGCCAGTGCAAACTGTCGGCCGGTCCCAAGCCCGGATAAATGCAGACGGTTGCGTAAGGAAGGGCATCCGGCTTAAAATTTTGCCAAACAAATATGACGTTCATCTAAAGAATTACATACCGGATCGAGCGTGGTTAACAACGTCCGACCCTGGCACCGTTAACCTGCAGGGCGCCGGTGGAGCTCAGCTATTCAGCTACTGGGGGTCGAAGACAAAGGAGAGGTGGAAAGCGGGTTCTTAGGCAGAAAGAGAAGAGGAAAGCACAGAGCCTAGAATTGAATGTGGGGACTTTGAATGTTGGGAATATGACAGGAAAATCTCGGGAGTTGGTTGACATGATGATTAGGAGAAAGGTTGATATATTGTGTGTCCAGGAGACCAGGTGGAAAGGCAGTAAGGCGAGAAGTTTCAGGGCATGGTTTAAATTATTTTACCATGGTGTAGATGGGAAGAGAAATGGAGTCGGGGTTATTTTAAAAGAATGTCTTGGAGGTGAAAAGAGTATCAGATGGAGTGATGAGGCTGAAACTTGAAATTGAGGGTTTTATGTGTAATGTGATTAGTGGCTATGCCCCACAGGTAGGATGTGACCTAGAGGTGGAAGAGAAATTCTGGAAGGAGCTAGACGAAGTAGTACTGAGCGTCCCAGACAGAGAGAGAGTCGTGATTGGTGCAGATTATAATGGACATGTTGGTGAAGGAAATAGGGGTGATGAAGAAGTGATGGGTAAGTAAGGCATCCAGGAAAGGAACTTGGAATCAGAATCAGAATCAGAATCAGAATCAGAATCATCTTTATTTGCCAAGTATGTCCAAAACACACAAGGAATTTGTCTCCGGTAGTTGGAGCCGCTCTAGTACAACAGACAGTCAATTTACAGAACACTTTGGAGACATAAAGACATTGACAAAAAACAACAACAAACAACAATTGTGCAAAAAGATGCAGAGTCCTCAGTTCGAATGGCTAATATCGCAATAGTCCGGTGCAATGACCATTGTGCAAAGGGCACTGAGACTTCAAGGAGTGTATGCGGTTTAAAGTGACGAGTACTGCGATAATCTGGGACAATGGTTGTGCAAATGTTACAGATACTCCTCAATCAGTGTGCAAATGGAGCAGATGCTACTCTGGCATGAGTGGCCACTATATGCAAATAGTGCAGCACGGCGAGACAACTACAGTGAGTGCACGAGTAATACATAATACAGAAATGTGACAACGAACTCAAGTCAAAAAATTGCCAGCTTGTTGTAATGGAATTGTAAGTTAGCTGTTCAAGAAGTTGATTGCAAGAGGGAAGAAGCTGTTGGAATGTCTACTAGTTCTAGTTTGCATTGATCGGTAGCGCCTACCTGAGGGAAGGAGCTGGAAGAGCTGGTGACCAGGGTGGGGAGGGTCCGAGAGGATTTTGCACGCCCTTGTCTTAGTTCTGGCAGCGTGCAAGTCCTCAAGGGTGGGTAGGGGGGTACCGACAATCCTTTCAGCAGTTTTGATTGTCCGTTGCAGTCGGAGTTTGTCCTTTTTTGTAGCAGCACCAAACCAGACTGTGATGGAAGAACACAGGACTGATTCGATGACCGCTGTGTAGAACTGTCTCAGCAGCTCCGGTGGCAGGCCATGCTTTCTCAGAAGCCGCAGGAAGTACATCCTCTGCTGGGCCTTTTTGAGGACGGAGTTGATGTTGGTCGCCCACTTCAGGTCCTGGGAGATTGTAATTCCCAGGAACTTGAAGGTCTCGACGGTTGACACAAGGCAGCTGGACAGCGTGAGGGGCAGCTGTGGCGAAGGATGCCTCCTGAAGTCCACGATCATCTCTACAGTCTTGAGCGTGTTCAGCTCCAGGTTGTGTCGGCCGCACCACAGCTCCAGCCGCTCCGCTTCCTGTCGATATGCAGACTCGTCACCGTCCTTGATGAGGCCGATGACAGTGGTGTCATCTGCAAACTTCAGGAGTTTGACAGTCGGGTTCGCTGAGGTGCAGTCATTCGTGTAGAGAGAGAAGAGCAGCGGAGAGAGGACACAACCTTGGGGCGCCCCAGTGCTGATGCTGCGTGTGGATGAGGTGGCCTCCCCCAGCCTGACCTGCTGTGTCCTGCCCGTCAGAAAGCTGTATATCCACTGGCAGATGGCAGGTGAGACGCTGAGCTGGAGAAGCTTGGATGAAAGGAGTTCAGGGATGAACGCTGAGCTGAAGTCCACGAACAGGATCCTCGCGTAGGTCCCTGCACTGTCGAGGTGTTCTAGGATGAAGTGCAGTCCCATGTTGACTGCATCATCCGCAGATCTGTTCGCTTGGTAGGCAAACTGCAGGGGGTCCAGCAGGGGACCTGTGACACTCTTGAGGTGGTCCAGCACAAGACGTTCAAAGGACTTCATGACCACAGATGTCAAAGCGACAGGCCTGTAGTCATTCAGACCCGAGATTGCAGGTTTCTTGGGGACTGGGATGATGGTGGAGCGTTTGAAGCAGGATGGAACTTCGCACATTTCCAGTGATCTGTTGAAGATCTGAGTGAAGACTGGCGCGAGCTGGTCCGCGCAGACTTTGAGGCAGGATGGAGACACGTGGTCCGGGCCTGCCGCTTTGTTAATCTTTTGTTGTTTGAAGATGCGTCTCACATCCTGTTCATGGATGGTTAACGCAGAGGTCAGAGGTGTGATTGTGGTCGCGGGTGCGGC
The DNA here is from genome assembly GCF_024500385.1 of Phyllopteryx taeniolatus. Taxonomy (NCBI): domain Eukaryota; kingdom Metazoa; phylum Chordata; class Actinopteri; order Syngnathiformes; family Syngnathidae; genus Phyllopteryx; species Phyllopteryx taeniolatus. The sequence continues at coordinate 593,671 of NC_084516.1, forward strand.
CGGGTTGGTGTGTGGTGTGAAACTGTCCTTTTCAAATCTGCAGTAGAAGGTATTCAAGTCGTTGGCTAGTGTGCTATTGTTCTCAGCTTGGGGGGATCGTCGCTTGTAATTAGTCAGCGACTGGAATGCATGCCAGACTGATTTAGAGTCGTTTGCGCTAAACTGTTTTTCCAACTTTGCTGCATAGTTCCTCTTTGCAATGTTAATTTCTTTGGTCAGCTGGTTTCTAGCTCGATTATACAGGGCCCTGTCCCCGCTCTGATATGCGTCCTCCTTAGCTTGGCGAAGCTGCTTAAGTTTAGCAGTGAACCACGGCTTATTGTTGTTGAATGTGCGAAATGATTTTGTTGGAACACAGACCTCTTCACAGAAACTGATATAGGATGTGACAGTGTCCGTATATTCATCCAGGCTGCCAGCTGAATTTTCAAAGACACTCCAGTCTGTGCAGTCTAAGCAGCTTTGAAGTTCCATCTTGGCTTCATTTGTCCACTTTTTGACTGTTTTCACTGTAGGCTTCGCGCATTTAAGTTCTTGCCTGTACGTTGGTATTAAGTGAATTAAGCAGTGATCAGACGAGCCCAAGGCTGCACGAGGTATAGCACGGTATGCGTTTTTTACCGTGGTGTAGCAGTGGTCTAAAGTATTATTTTCCCTGGTAGGACAGTCGATGTGCTGCTTGTATTTAGGGAGTTCGTGGTTGAGTTTAGCTTTGTTAAAGTCCCCGAGAATAATGAGGGGTGAGTCGGGGTGTTTTTTTTCAATTTCGTTGACTTGATCGGCGAGCGTTAGCAATGCGGCGTTCGTGTTAGCTTGAGGCGGAATATAGACGCCAGCGAGAATGAATGATGCGAACTCACGTGGGGAGTAGAATGGTTTACAGTTTACGAATAGCGACTCCAAATGCGGGCTGCAGTGTGTGCTGAGCACCGTGACGTCCGTACACCATTTTTCGTTGATATAGAGGCATATCCCGCCGCCCTTTGTTTTCCCCGATGATTCCATGTCGCGGTCCGCTCGATGAATATGGAAACCGGGAAGCATAACAGCGCCATCGAGTACAGCGTTGCAAAGCCAGGTCTCCGTGAAGCACATGGCCGCGGAACGTCCGAAGTCTTTACTGGTCTTTAACAGAAGATGAAGCTCGTCCATTTTGTTGGGTAGGGAGCGTACATTCGCGAGGTGGATCGACGGGAACGCCAATCTGTGTCCTCTCTTGCGGAGTTTCACCTGAATGCCGGCTCGCTTCCCTCTGTGGCGACGCTTCCGTCTCCATGCGCCGAAAACCGCGGACGCCGCTCCGGTGAGTAACTCGGGGAAAAAACTGAGCGGATATTCGAAAGTTGGTGACAGAAAGTCCGGAGTAGACTCCTTGATGGTTAGCAGGTCTCCCCTTGTGTAAGTGAGTCGTGTAAGGTCTCCAAAGACGGACGAAAAACACAAAAAACACAAAAACAAAGACAATACTAGAGAGCGCGTTACCGAGGCGACCACACTGGTAGGCGCCATCTTACATCACTTACTTACATCATGGAGTGAAAGATAGTGGCAACAAGGATGCAAATGGCTGTAGTGAACACTTTTTTTCCAGAAGAGGCAGGAACATAGGGTGACCTACAAGAGCGGAGGTAGAAGCACGCAGGTGGATTACATCTTGTGCAGACGATGTAATCTGAAGGAGGTTACCGACTGTAAGGTAGTGGTAGGGGAGAGTGTGGCTAGACAGCATAGGATCGTGGTGTGTAAGATGACTGGTGGTGGGGAGGAAGATTAGGAAGACAAAGGCAGAGTAGAAAACCATGTGGTGGAAGCTGAGACAGGACGAGCGTTGTGCAGCTTTTCAGGAAGAGGTGAGACAGGCTCTCGGTGGACAGGAAGAGCAAAGGTGATCAGAGAGGCAGGCAGGAGAGTACTTGGTGTATCTTCTGGCAGGAAAGGATAGAAGGAGACTTGGTGGTGGAACCTCACAGTACAGGAAATCATACAAGGAAAAAGGTTAGCTAAGAGGAAGTGGGACACTGAGAGGACCGAGGAGAGGCGAAAGGAATACATTGAGATGAGACGTAGGGAAAGGGTAGAGGTGGCAAAGGCCAAACAAGAGGCATTTGATGACATGTATGCCAGGTTGGACAGTCAAGAAGGAGAAAAGGATCCATACAGGTTGGCCAGACAGAGGGATAGAGATGGGAAGGATGTGCAGCAGGCTAGGGTGATTAAGGATAGAGATGGAAATATGTTGACTGGTGCCAGTAGTGTGCTAGAGAGATGGAAAGAATACTTCGAGGAGTTGATGAATGAGGAAAATGAGAGAGAAGGGAGAGTAGAAGAGTGTGGTGGACCAGGAAGTGGCAATGATTAGTAAGTTAGAAAGGCATTAAAGAGGATGATAAATGGAAAGGCATTTGGTCCTTATGACATTCTTGTGGAGGTATGGAAGCATCTAGGAGAGGTGGCTGTGGAGTTTTGGGCCAGCTTGTTCAATAGAATTCTCGCGCGTGAGAAGATGCCTGAGGGATGGAAGAAAAGTGTGCTGGTGCCCATTTTTAAGAACAAAGGTGATGTGCAGAGCTGTGGGAACTATAGAGGAATACAGTTGATGAGCCACACAAGGACGTTATGGGAAAAAGTAGTGGAGGCGAGACTCAGGACAGAAGTGAGTATTTGCGAGCAACAGTATGGTTTCATGCCTAGAAGGAGTACCACAGATGCATTATTTGCCTTGAGGATGTTGATGGAAAGGTACAAAGAAGGTCAGAAGGAGCTACATTGTGTCTTTGTAGATCGAGAGAAAGCCTATGACAGAGTACCCAGAGAGGAACTGTGGTACTGCATGCACAAGTCTGGAGTGGCAGAGAAGTATGTTAGAATAATACAGGACATGTACGAGGGCAGCAGAACAGCAGTGAGGTGTGCTGTGACAGACGCATTTAAGGTGGAGGTGGGACTGCATCAGGGATCAGCCCTGAGAGTGGTGACGTAAGCTGAGAGTTGAAAGGTGTGTTTTTCCATCAGACGACCTGTTGTCCTGATCTGGGATCAGCGCGGCGGCCACGCGCAACTCAAACGGGCGGACGACGCTGATCCCGGGTCGGCGAGCGCCGGGACCCGCTGTCCCGCTTTCCCGGTCTCGCTTCTTTTTTTTTTTCTTTTTTACCTCGGACGTGCGGTTCCTGCGCGCGTGTGTGCGCACGCGCTCGCAAACGCAGTCAGCGGACGTGCGCGCGCGCGATCGCTCTCTGGGCCGCCGTGAGAGGTTCAGACGACGTGAGCAATGTGGGAAAGTTGCACTTTTCTTCCTCGCGAGGAACTTGAAGCGAACGCGAGGAAACTTTTCACTCGGGCAGTCGGCCTCCTCCTCCTCGACGCTTTTGTACGTTTGCTAATTCAAGGAAATCTTGTTTCACACCTGCGGAATTTCTGAGCTCATCGCGTCAGTGAACGCCGCTTGCAGGCGGGCAGCAAGCTAACGGCTAGCTCTTGGCCACCTCCGGACTGTTTCAAACGCACTTTTTGCGCCCGTTTGGCGATTAAGTGGAGCGCCCGATGCCGTCGCCGTTCCCCGAAGACTAAAAGACGAAAGCTCGAGCAGGCGGCTAGTGGACTTATCGGGGCGGCGAAAAGTGGGGAAAGCGCGGCGGCTAACTCGCTAGCATGCCGCAGCTGAGCGACGACGGCGACTTGGGCGCCAGCGACGAGCTGATCCAGTTCCACGAAGAGGGCGAGCGCGACGACAAGAGAACCGGAACCGCCGCCGAGACGGACCTGGACGACGTCAAGTCGTCCCTCGTCAACGAGACCGAGACCACCAACGGCGCGTCGGGTTCCGAGGTGAGCGAACTTTTGTTGTTGTTGTGTGCACTTCTTGACCATCTCGTGTGTCCGTGCAGGCGGCCAACAGGCGAGCCGGAACCGAGCCGGACGCGCCCGGCCGGGCCAGGCACAACCGGCTGTCAGGAGAAGGTACCGCTCGAGTCAGTGAATGCATCACGTCACCTTGTTGTTGTTGTTGTTGTTGACGCAGGGGGACGTCCACGTCACCATGGTGACGAAGGCCGCGAACGCAACCCAGCGGGGAGTAAAAAGAAAAAAAAAGTGTCTGTCAACAGGTTGAAAGGTCAAATCGGACACTTTTTGTCCTACACAGTAGACGTGCAACAATGAATCGACAACTAAATGATGACAATTATTTTTATAATCCATTTACAGTTGCAACAATTAACCGGCAACTATTTTGACAGTCGATTTGCAGGTGGAGAAATCATCAACTAAATGGTGATCAAATTCATCGACAACTATATTGATAATTGATTTACAGGCGCAACAATTAATTGACAGCTAATTGGTGATCAAATTAAAGGTCAGATGACAAAGATTTTATGGGGTCTGTTTGAATTCATATTTGCATTGTTTATATGTTATGTAATACATGCACGTCACTTCCAGAAAGTTTTCAACCATAGGTTAGCTCAAATTTGGTTTTTATGACGCATATTGAGCACTCCCCGAACATACCCGAAGCTCAAGACACCGGGGTGTGGTTACTGCATCCACCGCAAGGGCTACCAGAGGTGACGTTGCAGTTGACAAACACAGGGCGCTACACACAATACGCAATGGCGAGCAACGTGTTGGAATATGAGGAGGAGGAGGCTTTCGACTTACAGGAGCACCCAACTGAAGGTGGCATCGTCAAAGCGTACATGTTTGGGCCGATCGGGAGGTCGGAACCTGACAGTGACGACGACGAGCGGCCAGGTAGCAGCTCTACAACAGAAAAAGAGAGTGGCCGCTGGGTCCCTTTTTATACAGTCATGGCTTGAAATAATTTTTAGCACGACTCTACGTATGATATATTCATATATGTTTCAGTGACACGGCACACGCTTTTACATCGGATGCAGTATTCCTATATATTGTGTGCCCCTCGCTCGAGTTGCGTCATAACACGCCGCACACAAAGTCTTTGCCGTGTCATATAGGCAAAAGTACAGACGACAGTACTGAAAAGTACTGCGTGGGTCTTTTTTGTTTTCCTACTCCCCAGTGCATAGTAACCATAATAGAGTCGAAATCCTCACCTCTTGTCTGCGCCGCGGCACCGTGGCGGCTGCCAGATTTACTTCTCTTGCTGGCGTCTCGATGGCCGTCGGAAAAATAGTTGGCGCCGCAGCTGATTTCAGCCTCTACCTCAGTATCCAGTGCTTTCTGCTAAGTCTTTCTCAAAACACGCCGGTTCGAAGTGATCAGCACAGTTTAGAATGCTTGCTAGGCACCCGCAGGTGACCACGCTTCTTCCCCTGTCGATTGGCTTTCCCTATCCACAGATCACGTATTCTTTTTCACTTGCAAAGCCAAAAAAAACTCTTGCCACTGCCTGAACCGTTTCTGCAACCAAATGCCACACAATAAACCATCGTGACATTGCTAAATCATACGACAACAAATATATACGAGGACGGGAGCAATAGCACACAACGCCGAATGAGCAGGCTGTTTGGCTCGTGTGACATCGCAGCACCGGATAGAGCCGAAGACCGGAAGGCGCATTCTGCATCCTATTTTTCGATATAACTGCTCTATATCTGCTATGTAATCACTTTGAAATGGCAGATGTGGTTTGGAAAGGGGTTCTAGAGTTATCAGGAAAAAGGTTAAAATCTTTGTCCTCTGACCTTGAATCAACATGCATGTGTCTGCAGTGAATGTGTGCGTGACGGAGGGTGGCTCAAATGTGGTTTCTTTTCTTTTTTTTTATAGTATATAATTTTTTTATTTTTTATAAACGATAAAAAGTTCCAACGAGCACGCTCACACAGGAGCCGTCGTCGTCACGCCGCCCCGCCGGGCCCCGCCTCTTTGTCGCATGCACGACAGGACAGACAGTATTTTCGACACGGTTGATGCTCCCAATACGCAAAGGAAGACGGCAGTTGAAGTTGTTCCCTGTTGACGTGTCTTTAATGTGTTGTGCTGCGACAGCGCTGAGGTGGCAGCAGACCGCTGGGGGTCTCTTCGCGCCGTCGCCCTATGTGGGCTACCCCTTCTTCGTGATTCCGGACCTGCGCCGGTCCTATCTGGCCGGCGGAGGACTGGCAGCGGCACGCGCGGTAAGTCAGCCGGTGCACGGCAAGAACACCCGAACACCACACGGTGCTACCTGTGACGTCATATGTATCGTGGTGTCACGCCACACTATGCGCGAAACCTGTGAGGTCATACAGTATATGTGACACGTATGTTGTCATGTATGTCACCTACGGTGTCATAGGTAGAGTTAGGCATGGAAAATCGACAACCGATTGGAACCGGGGCTAACGTTCCGGGCTCTCCCGGAATCGTTTTAATTAAAAAAATTCAGTTCCCAGTTTCGATACCAACAGTCCACCGACCCCGAAGAAGAAAGTGGCAAAAACCAACGAAGAAGAACACGCACGAAGAAGTGTTTGTGCCCAATGGGGGCGGCGAACAAAAGCGTGTCTTAACTTTATTAAAATCAAAAACCAGCGCCTTAGTGCAACACTTGGAATAAGATTATATTGTGCAAAGGAGGCTTTGGCGACGTGTCGAAGTCTGACGCGCTCCCTCCCGCTCCGAGCCTCAGCCGATACCGCGCGGAGCTTCAGTCAAGTCAAATTGGGTGGGGCACACGCTCTAATCAGTCTGATAAATTTATGAAAAATCATCAAAATGAAGTCAAATGTAATTCGTTATGAAAATTTCAAGAGGGTAACTTGTAATTGGAAGCAAAGTCTTGCCAACAGTCTGTCCCAGATTACCTTTTATAGACGCCAGATGATGATGTCATTGAAGGACTCTGATATCAGGATCCTGCAGATTTTTCCAGCCCGTTGTCACGTATGATGTCATACACGTCACCTATGATGTCATGCTCATTTCACTTCGTATACGATTCACTGACGTCAGGTCGAGGGCCGACGGGACGATGTTATTTTCTTGTTTGTCCACCAGGAAGGTTTAGCTTTTTGTGTGTGTGTGTGTGTGTGTGTGGCATTTTCAAAAGCTATATATATATATATATATATATATATATATTTCAAAAGCTATATTTTCAAAAAGCTATATTTTCAAAAAGCTATATATATATATATATATGGATCTGTTAGTGTGTGTGTATGAGTCATTTACATATTTTGTAACAGTTGAATTGTGTTGAAGTGACCAAAAGGTGGCGTAGTAGTGCTTGTGGTTTGTTGTCAATAACTGAGCTGCAGCAATGACAAAAATGCTTTGCTTTGTGTGTGTGTGCGTTTGTGTGCTTGTGTGTGCGTGTTTGTGCATGTATTTGTGTGTTCACGTGTGGTTGTGTGTGTTTATATGTACGTCTGTGTGCATGTGTGTGTTTGCGTGTGTTTGTGTGTGCATATGTGTGTTTGTGGATATGTTCGTGTGTGATTGTGTGTGTGCGCGGGTGTAGTATTTTCCTCTCCAGTGGCCCCTGCTGGACATTCCGGGAAGATCAGCCATGAGAGACTCGGCCACGCCCGTTCACCTGGTATGAGACATGACGACACCCTCTGGTCACGTGACACCATTGCAGCAACTCGTATAAGGGGCAGTTAGGGACATTATTCAGGATTAGGTCTCACACTTACTATTCAAATGCTTTCACAGTCACACAATCTACTGAAAGGCTCTCATAAACACAACTCAAACACTCTCATACGCACAATTCTTACTCTCATAAAGACTACTCAAACACTCTCATTAACACGACTCAAACACTCTCATACGCATGAGTTCTTCTCATACAGACTACTCAAACACTCTCAACACTACTCAAACACTCATGGCACGAGTCTTGCTCTCATAAAGACTACTCAAACACTCTCAGTAACACTACTCAAATGCGTTCAAGAGCACGTCAATCACATTCTCGCACACGTCACTGGCATTCCCAAGTTCATGTCAATCATGCTCATGCACACGTCGATTGTGCTCAAACTTGAATAGTGTAAATCTTTTATTAGGTAGTTCAATTCAAAAAGTGAAATTATAGAGATGCACTGCACACTGCACACACTCAAGGGTGAAGTATTTTAGATTTAAAATATGTATTATTTTGATGATTATAGCAAATAAAAAAAATTCCCCATATTGAGAAACTCAAATATAACGTCAAATGAAATAGTTAATTAATTCAAGAAATAAAGTGATTTTTTAAATGTAGAAATTAGGCTGGAATTTTCCCTCTGAAAAGTACTTCAGTGTTTAATCACTCTATGAGTACTGAAGAAAAACCTTTCAATTATATTCTAATTTATTGAGCTGTACCTATATTTAACAAAGTCATGAAATATTTGACTCTGAGTGTGTGTATCTATGACACGAGTTTCACTACGACAATTCAATTCCTTCATTCCCTTTGGCCCTCCTCATTAGGTACACCGGCGCAGGGGAGCTTAAACGCGACTATCCGGCCGTCCTGCCCGTAACGAACCGAATACGTTTCAGATTGTAACGCAGCGGTGTTGAAACTCTGTCTCGAGTCAGGGGGAGTAAGCACACGTCCACTGCGTTTTAGCCCGTAAGGCACATTTATTCGGCAGCATCCGTGTTCGATTAATGGCGTCTCGCTCTTGGTCGACGAGCCAGCGTAGCCCTATGTCATATTCTGATTGGATTCTGATTGACCATTATGTCATATCCTACAGCACTTACACATTAAAAGCATCCATTTTAAATCAATGAGGAAAAGCATTATTGTAACACAATAACCAACAAGTATACGACATAGATACATTATAAATATATATTAATGTATTATACAGTATAATTCTATGTAAGCTACTGCTTAAGTTAGGCTTACTATTGTACTTTATGGCTGTTGGTCAATGCCATATTTTATTTCGAAACCACTTCCTTTTCAACTCATATGAATACACGCTCACATAAACATGTCAAATGTCTGCACACATACAGTTCAAATAACCTCGTAGAAACGTCAAATCTATTCACACACCATCCTCAAATCTATTCATAAAATTTACTCAGATCCTTTCACATTTCAATCTCAAATGTACTCAGTACTCATCAGAATCAGAATCATCTTTATTTGGCAAGTAGAGAGTGATTAAACACTGAAATACTTTTCAGAGGGCAAATTCCAGCCTAATTTCTACGTTAATTTCCTGAATTAATTCACTATTTCGTTTGACGTTATATTTTAGTTTCTCAATATGGGGAATTTTTGGTATTTGTTATGTGCTATAATCATCCAAATAATACATATTTTAAACATGAAATACTTCACTCTTGAGTGTGTGCAGTGCATCGCTATAATTTCACTTTTTGAATTGAACTAACTAGATTTACACTATTCACATGTAAGCATAATCCACGTGTGAGTGAACATGATTGACATTAACTCGTGAATGCCAGTGACGTGTGCGAGAATGTGATTGACGTGCTTGCGTGAACGGATTTGAGTAGTGTTAAAGAGAGTGTTTGAGTAGTCTTTATGAGATCAAGACTCGTGTGTATGGGAGTGTTTAAGTGGTGTTATTGAGTGTGTTTGAATGGTCTTTATGAGAGCAAGAATCGTGCATATGACAGTGTTTGAGTAGTGTTAATGAGAGCAAGACTCGTGAGTAAGAGAGTGTTTGAGTAGTCTTCTTGAGAGCAAGACTCGTGCGTATGAGAGTGTTTGAGTTGTGTTTATGAGAGAATTTCAGTACTTTGTGTGTGTGTGAAAGTATTTGAATAGTAAGTGTGAGAGCTAATCCTGAATAATGTACCTAACGGCCCCTCATACACTCACCTTAGTTGCTGCGCGCATGCGGTGTGTCTGTGTGCGCAGTCTAGCGGTGTGCACGCCGACGTGGGTCATCTCCACCCGCTGCTGTCCCGCCGCCCCGAGGGCTTATTCCCGCCCCAGAGGGCGTCGCCTGGCTTCTCGCCCGACCCAGGTGAGACACGGCGGTGACCCCGCGGGAACTCGCACGCGCGCTCAGGCTAACGTGCTCACACATGTGCTCCGGCAGGCTCATCCCGCCCGCCGCACGTCGCCTGCTATCCTATATCGCCCGGGGGCGGGGCTCACGCGTTTGATTGGCTGTGAGTACAGCGTGGGTGGGTCTGTGTGTTTTTGTGAGAAGGACTGTGTGCATGTGAGAGACGGAGGGAGAGTATGTGTGTGTGTGTGTGTACGTGCGTGTGCGTGTGACAGAGAGAAAGGGTCTGTGAGGACTGTGCGTGTGTATTGGCATGTGTGAGTGTAAAGAGTGCGTATGAATAAACGTGTGTGTAAGTGTACGTGTTGTCTGTGCGATGTGTTTGTGTGTGTGTGTGTGCGCGTGTTAGCATGTCTCGTGTGTGTGAGTGTGTGTGTGTGCGCGCGTGTGTGTGCGCTCTGTGACTTTGTGTGGGCGTGCGTCTTTGTTAGCTTGTCTCTGAATGTGTGTGTGCGCACGTGCGTTAGCATGTTTCTTGTGTGTGTGTGTATCCGTCTGTGTTAGCGTGTCTCTGAACATGTGTGTGTGTGTGTGTTAGCATGTCTCTCAACGTGTGTGTGCGCTCTGTGATTTTGTGCGCGTGTGTCTACAGGCAGGGTCAGCCGGTGTACCCGATGACGGGAGGCTTCTCGCCCGCCACCCTCGGCATCAATGCCTCCGTGTCAAGGTGAGTGCCATCAGGGGGCGAGCTTTCAGGGTTGGATCGACCAATCAGACGTGTTCGTCGGTGTAGTGACCTTTAGAGGGCGGGGTGATTTATTGATTTGATCAATTGATTAGATTGTGACGTTTGGGGCGTACTTCCCGTTTGTGACGTCAGCCTGGTGTCGAGCGGCTTCTCTTCCGGTGGCCCGGCGAGCAGCTCGTCGCCGTCGGCCTACGTCTCGGCGGCCGTCAAACTGGAACCCCGAGAACCCAGAGAACCCCGAGAACCAGGCCTGTTGAGGTAACGCTCGGTACCGCAGACGGCCAAGTGTCCATCTTGGGTGCTTTCGAAACGCAGGCTCCCTTTCTCTGAATCAACGGACGGCTGCCTCGCTCGAGCGACTTGCTCGAACAGCTTCCGTGCCGCCCAACGGTCCGGAGTGTAGAGAGTGCGTTTAGAATGCATTTCCGGACGTACCCAGATTCCGCCTAGAGCGGGTTGCCTCCTTGTCTCCGTACGGTAGCGTGTCCGCCATATTGGATGTGGCAGATCTGCCCCGTAAACGAATGTGAGTCAAGGGACCGAATGTCAGAAAGCGACAAACTGAGTGCCTCTCATTCGCATACTCGTATATTTGGGAAACAGATTGGTGGTCACATAGGTGCGCGTGTGTGTGTGCATGTATGAAAGCGAAAGAAAGTGTTTGTGAGAAGGACTGTGTGCGTGTGAAAGAGAGTGTGTGTAACACAGAGGGAAACAGAGAGTGCGTTCGTGAGGTTGTGTGTATGCATTTGTGTGTGAGAAGGAGAGTTTCAACGTGTGTGTGAGGGAGAGTGTATGTGTGAATCAAAAGCAACGTCCGCCCCTTTTAATCTGATGCTGGTAAATAGGAACTCCTCCTACGAATGTTCAGAATGCAGTCCCCCTCGCCGTATCGCACTTCACTTTTCACGGTCTCACTGTATAGCAGATTATTCAATGATACATATGGTGCGGATTATTTGCTATCTGCAGTTTTTCCACTACACGGACTAATGTTACCGCCAAAACAGAACTGGCTTACACAACTGCACGTCTACAGCAAAGTAATTTAATATACTGTAGTTTAGCAGCGCTTGTTAGAACCACTTGAAATCATAGCAGATGGTTCACGTAGAGGGATGATGGAAACAGCCGAAAGCCAGCCAATCCTTTCTTCTTTCAAATGAGCAAATTGAGCAAAAGGGAACAAAATAAACAGTAAACAGTTACTCGACACACAAACTGTTCTACGGTTAGCCAGTTAGCACTCAGCCAAGTTTACACTCTGATTGGCTGACTCCCACGTCACTTACCAGGACAGGCTCCGCCTTTCGTAGCCACAAAAACATTCAAGATACCACAGTGGAGAACGTGGGGCTGGTGACACCAAGTGGACACAAATAATGCCTGCACCTCAAATGCATATTTTGTATTGGTCTTATGCATAAAGCTTTAGAATATCGACTTGCCAGCCTATCTCCCAACACAGGAAGTCGGCGGCGCCGATGGTGGGCACGCAGGCCGTCGATCAGAAGGTCAAAGCTCACATCAAGAAACCTCTCAACGCCTTCATGTTGTTTATGAGGGACGAGAGGCCCAAAGTGGTGGCGCAGTGCCAAGTCAAGGAGAGCGCCACCATCAACCAGATCCTGGGACAGCGGGTCAGTGCGTGCCAGAGAGAGAGAAAGGAGGGGGAGTGAGACGGAGTGCATGACAAAGAGTGAGTGTGTGTGAGTGAGAGAGCGTGTGCATTACACAGCATGAAACTGTGTGTTTGTGCATGCACATGTGTCTGTGTTGGAGTGGAAGAGAGCAAGTGTGTGTGTGTGTGTGTGTGTGTGAGGCTATGTGTAAGTTGGGAGTCTGTGTGTGTGCGTGCATGTGTTTGGGCTTTCACTGTATTGAAAAAACGTGGCTTCGTGTCACATAACTGCAATCGATTCTCCCCCAAATCTCTCCTTATGCCCCCTTCAACCTCTGAGAGTATCAGAACGCTCGCCCCAATATTTTGCATTTTATGGACGTTAAAGCGTTTTGCTCATTATCGCGGAGCGCGGATGCCAACGAAACTCGGGGACACGTCACCCCCACGTCGCATTTGACAGGTCAACAGCAAAAGATAAATGATTAGTGATCTTATGAAACCTATTGGTTTTTGTAGGTAATCAATCAAAATTAACTTTCATTTCTGTATTTTAATAAACACAAACACACTATCTGGTTTGTATTTATTTAAAGAATATATATACAGATATAAAATAAGAGATAAGAATATAAAACATAACATAACCCTAGAACATAAGAATATAAGACTTGATGCCTGCATCACAGGGGCAACACAAGACTTGGAAAGTTGAAGAATGGTCCAAAAACACCAGTTCGGAACATTCCAAGTTGATAGCGAACAGGTGAGTGTCATGATTGAGTATAAAATGGGCATCCCCAAAAGGATATTTCCTGCTGCACGTGGGCTCAGGAACACTTCCGAAAACCATCATCACTTCTGAAAACCATCATCAGTTAACACAGTTGGTCACTACATCTGCAAGTTAAAACTCTACCGTGCAAAGCGAAAGCCACAAATCAGCAACAGGCAGAAACTCCGCCGGCCGGCTTCTCTGGGCCCGTACTCATCTGAGATGGAATGCAGACGCAAAGTGGAAAAGTGTGCTGCGGTCTGACCAGTCCACATTTCAAATTGTTTTTGGAAATCACGGACGTGGTGTCCTCTCACCCAAAGAGGAAAAGGACCATCCGGATTGTTGTCAGCGCAAACTTGAAAATAAGACAGCACCTGTGATGAGATGGGAGTGTGTTAGTGGCATGGGTAACTTTAACATTAACCTTCACGCTTAAAGGAACATCCACATTGTGGAGCAACATATGCTGCCATCCAAGCGACGTCGTTTTTAGGGCCGTCCCTGCTTATTTCAGCAAGACAGTGCCAAGCCGCACAATGCGCAGGTTACAACAGGACAGCTTAATTGGTAGTAAAGGAGTGCGAGTACTAGACTGGCCGGCCAGCAGTCCAGACATGCCGTCTCCCATTGAAAATGTGTGCAGGCGCATTATGAAGCGCAAAAATACCACAACCGAGACCCCGGACTGTTGAGCAACCCAAGTTTACATCAAGCAAGAATGGGGAAGAATTGCACCTATAAGCTTCAACAATACCTGCCCTCCCTTCCCAAACGCTGGCCCAGATTTAACAACAGGCGTCACATTCAAAATGAGAGCATAAATGCAAAAATACAGTTTCAGTTTGAACATAAAAAATCTTGTCTTTGTACTTAGTGCATTCAATGGAATTACGTTGAAAAGGATTCACAAATCATTGCATTCTGTTTTTATTTACAGTTTACACAATGTCCCAACTTCATTGGAATTGGGCTTCGGAGACATCGCCATATTGACGTGCTGTTGAAATATGATAATCAGAATATATACAGACCGGTGTGATTTCTTATTCTTTTACATGTTTGTCAGACACATTTTTTCCCATCATCAAATATATTTAAATATTAGTCAAAGACAACACAAGTAAACACAAAATGCAGTTTTTAAATGAAGGTTTTTATTATTACGGGAGAAAAAAAAATCCAATCCTAATTGGCCATGTGTGAAAAAAACTGATGGCCCCCCAAGCCAACTAAGTGGTTGCGCCACCCTTAGCAGCAACAACTGCAAGCAAGCGTTTGCCAGAACTTGCAATGAGTCTCTTACAACGCTGATTGGCCCACTCATCTTTGCAGAATTGTTGTAATTCAGACACATTGGTGGGTTTCTGGGCATGACGCGTCTTTTTACGGTCACGCCACAGCATCTCAATAGGATTCAGGTCAGGACTTGGACGAGGCCACTTCAAAGTCTTCATTTTGTTTTGCTTCAGCCATTCAGAGGTGGACTTGCTGGTGTGTTTTGGATCGTCGTCCTGCTGCAGAACCCAAGTTGGTTTCCGCTTGAACAGATGGTCGGACATTCTCCTTCGGGTTTTTTGCCAGACAGGAGAATTCATGGTTCTATTTATCACAACAAGTCTTCCAGATCCTAAAGAAGCAAAACAGCCCGAGACCAGCACACGACCACCACCACCACCATGTTTTACTGTTGGTATGGTGCTCTTTTTCTGAAATGTTACTTTTATCCCAGATGTAATGGGGGACACGACTTCCAAAACGTTCACCTTTTGTCTCATCAGACCACAGAGTATTTTCCCAAAAGTCTTGGGGATCATCAAGATGTCTTCTGGCAGAATTGAGACGAGCCTTAATGTTCTTTTTGCTCAGCAGTGGTTTTCCTCTCGGAATTCTGCCATGCAGACCATTTTTTCCCAGTCTCGTTCTTATGGTGGAGTCATGAACACTGACCTTAACTCAGAATCATCTTTATTTGCCAAGTATGTCCAAAAAACACACAAGGAATTTGTCTCCGGTACTTGGAGCCGCTCTAGTACGACAACAGACGGTCAATTGACAGAGAACACTTTGGAGACAGAAAGACATTGACAAAAACAGTCACTGAGCAATAAAGGGTTTATAGTTATCTGGTAATACATTTTTTTCTGACAATTGTGCAAAAGATGCAGAGTCCTCTAGCACTTAGAGCAGTTCGAATGACTAATATTGCAGTAGTCCGGGGCAATGACTATTGTGCAAAGGGCGCCGAGACTTCAAGGAGTGGATGCAGTTTAAAGTGACGAGTAGCGCGATAATCTGGGACAATGTTGATTGTGCAAATGTTGCAGATACTGCTCAATCACTGTGCAAATGGAGCAGATGCTACTCTGGCATGAGTGGCCAGTATTGGATATGCAACCACAGATATGCAAATAGTGCAGCGTGGTGAGACTTCTACAGTGACTGCACGAATAATATATAACTGGCCTGACAGAAATGTGACAACGAACTCAAGTCAAAACATTGCCAGCATGTTGTAATGGAATTGTAGGTTAGCTG
Organism: Phyllopteryx taeniolatus; assembly: GCF_024500385.1. Lineage (NCBI taxonomy): Eukaryota > Metazoa > Chordata > Actinopteri > Syngnathiformes > Syngnathidae > Phyllopteryx > Phyllopteryx taeniolatus. The sequence continues at coordinate 609,264 of NC_084516.1, forward strand.
TTTAAGAAGTTGATGGCAAGAGGGAAGAAGCTGTTGGAATGTCTGCTAGTTCTAGTTTGCATTGATCGGTAGCGCCTACCTGAGGGAAGGAGCTGGAAGAGCCGGTGACCGGGATGCGGAGGGTCCGAGAGGATTTTGCACACTCTTGTCTTAGTTCTGGCAGCGTGCAAGTCCTCAAGGGTGGGTAGGGGGTTACCGACAATCCTTTCAGCAGTTTTGATTGTCCGTTGCAGTCGGAGTTTGTCCTTTTTTGTAGCAGCACCAAACCAGACTGTGATGGAAGAACACAGGACTGATTCGATGACCGCTGTGTAGAACTGTCTCAGCAGCTCCGGTGGCAGGCCGCAGGAAGTACATCCACTGCTGGGCCTTTTTGAGGACGGACCTGAAGTTGGTTGCCCACTTCAGGTCCTGAGAGATTGTAATTCCCAGGAACTTGAAAACCTCGACGGTTGACACAAGGCAGCTGGACAACGTGAGGGGCAGATGTGGCGAAGGATGCCTCCTGAAGTCCACGATCATCTCTACAGTCTTGAGCGTGTTCAGCTCCAGGTTGTGTCGTCCGCACCACAGCTCCAGCCGCTCCGCTTCCTGTCGATATGCAGACTCGTCACCGTCCTTGATGAGGCCGATGACGGCGGTGTCATCTGCAAACTTCAGGAGTTTGACAGCCGGGTGCGCTGAGGTGCAGTCGTTCGTGTAGAGAGAGAAGAGCAGTGGAGAGAGGACACAACCTTGGGGCGCCCCAGTGCTGATGCTGCGTTTGGATGAGGTGGATCGACGGAAACACCAATGTGTCCTCTCTTGCGGAGCTTCACCTGGATGCCGGCTCGCTTCCCTCTGTGGCGCCGCCTCCGACTCCATGCCCCAAAGACCGCGGTTGCTGCTCCGGTGAGTAACTCGGGGAAAAAAACTGAGCGGATTTGCGAAAGTTGGTGAAAGAAAGTCCGGAGTAGCCTGCTTGATGGTTAGCAAGTCTCCCCTAAGTGAGTCGTGTAATGTCTCCAAAGACGAATGAAAAACACAAAAACAAAAACAATACTAGAGAGCGCGTAACCGAGGCGACCAGACTGCTAGGCGCCAGCTTGTTAATATCTGTTCATGCGTTTGCCTTCTATGGGAATCTTAACTGACTTAACTGAGGTAAGTGAGGCCTGCAGTTCTTCGGAAGTTGTTGCGGGGTCTTTTGGGACCTCTTGGATGAGTTGTCGCTGCGCTCTCGGGGTCATTTTGGTGGGCCGGCCACTCCTGGGAAGCTTCACCACTGTTCTGTGTTTTTGCCGTTTGTGGATTATTGCTCTCACTGTGGTTTCGCTGGCATCCCAAAGCTTTAGAAATGGCTTTATGACTTCTTCCACACTGACAAATCTCAATTACTTGCTTTCTCATGTGTTCCTTAATTTCTTTAGATCTTGGCATTCTGTCTAGCTTTTGAGGATCTTTTAGATAAAAACTTCACTTTGTCAGGCAGGTGCTATTGAAGTGATTTCTTGATTGAGAACAGGTGTGGCAGTATCAGGCCTGGGTGTGGCTCGAGAACTTGAACTCGGGTATGACAAACGACATCCATCCATCCATTTTCTGAGCCGCTTCTCTTCACGCGGGTCGCGGGCGTGCCGGAGCCTATCCCAGCTGTCATCGGGCAGGAGGCGGGGCACACCCTGAACTGGTTGCCAGCCAATCGCAGGCCACTTACAAACAAACAACCATTCGCACTCACAGTCACACCTACGGGCAATTCAAAGTCTTCAATTAACCTACCATGCGTGTTTTTGGGATGTGGGAGGAAAGCGGAGTGCCCGGAGAAAAGCCACGCAGGCACGGCGAGAACATGCAAACTCCACACAGGCGGGGCCGGGGATTGAACCCGGGTCCTCAGAACTGTGAGGCTGTCGCTCTAACCGGTCGTCCACCGTGCTGCCAGACAAACTAACAGGGTGGGGCAATTCCCTGACAGGCTTAACAGGGTGGGGCAATTCCCTTTTACACACAGGGCCATGTAGGTTTGGATTTATAAATTTTTTGTGTCTCCCTTAATCAAAAAACATTTAAAAACTGCATTTTGTGTTTACTTGTGTTGTCTTTGATTAATATTTAAATTGGTTTGAAGATGGGAAATATTTAAGTGTGACAAAAAAAAAAAGAAATCGGGAAGGGTGCAAACACTTTTTCACAGTAAGCGCGCATCACGACGATTCCACGTCACCGCTACTCGCCTTGCTGCTCAGTCTGACAGGCTCCCACACTTTCGCCATCGGCGGTCTTTTTTCCGACATTTGCCTTATCGGACGTCGTCGCCCTCTTCCCCTTCCTTCAATCCAATCCAATGAGTGCGCTTCGCTTTCGCCTCCCCTCGCGGAAAGCATGTCATCATCAGCCATCATTTTTAGGACTCGAGGGACTCCAAAAACTCGAGCGCTGGTTTCACCCCATGTACGTGTGTGTGTGTGTGTGTGTGTGTGTGTGTGTGTGTGTGTGTGTCCGTGTCCACAGTGGCATTCCCTGAGCAAGGACGAGCAGGCCAAATATTATGAGCTCGCCCGGAAGGAGCGCCTGCTCCACTCTCAACTTTACCCTGGATGGTCGGCCAGAGACAACTACGTCAGTACACGTGCACTCGGCACACGTAATCACCGTCGCTCGCTGGCGTCAATTCATCTAGTGTGTATTTGTGTGTGTGTGTGTGCGCAGGGCAAGAAGAAGAAGAGGAAGAAAAGCAAGAGTGATCCCCAACAAGACAGTAAGGCGTCCTTGTTGTCATAGCAACGCATGACGACAAGCATATATGATGTCATCACTCACCCGTCTGTGTTGCGCTTGTTGTTTTTCAGCCGGCGCAGACGATTCCCCGCCACAGCCCAAGTGCGCGCACCTGTCCTCCTCCGTGCACGACGAGGCGCCTCACGCGCACGCCCCTCTCATGCATGCGCGTGCGCACACGTCTGCTGTCGACATGCACACGCGCACCCGCCCGTCACGCCCGCGCACAGTCTCCCACCTCACGCACACGCACTTGTCCCAGGCCAGCCCCGCCTCCTCCGTTGACTCCCCGGCCACGCCCACCGCCGCGCTGGCATCACCCGCCGCCCCGGCACCCACGCACACAGAGCATACGCACTCAGTCACACAATCGGCCTCGTACGGTGAGCACACGTCGCCGTACGCCGACCGGCCGCTCGCCCTCACTGCGAAGCCGCCGCGCGACACGCATGCCCCGCGCCTGTCCGCGCCCACCTTGGAGCCACCCTCCCCGGCCCCACCCTCCTCCTCTCACAGACGAGCCAATCAGCTGTAAGCGGTGGCGAGCCAGTCAGCCATTATCCAAAAAACAAAACAAAACAAAACAAAAAGCTTTTAAACGTTTTTTAAATCCCATTTCTTGTCGTATGAAAACGACAAGTTTGTGGTCAATATTTGACTTTGTCGTCACGCGTGTTTTCGTTCGTGTTTTCACTCACAAAACTGCTTTTGTAAACCGGAATAAATATTCACAACTTAACCACATGCTGCTTCATCAACTCGCAAACCCATGATGATGTCATACGTGGGTGAACAGCTTACTCGGGGTGTGAGGGAGTGTGTCCATATACAAGTTGTTGGCATCCCGTCACTCATGTTTGCTCATAAAGTGTGACTTCGTGTTTGCACACAAGGTGTGTGTTTATGAATATGTGTGTGTGTCTGTGCACATAAGGTGTACGTGTTAGTAAAGGCGCGGCGTGTGTTTATGAGTGTGCATTTGTATGTGTGTTTATAAGCGTGTGCGCGTCTGAGCCATCCCTATAAAGGTTGTTCACATCCTGTTGCGCGTTTGCACGAGATGTGTGTGTGCACGCGCTTATCACGTTAACTGTAAGTGTTCTTTCCCCGAGTTGTGTCACGGAGCAGCAGGAAGCGCCCATATTTGGTCACCCGGGTGCACCGGGGGCGTGGCCCGAGTCATCTTTAACGGCGCGGAACCTCCGCAAAGTCATTTTCAAGGAAAACATGCAGGAAGTCGCCAAGCGGGCGGTGCTGGTGTCTGTGGCCAACTTTGAGCCGGGTGTATCGTTGGGGGCTCGGCACGGAGCCAAGGAGGACACCAGGAGACTTCACCGAGTCCTCAGCAAACTCGACTTCCAGGTGGACATCCACCAGGACCTCAACAGCCACGAGATTTACCGGCTCTTCCGAAAAGGTCACGCACCCTTACACGACCTTACGTTATTGCCTGTGACATCAACATAGTAAATATAGTACACAGTAGTACACATAGTAGCGTATACTACATGCAGTGCACTAATTTGGTTACACTTTGCACACTGTCATACGAAATATAAAGTATACTACAGTTTGTGTGCTATATTTTAATCCATTACATTATAGTACTGTCCATTACACTGCATAACATTGTTACACTATGTAACTGCAAAACCGGATATATATTACATTATAGAACACTAACACAAACACAATAGAGTGCATTCCATTGTAGTTCATTGCACTACGTTGCGAGCTACACTCCATCACAGTACATGAAACTACAGTACACTACATTACAATAGAGTACATTATAGGACACTAACACAGCATCATAGTTCTGTACATTAAACTGCATAATATGACTAGACTACGTAATAGTACTGTATATTACTGTAAAAACATAGAACTGCTTTACAAGCTTGTCTATTGCATACTACATTAAAACAGCGGACAGCATCGTACATTAAACTACATTACAGTATTGTGTGCTACATTACAGTACACTACATTATAGTACATTCACCTACATAACGTCTCATTATGTTACACTACATTTTGTACACGTCATTGAATTAATGTACGTTATATTAATTAACATCTACTACATTGCGCTACATGATAGTACCTTACGTAATAGTAAACTGCACTACTTGTTACTTAAGTGAAACTAACGAACAGAGGACTTGACTTCTTATCACCTATTACTAATCGAACTTTGTCAGTGCCATGTGACCACCTGCACCAATCAAATGTGACCACCTGTGTGCTGGGTGCGGACGGCGCCCCCGTGTGGCTGTCGCGGGTGTTCGCCTACTTCGACCGCGCCGACGTGGAGCGCATGGCCAAAGTGTTCCTCATCCAGGTGAGACGCCGGCGAATGTGACCGGGATCCGGTCACGTGATCTCCGCGTGACCCCCAGTAACGAAGGTGCGCCATCCCTCAGGCGTGTCATGGTGACGCCACCGTGGATTCGTGCGGCGAGCGGGAATCCACGGATACCGTTGATTCCCGGCGAGCGTTGACGGGCACGAACGTGTCCGTGCCCGTCAACGCGGCCGTCATGTACGCCACCGTCGCAGGTAAATGAAATTGGCTTCATTTCTTCCCGACAGTCTTTTCGCTTCTCTTGGCTGCACTGCTTCCAGTGCATGAATGTCAATGTATTTATGTATTTATTCATTGTCCAATCAGATTTCAGTTGCCACGTCCATGGAATCTGCAGTGGGACTGTTTCGAAAGTGAATTGGGAAACGCATTCTACATGTTTGAAGATAATTGCTGAAAACACGGAAACACTGATAACTATGTAGTAGTAAATAGCGGAAACACAAAGTACAACTTGACAGCCAGCAGGCGGACAGGGATTTCGGGATAACGCGGCCACTTTAAAGCGCCTCGTTGTCCCCCCTGAGTGCGTACACGTCACAGAGAGAAAGACGGAAGAGCAAGGAAGGTTTTTTTAATGTTCTTTTTTTTTTTATATTCCGTCCTGGCAGCCAGCATGAGGAAAGGGGCTTTGGGCTGGCGTGGCCACTTAAGAGCGCCTCGTTGTTGGCCGTGAGTGCAGAGAAAGGTGGAATAGCAAGTAGGCCAGAATGGTATTTATTTATTTATTTATTTTGAAGTCCAACGTGACAGCCAGCTTGTGGAAGGGGGCTTTGCACTTCCATGACCGTTTTAGACTTGCATGTAACTATTTAAGGTGGTTTGGTGCCAGGAGAACTACAGCAAATACCATAAAGGCAAAACCACTTTGTCTTGAATATTTGAATAATGTCGGGTTTTTTGTTTTGTTTTTTGTGAGCAAAGTTGGAAAATTATTAAAATCTGAAAATGTGTGGTGACTTGAATGCAAGTTCTCCCAGCGTGCGAGAAGGAATTGGTGCATTCTTGCTAAAATAAAAAAAGGGTCCTGACGTGCTGATGGCGTGAAGTGAGCAGGGAGTGGGGGAGTTCCTCAAGGCTCCTGTGTATCCCCCCACATTCTTCAATTCGACAAGATGCTCAACTTTCATTTTTGTAGCACACATTTAGCTTCATTGCTTCACATTTACATTTCCTTTTCCATGTCAGCCTATCTCCTGCATCCTCCTCTCCAACACCAACTGCCCTCATGTCTTCCCTCACGACATCCATCAACCGTTCTCTTTGGTCTTCCTCAAACTCTCTTGCCTCGAGCTCTCTCCTCTGGACGTGTCCAAACCATCCAAGTCTGCTCTCTCGAACTTTGTCTCCAAAACATCGAACCTCGGCTGTCCCTCTGATGAGCTCATTTCTAATTTGATCCAACCTGGTCACTCCGAGAGCGAACCTTAACATCTTTATTAGATATCCAAGATGGCGCCTACCAGTGTGGTCGCCTCGGTAACGAGCTCTCTAGTATTGTCTTTGTTTTTGTGTTTTTCGTCCGTCTTTGGAGACCTTACACGACTCACTTAAACAAGGGGAGACCTGCTAACCATCAAGGAGGCTACTCCGGACTTTCTGTCACCAACGTTCGCAAATCCGCTCAGTTTTTTCCCCGAGTTACTCACCGGAGCGGCGTCCGCGGTTTTCAGCGCATGGAGACGGAAGCGGCGCCACAGAGGGAAACGGGCCGGCATTCAGGTGAAACTCCGCAAGAGAGGACACAGATTGGCGTTCCCGTCGATCCACCTCGCGAATGTACGCTCCCTACCCAACAAAATGGACGAGCTTCATCTTCTGTTAAAGACCAGTAAAGACTTCGGACGTTCCGCGGCCATGTGCTTCACGGAGACCTGGCTTTGCGACGCTGTACCCGATGTCGCTGTCATGCTTCCCGGCTTCCACATTCATCGAGCGGACCGCGACATGGAATCATCGGGGAAAACAAAGGGCGGCGGGATATGCCTCTATATCAACGAAAAATGGTATACGGACGTCACGGTGCTCAGCACACACTGCAGCCTGCATTTGGAGTCGCTATTCTTAAACTGTAAACCATTCTACTCGCCACGTGAGTTTGCATCATTCATACTGGCTGGAGTCTACATACCGCCTCAAGCTAACACGAACGCCGCATTGCTAACGCTCGCTGAACAAGTCAACGAAATTGAAAAAAAAAACACCCGGACTCACCCCTCATTATTGTCGGAGACTTTAACAAAGCTAAACTCAACCACAAACTCCCTAAATACAAGCAGTACATCGACTGTCCTACCAGGGAAAAGACCACTGCTACACTACGGTAAAAAACGCATACCGTGCTATTCCTCGTGCAGCCCTGGGCTCGTCTGATCACTGCTTAACTCACTTAATACCGACGTACAGGCAAGAACTTAAATGTGCGAAGCCTACAGTGAAAACAGTCAAAAAGTGGACCAATGAAGCCAAGATGGAACTTCAAAGCTGTTTAGACTGCACAGATTGGAGTGTCTTTGAAAATTCAGCTGGTAGCCTGGATGAATATATGGACACTGTCACATCCTATATCAGTTTCTGTGAAGAGGTTTGTGTACCAACAAAATCTTTTCGCACATTCAACAACAACAAGCCGTGGTTCACTGCTAAACTTAAGCAGCTTCGCCAAGCTAAGGAGGACGCATATCAGAGCGGGGACAGGGCCCTGTATAATCGAGCTAGAAACCAGCTGACTAAAGAAATTAACATTGCAAAAAGAAACTATGCAGCAAAGTTGGAAAAACAGTTTAGCGCAAACGACTCTAAATCAGTCTGGCATGCATTCCAATCGCTGACAAATTACAAGCGACGATCCCCCCTAGCTGAGAACAATAGCACACTAGCCAACGACTTGAATACCTTCAGATTTGAAAAGGACACTTTCACACCCCACACCCACCCGGCCGCACCCGCGACCACAATCACACCTCTGACTTCTGCGTTAACTATCCATGAACAGGATGTGAGACGCATCTTCAAACAACAAAAGATTAACAAAGCGGCAGGCCCGGACCTTGTGTCCCCATCCTGCCTCAAAGTCTGCGCGGACCAGCTCGCTCAAGTCTTAACTCAGATCTTCAATAGATCTCTGGAACTGTGCAAAGTTTCATCTTATTTCAAACGCTCCACCATCATTCCAGTCCCCAAGAAAGCTGCAATCTCGGGTCTGAATGACTACAGGCCTGTCGCTTTGACATCTGTGGTCATGAAGTCCTTTGAACATCTCGTGCTGGACCACCTCAAGAGTGTCACAGGTCGCCTGCTGGACCCCCTGCAGTTTGCCTACCAAGCGAACAGGTCTGCGGATGATGCAGTCAACATGGGACTGCACTTCATCCTAGAACACCTCGACAGTGCAGGGACCTACGCGAGGATCATGTTCGTGGACTTCAGCTCAGCGTTCAACACCATCATCCCTGAACTCCTTTCATCCAAGCTTCTCCAGCTCAGCATCTCACCTGCCATCTGCCAGTGGATTTACAGCTTTCTGACAGGCAGGACACAGCAGGTCAGGCTGGGGGAGGCCACCTCATCCACACACAGCATCAGCACTGGGGCGCCCCAAGGTTGTGTCCTCTCTCCGCTGCTCTTCTCTCTACACGAACGACTGCACCTCAGCGAACCCGACTGTCAAACTCCTGAAGTTTGCAGATGACACCACTGTCATCGGACTCATCAAGGACGGTGACGAGTCTGCATATCGACAGGAAGCGGAGCGGCTGGAGCTGTGGTGCGGCCGACACAACCTGGAGCTGAACACGCTCAAGACTGTAGAGATGATCCTGGACTTCAGGAGGCATCCTTCGCCACAGCTGCCCCTCACGTTGTCCAGCTGCCTTGTGTCAACCGTCGAGACCTTCAAGTTCCTGGGAATTACAATCTCTCAGGACCTGAAGTGGGCGACCAACATCAACTCCGTCCTCAAAAAGGCCCAGCAGAGGATGTACTTCCTGCGGCTTCTGAGAAAGCACGGCCTGCCACCGGAGCTGCTGAGACAGTTCTACACAGCGGTCATCGAATCAGTCCTGTGTTCTTCCATCACAGTCTGGTTTGGTGCTGCTACAAAAAAAGACAAACTCCGACTGCAACGGACAATAAAAACTGCTGAAAGGATTGTCGGTACCCCCCTACCCACCATTGAGGACTTGCACGCTGCCAGAACTAAGACAAGGGCGTGCAAAATCCTCTCGGACCCTCCGCACCCCGGTCACCAGCTCTTCCAGCTCCTTCCCTCAGGTAGGCGCTACCGATCAATGCAAACTAGAACTAATAGACATTCCAACAGCTTCTTCCCTCTTGCGATCAACTTCTTAAACACCTAACCTATAATTAGGTAGCATCTGCTCACTGATTGATGAGTATCTGTAACTTTTGCACAACCAACATTGTCCCAGATTATCGCACTACTCGTCACTTTAAACCGCATACACTCCTTGAAGTCTCAGCGCCCTTTGCACAATGCTCATTGCACCGGACTATTGCAATATTAGTCATTCGAACTGCTCTAAGTGCTAGAGGACTCTGCATCTTTTTGCACAATTGTTTTTTGTCAATGGCTTTATGTCTCCAAAGTGTTCTGTAAATTGACTGTCTGTTGTACTAGAGCGGCTCCAACTACCGGAGACAAATTCCTTGTGTGTTTTGGACATACTTGGCAAATAAAGATGATTCTGATTCTGATTCTGATTTCTGCCACCTCCAGCTCTGCTTCCTGTTGTCTCTTCAGTGTTGCTGGAGCCTATCCCACCTATATTTTAAAATATATATATGTATTTTCAATGCCATTATAATGGGCGTCAATTATTTGCTGTCGGGACCGGTCCCTTTCCCGTGCGAAAAGCAGTGGTCCACTGTAATAAAAAAAAAAACTGCTGAGAAGCTTCAGGGGGAGGAATCCAAACACGTGACTGCGCGTGTACGATGACGCGTTCAATTATTGGCGGTCAAATATTCTTACGTTTGAATAACTGCAAACGCGTTTTTTAGTCATGTTAGAGCGGGTAACAAGTCGCTACTTGAACAACAAGGACTTCACCCCTCCAAAAAACAAGAAACAAACCTAATAACTACAAAAATGCAGGGACAATCACCATTTCGATCGGCGATGACAAGTTCGAGCGTCACATTTTTCAGGGCCTGTTTGGTCAGTGAACGCAGCTCAGTCCCGGACTGTCTGGTGACGTCATCGCCACGCGACGCCTCGCTGTGTAGGAATAATAAAAATGTGACGGAGGTTGTGCAATTTATGAGCGAAGAGGACTCTTTATGAACTCCAAAGTCCTTTTTAATCATTTTATTTGCATTTAGCTCACGTCGAAGTGGAAGAAAACATTTTAATATAAAATGCCTCGCCACGGCCGGAAAAATGGGATTCCAGACAGGTGACAAAACTTGAACGTAAACAAGTGGCGCTCGTTAAGCTAAGCTAAAGTTTGGATTTTAACCGATCACTATAAGCCGCTCAATTTCCCAATAATATAAAAATAGCTATGGTATTTCCTCTATTCAAAACTGTAGTCAAACCTTTTTTTCTTTTTTTCTTTCTTTTTTTTAAATAACCAACCTCTAGACTTATTTCTCTTCTCCCACAGTTCTAAAAAAAATAAAGCCATGAGTATGCAGAGCCTTTGCTCAGTATTTAGTCGAAGCACCCTTTTGAGCTAATATAGCCATGAGTCTTTTTGGGAATGATGTAATGATGTAGTTTTTCACACCTGGATTTGGGGATCCTCTGCCGTTCCTCCTTGCAGATCCTCTCCAGGTCTGTCAGGTTGGAGGGTGAACGTTGGTGGACAGCCATTTTTGGGTCTCTCCAGAGATGCTCAATTGGGTTTAAGTCAGGGCTCTGAGTCACTGAGTTCTTCTGAAGCCACTATTTTGTTATTTTAGCTGTGTGCTTAGGGTCATTGTCTTGTTGGAAGGTGAACCTCTGGCCCAGTCTGAGGTCCTGAGTGCTCCGGAGAAGGTTTTCGTCCAGGATATCCCTGTACTTGACCGCATTCGTCTGTCCTTCGATTGCAACCAGTCTCCCTGTCCCTGCCGCTGAAAAACACCCCCATACCATGACGCTGCCACCACCATGCTTCACTGTTGGGACTGCATTGGACAGGTGATGAGCAGTGCCTGGTTTTCTCCACTCATACCGCTTAGAATTCAGGCCAAAAAGTTCAATCTTGGTCTCATCAGACCAGAGAATCTTATTTCTCACCATCTTGGAGTCCTTTTTAGCAAACTCCATGCGAGCTTGCACTGACGAGAGGCTTCCGTCAGCCCCGACTGGTGGAGGGCTGCAGTGATGGTTGACTTTCTTGAACTTTCTCCCATCCCCCGACTGCATCTCTGGAGCTCAGCCACAGTGATCTTTGGGTTCTTCTTGACCTCTCTCACCAAGGCTTTTCTCCCCCGATGGCTCAGTTTGGCCGGACGGCCACCTCTAGGAAGGGTTCTGGTCGTCCCAAACGTCCTCCATTTAAGGATTATGGAGGCCACTGTGCTCTTAGGAACCTTAAGTGCAGCCGAAATGTTTGTGTAACCTTGGCCAGATCTGTACCTTACCACAATTCTGTCTCTGAGCTCTTCAGGCAGTTCCTTTGACCTCATGATTCTCATTTGCTCTGACATGCGCTGTGAGCCGTAAGGTCTTCTATAGACAGGTGTGTGGCTCTCCTAATCAGGTCCAATCAATATAATCAAACACAGAAGGTGTAGAACCATCTCAAGGATGATCAGAAGAAATGGACAGCACCCGAGTTCAATATATGAGTGTCACAGCAAAGGGTCTGAATACAGGAAGTCCTCGATTTACGAACGAGTTCCGTTCCTACGCTGGCGACGTAACACGATTTTCCGCGCAAGTCGGATTTCACCGGTAAAGTCGAAATTTACGGCGAAATACTTCTGTTACGGGTATTGTCGCACGCGATTGTGACAGCAAGCTCAGTGTGTGTGGGCGTGTGTGTCGACGTGTGAGTGAGACGGGACTGCGAAGGAGGAAGGAGTGTGCGCCGGTGCGAGTGTGTACAGTAGCAAGTGTAGTGACGGCGACCGGGGAAGAGTAGCGATTAGCGGAGGACCCGTTGACGTCGAATGTGCAGAGGAGCTAAGGAAGCCATCGAAGCAGCAAATCGGCGCAACGAGAGAAGGGAGTTCACCCCTGCGTCTCCCGACCACGGTCAGGTGACCGTAGCGGGAAAGGTTAACACTTCGTATAAAGAAACTAAAATACATTCAAATAAAAAAATAGGATGCTGTACTTACCATTACTGCTGAGAGTGTGAAAAAAAGAGGGCGAAAAAGGCAAAGATACTCCCGGCGCACAAACACAGACAAGCGCTATGCGCTAGCTAAGCAGAAACACTATGGTGCCGGGACAAAATGGCGGACGAGGCACGGGCGTCGTAAAGTCGAAACGTCGTAGGTCGAGTGCGTTGTAACTCGAGGACGTCCTGCACTTATGGCTGTGTGATATTTCAGTTTTTCCTTTTTAATAAATCAGAAAATATTTCAACAATTCCGTTTTTTTTCGCTTAATATGGGGTGCTGTGTGTACATGAATGAGGACAAAAAAAGAACTTCAATGATTTTAGCAAGTGGCTGCAATATAACAAAAAGTGACAAATTGAAGGGGGTCTGAATACTTTCCGTCCCCACTGCAGATGAAAGACATCACACTTAGTGACTTTGTGGCCATGGGAAGAAACGCCGATTACGCACACGGCGGGCATTTTCTGTCCCGATTGTTGTTCTGCCACTACGCCTGTTGAGCCGGGGAAGGGCCAAAATAAAAATCACCTCCACTTTTAGTCTTTTAATCGAATGATGCTGAAGATTTATTTTTATTTTTTTTACATTTTTCCACAATACAATCTTCAGGTAAAAAAAAAGCGCGAGATGTTGATGTGACGCGATTTGAAGATGCCGTATTTGTTCATATTTGAATGCGAATCGACCACAAAGGAAAATTCCCAAAACGTCTTGAAATGTGCGAATTATACATTGACTGAAAAAAGGTCTTGATAGGCCGAATGATGTTGCTAAAAATGATCTTGGTGTCAAGGCCGCTGAGGGGGAGGGGGGCGGGGTCACAAAAGGCTCATGAAGATTTGTAAACAAAATGCGTCCATGAATTATATGAAAAAGCTGCCGAGTTCCTGATTCGTCGAGATACGGCAATTATTTGAAGGGCTTTCCGAGCCCTTTTGCAATGGAAGGAGTTTCTTTGCAAACGGAGGAAGTTGACATTTTTCGACACTTGAATTCCTGCTGAAAACAGACACACGTTCTAACGCGGACTACTGAACTAAAAGTCTACTCTTTGTTTTGTTAGTTTTGGTACGTGCGCTGTGACTGAAGACAAAAGATTCCAATGGGTTGACGATATGGGGAGTTCATTTCAATTTCAACATTTCAATTGAATTCGGGGGGGAAATTGAGTTCACATATGAGTAAATTGAGTTACGAGCTTGGTCATGGGAAAAAATGACACTCGTAAATCAAGGTATTGAACTCTCAGCTTGGTGCGCCGCTCCCCTTTTGGAGCTTTTCAGTTGAAAAATAAGAATTAAAAAATAAGGCGCTCATCATTTATTATTTGGTCAGTTTGAGACCACCTGACCTGAGCTGTGCGTGCGTGTGTGTGTGTGTGTTCAGGTGGCTGGATTACCAAGCGGTGGGCAAGCGACTCCACGGGACTCGCTTTGTGGCCTTCAAGGTTCCCCTCAATCAGGTGAGCGCCTCGGCGTCTGCCGCGATGCTTTCGCGGCCCGTGGGAAACGCCGACGCCTAACCCGCCGTCCCGGTCAGTCTCTCAACCGACAGCTGATGCCCTCTCAGACGTTCGGACCGTGGGAACTGCTGGACGCCATCCGCCGAGACGGCCAAGAACTGGGTCTCGTCGTGGACCTGACCTTCACCACGCGCTACTACCGGCCGCAGGTACCAGCCGGCGCCGCTCGCTCTTTGCAGGGAAGTTAAACTGCGGAGGTTTTGAAAGATTCCAAATTGGAGCAATTGGAAACATGCCGTCGTTGCACACTCATAGTTTCCGCAAAGTTAGCATGGGAAGTTAAGGAGTTATGCGGTCTTAGTAGTCCATATTTCACTGACAAGTTAATTGGATGAATATTTTGCTGAAGAAAAGGAAACCTGCAGTCATTTCCAATAATATCAATGCATTTTGGCGCAATTATTAAGTAACTAATGGCCTTTGGAGCGCCCCCTTTTGCCAGCCAAAATGGACACTGCCTCTGTGTCTTGGTGTGACGTCATTGGCAGGCCTGCAGACCAAAGGAATGGATTATACTAGAAAGTGGAAGTCATTAGCCATATTTTATTTATTGTCGCCGTCGGGTGGAATCCAGTGGGCTGAAACACAGTATGTGCCACCAGAAACTGAATTTCAGAATCATTTTTATTTGCCAAGTTTGTAAAAAACACACAAGGAATTTGTCTCCGGTAGTTGGAGCCGCTCCAGTACGACAACAGATTAGTTGAGACGAAATGTGATGTTTACGCTCGGCTTTACACGATAGGGATTTTTGGGGCCGATCAGCGAGTTTAAAAAAACGATAACCGATCACCGATCCGATCACAAGATGGAGCAATCAGAATCAGAATCGTCTTCATTTGCCAAGTATGTCCAAAAAACACCCAAGGAATTTGCCTCCTGTTGTCGGAGCCGCTCGAGTACGACAACAGACGGTCAATTGACAGAGAACGCTTTGGAGACAACAAAACATTGAATTTGAATTGTTAAACTTCAATAATTACATTTAAAAAAAAACGGAATTTGGATTGCATCATTTGAATTTGTATTGTTTCATTTGAAACATTGCATTGAAAAACTGAATCTGAGATTTGAAGTTTGGAACTGAAATTCATCCATCCATCCATTTTCTGAGCCGCTTCTCCTCACGCGGGTCGCGGGCGTGCCGGAGCCTATCCCAGCTGTCATCGGGCAGGAGGTGGGGTACACCCAGAACCGGTTGCCGGCCAATCGCAGGGCACATACAAACAAACAACCATTGGCACTCACATTCACACCTACGGACAATTCAGAGTTGTCAATTACCCTACCGTGCGTGTTTTTGGGGATGTGGGAGGAAACCGGAGTGGCCGGAGAAAACCCACGCAGGATTGAACCCCGGTCCTCAGAACTGTGAGGCAGACGCTCTAACCAGTCGGCCACCGTGCCGCCAACTGAAGTTCAATGAACTTGAAAGTAAGATTGATTGATCATCTCTATTTTCACATTCAGATTCAATTTGAAATGAGCTGTGACACGTCAAGCAATGGGAGCTACACGGACGTGCTCTTCGGCCAATCGGCACCTCGGCTTTTGAGCACGTGACGTTGGGCCTTTTCAACCTTTGTACCAGCTTTCTGTCAACTTTGTGGAACGTGTCTTCGGGTCAGGGAGAGGTGAAAAGGTACGCTGTCCTTTCCTACTGTATGTTGGTCCAACATACAGTAGGAAAGGACAGCGTATTGCAGGAGCATATCACAGCGAAGTGTTTTTTATATTTACATTTTTGAACATGTCGTCATCCACGCATTGAACTCCAGGCCCTCTTTTAATGAAAGAAAAGCCTACAGTGGTCACAGAACTCACTGGAATCTGACAAAAGTAATGTTTATTACATTTCGTGACAAATGTCACGAAATGTAATAAATGTAATCTTCTTGATTGTTTGACTTACGATTTATGATGCTGACCGAAAAAAATCACATTCATTCATTCAAAGTTTCCTGTAAATTTCCACGGCAAGTTAAGCAGGGGAATTTTTTTAAGTATTCTAAAGTGGAAACATTCCATGGAAATTAATGGCAATTAACTGGGTAATTCAATAGCTTTCTAAGTTTCTGGAAAGTTTCCATGTGACGAGTCGCAACGCAAAAACTCCTAAATCGGGGCAATAAGTTCCCTATTAAGAGGTAACCTCCAGTTTTGTAAATTCCCGGCATATTCCCCTCAGCTCCCGTAATTTTGCCACCCGACACAGGATCTACCGGTGTCGCTAGGCTACGTCAAGGTCTTGACCAAGGGTCACGTGGTCCCCGCCGACAACGCCATCTTTGCCTTCAAGCGAGCCGTACGCCGATTCCTGCGAGACAACGGCGACAACGGTGAGTGTGTTTGGTGGATATTTGACAGCACGATGTTCAATGGTCCCTAATTCGAAACCCCTTAGAGTGGCTAACAGAAATTAGCTTTGATGTTCCGGTAGCTCTTGCTGTGAGGATCCGCCAGACGTCAATCTGACATAAGTAAGGTTTTATTTATATAGCACTTTCAAAACACAGTTACAAAGTGCTTCACAAACACACAAACCGGTGGGTTACAATAGACAAACGTGGATAAAGCAGACAAGGAGCCAAGCATGCAACCGAGAAAATCAACTACAATAAAATAGAAACAATAAAAAACGGGCATAGGAACAAAAGGGACGCTAACCATATGAATGAATTTTTAGGCGTTGTTTGAAACAGTCCAAGGATTCGGCACATCTAACAAATTGTGGAAGGTGGTTCCACAGAGTTGGTGCTTAGAATGCAAATGCATGGTCAGCTTTTGAGACTCTTAGCAGTGGATTTATTGTTCTGGAGAAGTGGGCCAATGAACGGAGTAGCAGCAGTGACAAAGAATTATATAAAAAATCGTCAATTCAAAAAAAATCGTTTTTATCAGGGTTCAGATGAAGAAAAAGTGGAAAGTGGCTTCCTAGGCAGAAAGAGAACAGGAGATAGGCTTATATGGAAAAGGGTGACAAGCCGTACCAAAAAGAAGGTGAAGAAAACTTTGATCTATCCATCCTTTGGTGGCGGCAAGACACTCATGGAGGGCGGCAAGTTGGTTCAAGTTATTGGGTTTGGCAGAAAAATAGATCCGGGTATCATCAAGATAGCAATGGTATGATATTTCCTGAAAGCGGCCGAACAACTGATCAAGAGGAAGTCTGTACCATGACAATGATGTCGGACCGAGGACGGAGCCCCGAGGGACTCGGCGGTGGAGTTTAACGAGGATTTTGGATAGAAACCGAAGTCTGGAGATACAGTAGTTATTGAATCCTCTAACTGGGTTGGCTTAAGAGGGGGCGTTTTAAGGAGAGGCTTGACACTGGCGGTTGAAAAACAGTCTGGTACAGTGCCAGGAGAGAAAGAATACGTAATAATACTGAGTAGGGAGGGGCTAAATACAGGTAGGACAGATCTGAGAAAGTTGATTGGGTGCAAGTCCCATGGACTAGAGGAGGGATACGTTTGGGCAACGGTGTTAAGGAGGCGCTGAAGGGTAATCGAGGAAAATTGGGTCAATAGTTCAGGACGGGAAGGAGCGGGTAGGAGATGTCGCGGGGGCCGAATGAGATGTGAGCCCCTCCATTTTGGCGACAAAGAAGGATAGGAAGCCGTCGCAATCTGGAGAAGGTGATGCAGGAATGTCAGGAGGAGGGGGACTTGACCTGGGGTCATTGCTGTTCCTGTTGAGTCAATCAGAAAAGTAATTTGGTCGTGCATCTTTAATAGATTGATTGAGTTGAAGCGGTAAATCCTTCACATGCAAGTCATGGGATTGGAGCCCCATTTGCGTTCTGCACTCCGATAGTTCCTTCTTTGTTTTCAAATATTTTCGAGAGTCCAAGTGCTTGTTTTAGTTAACTGCGACAAATCTGGAAACGAGGAGCCAAAGAGTCGAGGGCTGACGTGTACACCGTAAGTCTTTCAATCAATTCAAGAGCCCCTTTTTCAAATTTCTCTTTATCGGGTTTGCGAGATAATTTGGGTCACGAATGCCGAGAATGTCCTTTTTCAAGCTATTCTCGTCGGGCTTTTTCGCTCGGCAGTTGAGACGGCCGTTTCTCGTTGATATGCGACATGTAAATAGCTTTGCTCGAATTTCTCGATGTAAATATGGAAAACAGATTCGCTCTGATTGGCCGTTGGCGAAATCTCTGCGGCCAAGCGTTCATAGCGACCTCGCGTTAGGATCATTCGATGACGTCATCGTGAAGCAGAATTCACCAAGCGTGGGATTGTTGGCTCGCTTCATCGTAACCGGCTCGTGGCGCTCATCTCCCGACAACGACCGCAAGCTTCGCTATTTAATCCAGTTCCATTCAACATTCTAAATGTCGATTTTATAACTTGAACTGAACTCATTGTCGTGGTTTGTTTGTAAATACATGAAATACATTGGAAGGTAAGTGCTGAAAACGCAAAAAGGAGGGCCGACAAGATTAGTCGACTCGTCATAACTCCATCAACGATCAAGATCAGTGATAATTCAAAGTCGACGCGGTTGTTTTTTAATTTTGAAGCGTTGTTTTTCTCGCCATTCCTCCTGCTTGCTCACCGGTTGTGTGACGCACATGCCCAGCAGTCGTCGTCCGGGTCCGCCCGTGACGCACTCGTGACCTACCCGGGAGAACCGCGGCTAACTGGCATGAGTGTTAGCAATGGAGCGCTAAAGTTTGAATTATTCAAAGATGTCGGCTCAAGCGGCAGTCAGCGTTTTGGGGTTTAGACGACATGAACGATTTTTCTGGAGTCGAGAGGTCAAAATTCAATCGAGAGCATGAGCACGGTTAAGAGAGGCGCCGCAAAGGTGCTGCACGAGCTTCCAACAATTGCAGAAGCTTGAGAATTGCCAGCGAAAGATTTGGATGGATGTTTCGTACGGGCGTCACCCGTTGTCAACGTTTGCGTTGCAGACAAGCTGATCGGCGTCCACTGCACGCACGGACTCAACCGGACGGGCTACATGATCTGCAGGTGCGTGCGTGCGCGTCACACGCGGGCGTGGCCGGCCCACATTTACTGTGCGTGCGTGTGTGCGTGTCAGGTACCTGATCGATGTGGATGGGATGGATCCCGCGGAGGCCATCAAATGTGAGTGGCGTCTCTCACACGCAAACACACAGACGAACACATATCTTTGGGAGCGACATGAGGCGTAACGATTCGCTTGAACAACGTTTCGCTTCGTATCACGATCGGCGGCCGCCGATCGCATTTAAAGACGATATCGCTTCATTTCGAACGATCCAAAACGATTCGGTGGCTGGAAATCGATTCGGTAAGTTTTTCGCCCAACTTCAAGCGGGGTGACTGTGAAATGAAGACCTGCCAACCAGAAAGTGCAGGTGACGCTTCTTGGGAGGGAATCGGCTAGAAAGGAATCCATAACAAAATCGGCAACAATTAATGGCAAATTCATTCCCGTTTGATTTGAATAAAATACAATAAACACTTCAGGTCGAATCCGCAGGAGGTGAACCTTTTCTCTTTTCGTCTTCATTTTCAATAAAAGAACAGCAAGTGCAAGAGACATTTGAACCGTGCTGCGACTTCTCCTTTGGTTTTTCAACATAACAATAATCTATCATCAAAAAGAAAATGCAAACAACAATTCTTCTGCTGTTGTTTGTCCAACATAGAAATACTGTAATACGAGTAGGAAAAACCAAACCCTAACCCGACTCATGAAAGCTCTTACACTGTTTATACAATCGGAATAACGGTAAAGACGTGCAAAAGTTCCCACACTTGAACAACAACCCCAATTCCGATGAAGTTGGGACATTGTGTGAAACATAAATAAAAACAGAATACAATGATTTGCAAATCATGTTCCACCTATATTGAATTGAATACACTCCAAAGACAAGATATTTCAGGTTCAAACTCATCAACTTGATTGTTTTGAGCAAATAATCGTTAACTTAGAATTTGATGGCTGCAACGCGTCCCAAAAAAGCTGGGACAGGCTCATGTTTACCACAGTGTACATATATATATACATATACATATATATATATTGATACATATATACATATATTGATTGACCTCCTTTAAATCGAGTTATTAAGTTGCCAAGCGCACATCCGTGCCGTTGCATCGTAGGAATATAAATAATAAAGTGGGTGTGGCACAGAAGGTCAGTGTACGCCCCGCAACCGGAGGATCGCCGGTTCGTATCCCCGCCCGAGCGAATGTCGTCGTCGACACTTAACCCAGGTTGCCCGTGAATGAATGCGGGCGGAGGGGCCGTCGGCGCAGAATGGCAGCCACGCTTCCGTCAGACTGCCCCCTGCTGGGCAGCTGTGGCTACACAAGTATCTTACCACTACCGCTGAATGGTGTGTGCAATTGTAAAGTGTCTTTGAGTATCATGAAAAGTGCTTTATACATGTAATGAATTATTATTCATATAAATCCATACATCGATGTAGCGGGTAAATTGTCCCAACCCGAGAGCCGAACGAACACGTGCGCGTGTTTTCAGTGTTCAACTCGTGTCGCGGTCACGACATCGAGAGAAGCAACTACATCGACGACCTTCGCAGCGGACCCAGAAGAAGGTAACGCATTGTTTTTGTTTGTTGCGTGTCTGTTTGT
The DNA here is from genome assembly GCF_024500385.1 of Phyllopteryx taeniolatus. Classification (NCBI taxonomy): domain Eukaryota; kingdom Metazoa; phylum Chordata; class Actinopteri; order Syngnathiformes; family Syngnathidae; genus Phyllopteryx; species Phyllopteryx taeniolatus. The sequence continues at coordinate 629,824 of NC_084516.1, forward strand.
TGGGCTGTGATGGTGTATGTGTTTGTTCAGTGTGTGCATTTGTTTTATCTTCATGTATGTGTGTGTGTTTGAGCAATGAGTATGTGGATGTGTGCATTTGTTTGTTTGTGTGTGTGTGTATGCGCATTTCCCGCTCACGCCTGCACATGCTTTCGTCTGCCTAGCAACGAGGGCATGGACAACGAGTGTCTGCCGCCGTCGACGCAAGGACGAGCCCACCCGAGACGCGCCAACGGTCGCCTGCCTGAAGACGGGCGTTGGAGCGGCGCCTACGGGTATGGACGCCATCTCGGAGGGGGCGCGGGCATGTGACGAGGTCATGCGTCACCCTCATCCACGTTTTTTCCCCTCGCAGATCTTTCCCGCCAGGAGCCGAAAGTCGACGCCCACCCGAGTGGCCCGATTATGAAGGCCCCCGACATCACTGGCCCCCGCATATCCACCCCTCTAAATACCCCCCCCAGTATGAGCACCACCACCCCAACCAACCCCCTCATAACCGCCCCCAGTATGAGCGCCCTCAGCGTGGCCAGCCCCCACTTTTGGGCAGCCTTCTTCCCTCACCGCCCACACAGCCCCCTGCCCACCTCTACGGACAGGCGTTGTCCCGTGCCGCCAGCCAGCTGGTTCGGCCCAGAAACGTTCGGCCGCCCCCCTCGCCCGCCCTCACTCGCTACTCCCCCCGTTGGGGCAATCAGCAAAGGGGTGAGGATGAGGGGTGGGGCTGAAATTTCATGTGGCATTTTTTAGTCTTCGTAGGATGGACGACTCGCAAATACGTTTTATTGAATGAGCTTCTTCTTTAGCACCTCCTGGCTGTTTCGCCTTATTGAGCAAAGAGAAAATGAGGAGGCTGCCATACCTCTGCCAAGGCTAACCCGTTAACAGTTTGCTTGCAAGCTAACTCTTTCAAGTTATTAAAGATTAATTGTGTCATGAAATGTGTTTTTTTTCCCCCAGGGCTGTCTGAATGAACGTTAATAACGCAGGGCCATGTAAGAAACTGGAACATGCTGACTTCAATTGTATTCCATATTCATTGAATGTATTTATATATGTATTGTTTCAATAAGCTGCTACTTGGTATTCGTTCTTATAACAATAAATATCAAATAAACACATTTAGAAGCAGATCATAAGTATATAAACGTATCACTATTCTATCGACATTGACAAAAACCATGTCTCGTGCGCATAACTTTTGGAGATTTTCAAAGCGTGCTGACATTTTGAGCACCAACTGCTCCCTCATATTAGCCGTCACTAGTCGGGGATCCTAAATTCTCATCAGTCCAAAACCCCCCACTTCACTCGTCCGTGCAGTAAATAAGAATGTTTCCTGTCCTATCTCTTATTTTGACATCAGGAAGACTGCGAGGGTGGCCGGCTGTGGACCGCAGGCCGTACTTTGCCAACATCTGCTCCGTATCACGTTTCCTTTTACTTGGCATTTATTTTTACCGTTATTTTACCTGCATTCGTGTATTGGTATTTATTAGGGATGTCCCGATCAGATCACGTGATTGTCAGCTGATCGATATCGGGTGATCAAAATCGGTTGCTTTCTTGTTCTCTTCTCTCAAAGTGACAAAATAATCCAAAGGTACAAAGATCTTTTGTTTTATGTTTTATATTAAACAATGTAACTGTTTGGGGTATTTTTAGTACCGATATAAGTGACACACAGACTGTGTGTTTGTTTGTGTGTGTGTGTGTGTGTGTGCATGACACACACAGACAAAAAGTCTCTGCCCTCCTTGAGTGTGCTTTAAACTGTTTAATGACACCTCGTGTAGTTTACTGTTATCCATCCATCCATTTTCTAGCGCTTATGCGAGGTCGGGTCGCGGGGGCAGTAGCTTTAGCAGCTTTAGCAGGGACGCCCAGCCACTTCTTTCAGCTCTTCCGCGGGGATCCCGAGGCGTTCCCGGGCCAGCCGAAAGACGTAGTCTCTCCGGCGTGTCCCGGGTCGTCCCCGGGGTCTCCTCCTGGCGGGACGTGCCCGGAACACCTCACCGGGGAGGCATCCCAATCAGATGCCCCGGCCACCTCATTTGGCTCCTCTCGATGCGGAGGACCTCTGACATCCTCCCGGACGACCGAGCTTCTCGCCCTATCTCTAAGGGAGAGCCTGGACACCCTGCGGAGGAAACTCATTTGTATCCGGGATCTCGTTCTTTGGGTCACGACCCACAGCTCGTGACCGTAGGTGAGGGGAGGAACGGAGATGGACCGGTAAATCGTACAGTTTACTGTTAAACTAACAAAAAGAATTACACGCCTTCTATATTCCAATACAAGACACACATTATCGTTTAAAAATCGCCAGTTTAATGCTAACAGTCAATAGAAAACTCCATTGACAGGTTAGCTAGAATTAGCATTAGATCACGTGGGATTTACCTTTAAATAACAAATAATTATACATAAACTATGAAGCAACACATACTGACAGGTAATATAACTCGCAGGCATATATTCTTCCTCATCTGTGAAAGACGAGTTAATGTTTTCTCTCGATGTTCTTCTACTTTTTCTGACTGCAAACGTGTAGCTCCCTGCATGGATCGTACCACACTGCCCCTAAGAGGCCAAGGCGCGCACAGCAGTAATAGCAGGTACAGTCATTTTCTCCCCTGACATGAAATCAAACTGAAATTTTCCTGTTTTAGGTTAATTAGGATTACCTACATTATTTCTATTTGCTGAATATATATTGTTTTTATTTCATTTGTTTTAAATATGATTTTACTTGTTCACTGTTAACTTGGTGGTTCTTTTAAATATGAATAGTAGTTGAATAGATAGATAAATAAATGATATATATATATGTAATATCCCCTCAGTGTCCACCTTCTTCTTAGCTAACCTCTTTCCTTGTATGATTTGCTGTACTTTGAGTTTCCACCAGCAAGTCTCCTCCCCCTCCCCCCTCCTGCCCTCCCCAAGTCCTCTCCTGGCCTGTCTCTCTGATCACCTCGGCTGTAGTGGTCCAGTCTTCCGGAAGCTCCTCCTGTCTCAGCTCTTCCCGAAAAAGTAGCACAACACTGGTCCTTTCTCAGCTTCCACCACATGGTTCTCTGCTCCGCCTTTGTCTTCTTAATCTTCCTCCCCACCACCAGAATCACCTTCTTTGCTGTCTCGCCACACTCTCCCCTACCACTACCTTACAGTCGGTAACCTCCTTCAGATGACATCGTCTGTAATCCACCTGCGTGCTTCTACCTCCGTCCGCTCGTGAGCTGGAGCTGCTCTCAAGGAAGTTTTGAGTCGAAAAGTACACAGGTAGACCAACGAGGCCACTTCGAGTCGCCTCTGAAGCTGGGTCCAGGACCGAGGGCCAAAGTCAAATCAGCCTCAGTTCGAACGCAACCTGGTGCTGGATCTGAGATTCCTGCAAGAATTTCGAATCATCACCAACTTGGAGCAGATACAACAAAGAAGCTTATCAAGAAGTACACTCTAGTGCTGCACCTTGCGTGTACAAATACAAGTAGTATGCCGAGTCTGTCATAAATCTCAGAGCTCGATGGTAGAGCGGCTCGAGTTTAGCTGGGGCAGCGAAAACAAGCCTATCTACCAACTGTGTCATCGAATTGGTTCTCAAAGTGCCTCCAAGTACCACTAGCGGTCCGTGGGCTCCCTCTGGCGGTACGCAGATGAATCACTCCCCAAATTCACTTCAGTCCTATTTGACCAATTCAGGGTGTCGTCCGCCTCTCGCTCAAAGTCAGCTGGGATAGGCGGCAGCACGCCCGTAAGCGACCCGTCAGGAGGAGAAACGCTTCAGAGGAGGGGTGGATGGAAAAGAAACCAATGGTGGTTTTAATAATCGGGACCTATTTTTTTTATAGTTCACTAACTGGCTATGGTGTTAATCATCATCTATATACATCGATCTATAATATATAGTGGGATTTCTATGGTAAAGGTAAATATCCCTTAGATACTGACTGGGATTAAAGTTCGTTCGGGTACATTTTGGAACGAGTCAATTGCGTGGCGTTACGCCAGGCTGGGTGACAATATGGCGCCCTCGTGTCATTGTCCACGCTTGCTTTTCTCCGCTTGCCTTTGGCGGCAGTGTCGCGGGGCTGCCGCCGGGGGCGCTGTCGCGCGCTTGTATAGCCATAAACGGAGTGAGAGGCGCATGAAATGGAGAAAAATGGCGGATCATGTGCAGGTAAGCGGGGGCTTGGCGTGTTTGCAACCGCCGCGACGTCCGCGCGCGACGAACGCGCTTCACGAGCTCCGCCGGTCCGGGCGCGGAGCTCCGTGGTGCGGCCGGGCCCGCTGGAGGGGCGAAGAACGCCGCCGCCGATTATGCCGCTGCGTGGCCTGCTGTCAAACCGTTAGCTCGGTGGGGCTTAGCCGCGCGGGGATTTGACGCTCGGCGACCCGGCCGAGGTTGACTCGTTACGGCGTGGTGGCCTGAAAGGGAGTGCTTCTCCGTGGGGCGAGTGTGGTCTTGTGAATCGCCGACTGCTGAAGAAACAATGAGCGGCGATTGTGGCGGGCGCACGGCTAAGCAAGTGCTCGAGTGGCGCTCGTGGATCGCTCTTAATCATGACGTGGACGCTCACGAACGACACATTTAAAGCCACTTTTGGTTGTTCTTGTGGGACATTCTGGAAGTAGCGAGCTAGTCATGCTAACGCTAGCATAAGCCGAGACAGCCACGTCTCCCGCCCGATTGTCAACAAGCTGCTTTGGTGCTTTTTGGCGATAAATGGACAAAAGGTCGGCCGTGCGGGAGCTCGAAATGAGTGTAAAAAGCTCCATTTTGCGGCCGTGTTGTTTATGTTGGTTACCAAGCAGCGCCGTGTTGTTGAGTTAGCATGTTCGGTGGCTAAGCTAAGCGCAGCTCCGCATGCTTCGTTGCGCTAGCCGACGCGCTATTAAGTCCAACGGTAGCCACACGCTCGTCTTTTAACTCACTTCAAATGCGACAGTCTTCATTTGCGTCTCGCTCAAGTCGATTTCGAGTCGCTCCACGCTTCCCAAACGCTCGCGTTGCTTTCAATGAACTTTAGCTGCCATCCGAGACGCACGTTGCCGGAGTCTTAGTTGTTTGGGTTTTTTTTTTTTTAATATAATTTTTAAATTTCGTACTCGATCAAATGTTCATTATGATCATTGTCGATAAGACGTCGCCCTGTTATCGATAAAACTTGATAAGGACGTGATCTGTAACGGTGATGCTGGACCAGCCAGGACACCTGTCGTTTTGCGTTAGCATTAGCATTTGTGCTAATGACGAGTGGTTGTTATTGTGTACTGAAAACGATGAGCGAGCTTGATTTAGTTGTTTATTCCCCGGGATGATTATTCAGTGAAACGGTATTTCCTAACCCTTACTTAGACAAGGCACCCATTTACATAAGGAAAATCTCACAGCACCCCACCAAACAACAATGTCACAAAATGTATGTGAAGTAAAATTAGGGATGTTTCCAAATCCAGAAAAGCGGCCGCCATTTTCTTTCTATTTTCCCGTCCACCAAAATCACATCACATCATTTAATTTTTTGGGCGCGAGCTCGTTCTTTTTTCTTTTTCGGTGAGGTTGTTGGGAAATCCCTTTACCACCTCCTTTTTGAAATGTTCAATTCAGAAGAGATTTTCTGTGGTTCTGACAAAGATGAAAATGTTCCTCGATTGTGGCCAACAAAATCACACGTTCATAGGTTTTCGACACGACTGACAGGTGGATCGATGTGATGAACTGTTATTATTCTTGTTTTCAGTAAATCTGACAATTCGCTTGCTTTCGGTTGAGGTGGCTCGAGCGGATGCCCTCATCGAAAACTCTGAAAACGGTCTGTTTAAAGTAGACTTTACACCGATTTTATCGGACGAGAATGAGCATTTTATGCCGATCGGCTTTGTCATCATTCACATTGATCGGCTCCGCAAAAGACATATACTCCACGCCATCGTGCACAGTATATTTGAATCCAAAAGCTAGTTTATTTTTAGCCTTGTCGGGTGTCTTTTGACGTAGTACTGTAAATACCAGACGGGCAATAAAGTTGTTAAAAAAACAAAAAATGCTGTGTGGGACAGACAGACATGTCTGAGACGGCGGACAACACGTAATGCCCGGATCCGACCGACGACGAGACACATTTGCTCTTTCACCATTGCACTGTAAGACAACTGCAATAAAATCTTGTATTCTGATACCACTGCGATCATTGGGCTTTATCTTGTCAACTCAAATGCGACTGGATAGACTCGTTACCGTGGCGACGACAGCAATAATGGATCGCGCCGTCTGTTTATAAACAAAATGGGGGAAAATGTCTTTTTGGTGGTCACCGGTGCTGGGGACAGGAGAGGACGTTCGTTTGAGGCTCGCTTGAGGTACGTTCACGTACTTTGAACACGGTACGGCTCGCAAGCAGGCAACAAAACGTTATGTAGCCTAGCAAGCCAGTGCTAGCACTGACGGTGGTGCGTAAACATGCCGCCGTTCTGTTGAATCGTGCTCTAAATCGTCATTTAATTACGATAAAGTAATTTCATTACAGTAAGTTGGCACCCATTATTTCTGTCATGTCGTAATGTTGGTTTGACCTGACTGATACGAATCCACGATCTGACTCGAGCACTGATTTCCAACCTTTATGGAGCCAAGGAACATATTTTACCATTGAAAAATCTCACGGCACACCAACAAACAAAAATGTCACAAAAAGTGGGTACATTCATGACTGTATGTACTTCCTGCCATCGAATAGAAGACCATTCATTTGTTCGTCTGTCACTATGACTCACTGGCATAAATAGATGAACAAATACATTATTTATTGTAAATATCATTTTTGGAGCATTTAAGTACACAAATACTGGCCACCCATGCCAGAGTATCATCTCCCCCACTGATTGAGGAGTATCTGCAACATTTGCACAATCAACATTGTCCCAGATTATTGCGCTACTATTGTCCAAAAAAAAAAAAAAATATATATATATACATATATATATTGTACCGGCATTACCAGATAACTAGCAACCTTTTATTGCTAGTTTTTGTCAATGTCTTTCTGTCTCCAAAGTGTTCTCTGTCAATTGACCGTCTGTTGTCGTACTAGAGTGGCTCCAACTACCGGAGACAAATTCCTTGGGTGTTTTTTGGACATACTTGGCAAATAAAGATGATTCTGATTGCGCCATCTTGTGATCAGTTATCGCTAATCGACCCCAAAAATCCCGATCGTGTAAAGCCTAGTTTAAACATCACATTTCGTCTCAACTAATAAACGTACGGCAAATTTTCTAGCAAAGAGTCAAGGTTTTGGGCACAGATTTCCTATGAATTGACATTGATTTCTGGACAAGTCAATTTGGACAGATTTGTGACATAAAAAGTGGCATAAAATCCTTAATCCTTGACAGATTCTTACAAACTAGGGCTCATTTTATTTGTGTTTATGTCCTCTAGCCAGTGGTATCCTCATTTGGTGGTTTTAAATGTTTAGTAACAAACGTACTAAACTCATGATCGCCCCTCAATTTACTTACTGATTGAATGTGGGCCGGCTTTGCTATTTTTCTCTTTAGAGGTGCAAGAATTAATCGTCAAATATTGTAATAATCAATTATTGTAATTTCTCGTGTATGGGAGCGTTGGCCAAACATCATCCTGACGTAATTGTGTGCATGCGCATAGAATTAATTAGCAAAAGAGCGCCATCTGTTCCCATATCGTATAGGCTGAGAACGCTTGTTTTTGTGGCTTTTTATGGCAGTATGTAAGTTTGGGCCAGCTGATGCCAAGCAAAGCTTCTGCATTTGCCTTCAATACAAAGTTATGGACATATGCGTCTCAGATCCGGCCTGACCGGAGATGATGTATTTGATCGACAACTTTTAATTTCGGTCTACACAAAAGATTTAATGAAAGTCTACGAGTCTCTTGACGCGCACACACGAGCGTTAATCATTCAGTTGTTGTTTGGAAAATGTTCAGACGGCAAAACGCCTTCATACGTGACGTCTGTGTGCATATTTGCTTCAAGTCCGTGGGTCATGGCCTAAAGGTAACATACAGTAGAAGCAAAAGTAAAGCAAGCATCAATTATTTAAGAGTGACACGCAAATTATTAGATAATGTGAGACTCTTTTGTAGTTGCTTTTGTGCCAAATATGAAAAATATAAAAATTAAATAGGAACACTGTAGTATCTAATATATTAATATTGTATTGCAAAACAAGGAAGTATAAAATGAAATGAAGTGTCTTCCCATCGTATGACGTGCTGAAAGCAAACATGTCGGTCACTAAATGTTCCGTTTGCGTCACGTACAATGGCGGCATGGAAGCTTTGCATGAGCTTCAACTTTCTTTGGATGCTGTGGCATAAAAGCTCTTCGAATCATTCGTATCAAATCAGTATGTAACATGACACTTCCATTTCTTAACGAAAATAAGCACGAATAACCGGATCGCTCCCGGTGGGCCGTTGACTTGACAGGCGACGGGCGTTTGGTGACGACACAGCCAGCGCTCCCCGAAGTCGCTCTCGAGCAGAGCAGGGCCCAACCCATACGGGTGTTTCCCCATATTCGGCAGATCAGATTCATTGGATGATTCATTTTAAAGAAGAACTTCTATTTTTGTCCCTTGACTCTTGCAACCAATAAAGATATGAATTACAGGCAGAACAATTGACACTTTTACAATACTTTAGTATTTAACTTTACAACGGGGGGAGAGAACTTTTTTGTGTGTTTGTTTGAATGTCATTATCTTTGTCTTATGTTGTAACGTGTTCTGTGTCTAAATTTTTTTTGATAAACCTTCAAAAAACAAAATCGTCAGTGTTTTGCTGGTTTGAAAAGGGCCAATATTGGCCGATTAAGTTAGCCGGCCATAATCGATCGGGCCCTTCTCTCTCTTGAGATGCACCCCAGAATTGCTGTTATCCATATCATCCGCAGAGTCATTTGTATTTCATTTGAAACGGGGGAAATGCTTCCCATAGTGCACGCGACAAACAAAACCAGAGCGGTAAATGTTTGCCTTGCTCTGTGACGACACGCCCGGTACTTTCGTCAACGGGAGCACTTACTTAGTCGAAAGAATTGTACGTAATTATACGTGCACTCAAGCTATATTACAAATTCACGGGTGAGCGTTTCTGCCAGACGCTAAATCCGTGTAGGAATATCGCTAAGAGGTATTAGCAGGGAAGTTTGTTGTTGATTTTCGCCATCTTAAGGCTGACTAATTTTAGTATGTTTTCTTACACCTATGTATAACACACACCCTTGATTTTTAATGAAATCTTTAGCAAAAAAAAACAAACAACGTATTATATATGACAAATTATCGTAATCATAGAGACCTTTTTTAACGTAAAATTGTCCAAATCCTCGTAATTTCAGCCTCCCAACAGAAACTATTCTCCGCTTTCTGTTGTACTTCATGAAAGTGGACGGCTTTTTAATCAAAATAAGACATTTGCAAATGTCGTATTTTGAGTAAAGGGATGGAAATTTAAAAATGCGATTCATCTAGTCATTGAAAAATAATCAACAGATTTATGGATTATTGAAGTCATCGTTAGTTTCTGCCCTATTATTTTCTTATGTTTAGCAATGTACCTACAGAGCACATTCGATGAAAAAAGTTGTTTCAATATTTCAAAATAAGTTTTAGAGCTGTTATTGTGATACCGCCACAATATTTTTGCTCACGGTTAGCAAAGCGTCAGAATCGCATACCAGCACAAGCCAAAAACACACTCAAATTGGTGATTGCTGAATAAAATGTCATTTGAATACATATATAGTTGGTAAATATGCAATATAGTTAAAAATGAAATGGAAAAATGCTCGCAAAAGCTCTGATTTTTAGTTTTTGTCCCCACCCATCTCTTTCACTATCACATCAAAAGCCGAAGCTTGTGATTGGGTGTCTCTGATCATATGCCATCCTCCCTTAGTCTCAAATGCGCCCTATTTTTCCAGATGTAACCTCCAGGTGCCACCTTGTGGAGCAATCTATTAGTTTGTCTGAGATTTTGAAAAGGTTAGTCATAGTTGCACTTTTGAACTCACGGACGGGTCCGTGTCGATAAATGAGAATAGTGGAGGAGAGTTCATTTGCATTTCAACTTTGCAATTCCAAAAGTGAAATTTTATAGATGCTTTCAACACAAGAAACAACTTTTCAGGAGGCCAATTCCAACGTCATTGATCTTTTTCCACTGTTTCTTGTGCACGAACATTGTCCTCTCTTGGAGATGGTAAAATGGGTTTTTTGTTAGCTGAAAGCTAAACTCATCAAAATATCACAAAACTGAACTGTAAGCGTCAATCATGTTGCCTCGAGTTTGGAAATCCCACATGTAGCCGTGCGCGACTGTCCTCCGCACGTGCGCACGCGGTCTCGTCCGGCGAGTGTGTTCGGTGCTGATAAGGGCCGATTGTGTCGCCGCAGGGCCTCGCCCAGCTGGAGATCCTGTGCAAGCAGCTGTATGAGACGGCCGACACGGCCGTGCGCCACCAAGCCGAGAAAGCCTTGGTGGAGTTCACCGACGCGCCCGACTGCCTCAGCAAGTGTCAGCTGCTGCTGGAGAGAGGAAGCGTGAGTCGGCCTCGTGCCACAGTCGCCGTTTCCTGTACACCGCGAAATGAAAACACTCGCAAGGGGCTGCTGCGGGCTGCGACTCCGGTCGCTCCCTAAGCCACGCCCCTTGAAGACACACATTCAACACGAATACTAGCGATGCTGCGACTTTCCTTAGTTACACTTTTTAAAAGCGGTTTGTTATGCAAATAAAAACGGTGGTTGGTTTCAACAAATTAACTCCTTGCCTGCCGTGGATGCTTCCGCCCCTGCCAAATATGTTGGGTGGGTACAATTTTCAGCGTGGAAGAGGGTCCTGGCCCGCTTGTCTGTCAAATTCAGCTTTGTCAACCACTGCAGTGACTACCAGTCCCTGGAGATGGCAGCGTTGCATCGCTTTGCTCAGATGGTTCAATCAGCACAGCTTTTGAGTAGAAGATAAAGATTAGGTGGGCCACTGTCAGCGGAGTTGCGATGGCCGTCAGAACCTGGCCCGGCCTCGTATATTCATGATAAAATGCGTTAAATTTTGCATTCATGGCAATGACTCTGTACTAACCTCACTAAAATCAAGGAATTGCAGTTGCAGAAATGAATAATTATGCTTAAATCAATTGCAAAATTATTTATTTACTGACAGTCAGTCCAACACTGACACTCCATCTTGTCTTGATGTTGTGCACACTATGTATATTATATAGTAATACAACAGCAATTCCAATGAAGTTGGGACGTTGTGTTAAACATAAATATAAACGGAATACAGTGATTTGCAAATCATGTTAGACCTATATTTAATTGAATACACTACAAAGACAAGATATTTAATGTTCAAACAGATAAACTTGATTGTTTTTAGCTAATAATCATTAACTTGAATTTTATGGCTGCAACACATTCCAGAAAAGATGGGGCAGGTGACAAAAAAGACGTGTGTGTGTGTGTGTGTATATATATATATATACACGTGTGTGTGTGTATATATATATATATATATACACGTGTGTGTGTATATATATATACACGTGTGTGTGTGTGTGTGTGTGTATGTATATATATATATATATATATATATACACGTGTGTGTGTGTGTCTGTGTTTATGTATATACATTTGTGTGTGTGTGTGTGTGCGTATGTATATACACGTGTGTGTGTCTGTATGTATATACACGTGTGTGTGTGTATGTATATACGTGTGTGTGTGTGTGTATATATATATATATATATATATACACACACGTGTGCGTGTATATACGTGTGTGTGTGTGTGTGTGTGTATGTATATACGTGTGTGTGTGTGTGTGTGTGTATATATATATATATATATATATACACGTGTGTGTGTGTGTATATATACACGTGTGTGTGTATATATAAGTGTGTGTGTGTGTGTATATACGCGTGTATGTGTATATATACACGTGTGTGTGTTGTGTATATATACGTGTGTGTGTTGTGTGTATATACACGTGTGTGTGTGTTGTGTATATATACACGTGTGTGTGTTTTGTGTATATATACACGTGTGTGTGTTTTGTGTATATATACACGTGTGTGTGTGGTGTATATATACACGTGTGTGTGTGGTGTATATATACACGTGTGTGTGTTGTATATATACACGTGTGTGTGTTGTATATATACACGTGTGTGTGTGTTGTATATATACACGTGTGTGTGTTGTATATATACACGTGTGTGTGTTGTATATATACACGTGTGTGTGTTGTATATATACACGTGTGTGTGTATATATACACGTGTGTGTGTATATATACACGTGTGTGTGTATATATACACGTGTGTGTGTATATATACACGTGTGTGTGTATATATACACGTGTGTGTGTGTATATATATACACGTGTGTGTGTATATATATACACGTGTGTGTATATATATACACGTGTGTGTATATATATACACGTGTGTGTATATATATACACGTGTGTGTATATATACACCTGTGTGTGTGTGTATACACGAGCGGCACGGTGGACGGCGTCACAGTTCTGAGGACCCGGGTTCCATCCCCGGCCCCGCCTGTGTGGAGTTTGCATGTTCTCCCCGTGCCTACGTGGGTTTTCTCTGGGCACTCCGGTTTCCTCACACATCCCAGAAACATGCATGAATTGGAGACTCTAAATTGCCCGTAGGTGTGAGTGCGAATGGTTGTTTGTTTGTATGTGCCCTGCGATTGGCTGGCAACCAGTTCAGGGTGTACCCCGCCTCCTGCCCGATGATAGCTGGGATCGGCTCCAGTACGCCCGCGACGCTAGTGAGGAGAAGTGGCTATATATACACGTATGTATCTTTATATATATGTGTATATATGTATACATACACATTCAATTTACAGACAAACTAATGGGAGAAACTTCGTCATGCAACAAGACAATGACCCAAAGCACACTGCCAACACAACAAAGGACTTCATCAGGGGGGAAAGTGGAAGGTCTTCGACTGGCCAATATCTTTTTTTGAAAATGTTTCTTACAAAATATTTTAAATGTTCCTGAGAGGTGACGATAGGAGTTGGCATTTCTCTTCTACTGCTGATTACTTAAGAATAGAAAATGATAGAAACAAACTTTTTTTCTGGTAAGTCCACTCTTTCTTGTCTGTGCGTGTGTGTGTGTGTGTGAATATTGTGTGCATTTTGAAAGATCCATTAAAATGGCTGGCCATATGGGGAACTGCACTGAAAACGACTGGCAGTCAAGGACTTAATGACATTTCAATTAAATTCTGAGGGGAAAATGAAATTGATCCGAGTAAATGGACTTGAAGGCGAAGGTATAAAGCTGCGTGTTTGTGCGTCCGCAGTCGTCATACTCGCAGCTGCTGGCGGCCACTTGCTTGTCCAAACTGGTGTCGAGGACCAGCAACCCTCTGCCGTTGGAGCAGCGCATCGATATCCGTGAGTGCGCCGCCATCACGCATGAGGAAAATGTCCCGGCACAATCGAGTTGGGGAAGGAGCGAGTTTGTGACGCGTGCGATGTGCCACCAGGGAACTATGTGCTGAACTATCTGGCCACGCGGCCCAAGCTGGCCGCCTTCGTGACGCAGGCGCTGATCCAGCTGTACGCCCGCATCACCAAGCTGGGCTGGTTTGACTCTCAGAAGGACGACTACGTGTTCCGCAACGTCATTGCCGACGTCACGCGCTTCCTGCAGGACAGCGTGGAGCACTGCATCATCGGCGTCACCGTCCTGTCGCAGCTCACCAACGAGATCAACCAGGTCGGGGGCGCGCGGCGCCGGCGGGAGCGGGGTGTCGGGGACGGCGTGTAATTGTGTGTCCGTGTCTCCAGGCGGACACCGCGCACCCGCTGACCAAACACAGGAAGATCGCGTCGTCCTTCAGAGACTCTTCCCTCTTTGACATCTTCACGCTGTCCTGCAACCTCCTCAAACAGGTCAGTCAGCAATCGTCCACAACGTCATCGCTAGCTAGTAGCGACAATAGTTTCACCAGCCGATGTCAGGGCGTATACAGACTGGTGGGTGTCAAGTGCTGTCACCCTGGGACCCGCATTTGTCCATTGTCGTCAAGTCGCAACCCCCTTTTACTGAAGTTAGCAAAAATACGGAACATTTGTCAAAAAGAATGTTTTTCAACAAAACTACACGTCAAAGTGCCTTTCTGAGCACATTCTTAAGAAACTGAAGATGAGCATAACTGCATGTGCCAAAATGTAGATCTAGGAAAGTGCAACGTCAATAGTTTATCTTCTTTTAGGAAATGAAGGCTGAAGACCAAAGCAAATGGATGCGTTTTAACAGTCTGAATTATTAGGAGTCCTTCAGGTGATTTTTTTTGGCAAACTCCATGTGGGCTTTCATGCGTCTCGCACTGAGGAGAGGCTTCCGTCGGGCCACTCTGCCATAAAGCCCCAAATGGTGGTGGGCTGCAGTGATGGTTGACTTTCTAGAACTTTCTCCCATCTCCCGACTGCATCTCTGGAGCTCAGCCACAGTGATCTTTGGGTTCTTCTTTACCTCTCTCACCAAGGCTTTTCTCCCCCGATGGCTCAGTTTGGCCGGACGGCCACCTCTAGGAAGGGATCTGGTCGTCCCAAACGTCTTCCATTTAAGGATTATGGAGGCCACTGTGCTCTTAGGAACCTGAAGTGCAGCAGAATATTTTTGTAACCTTGGCCAGATCTGTACCTTGCCACAATTCTGTCTCTGAGCTCTTCAGGCAGTTCCTTTGACCTCATGATTCTCATTTTCTCTGACATGCGCTGTGAGCCGTAAGGTCTTCTATAGACAGGTGTGTGGCTTTCCTAATCAAGTCCAATCAATATAATCAAACACAGAAGGTGTAGAACCATCTCAAGGATGATCAGAAGAAATGGACAGCACCCGAGTTCAATATGAGTGTCACAGCAAAGGGTCTGAATACAGGAAGTCCTCGATTTACGAACGAGTTCCGTTCCTACGCTGGCGACGTAGCACGATTTTCCGCATAAGTCGGATTTCATCGTTAGTCGAAATTTATGACGAAATGCTTCTGTTACGGGTATTGTCGCACGCGATTGTGACAGCGTGTGTGTGTGGGCGTGTGCGTCGACGTGTGAGTGAGACGGGACTGCGAAGGAGGAAGGAGTGTGCGCCGGTGCGAGTGTGCACAGTGGCAAGTGTAGTGATGGCGACCGGGGAAGAGTAGCAATCTGTCGTAGATCTGTGCCTTGCCACAATTCTGTCTCTGAGCTCTTCAGGCAGTTCCTTTGACCTCATGATTCTCATTTGCTCGGACATGCACTGTGAGCTGTAAGGTCTTCTATAGACAGGTGTGTGGCTTTCCTAATCAAGTCCAATCAGTATAATCAAACACAGCTGGACTCCAATGAAGGTGTAGAACCATCTCAAGGATGTTTAGAAGAAATGGACAGCACCAGAGTTAAATATGAGTTCTCACAGCAAAAGGTCTTAATACTTATATTTCAGTTTTTCTTTTTTAATAAATCTGCAAAACTTTCAACAATTCCATTTTTTTCTGTCGATATGGGGTGCTGTGTGTACATTGAGGTAAAAAATTAACTTAGATAATTTTACCAAATGGCTGCAATGTAACAGTGAAAAATTTAAGGGGTTCTGAATACTTTCTGTACCCACTGTACATGTATGCATATTTGTGTAATAATTTGAGACAATTGCACACTTTTTTCTTGCTGCATTACTGAGGTATCGGATTCGGACTGCCGATACTAAAACTCAAATGTCATCAGGAAATCCTTTGTATTGAGATACAAGCTCAGTCACAGAACTAATTCAACTGGTTAGTCAAGGTAGCACCGTATGCTTTGGTGAAGCTTTTTGTCTTGTCGTCTAATGTGAGCATGGGGTCAAGTTTGATGAGTGGCCATGAAGGATTAGTTGTTGGCTGATTGTTGTTTTGTGGTGGTGCGTCAGGCGTCAGGGAAGAACCTAAACCTGAACGACGAGTCCCAGCACGGTTTGCTCATGCAGCTGCTCAAGCTAAGCTACAACTGCCTCAACTACGACTTCATTGGGACGTCCACCGACGAGTCGTCCGATGACCTCTGCACCGTGCAGATCCCCACCTCCTGGCGTTCAGGTAGGAAGCCGTCTGGGCCTGGTGCTTTCCCCACACAGTGGCAAAGCTGCCAGATAATGAAAGTCAGCTTTGTCGTAGTCTTCTTTTAACAATTTGGGATTTTTCATTTGTTTTAGTTTTGTTTTGCCCCTCCTTTTCCAAATTCAGTTACTTTTAGTTTTTAAAGCAGGGTTGGTAGTTTTTAATAGTTAATTTTTTTTCAGGTGCAATTTTAAACATCACAAGAGGTATTGTGTAATTAAATGACCCTGATCTGCGACGATTTAAAAAAAAATAATAATAAAATAAAAATAATAAAAATATTTTCTACTTTTAAAATGCGGGCTCTGCAAGATATTACACATTTTCTCAACTTAGTCAGGCAGCCACCAGGGGGAGAACGCTTCATTGAGCTCCCCGAACAGCACTCTGCAGCGGTAGACTCTCAGTCACTCTAGGTGGAATTAAGAGAGTGAATCATGCCAAGAGAAGCAAGTACAGCAAAGATTGGAGCTTGTGCCTCAGAAAGGGCTGCACATCCGTTTTCTGCATTAAATACACTGTATAAACAATGACTCAGGCCAGCCTGCAGTCAAAATGTTTAAGATAGCCCGCACAATGATTATTCATACTGAGCATTACGGTAACATGCCGGCAAACATGTCGTGGTGCCAACTTCAAAATAAAAGCTCTCTTCCAAGATGGCGCCTACCCGAGTGGACGCCTCGGTTACGCGCTCTCTTGTATTGTTTTTGTGTTTTTCGTTCATCTTTGGAGACATTTAGACGACTCACTTACACAAGGGGAGGCCTGCTAACCATCAAGGAGGCTACTCCGGACTTTCTTTCACCAACATTTGCAAATCCGCTCAGTTTTTTTCCCCGAGTTACTCACCGGAGCAGCAACCGCGTTCTTTGGGGCATGGAGTCGGAGGCGGCGCCACAGAGGGAAGCGAGCTGGCATCCAGGTGAAGCTCCGCAAGAGAGGATATATAGTGGTGTTTCCGTCGATCCACATCGCGAATCTACGCTCCCTACCCAACAAAATGGACGAGCTCCATCTTCTGATAAAGACCAGGAAAGACTTCCGCCGCCATGTGCTTCACGGTGACTTGGCTTTGTGAGGCTGTACCCAATGGCGCCGTCATGCTTCCGGCTTCCATCTTCACCGGGCAGACCACGACATGGAATCATCGGGGAAAACAAAAGGCAGCGGGATATGCTTTTATATCAACGAAAAATGGTGTACGGACGTCACAGAGCTCAGCACACACTGCAGGCCGCATTTGGAGTCGCTGTTTTTGAACTATAAGCCATTCTACTCGCCTCGTGAGTTCGCATCATTCATCATTCTCGCCAGTGTCTACATTCCGCCTCAAGCTAACACGAACGGCACACTCCTAATGCTCGCCGAACAAGTAGACGAAATTGGAAAAAAAACACCCGGACTCACCCCTCATTATTCTCGGGGACTTTAACAAAGCTAAACTCAACCACGAACTCCTGAAATACAAGCAGCACATTGACTGTCCTACCATGGAAAATAACATTTTAGACCACTGCTACACTACGCTAAATAACACATACTGTGCCATACCTCGTGCAGCCCTGGGCTCGTCTGATCACTGCTGAATTCACTTAATACCAACATACAGGCAAGAACTTAAATGCGCAAAGCCTACAGTGAAAACAGTGAAAAAGTGGACCAATGAAGCAAAGATGGAACTTCAAAGCTATTTAGACTGCACAAAGACTGGAGTGTCTTTGAAAATTCAGCTGACAGTCTGGATGAATATACGGACACTGTCACATGCTATATTAGTTTCTGTGAAGGTGTGTGTGGACCAACAAAGTCATTTCGCAGATTCAATAACAAGCCGTGGTTCACTGCCAAACTTAAGCAACTTCACCAAGCTAAGGAGGGCGCATACCAGAGCGGGGACAGGGCCCTGTATAATCGCACTAGAAACCAGCTGACTAAAGAAATGAACATTGCAAAGAGAAACTATGCAGCAAAGTTGGAAAAACAGTTTAGCGCTGACGGCTCTAAATCAGTCTGGCATGCATTCCAATTGCAAGCGACCAACCCCCCAAGCTGAGAACAATAGCACACTAACCAACGACTTGAACGCCTTCTACTGCAGGACACTTTCACAAGTTCCTGGGGAATTACAGTCTCTCAGGACCTGAAGTGGGCGACCAACTCCGTCCTTCTAAAAGGCCCAGCAGAGGATGTCAACGGAGCTGCCTGGCAGCTCCATCCTCATCATTCTTCTACCATAATACTCACTCTCTCTCCTCTGGACGTGTCCAAACCATCGAAGTCCGCTCTCTCTAACTTTGTCTCCAAAACATCGAACCTCGGCTGTCCCTCTGATGAGCTCATTTCTAATTTGATCCAACCTGGTCACTCCGAGAGCGAACTTCAACATCTTCATGTGCTCTGCTTCCTGTCGTCTCTTCAGTGCCACTGTCTCTAATCCGTCCATCATGGCTGGCCTCACCACTGTCTTCTAAACGAGCAGATATTCTTCTGTCACATAACACACCTGACACCTTCCTCCACCCGTTCCAACCTGCTTGGACCCGTTTCTTCACTTCCTGACCACAGTCACCATTGCTCTGGACTGTTGACCCCAAATATTTCAAGTCATCCACTCTTGCTATCTCTTCCCCCTGTAGCCTCACTCTTCCCCCACCACTCCTTTTATTCATGCACATATATTCTGTCCTACTTCGGCTAATCTTCATTCCTCTGCTTTCCAGTGCATGCCTCCATCTTTCTAACTGTTCCTCCACCTGCTCCCTGCTTTCACTGCAGATCACAATGTCATCTGCAAACATCACGATCCAGAGGGATTCCAGTCTAACCTCATCTGTCAACCTGTTCATCATCACTGCAAACAGGAGGGGACTCAGGGCTGATCCCTGATGCAGTCCCACCTCCACCTTAAATTTGTCTGTCACACCTACAGCACACCTTACCAATACCAAAAGTGCTTTTGAGACATTAAATGTCAATAAACACAATGACGGGTTGTGAACAAAGACTTTTCTTTCTTTCTGACGCACTTGTTTTGCTGATGCGTCTATCCGCCACAGTGTAGTGTCAAGTACTGGGAAGGAGCACTGACTCGATGTCAGACTTTTGCCGTATCAATGACTGGTATCAGCAGCCCTCACGAGTACCCGATGCATTGAAATAAGGTTATCAGCCCGATACCTGGTATAGGTACTTGTCCATTTCTGCTAAAAATATTTGATAGCCGATAACTGTCCAGCCCTACAGTTTTAATTTTTACATTTGTTTTCCTCCTCAATTCAAGTTTTGGTTCTTTCCTTGTTCTTTTTGTTTTTTTTGCTAACCATGATGACCTTTTCGCGCAGCGTTCCTGGATTCTTCCACCCTGCAGCTCTTCTTCAACCTTTATCATTCCATCCCGCCTTCGCTCTCCCCGCTGGTGAGTTGCACAGCGAGCGGCCGTCGTCAGCATCCGGCGACCTGCAAGGCGCTGACCGCGTTGCGTCTTGTGTGCGTGTACACAGGTGCTGTCGTGTCTGGTCCAGATCGCTTCTGTCAGGAGGTCCCTTTTCAACAACGCCGAGAGGGCCAAGTTCTTGTCGCATCTGGTGGATGGAGTCAAGAGGATACTGGCCAACCCTCAGGTCGGTCTCGTCGTCAGGAAGGGTGTGCACACTTTTGTGCGTGCGCGTTTGTGACCCCCACCAATGTGGCCCGCCCAGTGTCTTCCGGACCCCAACAACTACCACGAGTTCTGCCGGCTGCTGGCGCGGCTCAAGAGCAATTACCAGCTGGGCGAGCTGGTCAAGGTGGAGAACTACCCTGAAGTCATCCGCCTCATCGCCAACTTCACCGTCACCAGCCTGCAGGTGAGCCCCCCATGTATGGTCCACAAAAGTTATCCAACTTTGTCCCTTCTCTTATTTTCAAAAGTCGACATAAAAAAAATATAATACAGTAATCCATTGCTTCGGGGAATCTGTCTTGCTCAAGGACACAACAGCCGTGAGTCTGGGGAATGTTGAGGTCCGTTGGTGCATCCTCTCTCATTTTTTATTGCCTTTCGGTGTCTTGAACCGGGGTCCCCACGGTGGAAGATGACAATCTCAACCATCTGCCTCACAGTTCTGAGATCCCGGGTTCAAATCCGGCCTCCCTGTGTGGAGTTTGCATCTTCTCCCCATGCCTGCATGGGGTTTCTCCGGGTACTCCGGTTTGCGCCCACATTCCAAAAACATGCGTGATGTTGATTGAAGACTCTAAATTGTGCGTAGGTGTGCATGTGAGTGCGAATGGTGGTTTGTCTATGTGCCCTGCGATTGGCTGGCGACCATGTCAGGGTTTCACTCACATTCACACCTACGGGCAATTTAGAGTTGTCAATTAACCTACCATGCATGTTTTTGGGATGTGGGAAGTAACTGGAGTACCCGGCGAAAAGCCATGCAGGCACGGGGAGAACATGCAAACTCCACACAGGCGGGGCCGGGGATTGAACTCCGGTCCTCAGAACTGTGAGGCAGACGTTCTAACCAGTCCCCCAGCGTGCCGTCACTTCAAATTACAATGATCTCAAAATTAGTGATTCACCACATAAAAATTCTTGACGGAAAATAACAAACCCAAGGCCGAAAACTGAAAGCCGAAAGAAATGATGCCAATTTTTCGTCAAATTGCATTCATGGCTATGACTGCAGGGCTGCCAACCCACAGAAATTCACTTCCAGAATATTTCAAAAATCAAGTCAAAACATTCCTGCGCTACTGATCAATTGCACAACATAGTCATTACTCTATAATCGTAATTGTTAATAAATGATGGCTTCAGTATTTGCTATTTTCATGTATTTATTAGGTTATGTATACATTATTCTGCTGTAGGTGTTCATCATTTAACCCTTAAGTGGCAGCAATGCACTTAAACATGCCCAGTCTGCTGGAGATCAAGAACAGACGAAGAAAAAAGGAATACTGTGCGGTGATCTGTAAATAATGTGAATACAAGAATAAATCCAAGAGTCTTGAGAATGCCTCACTGACCAAACCTGACTATGGAATACGTAGCTCAGACAGCGACGGTAGGCCCATTGTGAAGCTACATAATTTGCGTGATCGCTCACGCAGCGAAGCTAGATGCTAAATGCTAACATAAACAACCGGTGAAGCACTCACTATCTCATGCGTGATCGGCAAACCACTATCTTATCATCTTGCCCTGTTCGCGGAGCAAACGCAAACACAAGCGCTTCAAGTGCCACCACGTTGGCTACACGTTTCGCGGCGTTGTTTTGTTGAGGTTATAAGAGCGGCAGAGGGAGTTACGGCTCTCTTTAGTGCGATAATGTGCTTTATCTGTGTGATTTTACATGGATCCCCGCCTCATCTTTCATACATGTTTTCCAGACAACGGTCATTTCCAAATGCCCTTTTTTTGGACGACCTCTGACTTGCTAGTCGCTAGCATGTTCATGTTGTCTCCGTGCAACAAGAGTTGCCGACAAAGTTTTGCAGCGCAACGAAATCTCGTGGAGCAACGAAAAGTATAGAAATGCCACATTATAAGGCGCCCCGTCCATTTTGGAGAAAATGTAAGACTTTTAAGTGCGCCTTATGGTCGTGAAAATACAGTATTTAGAAACAAAAGTATTTACATTTTTGGTCGCTTATGAATGGGCCAATTCCACTGTTACATTATTTTTTGTTGCTCTTGAATTTCCTTCACGCGATGACGGAAGTGTCGACGTCTTCCATCCGTGAGCAGAAGTTGTGAACGATGTTGTGTTTCAGCACTGGGAGTTTGCTCCCAACAGCGTGCACTACCTGCTGAGTCTGTGGCAGCGTCTGGCGGCGTCCGTCCCCTACGTCAAGGCCACTGAGCCACACCTGCTGGAGACCTACACCCCTGAGGTCACCAAGGCCTACATCACATCGCGGCTTGAGTCGGTCCACGTCATCCTCAGGTGGGACCTGCCCCCCCCCTCCCCGGTTCCAAAAGCTTGGACATGATCACAGCTGTTATTACTTGACTTGTGTTGCCTTCAACTACACCCATACACAATTATTTGATTACTCGAAAAAGCAATTGACAGAATTATGGATTGTTGGTTGATACCATAGTTCCTTGCTCATATTTTTACTTTAAAAAGGTAATATACACGGCCAAATTGACAGTGAAAGCGCATGACTTGTTTGAGCCAGCGGGGGGGGGCAGGCAGGCAGTCTCCGAGCAGGAGCGCTTGTGCCTGAATTTGAGCCAGGGAAAACCCTGGCGTAACACACGTCGGGCGTTTGATTGCGCAGGGACGCCCTGGAGGACCCCCTGGATGATGCCGGTCTGGTTCAGCAGCAGCTGGACCAGCTGTCCACCATCGGAAGGTGCGAGTATGAGAAGACCTGCGCCCTCCTTGTGCAGCTGTTTGACCAGGCGGCGCAGAGCTACCAGGAGCTGCTCCAGTCCACCAACTCCAGTACTGCCGACGTCACAGTGCAGGAAGGTACGTAAGCGATAGGCCAGCCGAGAACGCCGGCCGGAGAGGCAGGCAGGCGTCACTCACCCAACCGTGACCCCCCCCCCCCATCCCCCACCCCGCAGGTCGCCTGACGTGGTTGGTGTACATCATTGGGGCAGTGATCGGGGGCCGCGTGTCCTTTGCCAGCACGGACGAACAGGACGCTATGGACGGAGAGCTTGTCTGTCGGTAGGTTAGTCCTTGCGCTGCGGTGTGGCGCGACATCAGCAGGGCAGTGCTCGTCTTTGCTGGTCAACAGACTACGCCCTCCTCCTTCTCCTTGTTCAGAATTAGAATAATAAGAATCTGAATCATTATTTGCCAAGTATGTCAAAAAACAAGGAATTTGTCTCCGGTAGTTGGAGCCGCTCTAGTTCGACAACAGACAGCCATTTGACAGAAAATACTTTGGAGACATTAAAACATAAAAACGCAGTACGGAGAGTCACTGAACAATGAAAGGTTACCGGTAATGCAGATAAAAAAACATATTTTTTGGGGGGGGGGGGGCAATTGTGCACATGAATCAGAATTCTCTTAACAATTTAGAGCAGTTTGAAATCACTAATAGAGCAATAATCTGGTACAGTGACCATTGTGCAAATGGTGTAGACCTCAAGCAATTTAAGCAGTTTAAAGTGCGATAATCTGGAACAGTGTCAATTGTGCCAATGGTGCAGATATTTCTCAAGCACATGAGTGGTCAGTATTGGTCAACAACAGAAATGCAAATAGTGCAGAGGGGGGAGACTACTACCGTGAGTGCACGAGTAATGTACAGTCCCCTCCAAAAGTATTGGAACGGCAAGGTCAAGTTTTGTTGTATACTGAAGACATTTGGGTTTCAGAACAAAAAATTAATGAGACAGAAGTTCAGAATTCCAGCTTTTATTTCCTGGTATTTACATCGAGATGTGTTAAAACAACTCAGGACAGAGCACCTTTTGTTTGAAGCCACCCACTTTTCAAGTGGCAGTGTGTTTTGGGTTATTGTCTTGTTGCATGACGAAGCTTCTCCAGATTAGTTTGGATGCATTTTTCTGCAAATTGCCAGACAAAATGTTTTTGTAGACTTCAGAATTCATTCTGCTGCCACCATCATGAGTTACATCATCAATAAAGACTAGTGAGCCCGTTCCAGAATCAGCCGTGCAAGCCCAAGCCATCACAAGCAGATCCTTTCTTTCCCCATACTTTGGCCTTTCCATCACTTTGGTAAAGGTTAATCTCGGTCTCATCAGTCCATAAAACTTTGTTCCAAAACGTTTGTGGCTGATCTCTGTACTTCTTTGCAAAATCCAATCGAGCCTTCCGATTCTTTTTGCTGATGAGTGGTTTGCATCTTGTGGTATGGTCTGTATATATATCTTCTCTTGAAGTCTTCTTCGAACAATGGATTGTGATACCTTCACCCCTGCCCTGTGGAGGTTGGCAGTGATGTCACTGACTGTTGTCTTTGGGTGTTTCTTCGCAGCTCTCACGTTTCCGTCATCAACTGCTGTCGATACCCTTGGCCGACCTGTTCGATGTCTGTTGCTCAGTACCCCAGTAGTTTCTTTCTTCAGAACATTCCAAATTGTTCTATTGGAATTGTAAGTTAACTGCTTAAGAAGTTAATGGCAAGAGGGAAGAAGCTGTTGGAATGTCTGTTAGTTTTAGCTTGCGTTGTTCGATAGCATCTACCTGAGGGAAGGAGCTGAAATAAGTGCAAGGTACTTTTATTGTCAACTCTTCAATATGCGTAACGCATACAGAGGGTTGAAATTACGGGACTCAAGGGGCCCGTGGTGCTACAAAAGACAGTACGAATAATATCAAAAAAGCTAAATAAAACCAGTAGAAAAAGTATATATGAATTGAATGTGCAAATATCAAAGATCAGGTCACGTGTGCAACATTGTCAAAGTCAGAGATCCAAGGCAATAAGACATACAGTGGGTACAGAAAGACCCCCTTAAAATTTTCTCTTTCTTATATTGCAGCCATTTGCTGAAATCATAAAACTTTTTTCATCGTTAATGTACACACAGCACCCCATATTGACAGACAAAAACAGAATTGTTTAAATTTTTGCAGATTTATTAAAAAAAGAGAAACTGAAATATCACAGCCATAAGTATTCAGACCTTTAGCTCAGTATTTGGTAGAAGCACCCTTTTGAGCTAATCCAGCCGTGAGTCTTTTTGGGAATGATTCAACAAGTTTTTCACACCTGCATTTAGGGATCCTCTGCCATTCCTCCTTGCAGATCCTCTCCAGTTCTGTCAGGTTGGATGGTGAACGTTGGTGGACAGGCATTTTCAGGTCTGTCCAGAGATGCTCAATTGGGTTTAAGTCAGGGCTCTGGCTGGTCCATTCAAGAACAGTCACAGAGTTGTTCTGAAGCCACTCCTCCTTTATTTTAGCTGTGTGCTTAGGGTCATTGTCTTGTTGGAAGGTGAACCTTTGGGCCCAGTCTGAGGTCCTGAGCACTCTGGAGAAGGTTTTCGTCCAGGATAGCTC